>NC_138885.1:13420255-14020255 GCF_965194825.1 Balaenoptera physalus
TTATTTTTCTTATTTTCAATGCCCACCTCCCCACCTTGGTAAGCCAGTTTTCAGAAAAACAAATAAGTGCCCTTTTAGCTCCAGAGTGACTAATTGGCTTTTTAAACCGTATCGTTATAAACACATGGATTTTTAAAATATTTGATGTGATTATCTTCCAGGTAAATTAGTAGAAGAGAAATTGCCATGTCAAAGGGTAGGCAAATTTAAAATTTTGATATATATTACCCCACTCCTCTCCAGAAAGGCTGTATCATTTTATGTTCTTAGCAAGAGTATATAAAATATTTATTTTTCTATACCCTTGCCAACACCGGTGTGGCCAGTTTTTAATTTAAAAATATTTTACCAATCTGATGGCAACTTGATATCTTACTATTTCTATTTTCAGTTCTTTAGTTACTAGTAAAGTTGATCATCTTTTCATGTTATTGACTTCTTAACAATTTAGCCAATTGCCTCTCTGTCCCTTCATTTGAGGAATGCCTTTTAAACTTGATCAGATTCATTTTTTTAAAGTAGGTCAAGCCTTCTGGGAAAATGTCACATTTATAATTTGTAATACTGACTTTCCAAGCTGTCTCTACAGTATGTCTGGCTCTCTAAACTAACAAGCTGTATTTCCAACAGTCCTTGAGGCAAATTAAATAATGGCTTCATTCTGATAGTAGCTAATATGGTTTAGTTACTGAGTATAAATTACAGCAAATTTCTGATGAAGATGACCATATGTTGTTGACCAAAATTAGATATTAATGCAAATTTGGAGTTTTAAATTGAAAACTTCAACTATTTAAGTACAATATATGGGCAGCTTTTTATTAAGTGGAAAAAACAAACCTACAATTAGAAAAGTTTCATAAGGCATGCATATGCTAGCTTGCCCAGCCTCCTTGGTTAGACCATTTATATCATTTATTTCATTGTACCTGGGAATCTCTATCTTTATCTGCTGCCTACATGAGCTGTCTTTATGCCCAAACCTATTTAATCCTAAGTAGACTGTTGATAAAAGCAGCTACTATTTATTGAGGTCCAGCTGTGTGAGATCCAACTATGTGTTGGGACTAAGAGGTAGAGTCAATAATTAAGTTAGATCTGTCCAGCTCTAAACTCTTTGGGAACTTGGACTGCATTACAGGGCTTCGCAGCATGTTTGGATGTATGTGTGTGGTGTGCTTTGGAGGGCTTCTTTGTTGTTTTGGGGGCTTGGTGAGAGGAGGAAGAAGTTGGTCATAATTTTCACAAATCTGTTAACACTGCTTCTAAAATACGGAATCTTTTATAATATCCCTTTCTTGAGAGAGATTCTTTATTAAGTACCTCAGTATATTTTAAATTGTAAATGTCTTGCTGAACTGCCATTATTTGGTAGATTCTAGGGTCAGAATTTTTGGGAAGCACTGTAAAACCAGATTTAATAATAAATAGTGTATTTTTTTGGAAATTTTTATGTTCATATTCTTTGTCCACTTTTCTGATATGTTTTACATTTTCATTGTTGGTTTGTAAGGGTTTTTTGGTTTGTTTGTTTTGTTTTTTTTTGGTCATGTTTAACCACACTAAAGAATGCAAATAAATAAAAAGATATTATTTTACCTATTGATTTGGATAAAAGTAATAATAATTTTTCTATTATAATACCTAGTGTTTGCAAGGAATACACTGTTCATGGGAAAACTGATGTACACCTCTGCAGAGCAATTTGGCAGTATCAAAAAATGTAACAAATATGCTTATTCATCTTGAGCCCAGGTTTTCTACTTCTCATGAGTCATTTCTCATGTATGTATATCAGAGCCTTTCTCATGGGTGATATATTTGAAAATAAGCTAAATGTCCAATAGTAAGATGTTGGCGGTAAGGAGTATGGAATGTTGTACAGACCTTAAAATCATTGAAGAAAAATATTTAATACATGGGAAAATGTGCATAAGAAGTTAATTTAAAAGGCAGATTATAAAGAGCTTGCACTGTATTTTCCTAATTTAAAAACTTTTGTATATATAAGTCAAAGTATGTAGACTTTGGATTCTAAATCAAACAAGCTAACTGTAAAAAAGACATTTTGGAGACAGAAAATCAAACATGGACTAAGTATTAGATGAAATTGAGTATTTGCTATTAGTGTTGTTAGGTATGATAATGACATTTTAGTTTTTTTTTTAAGTGTTCAGTGTTAGAGACACATACTGAAGTGTTATAGGGTGAAATTATATGAAATCTGGAATTTGCTGCACAATACTCAAAAATAAAGGAATTAGATAACAACAACAAAAAATAACAAATAGTATAGTAGCTAATAATGGAATTATCAAAAGATTTAATTTAATAATGGAATTATCAAAAGATTTAATTTAGAGGGAAAATATTATTTTTAGTTCCTTAAAAACCACTTGTTTAATTATAAACAGTATACTAATTATAACTGCAAATTATTTTATGCATTAAAACAGCTGAACCTTTGCTTTTCATGCAAAACATGCTGTATATTCTCTCAAACTTCGTAAAATATTTGTGTAAGCATTCTATGATTCAGAGAGACTTTCTAGGCCAAATTAGTGTGGCTTATTTGTGTATATTATGAAGTATTCCAGACACACTAAAAGGCTTAAAGAATAGTAATTTATACTATTCCTATACCTAACATCCTACTTAAGATATAAAATGCAACCAGTATAATTGAAACGACGGTTTTACTTCTCCCTAATTGCATAATCCTTTCTTTGCCTCAGAAAGAACAATTAATCATCTCCTTTTAAACATAATAAAAGCTACGCTTTTGAACTTTATGTAAATGGTAGTGTAGTCTGATGCTTTTGCGGCTTGATTTTTTTCCATTCACCTTACTGTTTCTGAGATTTCATCTGTGTTGATGTGCATAGTTCAGGTTCATTCATTTTCGCTGCTTGAACTAATTTCACTGTATGATAATGTCATAATTATCTATCCTCCTGCTGATGGACATTTAGTCGTTTCCAGTTTTTGCGATTAACAAATGATGTTACTATTAATGTTCTTTTACAGTTCTCCTTGTGCCATGTGTGAGAGAGTCCCCAGGACACCTACCTATGAATGAAATTGCTGGATTGAAAGGTATGTGAATCTTCAGCTTTACTAAATATTGCCAAATTGTCTCCAAAAGTAGAACCTGTTTGGATGCCAGCCTTAACTGATTCTGCACCCTTGTCAACACTAGGTATTGTCAGACTTTTTCGTGTGTCAGTTTGATGAGTAATATATCTCATGGTTATTTTGAATTTCACTGATTACTGGTGATGTTGGACATCTTTTTTTATGTTATTAGTATTACAGGTTTTTTTTCTTCTGGAATTTTATTCTTAATATAGCAGGTTCTTATTAGTTATCTATTTTATACATATTAGTGTATATATGTCAGTCCCAATCTCCCAGTTCATCCCACCACCACCACCCCCCGCCCCGTCCCCTGCTCCCTGCTTTCCCCTCATTACAGGTATTTTTTTAGTACTTGCATATTATGGCTGTAAGTTGTATGCAAAGTTGAAAGCATGAAGTAGTTGCTACTAGTTAGAAATATACCATAATTTTATTTTTAAAACATTGGCAACGGGGCTTCCCTGGTGGTGCAGTGGTTGAGAGTCTGCCTGCCAATGCAGGGGACACGGGTTCGAGCCCTGGTTTGGGAAGATCCCACATGCCGCGGAGCAACTAGGCCCGTGAGCCACAACTACTGAGCCTGCGCGTCTGGAGCCTGTGCTCCGCCACAAGAGAGGCCACGATAGTGAGAGGCCCGCGCACCGCGATGAAGAGTGGCCCCTGCTCGCCGCAGCTAGAGAAAGCCCTCGCACAGAAACGAAGACCCAACACACCCAAAAAAAAAAAAACAAAAAACAAAAACCAAAACAAAACATTGGCAACTTTGCAGAGTTTTTGGAGGAAATAGTTTGGGATGATTTTTCGAACAGTGCATTAGAGAGAGCATTGGATTTGGAATTAAATTGGTGCTTGAATCCTGGCCTCATTTTTTATCAGCTATATGACCTTGGGCAATTAGTGCAATCTCTCTGAGTCTTTCCTCATCCTTACATGAATATAATACCTCCTGGTTTGATGATAGAATTAAATCTGTAACAGTTTTTGCCTGGTCATCAAAGAAACACATGGTCTTGTGTTATCCTGATGGCAGATTATGTGTTTTTCTGTTGACTAATTCTGGATGCTTTTCGTTGAGTACTGCTTTCAGTTGGTCTAATTGGGAGCAGTGCTTGTTGGAATTAAGCGTTTGGTTTTCCAGAAAGAGCTCATACTAGAGGACTCCCTTCCAATCCCACCATATACACAACATCACCTTCTTTGGATGAAGACCGGCCTTTGGTGTGGTCAGTGGTGGTTCATTTTGCCTGCCCCACGATCTCTTCCGTTCCACATTATTGTACAGTATCCATTTTTTCATCACCTGTCACAATTTGTTTTAAAAATGGAACGTTTTCATCATGTTTAAGTAGAGAATCGCATACGGGAATATGGTCAAGAAGGTTTTTTTTACTTATGTGGAACCCAAACATCAAAGCAATGAACATAACCAAGCTGGTGCAAATGATTTTCAAGGCTTGATTTGGATATTTTGAGTACGTTGGCTATCTCCTGCGTGGTATAATGTTGATTATTCTCGATTAATGTCTTGGTTTGATCGCTACCAACTTCAACTGGTCTACCCGACCGTGGAGCATCGTCCAGCGAGAAATCTCCAGCACAAAGCTTTGCAAACCACTCTTGACACGTTCGATCAGTCATAGCACCTTCTCCATACACTGCACAAGTCTTTTTTTGCATTTTGGTTTCGTTTTTACCTTTCCTGAAATAATAAAGCATAATATACCAAAAACGTTGCTTTCTTTTTTCCATCTTCAATATTAAAATGGCTACACAAAAATTCACCAATTTTGATAAGTCTCTTTTTAAATGCACTCTGATATGACAGCTGTCACAATACAGTCTAACATAATTGTTTTGAATGAAGTTAAAGACAACCAAGTGCTACTAAAGCCATCTTACAGAAAAAACCGAAAGAACCTTTTGGCCAACCCAATACATAGCTTTAGGATGAAATAAACACATTCAAATTAAATAATAGTGTGGAAGATGGATGATACCGTGGCACATGATTAAATCCTTCCTGAAATCTGGCAGCATTTGTGAAATTAAAATGCAGCCTGGGGCTTTCCTGGTGGCGCAGTGGTTAAGAATCCGCCTGCCAATGCAGGAGACACGGGTTCGAGCCCCGGTCCGGGAAGATCCCACATGCTGCGGAGGAACTAAGCCCGTGCGCCACAACTACTGAGCCTGCACTCTAGAGCCTGAGAGCCACAACTACTGAAGCCCGTGTGCCTAGAGCCTGTGCTACGCAACAAGAGAAGCCACCGCAGCGAGAAGCCTGCGCACCGCAGCAAAGAGTAGCTCCCGCTCACCACAACTAGAGAAAGCCAGCGCACAGCAACGAAGACCCAACGCAGCCAAAACAAAAAGAACAAAACAAAACAAAATGCAGCCTGATAGTTGACGCTAATATAAGTGTACTTCATCTCAGGGCCAAATGAGGAGATCGCTGGTGTACCAAACCAGAGCGGTCACATGTTTAGTGCAACCCCACTTCTCCCGATACATGCACACCCACACCCTTGAGTCAGTTGTGTTCATCTTCTGTGCCCTGTCAGTTTTCTACCAGTCAGAACATCCGTGACTGTGATAAAGCTGTCCAGGATCGCAGTGGGTAGGTGGGAGTGACCTTGGGACCCTTTGGTTGCCCCGGAATCTGGCCTGGGTGTGGGGGCTGTGTTGTTAACTGTGCAGTGTGGGAGAGATGGGCTGGGTGCCCAAGAGCTGATGGAGGAACTGCAGCCTTGTAGATAATTATGAGTTGACGTTATTGTCCCTTGCCACAGGCATTTCTTCACATGGCTTCCGAAGATGTGACCGTTACGGTTCGCCTCATTCGTTCATTTGAGCATCGCAATTTCAGACCTGTAGTATATCATGGAGTTCAGTTGGACCAAACTGTAAAGGAATTTATAGTCTTTCTAAAGCAAGGTATGAGACATCTCAGCCACTTTGTTTTATTAGTGTTTTGAAAAAAATTGTTGACTATTAGAGTGATAGTAATCTTTAAAAAACACTTGGAAAGATATTAACCTGTGTTCTAAGCCAGGTGTGAGGCTGGCTCCTGCCCTGGGCCTTGGCATCAGCGGCAGTGTTTCCCTGAGGCTTATTTAGCAACATGTTTGCCCTCATCAGAGATTGTCACTATCATGTTTGGCTTCTCCCTTTTTTTTTGTTTTTAATTAAAAAAAAAAAAATTAAGGTCTGTGTTTGCTTGTAACAAATGGGTTTACGTATTTGGAGGCCGATTAGTAAGAGAACGTAGTGTTACCCGGCTGAGCACAAGAGGGCCTTCTGGGGAGTGTGACAGGAAGGTGGCAGGCCTCTGTACAGCCAGGAGGTCACGAGAGCTGCTGGTCATTGTGGGCACAGAAGTGACAGCCAGCCTCACTGGTGCTACTGTATCATTTCAAGCTTAACATGCAGCAGGCATGAATTTAGTCTTCATTTTGATTGGTGGGTTTCTAACCTCTGTTTTTAATTACTGAAGTGTTCCAATCATCAACATTTGATGAAACATCTAGAATAAGCTTTTATTATTATCTTATGGTATAATGTACAGATCTTAGTGTACTGTTCTATGAGTTTCGACAGATGTAGTACTTTATATCCAACTTAATTTTTTTAAACTGACATAATTTCAGACACAGAAAAGTTGCAGAAACTGCTGGATGCTCTTCACAGATTCCCTAAATGTCAACATTTTGTTACATTTGTTTTTCTCTCTCCTCCTCCTCCCCCCTTCCTCTCTTACTCTCCCACTTCATTTTTTTCTCTGAACCTTTTAGAAGTATGTTGCAGACATGATTCCCTTTTACCTCTAAATATTTGTGTGTATTTTCTAAAAACAAGGAATTCACTTAAGTAAACCTAGTACAGTGATGAAAATCAGGAACTTAACGCTGAAACAATGCTATTATCTAATTTACAGACCTTATTGAGATTAATTAATTAATTAATTAATTCCTTTAATCTGAGTTAATTTCTTTATCCTGGAGTCTTTTATTGTATTTCATCACATTGGCAATTTTGAATAGCACAGCCCAGTTATTTTGTAGAATGCCTCCCTCAGGTGGGTTTTTCCAGTGTTTTCTCATTATTAGATTTAGGTTATGCTTTTGGCAGAGAAATCATTGAAACAATGCTGACTTCTCAGTGCATTTACACTAGGACGCACATGCTGTCGACTGCCCACATTACTGGCAATGGTGACTTTAATCAGTTGGTTAAGGTGATATCTGCCAGGTTTCTCCACTGTAAATTTTTATTGTAATTGAAAAGTAACTTGTAGGGGTATATTCTGAGACTATGTGAATGTCCTGTTGCTTCTCAAACTTTCATCCACTAGTTCAGCATCCTTTGATGATTCTTGCCTGAATCAGTTATTATGATGATGATTGGCAAATGGTGATTTTTCTTATTCCATCATTCCTTTTAGATACATTAGTTGTTTTTCTACAGTAAGGAAGAGCTTTTTACCCTACCCCCCCATTCTCACCCCCCGCCCCATTTATTTCATCTTTTGTTTATATCACTGTGGACTCAAGGATTCTTACTTTATTCAAAGGATTATAATTCTTTACTATTATTATTTTATTTTGATGCTCTACTCATCCCCATTTTGGCCGGTGGTAGCCCCTTCAGTCTGGGTCCATGTCTCTTTAACATGTCCCCAATCCTTCTTTGAGCACTTCCTTACTTTTTGGTCTAAGATGTTCCAGACATGTCCTGTTCTTTCTCTGCCCCAGCCCTGGGATCAGCCATTTCTCAGAGGATCTCTGATTTTGTTACTGGAGAATGCTATTGGGAGACCAAGATCTTGGTTTATGTGTGTGCAATGTAAGTATGTATAGCTAACTTTAAAAAATGTAGTTAATTCTTGACATTTTACTTCCTGATTGACTTTGTAAAATTTCTAAACTCTTCTCCCTTACTTTTTTTTTTGGTCAAATTTTGAGTGGTTTCACTGCTCAGTATTACTTGCTTAAGAAGAAAGTGAGATATATAAACCCATAGGGAAAACAGACTAGTCAGTCTACTTGTTACGGAGAGATTGAGAGTTGGTACTGAGATATTGCCAATTAAAGAGGGTCCTGCTTTTGAAAAGATATCGCCAAAAGCATATTCAGGTTTTGAAATAAAAACAAATCCCTACATTTTTTATTTTAAAATCTTTGTGTGTGTTATGGGTTACAGTGTTTCTTACTGTTAATACAGTGAGTGCTATGGTATTCTTGGTACAGTGCAGAATAGGTTCTCTGAAGTCCTTGAGAATAAGATGTAATCTTCAAGCTGCTCCAGTGCCAGGGGAAGATGTATTCTCCCTGGGGTCACTGTGTCCTTTCCTTCCCAAGTACCATAGAATGCTCCCCATTAGAGCAGTGGTGTGGATCACAGCTAGATGCTCAGCCCAGCCTACTCACATCTTTCACCTGTGCTACTAATAGTATATCCACTACTTGTTTCTATTGTGCATGTGGGAAATGTGTTCCACTGATTAAAAGGTAAACTTTGGGGTTCAGACCTTTTTGACTTGTGTGCTCTGTGCCTATCTTTGTCATCTGATTTGAGGTACTGCGGAACTCTGCAAAGCTGGTGAATTTACCCTTTATGAATTGTGTACATAACAAAGACTAAATAGCTTATTACTGAGAAATATTTGAACTAATAATAATAATAGCAAGCATTACTATGTATCAGATACTGTGCTAAGAACTTTAAGTAGGTTATCTCATTTCATCCTCACAGCATCCTTCTAAATTAGGAACTGTTATTATCTCCATTTTACAGATGAAGAAACTAAGGAACAGAGAGAGAAGTTAAGAAACTTGCCTGAGATTACGTGGCTAATACAAGGCAAAGCTACAGTCCAACCCAGTCCAACTTGCCTGAGATTGCGTGGCTAATACAAGGCAAAGCTACAGTCCAGCCCAGGCTGTTCAGCTGTGCATCATGCACTCCTAAGCACTACACTAAGTTGCCTCTTTATCTTTGTCTACCGCCTTGCTTGCTTAAGAGGATCCCTGAAGTAAATGGATTCACTCAGTGTCACAAGAGTCTTTGAATTTAGTTCATCTTGCTCTAGTGTTTTTTTAAATTGAAGTATAGTTGATTTACAGTGTTTCAGGTGTACAGCAAAGTGATTCAGTTTTATATATACATATTCTTTTTCAGGTTCTTTTCTACTATAAGTTATTACAAGATATTGAATATAGTTCCCTGTGCTATACAGTAGGTCCTTGTTTACATATTTTATATACAGTAGTGTGTATCTGTTAATCCCAAATTACCAATTTATCCTCCCCACCCCTTACCCTTTGGTAACCATAAGTTTGTTTTCTATGTCTGTGAGTCTATTTCTGTTTTGTAAATAAGTTCATTTGTATCATTACTTTAGATTCCACAAATAAGTGATATCATATGATATTTGTCTTTATCTGACTTACTTCACTTAGTATGATAATCTCTAGGTCCATCCATGTTGCTGCAAATGGCATTATTTCACTCTTTTTTATGGCTGAGTATATATATATATGTATATGGATTCCATTATATATGTGTACCACATCATATTTATCCATTCATCTGTCAATGGACATTTAGGTTGTTTCCATGTCTTCGCTATTGTAAATAGTGCTGAAATGAACATTGGGGTGCAAATATCTTTTCAAATTAAGAGTTTTCATCTTTTTCAGATACATGCCCAAGAGTGGGAATGCTGGATCATAGGGTAACTCTAGTTTTAGTTCTTTAAGGGACTTCCATACTGTTCTCCATAGTGGCTGCACCAAGTTACATTCCTACCAACAGTGTAGGAGGGTTTCCTTTTCTTTACACCCTCTCCAGCATTTATTATTTGTAGACTTTTTGATGATGGCCATTCTGACTGGTCTGAGGTCTGGTCTGACTGGTCTGACCTCATTATAGTTTTGATTTGCATTTCTCTAACAATTAGTGATGTTGAGCATCATTTCATGTGCCTGTTGGCCTTGCTGTAATGTTTTGAACACTTAAAGCTGGAAGGATGTTTGACATTGTGGCATAGAGAATCTTGCACACAGACGGAAATGTTCATTGTGGTGAAAGACCTTTTGGGGTTATTTTAGATGCCTTCTTGCCTTTCTAGCTGTTTTTTTCTTATCATAGTCACTTTTCGCCATCCATAGCTTAACCTTGTCTCTTCCCATAAGTGTCTGTTTTTCTCCCTTAGCCAAGAAACTTGGGTTAAATTTGATCCATTCTGCATTGAGAATCATTGTACTACTACACCATGCCATTAAAATCTAAAGCTGTATAAATATAGTACATAAGTATAGTAAATATAAACTAACACTTACAAATAAGTATAAATATATCAATAATAAATACTCAAGATTATATTTATATGTAAGCATATAAATATAATAAAACAAACAAATCTGTTATTAACATATCTGATGTTAATCAGATATTCTGAACATAGAGGTACCATATATTACCTTATATAGATGACAAATTTTCTAGATTCAGAATAAATAAACCAATTATCTAGATAATATGACATTTTAATTAGTCATTGATTTGGAAGCATTTTAATACTTTGTAATACTTTAGATCTTGATTCTGAATGTAAAATTATTTCATCTATTAAATAGAGGAAAGCTGTGGAGATTTTATCCAACCTTCCAATTCAGAACTCATTCTTCATACCCCGTTACTCCTGGTGATATGTTACTTTGTAGAGCAGTCTATTCTATTGGGTGACTACTAGAATAGTTAGAAAGATTTTCTTTATCTTTTTAATTTTTATATATTTGTTTATATCTAATTCTCCCCTCCACAGTTTCCCCTATTTTAACATCTTACATTAGTATGCTGCATTTGTTGCAATTAATGAACCAGTATTGATGCATTATTAATTACAGTCCATAGTTTATTCACATTTCCTTAGTTTTTACTGAGGTCCATTTTCTGCTCCAGGATCCCATCCAGGATACCACATTACATTTAGTTGTCACGTCTCCCTAGGCTTTGTGAACTGTGGCAATTTCTCAGATTTTCCCAGTTTGATGACTTTGACAGTTTTGGGGAGTACTGGTCAGGCCTATCATAACATGCCCCTCTGTTGGAATGTTCCTGATGCTTTTCTCATGATTAGACTGGGGTTATGGGTTTTTGAGAGGAAAATCACAAAGATAAAGTGTCACTTTCATCACATCATATCAAGGGCACCTACTTTCTACATGATTTATGACGGTTGATGTTGACCTTGATCGCTTGGCTGAAGTAATGTAGGTTTCCCCACTGTAAGGTTGTCTCCCTGTTCATAATGTACTCTTTGGAAGGAAGTCACTGTGCACAGTGCGCAGTTAAGGAGTGGGGAGTTAATTTATTTGGAATTCTTTTGCATGGGGGAGTTTATTTATTTTGTTACTCAAATTATTCTAGATTTGGTCATTGGAAACTCTTTCAGTTGGCTTCTGTGCCCCTTTGACATATGCCGTCTGTGTGTGGTTCTGGTAACTTTAAGATGTTCCAGGCTCATTTTGTATATCCTGAGCCAGTCCTAGCGTCAGCCATTTCTCTAGGAGCCCTGGTTGTTTTATTGGAGAATGGTGTTAGAAGCCAAGATCTGACTGCTAGGTATGCTCTTCACCCCTGGGGTTTCATTTCTTCTAGGCTCTCTTAACTGACAGAGCAAAGAAATATATGAACCTGTATACTTATACATATGTGTAAATATTTTCATGTTTACCATCTGAATCTGTATGTTAAACATGAATTCTTACTGATGTTTCCAACTCTAATCCGTTATCACGTGGCTCATTCCGGCCTTCTCCCCTTGCTTATCTGTACGTCCCCAATCCAACAGTGAGGAGCCTGGCTCCCAACGTCTGCCATCCTTTTACTTACTTGTTTAATTCCAGTGTGCAGGTATAGCTGTATCAGAGTTGTTAATTGGTACTCGGTGGGAAACAACGTGATGTTAACTAGAGTACAGTGCTTTTGTGCAGTTCCTGTTGCCTTAGTCTTACAAAAATCTATTCATTGCCAAAGTTATTTAGGTCAGCGCCATTTTTTCGCCCTCTTCAGTAAGATTATTTCATCTATTTGCAATACAGCTGTATTCTCTTGTCACCCTCTGCATTCTTTCCTGGGATCCCCTGTCCTCCTAAATGTTTTTTTGGTTTTTGCTTTGCATACATTAAGGTTCACTCTTTGTGCTGTTAAGTTCTATGGGTTTTGACAAATGAATTATCATACAGAATAGTTTAACTGCCCTAAAAATTCCTCAGGCTTCACCCATTCATCCTCTCTGCAAGCCCCTGGCATCCACTGATCTTTTTACTGTCTCTAGTTTCGCTTTTTCCAGGATATCATGTACTTGGAATCATACAGTATGTAGCCTTTTCAGACTGGCTTCTTTCCCTTAGGAACATGCATTTAAGGCTCTTTGGAGTCTTTTCATGACGAGTCACATCTTCTTAATCTCCTTCATCTGGAGCAGCCTCCACCTTCATTGATCTGTCATCGCATTGATTTTTTTAAAGGAAAATCCAGGTCTGTGTTTTATAGAATGCCCCACAATTTGGATTTGTCTGATTGTTTTCTTATGATTAGATTCAGGTTAAACATTTTTGGCAGGATTACCATGTAGCTTGCAGATCTACAAACCACGGTCAATCTGACCAGCCACCTGTTTTTTTAAAATTTATTTATTTATTTATTTTTGCTGTGTTGGGTCTTCGTTTCTGTGCGAGGGCTTTCTCTAGTTGTGGCGAGCGGGGGCCACCCTTCATCGCGGTGCGTGGGCCTCTCACTATCGCGGCCTCTCTTGTTGCGGAGCACAGGCTCCAGACGCGCAGGCTCAGTAGTTGTGGCTCACGGGCCCAGTTGCTGCGCGGCATGTGGGATCTTCCCAGACCAGGGCTCGAACCCGTGTCCCCTGCATTGGCAGGCAGATTCTCAACCACTGCGCCACCAGGGAAGCCCTGCCACCTGTTTTTATAAACAAAGTTTATTGAAACACAGCCACACCCATTTGTCTACATGTTATATGTACTGCTTTTGTGTTTCAGCGGCACTTACACAGTTGTGACAGACTGTATGGCTCACAAAAACCTAAAATATTTATTACTGGTCTTTACAGAAATAGTTTGCTGATCCCTGATGTTGGTGATTTCTCCTAGTTGCATCACATCAGGAAGCACTTGGTATTGCTTTGTCCCATTATTAGTGGTATTTATTTACTTATTTAACTTACTGGATCACCAGTTTATTATAAAAGGATAAAACTCAGGAATGGCCAGGTGGAAAATATGCATAGGACAAAGCATGGGGAAAGGGTGCGGAGCTTCCGTGCCCTCTCGGAGTACGCCATTCTCCCTGGTATCTCCATGTGTTCACCGACCTGGAAGCTCTGGTGATACGTATTTAAGTCATTTGGTTAAGGTGCTCTCTACCAGATTTCTCTGTTGTAAAGGTATCTTTCTAACTAATAAATAGTGTGTGGAGCGATAAACATTGAGGCGATATGCATGTGTTGTTTCCAGTAGTTTTAGTGTCTATTGATGATCCTTACCTGAATCACTGGTGGTTGCAGAAATTGGGATTTTTTTCTAACTCTGTGACTCCTTCTGCATTTATTATCTGGCATCCTTCTGTAAAGAAGCACTCCCTTGGTGCCCCTCCTATTTAGAAAGGAACAGGATAAATTTGTAGTAGCAAAGTCATAGCACATTATCACCTTATCACAAAGGGGCCATTCCTTCAATACAGTGTTGAGGTGATGGTCTCTTGTTTGTAGTAGAAAATGTATTGTAGATTCTTTACTTTAAATACTTAACTCTATAAATTTGAAACACAAAATAATACTCTATCTTCTGTGGCTATGACAACAGAATGAAAATATAACAACAAAGAAGGTATGCTAACTTAAGGGTAGTTAGTGCTTACCTCTGGGAAGGGAGGTTAATGGGACTACAGAAAGAGAAAAAGTTTCAACTGTATCCATAATGTTTTATTTAACAAAAAAATAGTAAAGATCTGAAGCAGTTACGACAATATGTTAACATTTGTTAAATTTGGTTGATAGGTTAAATGAACTTTTGTTCTATTCTCCATACTTTTTAATGTTTAGATTATTTCATGATTAAAGTAAAAAGCATCTTGATATAGCTTAACTTTGAAGTCTTACTATAATATCTGATAGAACCCATCATCAGGGTAGAATGTTGGCACAGTGTTCTGATTAATGTTAGGTCTTTGGTATTCTTGCCTGTACAGATTAGTCATTGAATTAGTCAGTTTATTTTTTTCCCTTAGGTGTTTGTGCTTTCCTAAAAATCTTTAAATGTAGATCCAGCATCTAATAAAAAATTACAAATTATACCACTTCTATTTTTAGAGCCTTTACTATGAGGTAAAGAATTATTTTGTTGTTCATTGGTACTTTAATAATTTTCCAGACTTTATTGATTTTTATATTGAAACATGTGTTTTAACATCTCAGACTCCTTTGTGGCATCCTAATTGCCAGCAGTATATTTATTATGTTGCCTTATTTTTCTCATAATTAATTTTTCTGTGGATGCCTTTTATGGGGACCTGAATGAATGAGTAAAATTACTGGTTACCTTCTTGTGAACTTTCCAATAATGAAATACTAAGTGAGTTTTTGCAGAATTCTGCAATCCTGAACTCTTCTTTGAAAGTTCATTAGATTCCAAAGTTAATAAGTTCAAAGGTGGGAAAACATAAAATGAAAGGAAAACTTAGTATAAAGTAGGAAATAATTTTCAGAATATAATAGATAATGTTACAGGCTTTTGCTTTCAGCCAAGGTGGAGTAACAGGGACTGAACTTATTCTTTCAATTGAAAGAACTGAAAAACTGTGCAAAATACATGAAACAATGATGTTCAGATATTGGACATCAGAGAGCACAAGATGGGATAGCAGAAACAAACAAGGTGGCCCCTACGATTGTGCCATCTTACTGCGGGAGAGAGCATGTAGGCCACAGAGCAGAGTGGGGGAATCCAGGCAGAGGCTGGAGAATTCCATGAGTTTATGAGTGACAGCTGGCATCCTGGAGTGGTGTCTGGAGAGTTCACAGGGCAAAGTACTGGAATGGAGCGAGCTGTACAAAGAGAGAGCTCTAAAGATTTGCAGAGCCTGAATCTTCAGTTGAATACAATCAGCATGTGTGTGTAAGGAAGCCAGGTAGAGAACCGCCTGACGGTAGCAGAAGGCAGAATACTCAGAGCTCATGCAGGGCTGGGAACAGTTTGTAGTTACACCAGTCAGGATGGAAAACCTTGTAATTAATAGGTTATTGAGTAGAGTATCTAGAAGGGTGTTTCTGCAATAGTAGGGCAAAATTAACCCTTGGCTAAATTCTGCTCTGCTCTTACCTAACAAAGCTCAAAAGTAAGACTCAAAGGATGTTTCCAAGTAATTTCACTGTGTTCCAGAACAAAGCTCAGGATGTTTATAGGAATACAAGTATATCCAGTACTCAACAAGATAAAACCCAAAATGTCCTGCATCAAATCAGAACTTACCAATAATGCAAAGAAACAAGAAAATATAAATCATAATTAGGAGAGAAATCAATCAATTGAAACCAAACCAGAAATGCTGTGGATGGTAGAATTAGTAGACAATGACAATTAAAACAGTTATTGTGACTATATTGCAAATGTTCAAGAAGGTAGAGGAAAGATTGAGCATGTGACAGATGGAAGATATGAAAAAAAAAAGAAAAGACCCAGATTGTCCAGATTGAACTGCAGATGAAAAATACCATGTCTGAGATGTATATGCACTGATCAGGGTTAACATGTAGATCAGGTGGGCGGAAGAAAAGATAAGTAAACTTGAAAACATAGTAACAAAAACGATCTAAAATAAAGCACAAAGAGATAAAAGACTGAGAGAAAAATAAATAGAGTAGTAGGGGGGTATGGGGTAACTTCCAGTAGCCAAATATACATGTAATTGGAGGCCATGAGGAGAGGAGCTGGGATAGGGGAGGGAAGACCTATTTGAAGAAATAATGATTGAAATTTTACAAGTGTGATGAAAGCTATAAGCCCACATATCCAAGTAGTTCAACAGATCCCAAGGAAAAGAAACATGAAGAAAGCTATACCATGGCATAGCATAATCAAATTGCTTACATCTGGTAATAAAGGTGAAACATTAAAAACAGCCAGAGTAAAAAGGACACATTACATAAAAGGAATAAAGATGAAAACAACAACAGCCTTCTCATCAGGATCAA
This sequence comes from Balaenoptera physalus, assembly GCF_965194825.1. NCBI lineage: Eukaryota > Metazoa > Chordata > Mammalia > Artiodactyla > Balaenopteridae > Balaenoptera > Balaenoptera physalus. Next base: position 13,436,661 of record NC_138885.1, read on the forward strand.
TGCATGCCACGAGACAGTGGAGCATCATCTTTAAAGTATTGAAGGAAAAAAAGTCAACCTAGGATTCTGTTCCTGTTTTTCAGAAATGAAGGCTTGTCAGACATACAGAAGCAGAAAGAGTCTATCACCAGGAGATTGAACTATAAGAAATGCTGAAAGATCTTCTTCCAACTGAAGGAGAATAATACCAGATGGAAATCTGGATGCACACAAAGAAGTAGTACTAGGGCTTCCCTGGTGGCGCAGTGGTTAAGGATCTGCCTGCCAATGCAGGGGACACAGGTTCGAGCCCTGGTCTGGGAAGATCCCACATGCTCGCGGAGCGACTACGCCCGTGAGCCACAACTACTGAGCCTGCGCGTCTGGAGCCTGTGCCCCGCAACAAGAGAGGCCGCGAGAGTGAGAGGCCCGCGCACCGCGATGAAGAGTGGCCCCTGCTTGCCGCAACCAGAGAAAGCCCTCGCACAGAAACGAAGACCCAACACAGTCAAAAATAAATAAATAAATAAATTAAAAAAAAAAAAAAAAAAAAAAAGAAGTAGTACTAAAAAATCGTAAATGAAGGTAAACAGAAAATGCTTTTTTTCCTTATTTTAAAAATGTTTTTTAAAAGATATTTGACTATTTAAAGAAAAACAATAATGTGCTGTGGGGTTTATGGAAAATATATGGCAGCAATAGCACAAAGGCCAACAGGGGAGAAATGGAAACATGAGGATATAAGATTCTTTTACTATATATGAAGTGTTACAGTATCTCTTGGAGGTAGACTGATAAGTTAAAGATATTTACTAAAAACCTTAAAGCAAATACAGACACACACACACGAATTAAAGAATTACAGCTAATAAACCAACAAAAGGGGGATAGAGTAGAATCATAAAAAACTGTCAAATAGTCAATTTAAAAGAAGGTAAAAGAAGCAGCAAGCATATATTGTACAGCACAGAGAAATATAGGCATTATTTTATAATAACTTTAAATGGAGTATAATCTATAAAAATATTGAATCACTATGTTGTACACCTGAAACTAATATAATATTGCAAATCAACTATACTTCAAAAAAGAAAAAAGAAAAGGGAGATGATAGTTCTGTTCTCTTCTAATCTATCATGGAAACAGTTTGGAGATTCCTCAAAAAACTAAAACTAGAACAACCATATCATCCAGCAGTTCCACTCCTGGGCATTTTTCCAAAGTAGATGAAAACGCTAATTCAGAAAGATACATGCACCTCAGTGCTCATTGCAGCATTATTTACAAAAGCCTAGACGTGGAAGCAACCCAAGTGCCTATCATCTGCCTTTTCTTAAAAATGTAGTTCTGTTCATACAACTTAATTTAAAATTATTCTTGGTTGCTTCATATTGTGTCTATGATCTCTTAAATCCTTAGGTTTTGTTTTTTTATCCTGATTGCTACTGTTAAGCCATGTCTCCCAAATGAAATTTCAGGAGGTAGTTGGGTTTTGGACTTAGGCAAAGGACATTCTCTCCCTCTCCCAGTCACACTGTCTTTCTCTCCCCCTCTTAACTGATTTCTCCTTGGTCTCTCTCCTGTGCTCCAGACTCAGTTTCGCCTGCTAAACTAAGAACTTCTTTTGTCTTTCTAGTTGGTACCTACAACATCACATTTTGTAATGACTGCTCACCAGCTGTCCATGTGCTCATTTAGATAGAGCTCCTGACCAATATGCTGGAGGAGAAAGTAATAGATGTCAGTTCTAGGACAGAGCTTCTAAGATCTGGTGTCTGATCCTCCTGCTTTCCCCTACCCAAGAGACCATGGATGCCTTGTCTTTCAGAAGGTGCAGAAGTTTTGAACACTGTTTATGTGGTTAAATTTCTCATCATTTAAATAGTTTTATGTGTCTATAGTCAAATACATTAAAATGCTTTATATTGAAAAAATAAAGGAAAGTAGAAGAGGAAATAAAGAATAGATGGACAAATAAAAAACAAATAGTAAAATGGTAGGTTTAAACCCAACTATATCAATGATCACATTAATTGTAAATGGTTTAAACACCCCAACTAAAATTCAAACATATAACAGGAAGTCTCAATTACACGTTGCTTGCAAAAAATGTATTTTCTTGTATATGAAGATAAAGATCAGTTAAAGGTAAAAGTTATACTATGCTAATACTAATCTAAAGAAAGCTGGAGTGACTGTTAATATCAGATAAAGTAGATTTCAGAATAAAGAATATAGCAGGGATAAAGGCTCTCGATTTATTATGATAAGGCATCAATTAGTCAAGAGAACATAATGATCCTAAATGTTTATGCACCTAACAACAGAGCCTCAAAATACATGAAGTCAAAACTAGTAGACTACGAGGAAAATTAGGTGAAGCTGCAATTATTGTGAGAGATTTCAGCACCCCTCTCTCAGTAATTTATGGAACAAGTAGAAAATTAGTAAGGATATAGAAAACTTGAATACTATCAACCTAAATTGACCAAATTGATATTTTAAAAACACTCTACCCAACAATAGCAGAATATACATTCCTTTCAAGTGCTCAGAGAACATTTACCGAGAGATCATTCTGAGCCATAAAAACAAATCTTGATAAATTTGAAAGGATTTGAGTCATGCAACGTTGTTTTCTTTTCTTTTTTTTTTTTTCTGGGTTTATGTTTTAACATGCATGCTCTGATGTAACTTTTTTTTTTTAAATAATGGATTTATTGAGATGTAATTCACATATGATAAAATTCACGTTTGAAGTGTACAATTTAGTGGTTTATAGTACATTCACAAAGATGTGCGATCATTACCACTGTCTAATTCCAGAACATTTTCATCATGCCAAAAAGAAACCCTGTACCCACTAGCAGTCATTCCCCATTCTCCCCTTCCCCTAGCCTCTGGCAGCCACTAATTTACTCTCTGTCTCTGTAAATTTTCCTATTCTGGACTATGTTTAACTTTTTGAAGTGTAAAAAAGAATTCTTTTTTTTTTTTTAACCACCCGAACCCCGCCGCTTTCCCCCCTTGGTGTCCATACGTTTGTTCTCTACATCTCTGTCTCAATTTCTGCCCTGCAAACCGGTTCATCTGTACCATTTACTAGGTTCCACATATATGCGTTAATATACGATATTTGTTTTTCTCTTTCTGACTTACTTCACTCTGTATGACAGTCTCTAGGTCCATCCACGTCTCAACAAATGACTTAATTTTGTTCCTATTTATGGCTGAATAATATTCCATTGTATATGTGTACCACATCTTCTTTATCCATTCGTCTGTCGATGGGCATTTAGGTTGCTTCCATGACCTGGCTATTGTAAATAGTGCTGCAATGAACATTGGGGTGTATGTGTCTTTTTGAATTATGGTTTTCCCTGGGTATATGCCCAGTAGTGGAATTGCTGGGTCATATGGTAATTCTATTTTTCATTTTTTAAGGAACCTCCATACTGTTCTCCATAGTGGGTGTATCACTTTACATTCCCACCAACAGTGCAAGAGGGTTCCCTTTTCTCCACACCCTCTCCAGCATTTGTTGTTTGTAGATTTTCTGATGATGCCCATTCTAACAGGTGTGAGGTGATACCTCATTGTAGTTTTGATTTGCATTTCTCTAATAATTAGTGATGTTGAGCAGCTTTTCATGTGCTTCTTGGCCATCTGTATGTCTTCTTTGGAGAAATGTCTATTTAGGTCTTCTGCCCATTTTTGGGTTGGCTTGTTTGTTTTTTTAATATTGAGCTGCATGAGCTGTTTATATATCTTGGAGATTAATCCTTTGTCTGATGATTCGTTTGCAAATATTTTCTCCCATTCTGAGGGTTGTCTTTTCGCCTTGTTTATGGTTTCCTTTGCTGTGCAAAAGCTTTGAAGTTTCATTAGGTCCCATTTGTTTATTTTTGTTTTTATTTCCATTACTCTAGGAGGTGGATCAAAAAAGATCTTGCTGTGATTTATGTCAAGAGTGTTCTTCCTATGTTTTCCTCTAAGAGTTTTATAGTGTCCGGTCTTACATGTAGTTCTCTAATCCATTTTGAGTTTATTTTTGTGTATGGTGTCAGGGAGTGTTCTAATTTCATTCTTTTACATGTAATTGTCCAGTTTTCCCAGCACCACTTATTGAAGAGACTGTCTTTTCTCCATTGTATATCCTTGCCTCCTTTGTCACAGATTAATTGACCATAGGTGCGTGGGCTTATCTCTGGGCTTTCTATCTTGTTCCATTGATCTATATTTCTGTTTTTGTGCTGGTACCATACGGTCTTGATTACTGTGTAGTATACTCTGAAGTCAGGGAGTCTGATTCCTCCAGCTCCGTTTTTTTCCCTCAAGACTGCTTTGGCTATTTGGGGTCTTTTGTGTCTCCATACAGATTTTAAGATTTTTTGTTCTAGTTCTGTAAAAATGCCATTGGTAATTTGATAGGGATTACATTGAACCTGTAGATTGCTTTGCGTAGTATAGTCATTTTCACAATATTGATTCTTCCAATCCAAGAACATGGTATATCTCTCCATCTGTTGGTATCATCTTTAATTTCTTTCATCAGTGTCTTATAGTTTTCTGCATACAGGTCTTTTGTCTCCCTAGGTAGGTTTATTCCTAGGTATTTTATTCTTTTTGTGGCAATTGTAAATGTGAGTATTTCCTTAATTTCTCTTTCAGATTTTTCATCATTAATGTATAGGAATGCAAGAGATTTCTGTGCATTAATTTTGTATCCTGCAACTTTACCAAGTTCATTGCTTAGCTCTAGTGGTTTTCTGGTGGCATCTTTACGATTCTCTGTGTATAGTATCATGTCATCTGCAAACAGTGACAGTTTTACTTCTTCTTTTCCAATTTGTATTTCTTTTATTTCTTTTTCTTCTCTGATTGCCGTAGCTAGGACTTCCAAAACTATGTTGAATAATAGTGGTGAGAGTGGACATCCTTGTCTCGTTCCTGATCTTAGAGGAAGTGGTTTCAGTTTTTCACCATTGAGAATGATGTTTGCTGTGGGTTTTTCGTATATGGCCTTTATTATGTTGAGGTAGGTTCCCTCTATGCCCACTTTCTGGAGAGTTTTTATCATAAATGGGTGTTGAATTTTGTCAAAAGCTTTTCTGCATCTACTGAGATGATCATATGGTTTTTCTTCCTCAATTTGTTAATATGTTTTATCACATTGATTGATTTACGTATATTGAAGAATCCGTACATCCCTGGGATAAATACCACTTGATCATTGTGTATGATCCTTTTAGTGTTGTTGGATTCTGTTTGCTAGTATTTTGTTGAGGATTTTTGCATCTATATTCATCAGTGATATTGGTCTGTAATTTTCTTTTTTTGTAGTATCTTTGTCTGGTTTTGGTATCAGGGTGATGGTGGCCTCAGAGAATGAGTTTGGGAGTGTTCCTTCCTCTGCAAGTTTTTGGAAGAGTTTGAGAAAGGTGGGTGTTAGCTCTTCTCTAAATGTTTGATAGAATTCACCTGTGAAGCCATCTGGTCCTGGACTTTTGTTTGTTGGAAGATTTTTAATCACAGTTTCAATTTCATTACTTGTGATTGGTCTGTTCATATTTTCTATTTCTTCCTGGTTCAGTCTTGGAAGGTTATACCTTTCTAAGAATTTGTCCATTTCTTCCAGGTTGTCCATTTTATTGGCATAGAGTTGCTTGTAGTAGTCTCTTAGGATGCTCTGTATTTCTGCGGTGTCTGTTGTAACTTCTCCTTTTTCATTTCTGATTTTATTGCTTTGAGTCCTCTCCCTCTATTTCTTCATGAGTCTGGCTAATGGTTTGTTAACTTTGTTTATCTTCTCAAAGAACCAGCTTTTAGTTTTATTGATCTTTGCTATTGTTTTCTTTGTTTCTCTTTCATTTATTTCTGCTCTAATCTTTATGATTTCTTTCCTTCTGCTAAGTTTGGGTTTTGTTTGTTCTTTCTCTAGTTCCTTTAGGTGTAAGGTTAGATTGTTTATGTGACATTTTTCTTGTTTCTTGAGGTAGGCTTGTAGAGCTATAAACTTCCCTATTAAGACTGCTTTTGCTGCATCGCATAGGTTTTGGATCGTCGTGTTTTCATTGTCATTTGTCTCTAGGTATTTTTTGATTTCCTCTTTGATTTCTTCAGTGATCTCTTGGTTATTTAGTAACATATTATTTAGCCTCCATGTGTTTGTGTTTTTATGTTTTTTTTTCCCTGTAATTGATTTCTAATCTCATAGCGTTGTGGTCAGAAAAGATGCTTGATACGATTTCAATTTTCTTAAATTTACTGAGGCTTGATTTGTGACCCTAGATGTGATCTATCCTGGAGAATGTTTTGTGTGCACTTGAGAAAAAAGTGTAATCTGCTCTTTTTGGATTGAATGTCCTATAAATATCAATTAAATCTATCTGGTCTATTGTGTCATTTAATGCTTGTGTTTCCTTATTAATTTTCTGTTTGGATGATCTGTCCATTGGTGTAAGTGAGGTGTTAAAGTCCCCCACTATTATTGTGTTACTGTCAATTTCCTCTTTTATAGCTGTTAGCAGTTGCCTTATGTATTGAGGTGCTCCTATGTTGGGTGCATATATATTTATAATTGTTATATCTTCTTCTTGGATTGATCCCTTGATCATTATGTAGTGTCCTTCCTTGTCTCTTGTAACATTCTTTATTTTAAAGTCTATTTTATCTGATATGAGTATTGCTACTCCAGCTTTCTTTTGATTTCCATTTGCATGGAATATCTTTTTCCATCACCTCCCTTTCAGTCTGTATGTGTCCCTAGGTCTGAAGTGGGTCTCTTTTAGACAGCATATATATGGGTCTTTTTTTGTATCTATTCAGCAAGCCTGTGTCTGTTGGTTGGAGCATTTAATCCATTCACGTTTAAGGTAATTATCGATATGTATGTTCCTATGACCATTTTCTTAATTGTTTTGGGTTTTTTTTGTAGGTCCTTTTTTTCTCTTGTGTTTCCCACTTAGAGAAGTTCCTTTAGCATTTGTTGTAGAGCTGGTTTGGTGGTGCTGATTTCTCTTAGCTTTTGCTTGTCTGTAAAGCTTTTGATTTCTCCATCAAATCTGAAGGAGATCCTTGCCGGGTAGAGTAATCTTGGTTGTAGGTTCTTCCCTTTCATCACTTTAAGTATATCATGCCACTGCCTTCTGGTTTGTAGAGTTTCTGCTGAGAAATCAGCTGTTAACCTTATGGGAGTTCCCTTGTATATTATTTGTCTTTTTTCCCTTGCTGCTTTCAATAATTTTTCTTTGTCTTTAATTTTTGCCAGTTTGATTACTATGTGTCTCGGCGTGTTTCTCCTTGGGTTTATCCTGTATGGGACTCTCTGCGCTTCCTGGACTTGGGTGGCTATTTCCTTTCCCACGTTAGGGAAGTTTTCGACTATCATCTCTTGAAATATTTTCTCTGGTCCTTTCTCTCTCTCTTCTCCTTCCGGGACCCCTATAATGTGAATGTTGTTGCATTTAATGTTGTCCCAGAGGTCTCTTAGGCTGTCTTCATTTCTTTTCATTCTTTTTTCTTTATTCTGTTCCATAGCTGTGAGTTGCACCATTCTGTCTTCCAGGTCACTTATCCGTTCTTGTGCGCCTCAGTTATTCTGCTGTTAATTCATTCTAGTGTATTTTTCATTTCACTTATTGTATTGTTCATCTCTGTTTGTTTGTTCTTTAATTCTTCTAGATCTTTGTTAAACATTTCTTGCATCTTCTCGATCTTTGCCTCCATTCTTTTTCCCAGGTCCTGGATCATCTTCACTATCATTATTCTGAATTCTTTTTCTGGAAGGTTACCTATCTCCAGTTCATTTAATTGTTTTTCTGGGGTTTTATCTTGTTCCTTCATCTGGTACATAGCCCTCTCCCTTTTCATCTTGTGTATCTTTCTGTGAATGTGGTTTTTGTTCCACAGGCTGCAGCATTGTAGTTCGTCTTGCTTCTGCTGTCTGCCCTCTGGTGGATGAGGCTATCTAAGAGGCTTGTGCAAGTTTCCTGATGGGAGGGACTGGTGGTGGGTAGAGCTGGCTGTTGCTCTGGTGGACAGAGCTCAGTATAACTTTAATCCGCTCGTCTGCTGATGACTGGGGCTGGGTCCCCTCCCTGTTGGTTGTTTGGCCTGAGGCGACTCGACACTGGAGCCTACTCCGGCTCTTTGGTGGGGCTAATGGTGGACTCTGGGAGGGCTCGTGCCAAGGAGTACTTCCCAGAACTTCTGCTGCCACTGTCCTTGTCCCCACGGTGTGCCACAGCCACCCCCCGCCTCTGCAGGAGACCCTCCAACACTAGCAGGTAGGTCTGGTTCAGTCTCCTATGGGGTCACTGCTCCTTCCCCTTCGTCCTGATGCACACACTACTTTGTGTGTGCCCTCCAAGAGTGGAGTCTCTGTTTCCCCCTGTCGTGTCAAAATCCTGCAGTCAAATCCCGCTAGCCTTCAAAGTCTGATTCTCTAGGAATTCCTCCTCCTGTTTCCGGATCCCCAGGTTCGGAAGCCTGACATGGGGCTCAGAACCTTCACTCCAGCGGGTGGACTTCTGTGGTATAAGTGTTCTCCAGTTTGTGAGTCACCCACCCAGCAGTTATGGGATTTGATTTTATTGTGATTGCGCCCCTCCTACTGTCTCACTGTGGCTTCTCCTTTGTCTTTGGATGTGGGGTATCTTTTTTGGTGAGTTCCAGTGTCTTCCTCTGTACTGTTGTTTTCTGACCACAATGGAATTAGGTTAGAAAGCAGTAACAGATATATCTCTGTAAAATCCCCAAGTATTTGGAAACTGAATAACACAGTTCTAAATAACCTATGGATAAAAGCAGAGAAAAGGGAAACTTTTGAACTGAATAAAAATGTATACACAGTTTTTCAAAATTTGTGGGAAACAGGTGAAACAGTACTTAGGGGAAAATTTATGGTACTAAAAATGCCTAATGTAAAAAAGAGAAGAGGTCTCAAATCAGTGATTTCAGCCCTTATGTTAAGAAACTAGAAAAATAAAAGCAAATTAAACCCAAAGTAAGCAGAATAAAAGAAATAAAAAAGATCATAGCAGAAAATAGAAAAACTATTGGGAAAATCAGTAACAGCCAAAGCTGATCTTTGAGATTAATAAAATTGATAAAGTGCTAGCCAGACTAATCAGGAGAAAAGAGAGAGAGAAGACACAGGTTATCAGTATCAGGAGTGAGAGTTGTTATATCACTACAGATTCTCTACAGAGTTTGAAAGAATAATACAGGAATATTTTGAACAACTTTGTGCCATAAATATGTTATCCTAGGTACGTGGAAAAATTCCTTGAAAGACTCAACCCAAACTACCAAATCTCACTAAACAGGAACAAACAACCTGAATAATTCTGTATTTTAAAATGAACAGTAACTAAAATACATTTTCACAAAGAAAACTCCAGTCCCAGATGGCTTCACTGGTAAATTCTACCGTACATTTAAGGAAGAAATAATCTCAATTCTACAGAAACTCTTCCAGAAAAGAAAAGAAAAGGAATTATTATTATTATCTCATTCTCTGAGGCCATCCTTATCCTGATACCAAAATCAGAGAAAGCAATTAGAAGGAAAAAAAAAAAAAAAGCTGCCAACCAATAAATTTCATGCATAAAGATGTAAAAATTCTTAATAAAATTTTAGCAAATCAAATCCAACAATATTTAAAAAGGAATAATACATTATGCCCATGTGGGGTTTATCTTAGGAATGCAAGGATGGTTTACCATTCAAAAATCAGTCAGTGTAACTCATCATATTATAGATTAAGAAAGGAAAACCATGTAATTATTTCAATAGATGAAGACAAAATGCTGCATCCACTTCTGTTAGAAACTTTCAGTAAAGTAGGAATAGAAGGGAACTTTCTCTGCCTGATTAAGGATATTTATGAAAAACTGACACCCTACATCATACTTAATGGTGAAAAACTGAGGGCTTTTCTCCTAATATAAGGAACCAGGCATGGTGTTTTTTAGAAATCACTTCTATTCAACACTCTGTTGGAGGTTCTAGCCAGTTAAGTAAGACAAGAAAGAGAAATAAATGGCATCCAAGTTAGCAAGAAAGAAATTGTCATTATTCACTGGTGACATGATTATCTATGTAAAAAATCCTATGGAGTCTATAAAAACAGTACTGGAACTAGTAAGTTGAGCTTAGCAAGGTTGAAGGATATAAATCAATATACAAAAATTAATTGTGTTACTAGCAATATATAGTTGGAAACTGAAAAAGAATAATAGCATCAAAAAATATGAAATACTTAGTATATATTTGATAGAGCTGTAAGAACTTTACACTGGAAACTCCAAAACATCACTGAGAGAAATTTAAAAAGACCAAAGTAAATGGAGAGATAGACTGTGTTCATGGATCAGAAAACTCGATATGGTTAAGACACCATGACTCCTCAAAATAATGTGTGGATTCCAATGCCAATGAAAATCTCAATAGACTTTCCTTTTCCCTTCAGGTAATGTCAAACTTATCCTAAAATTTATAAACAAGTTATTCTAACTTGTTCAGAAATTATAAGGAAAGTAAAAAAGACCCATAATATATAAATAAATAAATATATAAATAAGTCACAAAAAGTTGGAAGACTTAACACTATCTGGTTTCATGACTTATTACTGTAATGCTATATCAGGCAAGATAGTGTGTGTGGTATTGATATATAGATGACATATATATCAATGAAAAATAGTCCAGAAATAGTCCTACACATATATGTTTAATTGGTTTTTGACCAAGGCGTTTTGGGGGGAAGAGGTCATCTTTCTAAAAAGGTGTTGGAACATTTGGATATCCATATGCAAATAAATGAACTCAACTCTTACCTCCTACCATACACAAAAACAATTTTTGTTCAAGACCTGAATTTGAAAGCTGAAACCATAAAACTTCTGAAAGAAAACATAAGAGAAGATCTTAGGGGCTGATTTTGGTAAAATTTCTTAATACAGCACAATAAGCAAAAAATAAAAAAACTTAGGCTTCATCAAAATTAAAAAGTTTTGCTTTTTAAAATACACTTAAGAAAATGAAGAGGCAAACCACAGACTTGGAAGGACTTTGTAAAACATATAAATAAGGGATTTGTATCTAGAATAATAATAACTAGAAAAGAAACCAAGCTGTTACCACTCAGTAATAAGACATACAACCCAATTAAAAATGGGCAAAATAGGGCTTCCCTGGTGGCGCAGTGGTTCAGAATCTGCCTGCCAATGCAGGGGACACGGGTTCGAGCCCTGGTCTGGGAAGATCCCACATGCCGCGGAGCAACAGGGCCCGTGAGCCACAACTGCTGAGCCTGCGCGTCTGGAGCCTGTGCTCCGCAACAAGAGAGGCCGTGACAGTGAGAGGCCCGCGCACCGCGATGAAGAGTGGCCCCTGCTTGCCGCAACTGGAGAAAGCCCTTGCACAGAAACGAAGACCCAACGCAGCCAAAAATAAATAAATAAATAAATAAAAATAAAGGAATTCCTTTAAAAAAAATGGGCAAAATATTTGAACACGCACTTCATCAAAGAAAATGTATGGATGACAAATAAACACATTCAGTGATACTCATCATCACTGGCCTTTAGTGAAATGCAAATTAAAACCATAGTGAGAGCATAACACACCCACTAACATGACTAAAATCAAAAAATTGTAGAAATTAAAAGCTAGTTTTCAGCTAGGATGTGGAAGAACTGGAACTCCTTATATGTTGCTAGTGGGAATGTTAAAAAGATACCACTTTGGAAGATGATTTGGCAAAGTCTTAACAGGTTAAACATACACCTACCATACAATCCAGCCAATTCCACTTGTAGGTGAAATGAAAATGTCTGTGCACGTATGAATACTCATAACCTTATTCGTAGTGGTGCAAAATGGGAAACACTCTTTTTCATAAGGAAGTGTTTGTTCTTTTTCTCCTCCTCTTCAAGCATTTTTATATGTAAAGCATTTTTCTCACCATAATGTGTTTAACATCTTATCTTTTCTTTTGCCACCGTGGAAGATACCAGCTTTATCCTACCCTTCTTAGTGCAGCAGATGGGAGTTGGGAGGGCTGGATTCTAGTCCTGGTTCTTGATGCTTTGTGCTGACCACCTGCCTTCTTGAAACCTCAGGGTTCTTACCTGCTGATTAAAGGGATTAAACGATACATATTCACTCATGTATATTTTTGAGCACCTGCCATGTGCCAGGCACTCTTTTAGGTACTGGCAACATGATGAAGGAAATAGGCTGTAGTACCTGCCCTCACTGGAACCAGTATTCATTAACCTATAATGTGCCAGGCACTGTCGTAGGTTTTGGGAAGACAGGCCACTGTGTCGTAATCTCCAGGAATTTATGAATTAGTAGGAAAGAGAGACCAAACTAAGTAAACAGACAAAAGTAAAATCGTAAAAAATGTTGTGAAGGGAGGAATATGAGAGGAGACCCCTGTGTTAGTAGGGCTGTTGGGGGAGGCCTCTTGGTGGAGGTGACAGTTGAGCTGAGATCTAAAGAGAGAAAGAGAAAAGGGGCTCCCGTTCGCCTCTGTCATCGTCTCTCCTCTCAGAAGTCTAGACCTAGCGTAAGGCAGTGACTTGGTGTTTTGACTGTCGACATCTCTGAATGAAAATAGTTTCGTTGAGCTCTCTGTTCTGCACCTCAACCCTTTCTTCAGGGGTTTTCACTGTCTAGTTCAGGGAATATAAATGGCAATAAGTTCAACATTTAATTCTCCTTTCCGATGTTTAGTCAATACTTCTTTGGCCCAGAATTCATAAGTAAGTGAGAAACAAAAGATAAAATGAAGGTCTGTGCTCTGCTAAGCCTAAGACAGACGTTTCACATGGGGGTCAGGCAGGCAAATTTGGACTTCAGACAGGTTTCCTTTGGCCTACAGTATTTTCAAAGTCAGAAAAATTCACCTGACCCCCCAGACTTTAGCGTTTCCATTTAAAACTTTAGGCAACAGATTAGAATGTATGGGCTGCAGCCCCCTTTAATGGGATGCTTGCTCATACCTCACAGCCCCCTCCTGTTTGCCCCGCCTCATTTGCTCCTGTCATCTGGTTGGCCTCCTGTGATTTTGTTTGTCAAAGAATCATCTCAACAGGTTTTTGTTTTGTGTTTAAACATGCCTGGGACTGGCCTGCTGTGAGTCTGATCTACTGGTGCAGGGGGCTGGGTGATTCTAATGTCGGCTGGTGAGACCATAGCCCTGGCTGTGAACGTACTGGGTTGGCCAAAAAGTGCCTTCGGTTTTTAAGTAAAAATAAAAGACACGTTTTTCAGTTACACCAAGAACTTTATTGAACAATGTATTCACCATTTTGTTCCACTACCTTCTTCCATTTTTCAGGCAACTTCATGATTCCATGTTCCCAAAACTTTCTATCTTTTTGAGCAAAGAACTGTTCCTGGTGCCTTTTACAGTCTTCCAGGGAATTGACATTTTTTCCATTAAGTGAATTTTGTAAAGACCGAAATATATGGAAATCCGAAGGTGCAATGTCTAGGTGAATACGGCGGATGAATCAGAACTTCCCAGCCGAGCTGTAACAGTTTTTGCCTGGTCATCAAAGAAAAAATATGCAGTCTTGCGTTATCCTGATGGAAGATTATGCATTTTCTGTTGACCAATTCTGGATGCTTTTCATCGAGTGCCACTTTCAGTTGGTCTAGTTGGGAGCAGTACTTGTTGGAATTAATTGTTTGGTTTTCTGGAAGGAGTTCTTAATAGAGGACTCCCTTCTAATCCCACCATATATGCAACATCACCTTCTGTGGATGAAGAATGGCCTTTGGTGTGGTCGGTGGTGGTTCATTTCACTTGCCCCACGATCTCTTCCGTTCCACGTTATTGTACAGTATTCACTTTTTATCGGCCGTCACAATTTGTTTTAAAAGCAGAACATTTTCATTACGTTTAAGTAGAGAATCGCATGTGGAAATACGGTCAAGAAGGGTTTTTTCGCTTAACTTATGTGGAACCCAAACATCAGAGCAATGAACAAAACCAAGCTGGTGCAAATGATTTTCAGCGCTTGGTTTGGATATTTTGAGCATGTCGTCTCTCTCCTGTGTGGTATGACATTGATTGTTCTCAATTAATGTCTCTATTTGATCTCTATCAACCTCAGCTGGTTTACCCGACCGTGGAGCATCAGCCAGCCAGAAATCTCCAGCACGAAACTCCGCAGACCACTTTTGACAAGTTCGATCAGTCACAGCAGCTTCTCCATACACTGCACAAATCTTTTTTTTTGCTTTTCAGTTGCATTTTTACCTTTCTTGAAATAGTAAAGCATAATATGCTGAAAATGTTGCTTTTTTTCTTCCATCTTCAATATTAAAATGGTTACACAAAAATTCACCAATTTTGATAAGTTTTTAAAAAAATGCACTCTGATATGACAGCTGTCACAATACAATCTAACATAATTGTTTTGAATGAAGTTAAAGGCAACTAAGTGCTACTAGAGCCATCTTACCTTTTGGCCAACTCAGTACCTTTTTACAGGATTCACAGGGAGCATGTGCTCTCAAGAGTGGGGACTTGTCTTGGTAACTTCTTATTTACCCTGTATCTGGAATACTTGGTAGTAGGTAGTTTAAATGCATATAACATAAATGAATAAATTATATTTTAATTTTGGTATGTGTTTGACCTTTAAAAGGTAACTGTACTTAAACAGTTTTCCTAATTCAGATGTGTGGGAGTTTTTAGAGTTTTCTTTGATAACACATTCCTGTGGTTTTAAGATCAAAATGTAAAAAGGAATCCAGTGAGAAGCCTCCTTGCCACTTCTGTTCTCTATCTGACCAGTGCATCACGCTCCCTCCCATGAAAACATAAGCGTGTGCAAACATATATTCGTATTTTCCCCCCCTTTTACTTACTAAAAATAAGGCTCTGCCTTATGCCTCCTTTACTCTTGACATATCTTGAAGATCTTATCATATTAGCAGAGAGCTTCTTCCTCATCCTTTTTTTTTTTTTTTTTTACAGTTGAAAAATATGTTTGTTTGGGCCTATTATAGTTTATTTAGCAAGTACCCCCATTGAAGGATATTTGGATTTTTCCAGGCATTTACTATTGCAAACAGTGCTACAGTTAGTACCTTTGTATGTATGTCGTTTCATACACACACGCACAAGAGTGTGCAAAGTATATCTCTATGGTAAATTCTCCAAGTGGAATTGCTAGGTCAAAAGGTATATGCATATGTAATTTTGATATATGTTACTTAATTGCCCTCTGTAGGGGTTGTAGTTTAATTATAATTTAAAACTAATTCTAGTATTTGGGACACTTTAAAAATTTTTTTTACTCTGTTTTTGTTCTGTTTTCTTTGCTGAGTTAGAGTTGTTACATGGTAGGTTATCTGAAATTTGGTAAGAGTATTAAGATCGTTCTAGATCATTGGTTTCCACTACTAACTTAACCCCCACAAGGGGTTCTCAGATTCATGTGCTAAATGAACATCAACTATATAATAATGTCTCCCACATACATACTGTATATTTCAAATGTATAAGATGCTATTGTATAATAAAATGCTAATTCACTTAATACTATGTCTATTTGAATATTTTATAATAAAAATAATCTATCTTTTACAGATATCCCTTTGAGGACCAGCCTGCCACCACCATTCAGAAATTATAAATATGGTAACCAATTTTTCTTATTCTTTTAAGATATATATTAATATAATTTCACATTAGTTTTATATTGATGTGAATTTAAATTTGGTTTTCAAAAATGAATTTACTCTCTGTATATAAAAACCACTATGGAAGTTATTTAGAAATATAGGAATTCTAGTATATCATTAAATTGTAATTGTGTAGGGAAGTGTATGAATTGTATATTCCTCCTATTTGTGAGGAATAGCATGTTTGGCAAACTGTTTAAAATGAATTTCTTTGTCAGGTAATCAGAAAAGAAGAAATGATTAAAGACTAGGAATTAAGAAGAGATTTAACATTTTAGAGGCCAGTAACTTGAGCATGTTACATAGTAATTTTATATGTTGCAATTATTGATTTTAAAATGTAGTAATAAGGCAAGAAGCTGGGTTTCATTATTCATTATAAAGATGGTACAGTTATTAACCTTCAGCGTAGTGACACTCACCAAACTTTGAATTTGAGACTTCACTTGAGAATTACAATGCACCTAATAAATATTTCTGTTAATTGGTGCAGACATTTTTAAAGCATAAATTTTTTATTACCCTAGATCATTTTTGGAGTGGTTTTTAATTCTGCTGCCATTTGGTAGAGCAACTTATGACCTAAAATACTTTGAAATCACAATCTTCACCGTGTGTATGCATTTTAATATTCAGAGACTAATTGTGAGGTCACAAGGGGTAGTCAAGCAGAAGTTAAAGGCACTGAGTGGAAAGTACTTTGATTTATTGGACTTAAAGAATTTACGTACTAAATATTGAATAAGAGAAAGGAATAAAAAGCATGATTAACTAAATATGAAACTTCTCCAGTTTCGTCTTTTATGGCTTTCAAAGTATCATGCCTTGAAATATAACCTTAAACTTGAATCAGCCTGCAGATGCCACTTAAAGTTAGCATAGCTACATATAGTTTCCCTTTTTGCATGGTGTGGGTGTGTATTCAAACTTGTGTTCCATGTAAGTTATTTTAAAAGACCAGTGTTAGATCATGAAATCATCAAAATATCTGACTTAATCATCACGGTGGTAAATAATATATTCCTGTCAATTTCTCCCTTTATGTATGTTAGTATTTGTTTTGTGTTTTTACGTGCTCCTATATTGGGTGCTATATGTTTTTAAAAATTAATTAATTAATTAATTAATTAGGCTGCATTGGCTCTTTGTTACGGTGCGTGGGCTTCTCTCTCGTTGTGGTGCGTGGGCTCAGTAGTTGGGGCGCAGGCTGTAGAGCACACAGGCTTAGTTGACCCGCAGCATGTGGGATCTTAGTTCCCCGACCAGGAATCGAACCCGTGTCCCTTGCATTGGAAGGCAGATTCTTAACCACTGGACCACCAGGGAAGTCCCAGGTGCATATATGTTAATGAGTGTAATCCTCTTCTTGTATTGAGCCTTTTATCATTATATAGTGTCCTTTCTTTCTTTATGGCCTTTGTCATAAAGTCTATTTTGTCTGATATAAGTATTTCCACCCCTGCTTTCTTGTCCTTTTCATTTGCCTGAAATAGCTTTAAAAAATTTTTTTTGTTTTTGTTTTGTTTATTTTTTAATTGAAGTATAGTTGATTTACAATGTTATGTCAATTTCTGCTGCACAGCAAAGTGATTCAGTTATACATATATATACATTCTTTTTTATATTCTTTTCCATTATGGTTTATCCCAGTACGTTGTGCTGTATAGTAGGACCTTGTTGCCCATCCATCCTGTACATAATAGTTTGCATCTGCTAACCCCAAAACTCCCTGTCCATCCCTCCCCCACACTCCTCCCCCTTGGCAACCACAAGTCTGTTCTCTATGTCTGTGAGTCTGTTTCTGCTTTGTAGATAGGGTTCATTTGTGTCAAATTTTAGATTCAACATATAAGTGATATCATATGGTATTTGTCGTTCTCTTTCTGACTTACTTAGTGTGATACTCTCTAGTTGCATCCATGTTGCTGCAAATAGCATTGTTTCTTTCTTTTTTATGACTGAGTAGTATCCCATTGTATACATGTACCACGTCTTCTTTATCCATTCCTCTGTCAGTAGACATTTAGGTTGTTTCCATGTCTTGGCTATTGTGAATAGTGCTGCTATGAACATAGGGGTACATGTATCTTTTTGAATTATAGTTTTGTCCAGATATATGCCCAGGAGTGGGATTGTTGGATCATACGGTAGTTCTATTTTTAGTTTTTTGAGGAACCTCCATACTGTTTTCCATAGTGGCTGCACCAACTTACATTCCCACCAACAGTGTAGGAGGGTTCCCCTTTTTCCACACCCTCTCCAGCATTTGTTATTTATAGACTTTTTAATGATGACCATTCTGACCAGTGTGAGGTCTGGTCAGCTACATACAAGCTACATACAAACATATGTCTGTAGCTTAGATGATTTAACAAAGAAAGGGACATTAATACAACACTCCATTAAAAACCACTGTGAGGTGGTACTAGTTGTAGTTTTGATTTACATTTCTCTAATAATTAGTGATGTTGAGGATCTTTTCATGTGCCTATTGGCCATCTGTATGTCTTCTTTGGAGAAACGTCTATTTAGGTCTTCTGCCCATTTTTTGATTGGGTTGTTTGGTTTTTTATTGTTGAGTTGTATGAGCTGTTTGTATATTATGGAAATTAAGCCCTTGTTGGTCACATCATTTGCAAATATTTTCTCCCATTCTGTAGATTGTCTTTTCGTTTTGTTTATGGTTTCCTTTGCTGTGCAAAAGCTTGTAAGTTTGATTAGGTCCCATTTGTTTATTTTTCTATTGCCTATTGCCTTGGGAGACTGACCTAAGAAAACGTTGGTATGATTTATGTCAAAGAATGTTTTCTTCTAGGAGTTTTATAGTGTATTGTCTTATGTTTAAGTCTTTAAGCCATTTTGAGTTTATTTTTGTACATGGTGTGAGGGTGTGTTCTAACTTCTTGAGGGTGTGTTCTAACTTCATTGATTTACATGCAGCTATCCAACTTTCCCAGTGCCACTTGCTGAAGAGACTTTTTCCCATTTTGTATTCTTGCCTACTTTGTCAATGATTAATTGACTGTAGGTGTGTGGGTTTATTTCTTGGCTCTCTATTCTGTTCCATTGAAACATATGTCTGTTTTTGTACCAGTATCACACTGTTTTGATTACTGTAGCTTTGTAGTATTGTCTGAAGTCTAGAAGGGTTATGCCTCCTGCTGTGTTCCTTTTCCTCAGTATTGCTTTGGCAATTCTGGGCCTTTTATGCTTCCATGCATGAAATATCTTTTTCCATCCCCTCACTTTCAATCTATGTGTGTCCTTCACCCTAAAGTAGGTCTCTTATAGGCAGCATATTGTAGGCTCTTGTTTTATTATCCAGTCTTTCACTCTGTGTCATTTGATTGGAGCATTTAGTCCATTGACATTTAAGGTAATTATTGATAGATAGGTATTTATTGCCATTTTAAACGTTGCTTTCCAGTTGATTTTGTATTTCTTCCTTGTTCTTTTTGTTTTTCCATGGTAGTGGATAATGTACCTCTCATATTATTCTACCTTATTAACATTCTCTTGTCCTATTATTTCTATACTACTCAGATGAATTGACAGGAAAAATGAATACATTTATCTGTGAAGAAATTAGAGAACCACCATGGCTTTGATAGATTTCAAGTGACTGTCTGCATTTGGCTCTTTAACAATCTGCCACTTTGTGTCTGACAAGAAAGGCTGAAGTGTTACTTTCTCACCTGTCCTTGTCCTGCAGTATTGCTACACTCTCTATGGGGTTGAACACACTGGGTGTTGGGGAGTGGAAAGGGCACAGGCTCAAATTTCATTTTTGTTAGTTGCCATTTCTGTGCCCTTGGACAAAGGTCCAGTTCTCTCTGCCAGGCCACCAAGAGTCTGAGATTTCTCAGAGCCCTTCCTCCCATTTAATTGGCATCTACATCTATTACTGATTTACCCTGGCCAGACAGGGTGTTCATAAAGCACGGGGGATGTTGTTTTATTTTTAAATCCTATCGTTTAGGCATGGTGCATGTGTGCAGTAAATGTTGGTTGTTGTGCAGTGTGGGGCTGCTAATCCTATTTGTTTCTAAGGCTGTGTGAGAGTAGATTAAACAATGCACGTGTGAACACATTAAATACTCTGCAAACATAAGATCTTCTTTTTATTTTTATGAGGTTGCTTTCCTCAAGGAATTTGCATTAAGGAAACAATATCCACAGAAGTTGTTTCTGTTAATAATGAAGATTATTTTTTTAAGAAGGAAAAACAAGTGAAAGAGATGATTTAACAAAGAAAGGGACATTAATACAACATCTTTTGCTAGCTTGTCATTTCTCCTTTCTTACCTTCTTCCCAAGTCTTACCAATTTCTGTTGGAGAGAAAAATCTGGTGAAAATTTCTGTTCAAAGCATTTCTTTTTCTGCTAAAAAATGTGGCCTCCTTCTTGTGGGGTTCTAGAACCTATCAGAACAAAGATATTTCTAATTTAAAGACTTGTTAGCAAAATATATAGAACATGATTAACATTTGGCAAGGTCAAACTACAGTTTTGCAAGTTGATTGCAAGGTCCTCTTGTTTAAAAAAAAACTACTCTTGGCTTCTTTAGTCTCCAGTAACAAACTGATATATATCTGCAGTGAGAAAAAGAGTGTAATAGGTAACTCAGTATAATAGATAATTCACAAGTCACATTTGTTTATTTTCTTGTGTACATTGTAAGCTTATTTTTAGCAGTTGTGGCATATTTACATCCTAAGTATGTGTATTTCACTTAGGTTAGATTTAGTTTTATTTCTTAACAATACATATAGTCCAGGGATTAGGTTGACCTTATATTAAAAATTGCAATAGGTAATTGAAAGTTGACTATTTAAAATAATGGGTAATTCAGGGTGCTGGTTCTTAACTGAATAGGTACCCTATTCTTCTGTATTATTAGAACATAGTTAAATCAAGGTTTGTTTTTTTTTAAACAGATCCTTTTTTTTTTTTATTCAAACAGAAAGTCACACAAATTATAATCATCCTCATCAGTTCACTCAGTCCCATGTAATTAATTTTTTTTTCATGTTGATCTTTTGTTAGCACTTTTATGAATTCATCAGTTTTCCATTAGAGTTCTGAAAATGCTTATTCATTCAGTTCAGCAGTATAGTCAGTTACCAGAAACCTGTGCTTGTCAGAGTCTTTTCCATGAATTCCTTGAAGATGAAAGAAACCCTTTTATAGGAACATTTTTGCAAAAGCATCAGAGTACACCCAGAACTGTCTGTAAATGACAAAAAACTTAAAAATGACCACGGTTAAAGATTTGATGAAAGTTCATAATAATGCAATTGACTAGGAAATTTAGTTATTTCTGAGATATACATTTTAAAATAATAATTAGAATTATGACTTATAACATTATACAGAACATATAAGATTTTTAGGAATTTCATGTAATGTCTGAAACATTTATATTAACATATTTCCAAACAAATAACCCAAAGAAAGTTTAGTATTAGTTGTTTTTTTGTTTTTGAATTTTTTAATTTAACTTTATTTATTTTTTTATACAGCAGGTTCTTATTAGTCATCCATTTTATACACATCAGTGTATACATGTCAATCCCAATCTCCCAATTCATCACACCACCATCCCCACCCCCCACGGCTTTCCCCCCTTGGTGTCCATACGTTTGTTCTCTACATCTGTGTCTCAACTTCTGCCCTGCAAACCAGTTCATCTGTACCATTTTTCTAGGTTCCACATACATGCATTAATATGCAATATTTGTTTTTCTCTTTCCGACTTACTTCACTCTGTATGACAGTCTCTAGATCCATCCACGTCTCAACAAAGGACCCAATTTCGTTCCTTTTTATGGCTGAGTAATATTCCATTGTATATATGTACCACACCTTCTTTATCCATTCACCTGTCGACAGGCATTTAGGTTGCTTCCATGACCTGGCTATTGTAAATAGTGCTGCAATGAACATTGGGGTACATGTGTCTTTTTGAATTATGGTTTTCTCTGGGTATATGCCCAGTAGTGGGATTGCTGGATCATATGGTAATTCTATTTTTAGTTTTTTAAGGAACCTCCATACTGTTCTCCATAGTGGCTGTATCAATTTACATTCCCACCAACAGTGCAAGAGGGTTCCCTTTTCTCCACATCCTCTCCAGCATTTGTTGTTTGTAGATTTTCTGATGATGCCCATTCTAATGGTGTGAGGTGATACCTCATTGTAGTTTCAATTTGCATTTCTCTAATAATTAGTGATGTTGAGCAGCTGTCATGTACCTCTTTGCCATCTGTATGTCTTCTTTGGAGAAATGTCTATTTAGGTCTTCTGCCCATTTTTGGATTGGGGTGTTTGTTTTTTAAATATTGAGCTGCATGAGCTGTTTATATATTTTGGAGATTAATCCTTTGTCCGTTGATTCATTTGCAAATATTTTCTCCCATTCTGAGGGTTGTCTTTTCGTCTTGTTTATGGTTTCCTTTGCTGTGCAAAAGCTTTGAAGTTTCATTAGGTCTCATTTGTTTATTTTTGTTTTTATTTCCATTACTCTAGGAGGTGGATCAAAAAAGATCTTGCTGTGATTTATGTCAAAGAGTGTTCTTCCTATGTTTTCCTCTAAGAGTTTTATAGTGTCCGGTCTTACATTTAGGTCCTTAATCCATTCTGAGTTTATTTTTGTGTATGGTGTTAGGGAGTGTTCTAATTTCATTCTTTTACATGTAATTGTCCAGTTTTCCCAGCACCACTTATTGAAGAGACTGTCTTTTCTCCATTTTATATCCTTGCCTCCTTTGTCATAGATTAGTTGACCATAGGTGTGTGGGTTTATCTCTGGGCTTTCTATCTTGTTCCATTGATCTATATTTCTGTTTTTGTGCCAGTACCATATTGTCTTGATTACTGTAGCTTTGTAGTATAGTCTGAAGTCAGGGGGTCTGATTCCTCCAGCTCTGTTTTTTACCCTCAAGACTGCTTTGGCTATTCAGGGTCTTTTGTGTCTCCATATAAATTTTAAGATTTTTTGTTCTAGTTCTGTGAAAAATGCCAGTGATCGTTTGATAGGGATTGCATTGAATCTGTAGATTGCTTTGAGTAGTTTAGTCATTTTCACAATATTGATTCTTCCAATCCAAGAACATGGTATATCTCTCCATCTGTTGGTATCATCTTTAATTTCTTTCATCAGTGTCTTATAGTTTTCTGCATACAGGTCTTTTGTCTCCCTAGGTAGGTTTATTCCTAGGTATTTTATTCTTCTTGTTGCAGTGGTAAATGGGAGTGTTTCCTTAATTTCTCTTTCAGATTTTTCATCATTAGTTTATAGGAATGCAAGAGATTTCTGTGCATTAATTTTGTATCCTGCAACTTTACCAAATTCATTGATTAGCTGTAGTAGTTTTCTGGTGGCATCTTTACGATTCTCTGTGTATAGTATCATGTCATCTGCAAACAGTGACAGCTTTACTTCTTCTTTTCCAATTTGTATTCCTTTTATTTCTTTTTCTTCTCTGATTGCCATGGCTAGGACTTCCAAAAACTATGTTGAATAATAGTGGTGAGAGTGGACATCCTTGTCTTGTTCCTGATCTTAGAGGAAGTGGTTTCAGTTTTTCACCATTGAGAATGATGTTTGCTGTGGGTTTGTAGTATATGGCCTTTATTATGTTGAGGTAGGTTCCCTCTATGCCCACTTTCTGGGGAGTTTTTATCATAAATGGGTGTTGAATTCTGTCAAAAGCTTTTTCTGCATCTGTTGAGATGATCATATGGTTTTTATTCTTCAATTTGTTAATATGGTGTATCACACTGATTGATTTGCATATATTGAAGAATCCTTACATCCCTGGGATAAATCCCACTTGATCACGGTGTATGATCCTTTTAATGTGTTGTTGGATTCTGTTTGCTAGTATTTTGTTGAGGATTTTTGCATCTATATTCATCAGTGATATTGGTCTGTGATTTTCTTTTTTTGTAGTATCTTTGTCTGGTTTTGGTATCAGGGTGATGGTGGCCTCAGAGAATGAGTTTGGGAGTGTTCCTTCCTCTGCAAGTTTTTGGAAGAGTTTGAGAAAGGTGGGTGTTAGCTCTTCTCTAAACGTTTGATAGAATTCACCTGTGAAGCCATCTGGTCCTGGACTTTTGTTTGTTGGAAGATTTTTAATCACAGTTTCAATTTCATTACTTGTGATTGGTCTGTTCATATTTTCTGTTTCTTCCTGGTTCAGTCTTGGAAGGTTATACCTTTCTAAGAATTTGTCCATTTCTTCCAGGTTGTCCATTTTATTGGCATAGTGTTGCTTGTAGTAGTCTCTTAGGGTGCTTTGTATTTCTGCAGTGTCTGTTGTAACTTCTCCTTTTTCATTTCTAATTTTATTGATTTGAGTCCTCTCCCTGTTTTTCTTGATGAGTCTGGCTAATGGTTTATCAATTTTGTTTATCTTCTCAAAGAACCAGCTTTTAGTTTTATTGATCTTTGCTATTTTCTTTGTTTCTATTTCATTTATTTCTGCTCTGATCTTTATAATTTCTTTCCTTCTGCTAACTTTGGGTTTTGTTTTTTCTTCTTTCTCTAGTTCCTTTAGGTGTAAGGTTAGATTGTTTATTTGAGATTGTTCTTGTTTCTTTTTTTTTTTTTTAATTTTTTTAAATTGTATTTATTTATTTATTTATGGCTGCGTTGGGTCTTCGTTTCTGTGCGAGGGCTTTCTCTAGTTGCGGCAAGCGGGGGCCACTCTTCATCGCGGTGCGCGGGCCTCTCACTGTCGCGGCCTTTCTTGTTGCGGAGCACAGGCTCCGGACGCGCAGGCTCAGCAGTTGCGGCTCACGGGCCTAGTTGCTCCGTGGCATGTGGGATCTTCCCAGACCAGGGCTCGAACCCGTGTCCCCTGCATCGGCAGGCAGATTCTCAACCACTGCGCCACCAGGGAAGCCCTGTTCTTGTTTCTTGAGGTAGGCTTGTATAGCTATAAACTTCCCTCTTAGAACTGCTTTTGCTGCATCCCATAGTTTTGGATTGTCGTGTTTTCATTGTCATTTGTCTCTAGGTATTTTTTGATTTCCTCTTTGATTTCTTCAGTGATCTCTTGGTTATTTAGTAACGTATCGTTTAGCCTCCATGTGTTTGTGTTTTTTACCTTTTTTTCCCTGTAATTCATTTCTAATCTCATAGCGTCGTGGTCAGAAAAGATGCTTGATATGATTTCAATTTTCTTCAATTTACTGAGGCTTGATTTGTGACCCAAGATGTGATCTATCCTGGAGAATGTTCCATGCGCACTTGAGAAGAAAGCGTAACCTGCTGTTTTTGGATGGAATGTCCTATAAACATCAATTAAATCTATCTGGTCTATTCTGTCATTTAAAGCTTCTGTTACCTTATTTATTTTCATTTTGCATGATCTGTCCATTGGTGTAAGTGAGGTGTTAAATTCCCCCACTATTATTGTGTTACTGTTGATTTCCTCTTTTATAGCTGTTAGCAGTTGCCTTATGTATTGAGGTGCTCCTCTGCTGGGTGCATATATATTTATAATTGTTATATCTTCTTCTTGGATTGATTCCTTGATCATTATGTAGTGTCCTTCCTTGTCTCTTGTAACATTCTTTATTTTAAAGTCTATTTTATCTGATATGAGTATTGCTACTCCAGCTTTCTTTTGATTTGCATTTGCATAGAATATCTTTTTCCATCCCCTCACTTTCAGTCTGTATGTGTCCCTAGGTCTGAAGTGGGTCTCTTTTAGACAGCATATATATGGGTCTTGTTTTTGTATCCATTCAGTAAGCCTGTGTCTTTTTTTTTTTTTAAATTAATTAATTAATTTATTTATGGCTGTGTTGGGTCTTCGTTTCTGTGCGAGGGCTTTCTCTAGTTGTGGCAAGCGGGGGCCACTCTTCATCGCGGTGCGCGGGCCTCTCACTCTCGCGGCCTCTCTTGTTGCGGAGCACAGGCTCCAGACGTGCAGTCTCAGTAATTGTGGCTCACGGGCCCAGTTGCTCTGCGGCATGTGGGATCTTCCCAGACCAGGGCTCAAACCCGTGTCCCCTGCATTGACAGGCAGATTTTCAACCACTGCGCCACCAGGGAAGCCCAAGCCTGTGTCTTTTGGTTGGAGCATTTAATCCATTCACGTTTAAGGTAATTATCGATATGTATGTTCCTATGACCATTTTCTTAATTGTTTTGGGTTTGTTTTTGTAGGTCCTTTTCTTCTCTTGTGTTTCCCACTTAGAGAAGTTCCTTTAGCATTTGTTGTAGTGCTGGTTTGGTGGTGCTGATTTCTGTTAGCTTTTGCTTGTCTGTAAAGCTTTTGATTTCTCCATCAAATCTGAAGGAGATCCTTGCCGGGTAGAGTAATCTTGGTTGTAGGTTCTTCCCTTTCATCACTTTAAGTATATCATGCCACCTCCTTCTGGCTTTTAGAGTTTCTGCTGAGAAATCAGCTGTTAACCTTATGGGAGCTCCCTTGTATGTTATTTGTCGTATTTCCCTTGCTGCTTTCAATAAATTTTCTTTGTGTTTAATTTTTGCCAATTTGATTACTATGTGTCTCGGCGTGTTTCTCTTTGGGTTTATTCTGTATGGGACTCTCTGCGCTTCCTGGACTTGGGTGGCTATTTCCTTCCCCATGTTAGGGAAGTTTTCGACTATAATTTCTTGAAATATTTTCTCTAGTCCTTTCTCTCTCTCTTCTCCTTCTGGGACCCCTATGATGCAAATGTTGTTGCGTTTAATGTTGTCCCAGAGGTCTCCTAGGCTGTCTTCATTTCTTTTCATTCTTTTTTCTTTATTCTGTTCTGCAGCAGTGAATTCCACCATTCTGTCTTCCAGGTCACTTATCTGTTCTTCTGCCTCAGTTATTCTGCTATTGATTCATTCTAGTGTAGTTTTCAGTTCAGTTACTGTATTGTTCATCTCTGTTTGTTCTTTAATTCTTCTAGGTCTTTGTTAATCATTTCTTGCATCTTGTCAATCTTTGCCTCCATTCTTATTCCGAGGTCCTGGATCATCTTCACTATCATTATTCTGAATTCTTTTTCTGGAAGGTTGTCAATCTCCACTTCATTTAGTTGTTTTTCTGGGGTTTTATCTTGTTCCTTTTTTATCTTGTTTCATTTCATTTCACTGGAATTTCTTGTTGAATCAAACAGCATGATTGATAGAAATGAACTTTAGTTTAAGGTTAAGAGTTTATTCAGACATAATAACACATGTAATCATAATACATTAATTAAATGGTTAGATAAAACTGAGTGGAGAATTGGAAACTTTCTGAATTGAGTAAAGCAGATTAGATGGTGTGAGCCTGTGTATTATTTCAAAACAAGAAGACAGTAGTAGTCTTTGGGTATTAGCAGCCTTGGTCAGATTACCAGTGATCCTTGATGGTGTTTGAATTCTGAGAGTGGTAACAACTTGTTGGTATGATTTGACCTCCTGTCACTGAATCTATTCTGAGAGATTAATAGATTATTAATAGTAGTAGTAGTAGACATTAACAAAGTCTGTCTTAATTTAAGACAGACTGTTTTTTTTTAAACCTTATTTGTTAATCTTAGCATTTAGCGACTCTAACAAACAGGGTAGAATAATGTCATTCACCTGTCTTCTAAGGGAAACTGTGCTGAGTTGACTTCAGGTTATTGTACAAACACAGTTGTGTGTGTCAAAGGCCAGGGCTTTAAATATCTTTATACAGTGAGCTTTAATTTTAATGATATGCAAATGTAATTTTTATTTTACTATGTACTAGAGGTTTAAGTGAACCTGATCATAAGGCAAAGACTCAGATTTCTCTCAGTTTCATAGCTGCCACCTTCTCCCCATCTCACTTTAATAGTTTGAAATGAAGTTTTGGAATAGTTTTAGTAAAAAGACAACTTGTTTTTTTTTTTTTCTTTCAGATAAACTAAAGATTGTTCATCAAGCACATAAATCAAAGGTATGTTTCATATGTACAGTATCTGGCACACACATAGCAAGTAATCAATTTTGGTTGACTTAGCGAATAAATGAATGAACACATGTATTTCTAAAATATTTTCCATTATAATAGAATTTTTAATTTTGTAGCTACCCTTTCTATAGCCTTACTTTTCCATTAAAGGAAAAAAAAAACCCTCTAAGTCATATTCCTGTTAGTAGATCCTTTAAAAAAAAAGTGTTAATTAAAAAAAAACGTTATATATCAAGCAAATGTGTAACATAAAATAAGCATAAAGCTTGGTAAAATAAATTCAGGTTACATATAAAGGAAGTCAAGTATTATCTGTCAGTCCAATTTCTTTGATTTTCTTAATTCTGTACCAGAAGAAGAGAGCCAAAAGCAGATGAAAATACTGTGTTTTTTTTCTGATTTGACTGTTTCGGTGTGTAAGAGAAGGCTCCGGACTGTGGCTCTTGGGAACAGACCTATTAGTTCCACAGAGGACATAGCCTTCCCCAAAGAGGACTGATTAGTTATTTGTTTATAGTATATTTCCATTTCTGTTTTCTTACTTTTTTAGAGCGATGTTTTTATGTTTGCTTCTCATACAGATAGACCAGAGTGATCTTTTTTCTTGAATCTCAGTGACCTTGTGTAGACTTCTCATTAAAGTAACCTTCTCTATTATACAGACTACTCAAGGACAAGGGACTGTATCTTATTCTTCATATCTCCAATACCTAGCACAATGCCTCATTCGTAGGAGTGTTTCCATAACAATTTTTGAAGGAAATATTTTATGAATTCATTTAATTTCATTCTCTTCTCTAGTCATAGATGCCCTCCATAAACTCAATCAGCTTTTAAATAAACGTATAACAAAAGATCATAAAGAAGATGGCCTGAGGGTATGTCTGTTGACTGTGAATTAGTAACTCAAAAACATTTTTTTTCTGATGGCTTAAAACAACACACATTTATTCTCTTATAGTTCTGGAGGTCAGAAATCTGAAATCAGTTTCCCTGGGTAAAATCCAGCTGGGTCTTTCCAGTAACTTTATTTTTTTATACCAAGGATTATATATACAAATTTGACAGTATCCATTGTCAAACACTTTAAAATTTAGTGCTTGTGTGTGTCTGGGACTGTGGTGTAGAATCTGTACTTTGTATCGATGCTAGAATTGTATCTGTCCACATTCTCCATCCACTTTCTCTTCTCCAAGGCGGGACCCTTTACAACCTTGTCCCTAAAATGTGGAGAGTAGGAAGCTTGGTCTGATTGTAGAAGGGGAATATATAAAATGAAGTCACAATGAAACAGTATGCTCTTTGAAAAGGTTGTCATTCTCCATTCAGTGTTGCATTTTTACATCATTGAGCTCATGTTTCCTAAAAGGGATAATAACTAAATTATTCCCTTATCCTTAATGAAGACCTAGTTCATAATATTCAAATAATCAGTATTATTACATTTTTAAAAAATCAGGAAGTTTTCCTTCTATAGTTGGAAATATCTTAGAATTGTTCCTTATATTTAAAACATATGTTCCATCTTGGCATGTTAGAGTTGAAAAATTAGGGCCTATTTTTTAGTTGAACAATGTATTTACTTAAAGAAAGAATCCCAGAACAAATTAAGTCACTTAGAATGTTTCAGGAATCTGAATTTATAAACTTTCATCTAAACCATAATGATTCTAGTTAAGTACAGCCTATATACCCCAGAGATGGTTCTTCAAATTTCCTCTTTAACTTTTGTAAGGAAGGAGCCAATATATTTTCACAGATATGGTTTTAAGACTTAAAAATTTTACCCACATGTCCTCATTTGTGCCTTTTCCAACTACCAGACATTTTTGTCATTTTTCATGTGCATTCTACTCCTCATTTGCGGGGCCTATAAGCATCACTGGCCCAGACTGTCAGTTTTCCAACCCATCTGTAATTTTAATCTCCTCCCTTAGCCAAAGGGAGAGACTTCCAAATAACTCCTGTATCTTAATGAACTTGTTCACAAAAGGCATTTTCCCCATTTCCCGAATTTTCTAGGTCCAAAGACTTTCTTAATTACAATTACCAGGTATACACAGAAATTTCTTGCCATCACAGTAAAAAGGTGACTGGATACCTTCCCACCAGAGCCTCCTGTTTGGATGATGAGCTCAGTGTTTATTGAATGAATCAATAGTTACAAATAATTACCATAATATGATTTATTTTTTATCAAGAAAATGTATTTGTGTGTCTGTGTGTGTATTTTGATTATAATCAGTAGGCTACTTATAAAGTCATAATTCCTATCAAAAAGATTTGAAAGAAAAACCATAATTTCTATCTTTTATTTTGTGAGTTTGGAAACCAGATAGCTATCCTTGTTCAAAGTTTATGAAAGGAAGAAGTCACACTCTTGAATAAACTTTGTAAGAAATATACAAGATCTTTAAGAAGAAGACTTTAAAATGCCAGTGAGGGTATTCAGTTGTCCAAACTCATTGAGCTGAACTCCTCTTAAGATCTATGCATTTTCTTTATGTGAAATTCTACCTCAATTTAACAAAAAAGTAAAGCATGTAAAGAGGGATACAAGATGAGACTTAAGTGCAAGTATTAGGATATTTGGATGGGAAGATGCAACAGCATGAAGATGTCAGTTCTCTCATAGTTAATTTACAAATTTAATGCCACCCAAATAAAATTCTACAGTTGTGTGTATATATGTATTTGTATATATGTGTGTGTGTATATGTGTGTGTGTATATATATATATATATATATGAGCTAAAGAAACTGATTATAAAACTAACATGCAAAAAATAAATAATGAAGAATAGTCAGAAAAAAGAAGAGAAATGAAAGTGACTAACCCTGGCACATGTTAAGACATATAAAACTATACTAGTTAAAACGGTGTGATACTGTCACATGAACTGTTAGTTCAATGGCACAGAATTAGAAGCCCAAAAATAGACCTAATTATATATAGGAATTTAATGTATATTAAATATTGCATTTCAAATTTATGGAGAAAATATGGAGGATTCAGTAAATGTTATTGGAACAGCTAGGTAGACATCTAGAAAACAGTTAAATTGAATCCATATCCTTTTCTTATGCCAAAATAAATACTCATTGGGTTAATGACATAAATCTAAGATGAAACCCATAGGTGAGGGTAGAAATGAAATAGATTAACATGAGTGGATAATTTGTTCAGGCCGTGTGATGGGTACAGGAGGGTTCATTGTACTATTCTGTATACATTGTATGTTTGAAATTCTCTATGATTAAAAGTTTAAAAGATGAAATTAATTAAAATATTTGAAGCAAACATGGAATCTTAAAAGTAATCTTAGACTGAAGGTCCAAATATGATAGGAAAATAAAAGATTGATACATTTTACTTTATTCATTAATTTATTCAACAGACATTCAGCACCTTCTTTTAAAAAAAAACACTATAAGAAAAATGAACAACTGAAAAACTGAGAGAAAATTTTCTAACTTATATTACAGAAAAGGCCTAATTTTACAATTCCATTGAAAAAATTATCCTACAAGTTTATTAAAAAATAGAAAATATTCAAATCTTTACTTAAAATAAATACAAATTAAGACTATACTTAATTTATATCTGCTGGATTGGCAGAGATCAAAAGATTTTGGTAATACACTGTGTTGGTGAGGGTGTGGGAAACAGGGACTCTCAGTGATGGATAGCATTGGTATAAATGGGTACTGCTTCTTTGGAGAGTAATTTGGCGATATCTGTCAAAATAAAAATTGCCCTTACTTTCTGACTCAATAGTTCTAGGAATTTATCTTACAGATAAAACTTATGCAAAATAATATATGTACAAGGATATTTGTTGCAGGATTGTGTATGGTAGGAAGAGATAGGAAACAACCTGAATGTCCATCAGTAGGAACAGAGAGGGAGAGTTAATACTTTCATTGGAATATGCTGCAACCTTGATAAATTATGAGGCAGCTCTTACACTGATTTTGAATGACTTTAAGATATTTTAAGAGAAAAAAGTAAGGTGTTAGAACACAACGTATAATATGCCATTATTTGTGTGAAAAAGTTTACATGCACATCTCCACCTGCATGTACACGTACAGGGACAGTCTCTGGAAGGATACATAAGAATTAGTACAAATTCTCTGGAGAAGAACTAGTTGGATGGGGTTGGGAGGAGACTACTTCTCACTCTCTCCATATGTACTTGGAGAATTTTGTATTGTGAGTATGTATTACCTATTCTAAAATGATTTTTTTAGGCCTTCCCTGGTGGTCCAGTGGCTAAGACTCTGCGCTCCCAATGCAGGGGGCCCGGGTTTGATCCCTGGTCAGGGAACTAGATCCCGCATGCTGCAACTAAAGACCCCGCAGCCTGCAACGAAGATCCCGCATGCAGCATGGAGTGTCCTGTGTGCTGCAACTAAGACCTGGTGCAGCCAAATAAATAAATATTAAATTAATTAATTAGTTAATTAATTAATGATTTCTTTAGTGAAGTTTTTTTTTCCCCCTTTTAACCTGTGTGCTTTGGAGTTTAAGCCCCTGTGCTCTCTAGTGAGTGAAGCTTTGGAGCATGGCTTCTGGGTCAGCTCTTTTGGCTGCTGAGAGGCCTTATTGTTGAGCCTCCCTCTCAGCCATATTCTAGAAAGAGAATCCGTCGCTAAACGGCTGCGTTCTGGTTGACAGGTGGTACTGTGTGCCCAACTAGTGCTCACTACTAGGTGCTGTTTAGGGGCAGATATCAATCCTCCTGTATTTATGATGTTTGACTGAATTTGTGAATAGCATTGGAGAGCAATCTCATCTACTCCCACCCCAAATCACACAGAGAAATGTTAGTTAATATGACATGGGACCAAGTGTTTGTTAGCAAGGTGTTTAGATATGTGGACTTTCAGCAGAGGCAAATTTGCTTCTCTCAGAAGTCAGACTGTTTTTGTTTTTGCAAAAACAGAAATATAGATCAATGGAACAGGATGGAAAGCCCAGAGATAAACCCATGCACCTATGGTCAACTAATCTATGACAAAGGAGGCAAGGATATACAGTGGAGAAAAGACAGCCTCTTCAATAAGTGGTGCTGGGAAAACTGGACAATTACATGTAAAAGAATGAAATTAGAACACTCCCTAACACCATACACAAAAATAAACTCAGAATGGATTAAGG
The DNA here is from genome assembly GCF_965194825.1 of Balaenoptera physalus. Classification (NCBI taxonomy): domain Eukaryota; kingdom Metazoa; phylum Chordata; class Mammalia; order Artiodactyla; family Balaenopteridae; genus Balaenoptera; species Balaenoptera physalus. Next base: position 13,469,454 of record NC_138885.1, read on the forward strand.
ACCTAAATGTAAGACCGGACACTATAAAACTCTTAGAGGAAAACATAGGAAGAACACTCTTTGACATAAATCACAGCAAGATCTTTTTTGATCCACCTCCTAGAGTAATGGAAATAAAAACAAAAATAAACAAATGGGACCTAATGAAACTTCAAAGCTTTTGCAAAGCAAACTACAAACAAGATGAAAAGACAACCCTCAGAATGGGAAAAAATATTTGCAAACGAATCAACAGACAAAGGATTAATCTCCAAAATATATAAACAGCTCATGCAGCTCAATATTAAAAAAACAAACAACCCAATCAAATAATGGGCAGAAGACCTAAGTAGACATTTCTCCAAAGAGGACATACAGATGGCCAAGAAGCACATGAAACGCTGCTCAACATCATTAATTATTAGAGAAATGCAAATCAAAACTACAATGAGGTATCACCTCACACACCAGTTAGAATGGCATCTACAAACAACAAATGCTGGAGAGGATGTGGAGAAAAGGGAACCCTCTTGCACTGTTGGTAGGAATGTAAATTGATACAGCCACTATGGAGAACAGTATGAAGGTTCCTTAAAAAACGAAAAATAGAGCTACCATATGACCCAGCAATCCCACTACTGGGCATATACCCTGAGAAAACCATAATTCAAAAAGACACGTGTACCCCAGTATTCATTGCAGCACTATTTACAATAGCCAGGTCATGGAAGCAACCTAAATGCCCGTCGACAGGTGAATGGATAAAGAAGGTGTGGTACATATATACAATGGAATATTACTCAGCCATAAAAAGGAATGAAATTGAGTCATTTGTAGAGACGTGGATGGATCTAGAGACTGTCATACAGAGTGAAGTAAGTCAGAAAGAGAAAAACAAATATCGCATATTAATGCATATATGTGGAACCTAGAAAAATGGTACAGGTGAACCGGTTTGCAGGGCAGAAATTGAGACACAGATGTAGAGAACAAACGTATGGACACCAAGGGCGGAAAGCCGCGGGGGGCGGTGGTGGTGTGATGAATTGGGAGATTGGGATTGACATGTATACACTGATGTGTATAAAATGGATGACTGATAAGAGCCTGCTGTATAAAAAAATAAATAAAATAAAATTCAAAAAAAAAAAAAAAAAGACTGGCCAAAGCTGGAACCTCAGCCCCCTGGCTGACTAGCCACATACTCTGGGCCTATATCTTAACCTCTCTGATTCCTCCTGGACTATTGTGAGGATGTGATGATGACGATGATAACAGAACAGTGACAGCCAACAGTACTCCCTGTGTGGCTGACACTGTCCTGAGGGTTTTATGTGCTTCATCTCTTTTCATCCTCTCCACAGGGTAGTGAGAAGATGCATCCCTCCCCCTACTTTTTTTGTTTTTTAACAGATGAGCACATAAGAGCACCTCTAAGAGAGGTTTGTTTGTTGAGACCTCTAAGAGGTGGTTGTTGAGACCACGCAGCTGGATGTTGGTGGAACCTGAACTTGAACCCAGCTCCAGCTCCAAAGCTCAGTGCTTTATGTAGTGTGTGCATGTAGTAGGTACTCACTGTGTATCTGTTCACTTCTCTCCCTACAATGATGGGAGCAGAATGTAAATTATTGCTGTGACCCAGAGTAACAATTCAGTTGTCTTTGAGGAATCTTACCAAGTATGAAACACATATAAGTACTGGTAAAATGCAGATTTTCTTTCCTTCTAGACAAATGAACTTGTGTTGAGTTTGGAAGATGATGACAGACTCCTGTTAAAAGAAGACGGCACCCTGAAAGCAGCTGGAATCGGTGAGAAAGAGTGTGTGTGCCATGTAGAGTTGGAGGGGGCGCTGGCTTTCCTGGCCTGTATGGTGATACCTGGCTGATTGTATTTGGATAACTTAATGCAATGTAAATGGTACCCTTGGTGCTCTTTACACTACCTTATAATTATTCAGAGGAGGAGGACGAGAATGATGTACATTCAGATCATTTGACTCAGGGAAGTAGATATCTGCTCTCCAAACATTCAGAATGCAAATAGTTCTTTCCAGAAGGTATGCTCAGAATTCTGCGGAGGGCGATTCTAAGTGATTGACAGGTTATTACTCACTTAATAACCTACTTACTCATATCAGCATCATTTGAACAGACAGTTTAAGAGAATAGGGCCTGGTAGAACTCATGTGGAATAATGAAGTGAGATGTTGTTTGTATAACATGCAGCGTAGTTTCTGATAGTCACCCAGATCACTCTGGGCCGACCAAGTCATGGAATTTCAAATAGGAGCCTAGTGTGTACAGTTGAAAAATTGCCTGATTTAGCCTTTCAGTTTGGAATATGCATGTAGTCTTAGTTTAAAGAAGTGCTGTGTGAGATGTTTTATGACCATTAGAGGTCACTGTAATTCTACTTACGTGTACACTTACGAATGATGTGGCAGGTGGACGAAGTTTGTGAGAGAGATGTGAGCAGTTGAAGGCATTATGCCTCGGACATGCCTTTGTGGTCCGTGACTCTAATGAAACAGCACAAGTCATACTTACTTTCTAACTTTTTTATATGCACTGGTTAAGGAACACTCTCAGGGTCATGAAGTCCATGTTAGGAAGCCTTAAATTTTTCTGACAGGTGTTTTATTGAGTTATTTTAGTCACATCTGTCAGGAATTCATTTTTAAATGACGCACGTGGCTAAAGTGGGTTCCTGGCATATCTTCCAATTTAAATATGATTTTAAATACCATGTTGTATAACCTCAGACTTGTTTACTGTGTTTAAGTCTACACTGTTGGCTAGATTCAGTGTCTTTCCTTATTGTGAATACATAAGATTGATTGGAAAAACTTATTATTTGGAAAAACAATTTTCAATTTGGCATTTATTTCTTCAGTTGCTATTATATTATTATAGCAGGTGGCACTTAGCAACTGCTTGTTGTTAAGCATAAAGCTATAATTAGTATAATAGACTGGTATTGATATAGGAATTGACAGATAGCTCCATGGAAAAGACTGGAAAATCCCAAAACCAACTAAAAGAAATTTCACAATATAACAAAATTCTGACATCTCAGATAAGTGGGGAAAAGAATGAATTAGCCAGAAAATGCTGGGCCCATTGCGAAAACATTTGGGAAAATCAAATTTAAATTCTTAGTCTTCATTCCAAAATAAATTCTCTATAGGTTAAATGTGATAATGTAAAAAAATTTTCTTAAATGTAGATCAGTAGTTTCATAATGCTGCAGAGAAGGGCATGCCCTTAGAAAGGGCATGCCTTTGAAGCCAGAAGCCATAAAGCCGGGAGAAATGATAGATTTGACCACATAGAGTTAAACGAGAAGCAATAACTGTGAAAAAATATTTGCAGCATATATGACAAAGAAAAAGTTATTAGCCTGACTTTATAAAGAGGTCTTATAATTAATATAAAAAGGAGAAATAAATTCTACTGAGAGAAGAAATAGCTGACATAAAAAATAGTTCAGCCTTATTAGAAATGAGAGAAATGCACATGAAAATAGCTACTGTTTTATGTAGTTTTCTACTCTAGTGGTTAAGAATTAGAGGTTGGAGTCAGAGTGCTTGGGTTCACAGCTTGACTCTGCCACTTACTGTCTGGGTGGCCTTCAACAAGCAGTGATTATAAGACTAGCAGACGTGAAGAACGGTGGTAGTATCTGAGGGAGTGTTAGGAAATGAATGTTGTCTCGTACTATTGTTCGGAAGCTGTATTACCTCTAACTTTCTGTAGGTCAGTTTGACCAATAAGACTTTCTCAAACTTAATTTTCTGTCATATCTATTACCAAGCCAACAGAAGTGCTTCCTCAACTCTGTGACTCCCGCCAGGTTGTGATATGCCTTCTGAGGTGTTATCTCTCACCTTCTCTGTTTGGGATTCATTGATGTAGAGCTTTATTTACTGAATGGAAATAGACTATATTGTGTGATACCATTATTATTTTAAAATGTATGTGTTTACATGTCTGTATATGTATATGGAGAAAAGATCGTATGCTAAAATTATAGAAATGGTTTCTCTGGGTGGTGGCATTGCCAGTAATTAATCTTCTTCCCTTTATTCTCCACATTATCTAATTGTTCTTGTATTGATAATTTAAACTTTTTTCTACTATTTACATGTATTACTTGTAAAGTAAGGACCCAATTTTAAGGAATAAACTCCTAAATTTGGAGAAAATTGGTTTGAATGAAGGCTCCACATTTTGCTTGCTTTGTGACCTGGAAGCCATTTAGCCTCTCTGAACTTCTACTTTGATTTCTGTAAAACAAAACGGAAACAATTAAACCTATTTCAGATGGTTGTCATGGGTTGAGTAAAAGAATGTATATGAAAGCATCCAGAGCAATGCATGTAAAGGCCCTCAAAAATACTTAGTTTATTTGGAAGCCATTTTGGAGAAAGCAATTGGCAAATGTTTTGAATTTGTTAAAACATCAAGTTGTTGGTTTAATTGTTATTAATTTCAGACTTAAGTAACGAACCACCACCTATAAAGGTGTAAATCAAATCCCTCTTTTTGTCATTCTTGTTTTAAGGCCATAGATCTTAGATCAGCATCAGATCCTTTTTGTGGGTTCTCCACTGGTTTCAGGGTGGTACTTCAAACTGCTCTCCTGCCGTGGCAAGCCTGCAGCCCTGCCTGAGGGTGACTTTGGTCCCTGTGGGGAGTGATCCCCTCTCCTGCACGTTCCGCTTTGTTGCCTAGAGCAGTGCAAAAAATTCTAAGTGCAAGTAGATTGTAAAAGTGATACTTGAAGTGTGTGATTTTTCTAGGGAATTTTCCCTCCCTCGGTGGCGTGCCTGGTTAGGGTTTTAAGAGGTTTAAGAGAAAAATTCTAAGTCATCACTCTCTCCCTTTTTACCACTTGATCTTGCTGTAGAGCTGTCACTCTGCTAGCATAGCCAATTGCCATGGGAATAATGCCAATGTAACAAATGTATCATTAGGACTTTTCTGTAAAAACCATGAAAGGAAAAGAAAGACTGTGAGGGGGGAAATTAGGGGAACAAACTGGTTTGAAGATTTCTTTTCTCACTGAGAAATTCTCTGGCCTTTTATCTACATTGCAGATCCCAATTGTATATTCTGCCTACGCTTGATGTCAGGGGAAGTTTTTGGTTGTGGATTTAGTTCTAAAATACATAAATAAAAAGATTTGCTTTGTGGAAGGAAGAAGAAGGCCTTACCTAGAATTGTTATGTATAATTTAAAGATTTTCATCTTGTTGTTAACAATTGTGGTTTTATGGACTAATTCCCCTAAGTAATAAATTTGCGTGTTAAATATTTTTGGGGTTATATTTTATCTCTTTCACTTTGCTACATTCTACTGCTGCTATCTTTTGAATCTTCTCTGGTTTAGGAAAGAAACTGGGGTAGGGTAACTCTTCTAAAATCAGTTACGTTTTATTGGAAATATTTTAAAACAAGATACAGGCGACCAAACCATAAGTGCTCATCTGTGGGAAGAGTTCGCATCAAGCCAGATCTTGTAATAATTCCCAAACTCCCTCGTGGCTTGTCTTCATCTTGTGTGTCACTCCTGTTGTCTGCCCGCAACCAGAACCCAGCCTTTGTGCCTAGCACCTCTGGGTGATCTTGGATAAGCAGCTCATATGATAGGATTCCTTGGCTCCCACTTCTTTATCAGGATCATATTTGATTTGTGTTTCCTGAAGGTTTGGGTCCCTTTCCCATTCTCTTTTGGGTAGTAATATCTTGGGGCATACGTGCTTTTCTCCTTTGACAGCGCGTTAAACTGGCTGTTCACGTTAACATCATAACAGCGATGGTCTGGTGCTCGATTAAGTAGGTAGTGGGACCAGGGAATTTGAGATCCCAGAGCAAGGGGGTCAGAAGGAACCTCCCAGACATGTTTCTTCCCTTATTGCCCTCCCCTCGCCGTTGTGGAAATCACAGTGTCCAGTCTATCAAAGATCAGATTCATTTTACTATTTGTTTTCTTCAAACTAGTTTGAAATCTTCTCTGCCAGCTTGAAAACAGATGCTCAAGCAGCTACGAAATAAAAGACACAGTAGTTTGGAACTATCTGTTGGATTGTTGACCTCCTTTGGTGAAAAGTAAAAAATATAACTCAGCAGAGATCATGGTTTTCAATGATTTGTAGATTAGGATTTTGTGAAACTTGCAAGAATGGGGTATAGTCCTGGACCAGGCGAGAGGGTGAAACTTTGTCCTTTTGGTCTCAAATTGCTGCAGAAATCACACCTGGCCCTTCATGGTTTTTTTGTTTCTGTTTTTGTTTTTGCCAATAATGTGCAGTTATTTTCACATTACAGCCCGCCCGATGATAGTCTGCCCTGATCATTAATTATCTGTACTGCAGTCAGGATGCACGTCTCAGTCTCTTTCCTCAGACGACGGTTGCTGTGCTGCGCACGACTTTGGTACTGACTAGTACAAGCCTAGGGACTTAGAAACTATACACTAAATCCCTGCTGGCAGGCGAGTTTATTGAAATTAGTTCGTTGAGGAGTTTAAGTACGTTGCACTTAATTTTTCTTGAGATTTTACATTTAAAATGGGTTTTTCTTATATTTAAAAAATTTGAAGTCATTATTTTCCTGTTCAAGGTGTATGTATGTGTATTTTATAATGGAAACTTTATAAAATTCTTAATTATTTATTTCGTATCCAACATGTGATGTCCTAGCTTGCGTTCATTTTATTAAACCTGAAAGTCAGCATTAAAATGAACCACAAATGTATTTGGAGAGTTCTTACTTGATTTCATTTGATAGTAAGACAAAGGGATGAGCTGGAGTGTATTTATTGGATTTGAGAATGCACATTCATTTCAGATTCACATGCCAAAGCACTGTGCACCTGAGTGCACTGCCGCCTGCAGCACATTTAATTTAAAATCAGGTGCCGTAGGGGACCGGCATGTGGTAGACTTCCCGAGGGTTCTTCTGGAGCCATTTTAAATAGAATTTGGGAAGCAGGAATTTAAGGGATAATGGTGGAAAGGGTGGTATGTAGAGGTCTTGAAAATCGTTATTTGTTTTCATTTTAATTGACAAGTAAATTTGCAGTCTAAATACGTGAAATCATTCAGACATTTTCAACAGAGTTCTATAGATTTAAAAAAAACATTATATTCTATTTCTGTTTGAGGACCACATTACTAAAGTTTAAAATCCATTTTATGTCTTTCTTTTGAATGTTCAGAGCAACTAACTCTTAATTTGTGTGTTATTCTCCAATTTGTTAAGGGTGAGAAATTTTTTCAGCCTGGACCATTTGAGTTTAACCCGTTTGTCAATCTAGTTTTCCTGAAAAAATTCATTCATCTGAAAATAGAATCTTTACCTAGATGATCTTATTTTGAGTCTGTATTATATGTATTATGTAGATAATGGATTGCTCTGTAAGTTAATTAGAAAGAAGAGAACCTATGTGTCAAAACAAAAATGCTTTGTCAGTTCTTTTTTTTTTTTTTTTTTTTTTTTAGTTCTTTCTTTTTATCCGCTTAATTCTAAACCTCTTATTGTTGTCCTGAAGAGCCATACGATATATTAGTTTCTCAGAAGGGGTACAGAGGTAAATGTCAACTGCGGTAAGTAAAATTGTAATTACAGTTAGTGTGTATTGAGCAAAGTGCTGTGTGGGCAAAGCATGATGTAAAGTTCCGTATGTAAATAGCACATCATGGATGAAACCTTGCATTGTGATTATTAAGAACAGGGGGCTTTTCTCATTCTCCATTAGGAGGAGGATATTAGAATCACTTGCAAATTATGTAGTCTACCTTTGGGCTTGCTTCTCTTCAAAAAAGGAAACCCCAGGAGCTTTTTATATGAAGGATAGATCTCAAAATATCTTCTCTTTGAATGCTGAATTTTTTGAAGCCCCTTGATTCCAAGTGTAGAGCTCTTAGCCGTTCTTTTAAATGCTATTTTCTTGTAAAATTTCACTGTACATTAACTTACTGTTTGCCCAGGGCGCATTTGTTTACAGCCCCTCTCATTGATTCCCAGCTTCTTTCTTCTGTGTCTCCCCATCCCCTACACCCTCCACGCACATCCAGGCTTATTGTGACAAGAGCTTGTAATCTGATTTTTATCAAGATTAATCTTCATCTAATCTTGAAGATACAGTAGGACTGGAATGAGGATCTGAGACTATGGGTGATCTTATTTTCCTCTTTCAGTATTTCTGTATTTTCTGTAAAGAACACGGTAATTTAGGTTTGAGAAACATTAAATTTGCTATTCTTAAAACTAGCAAAAAACATTTTTAATGAAATGTCATGCTAAGTTCTTTAATTTCGTTCTTCTGTGATAAATTCTAATGATGAGATGAGAACTGTAAACTAGGAGACCCGTGCTAATCCTTGGCATCCTTCCTTATTATCCTATTTATTTGGCTTGAAGAATTTTACTTGTCAGTTTTAGGAGGATATGTTAATTGTGTGATCAGTATTCCTTACAAATAATCTTGTCTGTTTTCTTGTCAAGATTCTGAAGGCCCTTTTGCTCTTTCTGTAAAAGCTAAGCAGACTGTATTAACTTCTGGTTTAATTTAAAAAACAAATGTGGAACTTGTTGGCGTGACGCCTTAAAGAATCGCATGTTTAATAATTGGAAGGCTTTCCATCAGATTTGTCTCCAGTCTGAATTAATAATGTTGCTGACTTATTGTTTTAGAAGACAGAGTCCTTGACCTGTTAGGTTGAAAGAATTGTGACTGCTCTGAACCTTTGTGGGTCCTTTAGCTGTGCCATATCCCCTGTGAATAATTAGAGGTATTTGAAGGTATTGCGGTAGAAGCCAATTTGTGTCTTTCACTTTGCATATTGTTGAAGCCTCATGAATTAATCATAAGCAGGCAAAAAATTAACTTCTTCAGACATATTTTGATGGGTCATGAGGGAGAATGTAAAGTGATCTGTAAAATATTCTACTGATCCTCTAAGTATTAAATTATTATACCTACAGGCTAATTTCAGAGGGGAAAAAAAAAAGAGTTTTCCTCCTTCTTCAGGAACTGAGTAGCAAATTTGAAAAAAATAAAGGCCTATTATTTCTAGGACTGTTAAGAGGACTATAAATGAGCAATTTTATGATTTCCTGAAAACCAGATTGAAGTGTTAATTCTTGTTTCTAATGTTTTTGCTTATTTTTCTTTTAAATCAGTTGAATTCTAGAGTCTTAAAACTACAACTTATACTTCTTGTTGATTTTGTGAAATGTGAAACCAAACAAGTAACTCATCTTTCTAACTTTAGGCAACTAAAGCACTGAATCAAAGAAATGGATTTCCATACTTGTTTAAAATCTAGTTTTACATTAGATTTTCTTTCCATTTTCTATTTTTCTTTTTTTTCAGCCAATGAAACTGAAATTGCATTCTTCTGTGAAGAGGACTATAAGAGCTACAAAGCTAATCCCCTTTCATCCTGGTGAGAACTTCACAGGGCTTCCTTTTTGCATACTTGTATTAAGCTCTTTATTCCACTAGTGAGTTTTTTAAATTGACAAATAAACTTAAAAAAATGAATCCCAAGCTCTGCCACTTGAGGTAAAATCTGTGGTGTATTCTCTCTTCTGCAGGTCTCATTTTTTTCTTTCTTGTTGTAAAATAATGTATTTATTTATGGGGAAAACATTTGATTTTTTTTTAAGTGAAAGAAATAGTTATTCAAAAATCACCATGGAGTGTTGGTTCTTTAGTTATAATTTGTTTTTCTGAAATTAGAGGGCATTTTGGTGACTTGCATGTTGGATTCTTTAAAAAGATGATAAGACTTAAGGTCATTCTGTTTATTTTGTGTTTTCTCCGTAGTTTCTAATTAGACCCCTGTTACTATCTTTGGCTAGCAGGGATTGTAAGAGTCTCTTATGACCATGAATGCCACCTTTTCACTTACCATGTTACACACCACCACCCATGAAATAGAATTGGGTATATTTTAGGGAGGTTTTCTGATGTCAGAGGGCTTTTCTTTCTTTTTGTATTAAGCCCACACAAATAACATTGCTGAAATGTGTTTTTCTGAGCTGTGTTTCCTGACTTCAGGGGCAAACTATAATAGAATCAAACTCATTTATTTGGAGAGAGAAGATAGCAGGATGATTGCACTTCTGGAAGAAAATTGTTCATTGAGAACAAGTCTAAGTCATGGATGATACATTCTTTCAAAATAACATAATACTTTAATGACGGACTACCAGCACCCGAAGAGTAGTGAATTCAAGGGGGCCTTTCAGCCAGCATGCATCTAATCGGAACTCTGAGAGAGGTTAGTTGGCTCTAGAATTACTCCATGAAGCCTTAAAACTGCTAGGAGGGCAAATTGGTTTCATTGTGGTATAGGCTAATTTAAGAAAACCTATTCTGCTTAAAAAATCAAGCTTGAAAGTCTGGTTAACATAACCAGAAGATGCGTTGCTTTGTTTAAAGACAAAGCACTTGGAGTAAAGGAAGATAAAGGCAGAAGGTCTGTTGAGCTAGGCCTTATAAGTTATGCTGAGGAGTTGGAAACTTTATCTAGTAGGTAGTTGGGAGCCAGTGGAAAGATTTAAACAGATAAATTACATGATTAGATTTGTATTTAGAACGTAAGCTTTGGCAGCAGTATCCAGATGGCAGAAAGACTAGAGGACAGTTGTCATAGACCAGAGGAAGATTGGAAGGACTCACCTAGGACTTGACAGAGGGGAATGGAGAAGAGGAGACCTTGTTGACATGGTGCTAACATTTGGTCATGCATTAGATGGCAGGCATTGTGTTAGGTACCTACATGTGTTATTTAATTTTTACCACAACTCTTTAGTCTTGATAGTATCATATTTATCTATGGCTGAGGAAATTGCGGCCCAGAGAGGTAAGGTAACTTTCCCAAGGCAGTGCAGTAATTTGCACTGGGAGTGGAGCCAGGTCTTTCTTAAATTCCTGACCTTGTCCATTTCATCCTGTGGCCTCCCAGGAGAGGTATGAAGTAGAATCTTTGGGACTAGGTGAATGGCTGGTGTAGAAGGTGTAGGAGGAGGAGTGGAGACTTCAGTGATTCTTCCTGGAGTGAGTGACTGGATCGATGGTGACAGCATCAACCCAAATAGGGAATTTAGTAAGTAGAAGAACAGGTTAAAACATACTCCGTTTGATTATTTTGCAAACATTCAATTTACACACACTTTGTTTCTTTTTTAAGAAAAATTAAGCATACCTTTACCTGTATGTTTTCTTTTTAACAAATAATGCAAAAATATGTACATATGTCTAATCCTTTGTTTTGGCGTGTATTTATTTTCCTTATTAGAAAGTTACATATAGGCTTTTTTCACTTGTAAACACATGTAAAAATCAGAAACTAAAATACATTACAACTAAAAAGGGCTTTTAACCAAGAGTGAAAGATTGGTTCAAAACATAGAAAACTTATCAATGTACATAATTCTCAAAATATATAAAGAAGAAAGAAATTGTGCTATCTCAGTGTTGCCCCAAAAAAGCATCTGATGATGGACAACCCCATGCGTGAATAAAAATAGAATAGAACAGAATCCCCTTAACCTGATGAAGGTTACCCACAGAAAACCTACTAATGGAGAAGTGCTTAAGCAAACCTATTAGATGAATAGGACAGGGAGGACACTATTACCAGTACTATTCAGAATTGTTCTGCCTCTTATTGTAGCCAGTGCAATAAGAAAAGAAAAGTAGTGAGGACCACAGACATTAGAAAGGACACTACACATTCATTTGCAGACAATATGATTGCAAGAGAATCAACTGACAAGTTATAAGCACTAATAAGAGACTTTATGAGTGCCTGATAATGAACTTAAAATGTGCACAAAAGCTGTAAAATGTTAACTAGAGGATATAAAAGACCTAAATAGAGAGATACTACATGTTCATAGATGGAAGCTTTGATGTAGTAAAGATTTTGATTTATACCTAATCTGTACTTCACTGCAACCTCAATCAAAATCCCAGGATTTATATTGGGATTTGACAAACTGATTTTAAGGTTGATTTGGAAAAGCAAATGTATAAAAATAGCCAAGATCAATTTGGAAAAACAAAAAGGAGGGGGGATTGCCTACCAGATGTCAAAATATATTTTAAAGCTGTAGTAATTAAAACATCTTGGTTGTGATACAGAAGTAGACCAAAAAATCAATGAATAGAAACTGACTGCTGTATATGGAAACTTAGTATATAATAAAGGTAGTATTTGTAATCAGTGAAGAAAGATGGATATTTATCCCCTGCCTAGGCATTAAAAAAACGATTAAGGACCCTACCTCCTACCATTCACTAAAATTTCAGACGGATTAAATAAGCATGAAAAACAAGATGATGAATTCATTAGAAAAAAAAATTGATTATTCTTATGACCTTGGGGGTAGACATGGCCTTCTTAAAACACAAAATGTGCAAGTGCCATAATTTGCTGAGTTTGATGTATCTATATGAGAAACTAGATTCCCCCTCCCCCCAGAAAAATTATAAACGGGTTGAAAGGCCAGTAAAGACTGGGAAAAACTACTTGCACTTACAAGGTAGACAGAAGATTAGTTTCCAGAATATATGAAGAACTCTTACAAGTCAATGAGAAAAGGACGAACCTGTAACAGAAAAATGGACACATTTTATAAAGAAGAAATTTGTAAAAAAAAAAAAAAAAAAAAAAAGGAAACATATAGGGGCTTCCCTGGTGGCGCAGTGGTTGAGAATCTGCCTGCCAATGCAGGGGACACGGGTTTGAGCCCTGGTCTGGGAAGATCCCACATGCCGCGGAGCAACTAGGCCCGTGAGCCACAATTACTGAGCCTGCGCGTCTGGAGCCTGTGCTCCGTGACAGGAGAGGCCGCGATAATGAGAGGCCCACGCACCAAGATGAAGAGTGGCCCCCACTTGCCGCAACTAGAGAAAGCCCTCGCACAGAAACGAAGACCCAACACAGCTGTAAGTAAATAAATAAATAAATAAAATTAAATTTAAAAAAAGGAAACATATATGGCTTATAAAAATGTGAAAAGATGCACATCCTTTTATTCAAGGAAATTAAAACAACAACAGAGTATCATTTCCATTCATCAAGATGGCAAAAAGTAAAGGGTTTGATAACAAGTATTGGCAGTGATGTGTGCCTACGCTGCCAGTGGGAGTATAAAGTCATGTGCAGTCACTTGGTCAAGCAATTTGATGTGCTATCTATTGAAATAACAAATGTACGTCTTCTATTGACCCAGCAGTTCCACTTCTTAAAATTTGTCCCAAAGAAACGCTCTCATGCCTGCAGGAGGAGGCATTTATAAGGGAATTCACTGCAGTGTTATTTATAGTAGAAAAACACTGTAAACAACCTAAATGTTGTCAGTAGAGAGTATCTAAATGATGTTTGGTATATCTATACTCTGGGTTACTACTTAATCTAAAACAATGGGGGACATTCATATTACTTACTGACATGGGACAATCTTTGAGACATCTTGATGGATAAAATTGCAGAGAGGCTCAAACTGATGTTGTTTGTTTAAAAGCACAAAATGATAATATATACATAATATGTATATAAAATACATGTGTGTATATGAATATACACATTGTATACACATGTATACATATACACAAAAGAATAAACACCAAATTGATAACATCGATTACCTCTGGGGAGGGGCCTAGAATTGGGAGGTGAAGGTGGTAAAAGCCTGTATCTGTATATTTAAGGAGAATCTATTTGTGTTAAGAATTAGTAAAAAACTAATGCATGTGTAGAAATTAAAAGAAGCAGGAAAAAAACTGATCAGGCAATTGCCATTAATATTTTGTCGTATTCCATCTAGGTTATTTTTTCTATGTATTTTTTTAATGTTTCTGATCTTTTGAGTGTGTTTTAAGTTATACAAGTAATATTTCCTTGTTAAAAACAACTCAGGTAAAAAGTAAAAATCCCCTTCAAAGGTCACTTTTTTTCATAACTTGGTGTTTATACTTTAGGAGCTTTTTTTTTCTGCACACGTATCATTATTTAAATGTGCATTTTAAAGCATTATCATTTGATTATTTTAAAATATCATTCTCTTATATATAAAAGTCTCATTTTCTTTTTGAATTATCGTTGTATACCAGATACTGCATGTGTTTTATCCATTATTCAAGTCCTCGAGTTGGGTAGAGCTGTGAGTAGCCCCATCTGTGAAGTGGAGATGATGATGCCTGCCTCACAGAGTCTTGGGGATCAAGTGAGACACTGCCTACATGGGACTTAGTAGGCAGGGCCTGGCATGAGGTAAGTGCTCATCAGATGTCTTATGATACTCATTATGAGCAGTGCAGCAGCATCAACTTCAATTTGGAGCCAAAAACCCTGATGCTCTCAGATATTAAGCCACTTGCCCAAGGCCTAAAATCTGGAAAGTCGAAGAACGTTCTGCCACTCACTGAAAACAAGGGGTGTCGGGCACTTGGAGAAACATGGTATGAAGGTTGTCAACCACGGGCCGAGAGACTGTGTCCAATTTTTGTTGATTGTCACCCCTTCTCCAAGCATTTTTGCCATTCTCAGTTGAACTTACTTTCTTTTCTTGTGCCAAAGGAACATACAGGCCCTAGCCCCACTTAATAATCACACCTAGTTTTATGTGAGTCTGAGGAGCTTTTTGCCACAGCAAAGGTGTTTTATTCCCTTCTCTTTCTGCCTGTTCCAGATACATGCGGGAGAGGTGGTGGTGCTCCTGCCTATGCGGGACACTCAGAGAGATGGCCCGGCCTGGGCCCCTTGGGAAAACTGCTGCTCACTGCTGAGGTGGGGAGGGGAGAGTGAGTTTTTCCCACTCCCTGCATGTGGCGGCAGGGGCTGGAGGAGTCTGAGGTTGCTGAACTACATCTCTAGAGCACAAGAGAAATCCAAGTATGACAGTGTCCAAGGATCCAGACTCTGGTCCTCTTTTCTTTGCTGTGTGGGCATGCATGTGTGTTGGGGGAGGGGCTCTGATTATTGGTTACAGGTCGCTTCCCTTCATTTTACTCTTCAAACGCTCTCATGGTTAATTAGATTAGCAAAGGTAACTGAAGTACGTGGCATAGTTTCTTACTTGGTTTGAGGTGAACATTTTGAACTCCACTGTCATGATGGGGGGGGGGTCTTGGGTGTCTGTGGGCCTGGAAAGTACCCATCTCTCATGTTGAACCCCCAGCATGAAGCTCATGGTCACTATCGACCTTTCCCTCTGCACCTCCAGCATTTATGGGAAGTGAGGACGTGGTAGAGGAGAGCACGGCTTTTGTCATTTCTCTCCATCAAAGGAGATGTATTTATTCAATGAATCAGACCTGAGACCAGTTCCCCCATCCCCAAGTGTGCATTTTGGGTTATAATACACTGATTTTGGATAATGGCCTTTGGAGACTCATTTTTTGGTTGTTAGTGAGAGGATCATATAATGTATAATGATTTAAAAGAAACATACGGGGCTTCCCTGGTGGTCCAGTGGTTGAGACTCTGCGCTTCCACTGCTGGGGGCACAGATTCGATCCCTGGTTGGCAAAGTTCCTTTTAAAGGAACTTCTCTAGGCGGGAAACACAAGAGAAGAAAAAGACCTACAAAAACAAACCCAAAACAGGGACTTCCCTGTGTGTGGTGGTCCAGTGGTTAAGACTTCACCTTCCAATGCAGGGGGTGGGTTCAATCCCTGATTGGGGAGCTAATATCCCACATGCCTTGTGGCCAAAAAACATAAAATGGAAGCAATACTTTAAGAAGTTCAATAAAGACTTTAAAAATGGTCCACATAAAAAAATCTTAAAAAACAAACCAAAAACAATTAAGAAAATGGCAGTAGGAACATACATATCGAAAATTACCTTAAATGTAAATGGATTAAATGCTCCAACCAAAAGACACAGACTGGCTGAATGAATACAAAAACAAGACCCGTGTATATGCTGTCTACAAGAGACCACTTCAGACCTAGGGACACATACAGACTAAGAGTGAGGGGATGGAAAAAGATATTCCACACAAATGGAAATCAAAAGAAAGCTGGAGTAGCAATACTCAGATCAGGCAACAAAAAAAATAGACTTTAAAGACTGTTCCAAGAGACAAGCACACTACATGATCAAGGGATCAATCCAAGAAGAAAACGTAACAATTGTAAATATATATGCACCCAACATAGGTGCACCTCAATATGCAAGGTAAATGTTAACAGCCATAAAAGGGGAAATCGACAGTAACACAATAATAGTGGGGGACTTTAACACCCCACTCACACCAATGGATAGATCATCCAGACAGAAAATTAATAAGGGAACACAAGCCTTAAATAACACATTAGACCAGATAGATAGATTTAATTGATACTTAATGGACATTCCATCTGAAAGCAGCAGAATACACTTTCTTCTCCAGTGCACATGGAGCATTCTCCAAGATAGATCACAACTTGGGCCACAAATCGAGCCTAGGTAAATTTAAGAAAATTGAAATCATATCAAGCATCTTTTCCAACCACAACGCTGAGATTAGAAATCAATTACAGGAAAAAAAACTAAAAAACACAAACACATGGAGGCTAAACAATATGTTACTAAATAATCAATGGATCACTGAAAAAATCAAAGAGGAAATGAAATACCTAGAGAAAAGTGACAATGAAAACACAACAATCCAAAACCTATGGAACACAGCAAAAGCAATTCTAAGAGGGAAGTTTATAGCAATACAATCCTACCTCAAGAAACAAGAAAAATCTCAAACAACCTATCCTTACACCTAAAGCAACTAGAGAGAGAAGAACAACCAAAACCCAAAGTTAGTAGAAGGAAAGAAATTGTAAAAATCAGAGCAGAAATAAATGAAATAGAGACAAAGAAAATAGCAAAGATCAATGAAACTAAAAGATTCTCAAAGGTTCTTTGCGAAGATAAACAAAATTGATAAACCTTTAGCCAGACTCATCAAGAAAAAAAGGGAGAGGATTCAAATCAATAAAATTAGAAATGAAAAAAGAAATTACAATGGACACCACAGAAATGCAAAGAATCATAAGAGATTACTACAAGCAACTTTACACCAATAAAATGGACAACCTAGAAGAAATGGACAAATTCTTAGAAAGATGCAACCTTCCAAGACTGAGCCAGGAAGAAATAGAAAATATGAACAGCTCAGTCACAAGTACTGAAATTGAAACTGTGATTAAAAATCTTCCAACAGGGTCCTCCCTGGTGGTGCAGCGGTTAAGAATCTGCCTGCCAATGAAGGGGACATGGGTTCAATCCCTGGTCCAGGAAGATCCCACATGCCGCTGAGCAACTAAGCCCATGTGCCACAACTACTGAGCCCACGTGCCACACTACTGAAGGCCATGTGCCCTAGAGCCCGTGCGCCACAACTACTGAGCCCCTGTGCTGCAACTACTGAAGCCTGCGTGCATAGAGCCCGTGCTCTGCGGCAAGAGAAGCCTCCGCAATGAGAGACCCCGTGCACAGCAATGAAGAGTAGCCCCTACTCGCTGCAACTAGAGAAAGCCCACGTGCAGCAGTGAAGACCCAACGTAGCCAAAAAAATTTTTTAAACAATAAAAAAATAAAAATCTTCCAACAAACAAGTCCAGGGCCAGATGGTTTCACAGGTGAATTCTATCAAACATTTAGAGAAGAGTTAATACCTACCCTTCTGAAACTCTTCCAAAGAATTACAGAGGAAAGAACACTCCGAAACTCATTCTACAAAGCCACCATCGCCCTGATACCAAAACCAGACAAAGCTATCACGAAAAAAGAAAATTACAGGGCAATATCACTGATGAACATAGACGCAAAAATCCTCAACAAAATACTAGCAAACCCAATCCAACAATACATTAAAAGGATCATACACCATGATCAAGTGGGATTTATCCCAGGGATATAAGGATTCTTCAATATATGCAAATCAATCAGTGTGATACACCACATTAACAAACTGAAGAATAAAAACTGTATGATCTTCTCAATAGATGCAGAAAAAGCTTTTGACAAAGTTCAACACCCAGTTATGATAAAAACTATGTCCAGAAAGTGGGCATAGAGGGAACCTACCTCAACATAACGAAGGCCATATAGGACAAACCTATAGCAAACATCAAAATAAGCAAATGGGACCTAATTAAACTTAAAAGCTTTTGCACAGCAAAGGAAAACATAAAGAAAACAAAAAGACAGCCGTCAGAATGGGAGAAGATATATGCAAATGAAGCAACCGACAAGGGATTAATCTCCAAAATATACAAACAGCTCATGCAGCTCAATATCAAAACAACAACAACAACAAAAAAACCAACCCAATCAAAAAATGGGCAAAAGACCTAAATAGACATTTCTCCAAAGAAGACATACAGATGGCCAACAAATACATGAAAGGATGCTTAATGTCACTAATTATTAGAGAAATGCAAATCAAAACTACAATGAGGTATCACCTCACACTGGTTAGAATGGCCCTCATCAAAAAAATCTACAAACAGTAAATGCTGGAGAGGGTGAGGAGAAAAGGGAACCCTCTTGCACTGTTGGTGGGAATGTAAATTGATACAGCCACTATGGAGAACAGTATGGAGGTTCCTTAAAAAATGAAAAATAGAGCTACCATATGACCCAGAAATCCCACTCCTAGGCATATATGCAGAGAAAACCATAATTCAAAAAGATGCATGCACCCCAATGTTCATTGCAACACTATTTACAATAGCCAGGACATTGGAAGCAACCTAAATGTCCATTGACAGAGGAATGGATAAAGAAGATGTGGTACATATGTACAATGGAATATTACTCAGCCATAAAAAGGAATAAAATAGTGCCCTTTGCAGACACGTGGATGGACCTAGAGATTGTCATACAGAGTGAAGTAAGAAAGAGAAAAACAAGTATCATATAATATTGCTTATATGTAGAATCTAGAAAAATGGTACAGATGAACTTATTTGCAAAGCAGAAATAGAGTCACAGAGGTAGAGAACAAAGTTATGGTTACTAAGTGGAGAAGAGGGGGTGGGATGAATTGGGAGATTGGGATTGACATATATACACTACTATGTATAGCATAGATAACTAATGAGAACCTACTGAATAGCACAGGGAACTCTACTCAGTGCTCTGTGGTGACCTAAATGGGAAGGAAATCTAAAAAAAGAGTGAATATATGTATATGTATAACATTCACTTAGCTGTACAGCAGAAACTAACACAACGTTGTAAAGCAACTATACTCCAATAAAAATTAAGAAATAAAAATAACAGGAATATGCAGGATGTGTGTCATGCTGCTCTGCAATGTGGGTTTTTAGAGAGCTGTGACCCGACTATTCTGTGCTTCTGGCTCTTCACATGAGTATTCAGTAAGTAATATTCATAGGCAGCGAGATTTAAGAGGGAGAAGATCCATTTCAGGTCCGAGATGATGTCATACGACTCCTGAAATACGTGAAGGCAAACCTTTTGGAAAATGCTGGGAATGTTGCCTTAGAGATTCAAGGCTTTGGTTTTAGCCTCATACCTATTAAGTTCAATCCACAGGAAAAATGCCACCCCCAATAATCATATTCTTGTGGTCCATGAGTGAGCAGAGTACGCTTGAGGCTCTGATTCTTTAACAGGACTAAGGCAAGTGATAAGGATAAGACTGTGGGTGCTTCTTCCCCCCGTTTCTCACTTCTTGGGAAATGAGAGCCAGAAAGATCAAGGACTGTCATCTTCAATCCTTTTGTTGTTAAATCCCATTTAGTGAAATACAAGAATCCCATTTAATTTCCTGGTCATTGCCCCTTCCGCCTCCATGTAACCCCAGTTTTGTGCCTCATGCCGTCAGACTGTACGTCACCTGCCTCCCCACCTGCTTGTTGTAGGGCCAGTGCCAGTCCCCCTTGTTCCCTGCAAACTCAGACCAGCTCCTGGCTCAGGCCAGTACTACTCCTGTCGTCATTTGCTCTAGGCAAGCCTTCCGGTACCATGGGGCCTCGCGGTCACTGGCCAGCTCAGCGGTCTCAGCCTCCTGCTCCTACAGTCACACTGTAGCCATAGTTACCATCAGTAACCACGTCCTCGTCCACAGCTTCGTCTCGGCATCATGCCTCTCATTCATCAACAACTGCCTACTGCCGTTCCCTTTCTCTCCCTCCGGTGCCCTCTCCCAAAGCCCTTCAACCTCACAAGACTCCGCCCTCGTTGACTCCACTCTCTTCTCACTGCCCCTCCCCTAACCTAATCGAGATTTTCTGGTCCTCCATTATCATGCCTTTGTATGACCCTCACTTACCACCCCCCAAGCCCCCAGGTTTAATTCCACGCTCTGCCTTCTCCACACCTGCCCTGAATAGCTGCATGGCTGCTTAAGAACATGTTGACCGACAAAGCTTTAGTTCATGACTACTAAGCTCAAGTGAGTTCCTAACGCTGCCCTGCAGTTCTTACACTTCCCTGGTTCCTATTTCACTGAGAAAACAGGGGTCATCAGAAGATAGCTTGCTTCTGTTCCGCCACAGTGACGGTGGTGAATGAGCAGTGCCCCTTTCTGAGTCTGTCCTCTACTCGTGCACCCACCCCGGCTCTCGAGCTCCGCCGTAGCAGTCAGCCTCTCCCTCTCCTGCGTCGTCTCACCTCCCCTCTCCACTGGATCATTCCCAGCAGCATGTAAACGTGCTGTAACGTCTCCCATCTTGACCATCCCACGGCAGTTGTCCCATTTTCCCTTTAGAGCAAAGTTCCTTAACAGGATTATACATACCCTCTTTTTTTCCGCTTTCTCTCTTCCCATTTTCCCCTGAACTCTCTCCAATTGGGTTTCCATCCCCATTATTCTACTGAAATGGGTCTGGTCAGGATCACCAATGGTTTCCCTGTTGCCAAAGGAATATGATTCTCTGTCTTCTAATTACTTAACCTATCAGAAGCATTTGACCCAGAGATTGACTTGGCACTCTCCTACTTGCAAACACGGTCTTCATTTAGCTTCCTCAAGCTCCCCTGGCAACTCATCCTGATTTCCTTTGCTGGTCCTTCCTCATCTTCTTAACCTTTCTACTCCCTCGATGACCTCATGCATCTCACAACTTTAAATGACTACTAGATGCCGTGGACTCACGACTTTATACAACAGCCCAGATCTCGCCCACGAATCCTGCGTGCATACATCTAACTGGCTACTCTCCATTAAGATGGTTAATAGGCATCAACTAATAGATATCTCAGACTTTAACATGTCAGAAACCAAGCTTCTGAGCTTTCTCCCCAAACCTGGTCCCTCTTCAGTCTTCCCCAGCAAAGGAAAGAACTCTAGTTGTCCATGTGTTCGGGCCAAAAACTTGGGAGTCATCTCTCTTTTTCCT
Organism: Balaenoptera physalus; assembly: GCF_965194825.1. Lineage (NCBI taxonomy): Eukaryota > Metazoa > Chordata > Mammalia > Artiodactyla > Balaenopteridae > Balaenoptera > Balaenoptera physalus. Next base: position 13,490,813 of record NC_138885.1, read on the forward strand.
CTTATACTCCACATCCAGTCCATCAGCCAGCCCTGTTTGTTCCACCTTCAAGGTATATCCAGTGTCCAGCCTCACAGTCGTAGCCTTTTTCACTACTACCACCTGGTCCGAGGCACCAGCATCCCTCACCTGGATTATTGCAGTAGCCACCTAACTGGGTTCCCTGCTCCCACTCCTACCCCACTACAATTCTCCACCCAGCAGTCACAGTGATTCTTCTAGAACATAAGTCAAATCCTGTCATGCTTCAGCTTAAAACCCTCACTCAGAGAAAAAGCCAGTTTCCTGCTGAGGCATACAAGGCCCTAAGTGATCAGCCCCTGCCACCTCTGTGGCTTTCTCTAACATCTCCCCTCACTCTGCAATAGCCCCCTTGGTCTTGGTTCTCTTCCTGATACGTGCCAAACATAACACCTCAGGGCCTTTGCACTTCCTCTTCCCACTGCTCGCAATGCCTTTTCTCCCAGTTATTTTTATGGGCTGCCCCCTCATTTTGGTCAGATATCTGCTCAAATGCCATTAAAGAAGCCTTCCCTGCTCGCCCTGTATAAAATAGCAAATGGCTGCCCCTGCAGCACTCCCTGTCCCTCGAACTCTACTCTTAAAAAATCTTTTTCTAGTCAGTCTCCTAACAGGCTATCCGCAGTATGTAGCATTGTGCTGCCGTTTAATAGGCCAGCACAAGTATTTCTTGAATGAAAGAATGATTTTAGGATTATATTTGAATCTTAAAGCAAAGCTTTATAGATTCTTGAAGCTCATCCCTTAGCAAAGTAGACCGGATAAATTCTAGATGCTTTTTTACTTGAAGGACAGTCATCTAGATTTGTATACTAATATGGACCTGGCCCTGCGGTAATCGGCCAGCAGTCCTGAATGCAGATGTGCTTCAAATGCAGTTGAGGAAATGAGATTAAAAATCTTGTTACAGTTGGTGTTTATTCATCTGAAGCTGGTCGCTGCCGCACCTGCCTAGGCATGCAGCTGACAGCTCTCTTCGCTGTGCAGTCCCTGTGTGTGCCTGGAGGCCATCGTGTACCTCGTGCGACGGCTTTTTTACAAGCTGGAAAAAAACCACGGTGGTGGGTATTTGCAGTAGGCAAGATAAGTGTCCTAGACTGTCATCTGTTTCTGTTTGAACTGTCCGTGGAAAGCCGAGTAGAAAACTGCACAGCGAATTCTACAACTGTACAAATTACAGCAGGATTTTTCCCCCACTTGCCTTAAGACAAAGTTACTTGTTTTAAAAGTGATTTAGAAGTGAACTTGTGGTGACATTTAAAATTATACAAATTGAAAAAGGCAAATGGTGCACTTTTGCCTACATTGGAATTATTTATCTTTCAGTGTTTGCTTTAGGAAAGCATGAGGAGGAGGAAAGAGCATTGACTCTGAAGTCAGACAGCCCTGGGAAGGAAGGACACACACACTGTCACCGGCGTGGAGGTGTAACGTTGGGCAAGCGGCTCGGCCTCTCCAGGTCTTAGTCTCTTGTCCTGTTAAATGGGGATAATAACACTAACCGCACAGGATTGCTCTGAGCTTCAGTAGGATGGCCTAGCTCTGTGCCTGGCACACACATACTCTATTTTGGGAAGAACTATCGTGTTGCTATTTTCACAAAGGAGACTATTCATCCCAATTAGGGACAATCTAGACAGATGAGATTATCCTGCATCAAACGCTGGGCAGTAGAGCCAAGCCTTTACAAGACAGCTATTTCCTGCTGCTTGCCAATTCTCTTTGCTTGACCTGTTGGTTCCAACAGTACAGCCCAGCAATGTTCTTGGACCCAGGGAAGAATTCATTTTTCTTTTTCCAAGAAATCTTCCCATCCCATTTCCTTTCCTGAGAAGCGTTGTCCTCGGATGCAGCTCACCCTTCGCACATTACCTGTCAAATGTTTCGTGTGCATGTCCCCTTTCTTCTGGTTGGCATTGTTCCCAATTAGGACTGAGTTAATTAACAACAGCAGAACAATTTAAATCCCCTTTTTAAAAGAATAAGGCCAGGGCTTCCCTGGTGGCGCAGTGGTTGAGAATCTGCTTACCAATGCAGGGGACACGGGTTCGAGCCCTGGTCTGGGAAGATCCCACATGCCGTGGAGCAACTAGGCCCGTGAGCCACAACTACTGAGCGAGCCATAACTACTGAGCCTGCGCGTCTGGAGCCTCTGCTCCGCAACAAGAGAGGCCGCAATAGTGAGAGGCCCACGCACCGCGATGAAGAGTGAGAGGCCTGCGCACTGCGATGAAGAGTGGCCCCCGCTTGCCGCAACTAGAGAAAGCCCTCTTACAGAAACGAAGACGCAACACAGCCAAAAATAAATAAATAAATATTAAAAAAAAAAAAAAAAAAGAATAAGGCCAGCCCTTTCTCTATTCTCTGGGTATAACTTGCTTAAAATGGGGAGGAGATTGGGGGTGGTAGAATGAATGGGTTCCACAGAGGTGGATACGGATTTTTTTTTTTTAAAGAATTTTATACTAATCTTTTTTCTTTTAATTTTATTTATGTATTTATTTATTTTTATATTTATTTTTGGCTGTGTTGGGTCTTCGTGTCTGTGCGAGGGCTTTCCCTAGTTGTGGCAAGCGGGGGCCACTCTTCATCGCGGTGCGCGGGCCTCTCACTATCGCGGCCTCTCTTGTTGCAGAGCACAGGCTCCAGACGCGCAGGCTCAGTAGTTGTGGCTCACGGGCCTAGTTGCTCCGCGGCATGTGGGATCTTCCCAGACCAGGGCTCGAACCCGTGTCCCCTGCATTAGCAGGCAGATTCTCAACCACTGCGCCACCAGGGAAACCCGGATGTTTTTCAAACAAATATCATCTTTGGGAAGAGCAATCTTGCAAAAGCCGGTTTTACCATTTGAATTTTCCAGATACCTGCCCGGGCTTCGTTATTCGTGCTGATTAATGCCTGGCCATTAGTATGAAGATCTTATAGAGCAGCTGTTCCTCTAATATAACGCCTTTCCTGCTGTTCTAGCCAATACCCACTCCACAGACCGGAAGTCCAGGCAGCAGGTCAGGAGGAGGAAACTCCGCTGTGGACTCGGCTCCCTCTCCCTGCTATCTGCCAGCAGGTGTCAGCAGAGGCTGCTGGGCCTCAGAGCCACCGGGGCAGAGAGGGCTGAGGCGTCCGTCAATGACTGTGCTTAGTGGGGAGGTTTGTACACCTGTTGAGTCGGCCCTGCAGTCCATCAGCTGAAAGTCAGAGCCTTCGACCAGTAAATGGTATGTTGTACTCACGGACAAAGAGATTGTGTGGTTTCTACTGCCTAAAATTTTGATTTGTTTCAAAAACCAGTGCCTAATTATTTCAAAGCCAATGCCTTACTTTTAGTCGGCTATACCTTTATAATCTTGTTTATTTCTACAACGAACACCAATAATGTGTTAACGTTTCAGAAAATGCTCCTACTTATTTGTTGAGGAGGATTATTTTTTAAAACTAAGGACTGAAAGGTGGCAAGAAAGTTTTAATAGAGGCTTTGTTAAAAGCTTCCAAGTACAGCAAGTCCCTCACATGTGAACGAGTTCCATTCCGAGAGCACGTTCGTAAGTCCAATTTGTTCTTAAGTCCAACAAAGTTAGCCTAGGTACCCAACTAACACAATCGGCTATATAGTACTGTACTGTAATAGGTTTATAATACTTTTCACACAAATAATACATGAAAAACAAACACAAAAAATAAAAACATTTTTCATCTTACAGTACAGTACCTTGAAAAGTACAGTAGTACAGTAGGACAGCTGGCATCCAGTGAACAGGCCAGAAAAGTTACTGACTGGAGGAGGGAGAGGAGGTGGGAGATGGTAGAGCTGAAGGATCATCAGCAATAGGAGACGGAGGGCAGCTGCAATGTCACTCACGCCTGATGTTGATGGCACAGGTTCTGGTTCCTTGCTGGATTCAATTCTATCTACCCTCTTGAAAAAACAATCCAGTGATGTCTGGGTAGTAGCTCTTTTTTCTCGTCATAGATGACACGGTAGCACTGGATTGCATCCTGAATGGCTGCTGCATCCTTCGTGTACCGTTCTACGTTCGGGTCCTGTGCCTCAAAAACTAACAGTGCCTCCTCAAATAAAGAAAATCCCCTTGCCATTTCCTGCGTCGTGAATCTCATCGGTTCTTCAGTTACTTCTTCTTCCTCTTGTCTCTCTTCGTCCTTTCTCTGGGCCTCCAATTCCTGGCGCTTCTTAGCAGTACCAGCTACATCACTGCTGCTTTTACGCTTGCTTCAGGACATCCTGGGCTTGAAATAAAGATACTGTACTACTGTACTCTATACAGTACTGTACAGTAAAGTACACAAAAGCACAACCACTTGTAGAGGATGCACGCACGTGACAATGTACGCCAGACATGTTATCTAACTTACGTGATTTGACAAGCGAACGCATGTTCGCATCTTTGAAAGTTTGCAACTTGGAGGTTCGTCTGTAGGGGACTTAACTGTATACGCCATTATATACAACTTCCTTTGTTTGGCTGAGGTGAGATACTTGAACCAATTCCTTCCCAAACTAGTGATGTTTTTGCATACATTCCACTTGGTGGAAGGCCTTGGAAGCTCTCTTTTTGCGAGCTTTAAAGCAGTGCCCACAGCTCTGGGAGCAAAGACTCCCACCTCAAGGACACAGGAATTACTTTGCACGAGGGAGGTGGTGTCTCTCTTCCCTTCTGAAGGCTGGATGTTCTCACACGTGATTAGGCAATGCCATTAACCCTGAAGAGTTTACAAAAAACCCTGTGGTTTTTTTCTGAATTATTTAAAAAACTTTAAAACATCACTTTAAGTTAGTGAACAGAATTAAAATCCAGTCTGCCGTGGTGCAGAATTGCCTCCGTGGGTTCTCTTCATGGTTTAGCTTCAGTCTGGCTACTAGAAGAAAACTTTTTGGGCAGACAGAGGGCTGAGGTGGTGCGAGGAGTGGGGCCTGAGAGTAGGTTTGAGGTAGCAGGGTCTCTTTACAGCTTTGGGGACTCTGTTGATGTCTAAATTCAGCCCCAGTGCTGTCAATGCCACTCAGCTCTTTAATGCATGTACCACAGCTGGTAGTTGCTTCCAGACTAAGATGCTGATGAAAGACTTGGTCAAGTGTAAGATGAAGCACAGAGGCTGGAAAGGAGGAGAAGATTTGGTGTAGGAGCTAGTCCAACCCTTCCCCAGCTCTCCCTTTTCCAAATTCTTACAGCCCTGGGCTGAATGGGACTCCCCTGACCCAGTGAGCATTCTGTGGTCTTAGGTCTCCCATATTTGATGGAAATGTGTTGGGACCTGTTGTGCAAAGGCATGGTGACTAGCCTTCCTCAGAGTCTCCAGCTCAAGAGGACAGAGTAGTATAGAGACAGGGATTTGTGTGTGGTCCTCTGTATTCTCCCCTCCGCTCATTCCAAGGTCGTCGGACTCTTTGGTGTCCTAGCCCAGGGTGCTTGAAGGGTTGAAAGCAGAAGCAACTTGAAGATAAATTCTTTAAGTCTTTCCTGAAAGCCTTAGCTGGTCAGGCAGATTTTGGAAGGGAGGGTGGGTGAGACTGGGGAGCTGGAGTGATTCCCCAAGGCAGGCGAGGATGGAGGCCTGTGGGTTCTACCATAAGCCGGTGTCTGCATTCTCGCGGGGGTCTGGCCTCAGAGGCAAAGAGCTAGCCCTAAGCAGGGGGAGCACGCCACCTCCACCCAAGACCCCGGGCCTCCACTCCTCCTGTGAGCAGCCAAGTTGCTCAGCCTCTCAGAACCACAGGGATTGAGACAACAGGCATTTCTGGGAAAGCCACTGTGAACTGAAGACTAAGAGTCTCTGGAATGCGTTGCCCCAGGACATTTGCATACCCTCAGGCAGAGAATAAGGAAGCTCAATAATGACTGAGGTTGAATTTCAAGCCAGATGGGGACTTGGAATCGGACTTCAGAAAATCAAAAATATATGAAATTTCTTTTACACATATGTTTGCAATTGCAGATTCATACCCACTATACCAAGTTGACCCAACCTAATATTTAAGGAAGGGCAATGTAGCCTCTTGGTTACCAGCCAAAATGATAATTTAATGAAAAATGGAGAACAGAATTAAATTCTACTCCTAAATTATCAAAAGAAACACCTCTTTTTTTGGAGAATTAAAAAATATATTTATTTTATTTTTACCAATTTAAAAAAATGTCCAATGGTACTGAAAGCCTTATACTAGCTTCCTGACCTAACTCCTCTCCCTAGTCTCAAAACCCAAGAGCAACTATTTTTAACTCTTGTGTTAGTTCCTTCTGCTATCTGTCTCCACAGTTCATCTTATATGCTCCTGTTCCTTTCCTTGATTTGTCCATTTGTGGAAGAATCTATTGACTTCCTATTATAGAAGGGAATTAACTCACCTATTATAGGTAGGTGATGATTTAACTCTTTTATGCTACTTTCACATTTCTGCCTCCTGTTTTCACACTGTATTTGAACAGTTTTTAGTTAGATCAACATTCATTGTTTACACTGTTATGATTGTATACCATGATTGTGCCTTTTCTTGGGAATTTGTAAATGCTTTCCACCTTCACATGTGTAGTTGTCTATATACATATACATATGTTTCCCCATCAGATTGGTCTAAGCCTCTTGTAGTTTTTCCCAACTATTGAAGCACATCAGATAACCTCTTCTCCCTGGCCTGCTGCTTTCTGAGACCTGTGTCCTGCTCCACCCAGGATGGGCTGCTCCTTGGGTCTGCTGTAAAAATATTACAGGGGGCTTCCCACTGTCATCATCTGGGACTCCCCTCCCTTGCTTTCCTGTCCTCTTTGTTCCCTGAATACTTTACTGTTTTCTTGTCTCACTTGTTGTGCTGTAGCACAGCTTCTAGCAGTTTCCTAAAAATGAGCACACAGAAGGTCCATGTTTTGAAATGTTTGAAAATGTCTTTGTTTTTCTCTCAGACACTGTTGGTGGGTATTGAAATCTAGGCTGAAACACCGATGCTCAGAATTTTGAAGGCACCATCCCATCGCTTTTAGCTTATAGGAAGCCGTTGAGAGGACCTGTGCCATTCTAAGCCTTATTTTTTTGTAGGCAAACCATTTTTTTCTCTCTAAAAGCTTTTAGAACATTCTCTTTATTCCAGGTGTGATAAAATCTCACAACCTGGTGCTTGTGTTTTAAGGCTTTGGGTTGGGCATTTGGTGGACCATTTTAATCTAGAAACTTGTGTCTTTCAGTTTGGGGAAGTTTTCTTGTATAGGTTGATGATTTCTTTTTTTCCTCTGTTTTCTCTGCTTCCTGGATTTCTCCTCTAAAGCCTTTATCTTTTGTCTTCTGGTTTGCCTTTCTGGGAAATTTACTAAGTTTTATCTTCCTACTTTTCTATTGATTTTTAAAGATTTCTGCTCTCATATTTTTGATTTTCAATTTTTAGTTCTCTATTTCCTTTCTATAGTGTCCTTTTCTTATTTTATGGGTGCAGTATCTTCTGTTTTCTCTCTAAAGATGTTAGGTGTAGTTTTATTGGAATGTTTTATTCTGTTCCTTACATTGTTTCTGTTTCCTCTGGGTTCCTTTCCCCAATTTGCTTTAGTTTCTTTCTTGTGTGGTAGAGGTATTCCTCAAATGTCTGTCCATTTATATTAAGCTTGAGGTGCTAAACAGCTTCTTAAAAGCGCTCTGTGGGTGGATGGGACCTGCTGAATGGTGCTGCAGGTCCCAGAGTCCAGAGGATAAATGTCCAGTCTCCTGCCTGGGAACAGCCCGAGGTTCCCAGGGTCCAGAAGCGTGAGTCAGCCAGCTTCTTAGCACGTTCTGTGAGCACTTTACTCGGAGCTTCTTCATTCTGGCAATTCCTACTCCTCTATTAACTGTCCATCTTCAAAAATTGGATGAACTCTCTTAATCTCTTTGTCTTCATGGGCTTATACCTATGCTATTCCTTTATCCTCATTTTACTGGAGTTTCCAGAGGAGATGATATAATGAATATGGTCGGTCTGTCATGTTTAACTGGAAATCTGCTTGCATGCTCTTTCCCTGTTTCCTTTTTAAAAATGGAAGTATAATTTACATATAGTAAAATGCAAAGACCTTAAGTGTACAGTTCCATGAGGTGTGACAAATGTGCAATCTACATCCCTACCTGTATCTTTACAGAACATGCCCATGTCCCAGCAATTTCCTTCATGCCCCTTTTCAGTTCCCTCCCTGCCTTTCCACCATCAAAAGCCACTGTTCTGATTTCTGTCACTATAGATAAGTTTGGGGTCCTCATGTTTGAATGTTTGAGGGAAGTATTTATATGGTACAAATCACTCTCCCAACTTATCTAACTGAAGAACAACTCTATTATTATAAGAAATCGAAATTTAAGTGAGAGCAATTCTGTTTTATTTAAAAAAAAAAAAAGCACAGAATTTTGTCCAAATCTAACGTCCTTCTTCGGGAGTGAAGAGAGATTTATTGTTACCTAGAAAGGCTTTTGAGGAAATCAGTTTCCTCCATAACCACCAGAACTTCATATCACATATTAGTTTAAAACTCAAGTAGTCAAAAACGATCCTTAATATCTTTGAACAAACATCACGCCCTCTTTCCAGATCTTCAAGGTCACACTCCCCTTTGTTCTTCTAAACAAAAACCAAGATTCCCCTTGTTTTCAAATGGATATCTGACCTCTTATCAAAACATATATGATTAGCCATCCTTTCAAATACCTTCTGAAGTGTGTGCACTTGTGGCACAAGGCCCTCAAGGCAGGGGTGGCAGGGAGGGTGGATCCTGGATGGTGCCGTGTGTGTAGAGGGGACCTGTGATAAGGACTGGGGTGTTCTAATTGCCTAGCTTCTGCCTGGGGGTTGTTCGCTTCATGTAGACCTTCCATGAATGACAAAAGCCATATTTTAAAATGCTAAGTCTGAGTGTCTTTCCCACAACAAGAGTCAGAGACCTCTGTAGGACAAGCTAGGCCATCAGAAGAGAGGCCCAGCAGGTCCAAGAACAGCTAGCATTTAGTGAGTGCTACTAGATTTATGCACTTAGTTACCCTGCTAGTAAGTGATGTAGCTGGGGTCTAGAGCCTGCTCACGAGCAGCTATCACACTGTCTTTGTAAGGAAGCCAGGAGGGATTCTAAGGGTAAAAGAGAGGTTCCTTAGACTCACCAGCTGTACCAGAGAAAATTTCCTAATTGTAGCTGGAGTGAATGATATCCTTCTTTGCCTTTCACTGCTTTCTGATACCTCCTCAAGATGAGTCAGCTCAGAACTCCTGGAATCAACATTTCACGAGACCGCCCTCCCCTTCTCTTTCCACTTCCACTGCCCTGCTTTGGGCCCTGGTCATTTTTATCTTGACCATAGAGACACTCTTCTGTCTGGTGTCCCTTCCTGCAGACTCTTGTGCATCGAGTCCATCTGTCATGTGTGCTACCAGAGTAATCTCTTAAAAATGTAAGTGTGGGGCTTCCCTGGTGGCGCAGTTGTTGAGAATCTGCCTGTTAATGCAGGGGACACGGGTTCGAGCCCTGGTCTGGGAAGATCCCACATGCCGCGGAGCAACTAGGCCCATGAGCCACAACTACTGAGCCTGTGCGTCTGGAGCCTGTGCGTCTGGAGCCTGTACTCCGCAACAAGAGAGGCCACGATAGTGAGAGGCCTGCGCACCGCGATGAAGAGTGGCCCCCACTTGCCGCAACTAGAGAAAGCCCTTGCACAGAAACGAAGACCCAACACAGCCATAAATAAATAAATAAATAAACAAATACTTTAATAAAAAAAAAATATAAGTCTGACTATGTCCAAGTCCACACTCTAGTGTGGTGCTGGGGACTTCTTGGTTTAATCTCGTGGCACATCTCTAGAGCCCTCAAGCCACAACTATTGAGCCCGCATGCCACAACTACTGAAACCCATGCACCTACAGCCTGTGCTCCACAACAAGAGAAGCCACTGCAATGAGAAGCCCGAGCACCACAACAAAGAGTAGCCCCCGCTTGCCGCAACTAGAGAAAAGACCGTGCACAGGAACGAAGACCCGACACAGCCAAAAATAAATAAAAAAATAAATAAATTTATTTAAAAAAATAAAAATTAAAAAAAGGGAGACAGGACAGAGCCTGTGGGGAAAAAGCCCCATTAAAGCCAATTACTAAGACGTTCCTCCAAAGTCCCCAAAGATGTCTGCACATAGCCACAAAGAATCCATTCTGAGTTGCATGCCCCTGATGAGGGTCTTCCCTCATCATATGATTGTTGCAATAAGAGTAAGGAAGGAACTCTGAAGCAGTTAAGGTCACTTTGTACTGAGACTATGGCACTCTATCATGTTAAATCAAACGTCATTTGATAGTTATTGTGTCATTCTTTTCAAATGATTTTATGCCCAGTAGATGGTTTTATTATATATGTATATATGGGTGAATTGGATTTGACTATTGATTTTTAAGAATTTCATAAGAATATGAAAACAAATGTGTATATCTTATTTAAAGAGACCCAAGAAGGAAATTACAAGAGTACTGATGTTTAGTGAAGACTGTGATGGGTATTTTGGATATGAATAACCTTACTTGATCTTCTCCACAATCCTGGGACAATGATATTAAATCCCTTCCTTACAGAATAAAAAACCGAAGTTCATTAATTTGCTGGAGGTCTCTACAGCCACTAACACATACCACCTATAGACAGTTAAATCTAAATTCATTCATGTGAAATTCTGGGTTAAATTCTTTAGAAAATTGTCAGCCATAAGATTCTGTTGGCAAATACAGTATATTTATTTTAATTTTTTAATCCATGTATAGGTTTTCTAAATTTAATTTTTAAAAATTTTATACGATTTTTACAGGTCACTTTCCATTTACAGTTATTACAAAACATTGGCTATCTGCCCTGTGTTGTACAATACATCCTTTCCATGTATATGTTTTTAAGTTTCAAACATGAAAAATATTTTAGCCATTAGGCTTCAAAAAAAAATGCATAGTATAGAAAATGAACGTGGGCTGATGTACGTCAGTATTTCCATATGGTAAAAGCCTGAGAAAACCTGGAGCAGTATTTTTGGGGTGGAGGTAATTTGACAATATATACCTAAATCAATGTTACACAAACCCAATGACCCATTGAGGCCTCTTTGGCGATTCTATGTGACACAGTGACACAATAGTTAAGATCAGAGGCTCTGGGGTCCATATGACTCTGGGAAATTTACTTTGAGCCCCATTTTCCTCATCTGTAAAATTAGGCTAATGGTGCCTACTGCATGGGGTGTCATCAAGATTAAATATCAGCTGTTTGTCCAGTGCTTAGCACGGTGTCTCTTAGTGGTATGGCTCGGCAAGCGGTAGGTAGCTCTTGTCATTGGCCGGAGATGCACTCTCCTTCACATCGGTTAGCAAGGTGCACTCTTCTGGCTCTGCCGATTGCGAGGGCATGCAGAAACTGAGGTTGCTGTTGGGTAATTATGGAAGGCTTCTAGGAACTCCAGGAGGGAGCAAAGATGTCACTTAGAGGAGGGGTGAGCATGAAGTCTGAAACCATTTTCATATTATGGGTGAGCAGAAAGGCCAGATTCTACCAAGAAGCCAATACTGGATGTCTTAGTTGTGCTCCCAAATGTCTGTGGTCATTTCACTGTGTAAATAGGGCTTGTATTCTGGACTTCCTGGGACGTCTCAGTTTCCAAGATTCAGTCCTATCGTCAAAGCCCAATTTCTGAATTTTTGGTTTTGATAATATGGAACCTAGAAGTGGAAAAATCCTCCAATGTCAGTCTTTCAACACTGTAAATTAGATTTGGGACATGGAAAAGAGAAAGGGGAGCAGGTGGGAGGGGTACAGGAAGGACAGAGGGAGGAGAAAGGCAGGACCAGGGCAAACCCTGGGCTGGACACCCAGGAATGTTGGGAGAGGGGCTTGCTGCACTGGGGTTGGGTGAGCACATTACATAAACCAGAGACTGGGAGGGCAGGGTGATGCCAGCAGAGACTGCTGAGTGCTGACCCTTGTACCCTCCACTTGCCCCTGCTGCCCCTTGGTGCCTCCAGGGGCATCCAGCCTGAAGCCTTGAGGGAGGAGGTCACCAGCATCTCTCTGGAGCCCTGGCCTCCTGCCAAGGGCCCTGTGGAGAGATTTCCCAGGTTGGGAGGTGCGCCTATTAGGGCCTCACTCAACTGTGAATGCCCCGTTAATTATTGGAGACACTCACCTAAGGTGGCCAGCTTTCTACCCCCTCCTGTGCTCATTCACAAAGAGAGAAACTCCGAAGTGGACACTCTTTCCGAGGGACTTGGAAGAATTCTCCCAAGGGCAGGAATGCCATCTCCTACCTCAGCCTTGATGTTTTAAAAGAGTGAAAGGAGAGCATTTTGTGATTCTGGGCTTCATGCTTTTACCCTATTCCCCATTTCATCACACCGCTCAGTGCTATGAAATTTGGATTATTTTTTAATCTTCCTTTCCCATTTTTGCTGTTTTGGTGTTGAACTGATTATGCAGAGCTGCGTGTGGATGTCTCTTAGCACCTTGCCTCCAGGGATGGAGCTCTGCTTTCTAAACATGACCTTTAATCCTTTTATGGAGGGAGCCTGTCCAAGGTGCTCCTCACCCCATCCATCAGGGCCTATTGAGACTGACACTTCACAGGCCTTTGTAACCTGGCCTACACAGAACAGGAGGTTCGGAGGTGCCAAGATCCCAAATCTATTGCTGCCCCTCTAGCCATCCATCTCAGGTGACACTGGTGCTTAAAAGAATAAATACATGGAAATTAAGCCCGCTGTACTTGCAAAAGAGAAGAGAAGGCAAGTTGGCTGTAGGCTGTCACCTGGCATCACCTACTGAGAAGTGCTGAGTCACCTCAAGACTAAGGATGGAGAGGAGGCTTGAGTGACAGTCCCACTGGCGGCACCTTGTACAACGAAGCTTCAGTTCAAAGTGAAAACAGATTCTCTGCACTGGAGCCAACCTACCAGTGTAAAATGTTTTACTCTCAATACGGGGATGTTTGTGATAAATAGATCGACACAGGAATGCCTGCTTTCATTTTTCATTTCTATGTTCTCCTCAGGGCACCTCTCACTTTCCATCTTAACGGCCTTTCCAGAACTTTCCAGAGCATATACAGCCTATTCTTGGTGCGTCTGGGGATGATTTCTGGTCATGGCACAGTGAGAAAGTTACTCTTGTTTCACTTCCCCTCCTGGTCGTCTGCTGGAGTGGAGAGGAGGCCTCACTCTGGTGCTGGGATGTCCTTAAGATTTCCCTCGCCTCATCCCCTCCTGTCTGTTTTATATTTTTAAAGATACGAAGGCCACCCCACTAAGCATTGTAGCAGGTAGATATCTAGCTAGACTTTAGTAAACCTATTTTGTTTTTAAGGTGTTATTTGTTTTAAGATTTTATGGCGGGTAATACTGGTTTTCCGTTTACATTAGAGGCGTTTATTTAGCAAACACTCATAGCACTTACTGTGTGGAAGGCCTTTTTCAAACACTTTACAAAGAGACAATCCTATGATTCTCACAACTTGACTGTAAACCTCTGTGATAAGAGCTATAATCACCCTCATCTTACAGATGGGGAAACTGAGGAACAAGAGGGTTCAATCAGGTTCGGCAGTGGGGGAAGACTTTGTGTTCGGCTCCAGACTTTGTGTTCGGCTGACTAAGCACTGGACCTCAGACACAGACACTGCACACTGACCCAAAAGATCCCTGGAGCTGCAGATAAAACTTCTTGCCGGTTGATTCTGTACTAGAGATGTCCTGCTGCGGCAGAGGATGTATTTGTAATAATACGTATATACTATACATCCACAGATACACGCACATACGCATGCACACGTACACGCAGATGCACGCTGCTGCTTTCACTGCCGTTATGTACCAGGAATGGAGCCCCACAGCTTTATCAGCACCATTCTTTCTTTTCTTTTCTAATTGAAGTATAGTTGATTTACAGTGTTGTGTTACAAAGACAAACAAAACAAAACAAACAAAAAATACAGTGTTGTGTTAGTTTCTGGTATACAGCAAAGTGATTCAGTTATATATATATATAGATAGATAGATAGATATACACATATATATGTATATATATATTCTTTTTCAGATTCTTTTCCATTACAGGTTATTACAAGACATTGAATATAGCTCCCTGTGCTATACAGTAGGTCCTTGTTGTTTATTTTATATATAGTAGTGTGTATATGTTAATCCCATACTCCCAATTTATCCCTCCCCACCCCTTTCCCCTTTGGTAACCAGAAGTTTGTTTTCTTTGTGACTCTGTTTCTGTTTTATAAATAAGTTCATTTGTATCGTTTTTTAGATTCCACATATAAGTGGTATCATATGATATTTGTCTTTCTCTGTCTGACTTACTTCACTTAGTATGATAATCTCTATTATCCATGTTGCTGCAAATGGCAAAATTTCATTCTTTTTAATGGCTGAGTAGTATTCCATTGTATATGTACCACATCTTCTTTCTCCATTCATCTCCTTGTTTTCTTTAACCCATATTATCCCTTTAAATTTTCACGACAGCCTCTGTGGTGGTTTTCATGCCCACCCCAGGATGAGGAAGCTGAGCCCGGGATATGCTGTGGAACTTGTCCAGGCCACTCTGCCAACAGGAGTGGAGCTGGCCTGGGAGGACAGGCCACGCCACTTCTGACACCCAGCAAGGTCTCAGCCACGGCATTACACTCTCAGTTACTTGTTAGTGAAAGTTGAGCTCAGTCTTCCTACATTCTCTTTCAAAAAAAGTTGGGTCCGAACATAACTCTTGACCACAAGTCTCAGACTCTGGCATTTAAATAATAAATAACTTAAATCTTAGAGGTTGATTTGGCTTTGCCAGCTCTTTATTTCACCAAGTAAACATATTACTTCCCTAAGTAGTAGCAAAATCCAACAATCATTCTTTATCATTGTCAATAAATGATAAAGAATGAAAGGAGATCCTGATCCAGAAACATAGGGAGGACATAAGCTCAGAATAATCTGTGTGTGTGTGTGTGTGTGTGTGTGTGTGTGTGCGCAAGTGCATGTGCATATATGTGTGTGTATGAAAGCATGTATACATATGTATAGTGTATTTTTAAGACAAATGAAAACTTCTTCATGGAAGCAAATTGGCAGTGTTGGGGAACCACTGTCTTGGAGTGCCTCTCTGCTCTTTCTGCTGGCTTCTGTGGGCTGCTTAATTAGAAAAAAATTTTTTTTAAATTGAAGTATAGTTGATTTACAATGTTGTGTTGGTTTCAGGTATACAGCAAAGTGATTGGGTTATACATATGTATGTATATCTCTTCTTTTTCAGATTCTTTTCCATTAGAGGTTATTACAATATATTAAATATAGTCCCCTATACAGTAGGACCTTGTTGTTTATTTTATATACAGTAGTGTGTATATGTTAATCCCATACTCCCAATTTATCCCTCCCCACCCCTTTCCCCTTTGGTAACCATAAGTTTGTTATCTATGTCTGTGAGTCTATTTCTGTTTTATAAGTAAGTTCATTTGTATCATTTTTTTAGATTCCACAAATAAGTGATATCATATGATATTTGTCTTTGTCTGACTTACTTCACTCAGTATGATCATCTCTAGGTCCATCCATGTTACTGCAAAAGGCATTATTTCATTCCTTTTTATGGCTGCGTAATATTCCATTGTATATGTATATCACATATTCTTTATCCATTTCTCTGTTAATGGACACTTAGGTTGCTTCCATGTCTTGGCTATTGTAAATAGTGCTGCTATGAACATTGGGGTGCATGTATCTTTTCGAATTAGAGTTTTCATCTTTTCCAGATATATTGGCAGCTTAATTTTAAAATGACCTCCTTCAAGTGATGCTAAGAAAGTATCTCCCAGTTATCCTGAAATTGATTGTTCTGAGATTGTCCTGGCTGTTGGTTCTGTAGATTTTTAAAAAGCTGCTTCACACTCAGCACCATCTCCAGTGACGTGATAAGTCCTAGGAAGTTGTGAGCTGCAAGAGGAGAACAGCAGTATCTGTTTTGTTCACTGCATTGTCCTACAACTTAGCACAGTGCCTGGCATAGAGTAGGTGCACAGGAACCGTTTGTTGAGTAACTGAGTGAATGAACAAATGGTGGATGAAAGGGAGAATTACATTTTTAATTTTTTATTCTTTGTGTGCAGATCTGATAAACACTTCATATAAACATATTTGTAAATTAAGAAACAGTAATGGGAAGTACACTGTTAACCCACTACATAGCTTAGGAAAAAAGCTTGTGGATACCTTCCCATCACTTCCCTCTAAATAAAAACCACCCTGAATTTTGTGTTTCTCATTCCCTTGCTTTTTAAAAGAGTAGTTTAAAAAAATCACATATGTATGTATTCCATCTTAAATCTTATGTTTACCACCCTTACTTCCTTAAAATAGTTTTTCAAATCACATATGTATGTATCCCTAAACAGTGTATTGTTTAGTTTTTGCTTGGTTTCTGAAGTTTATAAAAATGATATCATACAGCTTATTGTTTTTTGCTACTTGCTTTTTCACTCCACATTATGTTTCTAAGTTTCACTGGAGCAATAGGTGGTTTATTTTCATTGCTGAATAATAAATAGGACATCATCTGAATAGTACAATTTATTCATGCAGTCCCCTGTCAATGGAATTTAGGTTGTTTCTAGTTTGGGGCAATTATGAACAATACAGCTATGAACATTCTTAAAAATTTTTTTGAACTGTTAAAATAACATTATACACACATACATATAGCATAAAAAATGAAAAGTTCATGAATTAAAAGGCGAGCCCCTCTAAATACCACACGGCAAGGAGACTTGACTCTGACCGCAAAGCCGGCAGTGCTCACATGCCCTCCCTCCTCCAGCCTGACTTTTGCGCTAATCAGCGCTTCACTTTTCTCTGTTGTACTGTCGCCATTCCTAAACACTACAATTTAGCTTTGCTTGTTTTGTTTTTCTTTCTTCAGATGTCTTTTTTAGATCTCCTTTAATCTGTAGGCCCCCCTTCCATCTCCTCTTCTTCCTCTTGCCATTTTGAAATATTAGGCTATTGTTTTCATCTGTGCATTTCATCTGGCATGCTTTTATTATCTGCTGGGATGTTATTCTGCTCCTTATTTTTTCTTTAAATAACTGCATGGGATTTGACTTCAATCCTTTTCTGTTACTTATGCGTACATACATTAGATTTCCCTAACTTACAGAAAGGAGGTATAATTTAAGAGTTGTTCTACTTTTACAGCTTTAGAATATCCTCTTCCGTGGTTGTTGTTAAGTATTAAAGAACTATGGCACCTCACTTCCTGAGATCTCCTGACTACTTTGAACAGGATCCACTTTATTTTCCCCCCTTTTCTCTATTTTCCTGACCTGCTCCCTTTGTATTCTATTCCTGGCAGTCCCTCCTCAGTTGGGATTTGTCCTGATGGGAGCCTGAGCTGGTCAGCTCTGAGTGTTTCTCAGGTCCAGCCTCCACGGGCCCCGTCAGACTCTGCCCTTGTACCACTGCTCTGGGGGTAAGCAGACCCCCTCCCTGCATCCAGTGCCCTTCTACAGTTGGCCTGCTGGATTACTTATTTGAGGTTCTTAGGTCTGTCACATGCTCTGTTGCTTCCTCTGACACAGCTGCTGTGATGTGCAGGTCTTGTAGGTGTGTCTCCACCCAGTCAGGTTTTAGGGTTTGTGGCTTCTGTGTCATTTATTTTGTAGTAGTGATTGCCCTTGGGTTTTCAGTTTTGCCAATCCTGGCTGCTCTGTGTATCCCTATGGAGAATTTGAAGAGATTAAACAGTTACACTACCAAGGTTACTGCCTTCCCAGAATCCCCATGAATATTTTTATAGAGTTTATTGTTGTATACCTATAAGAATTTTTCTGAGTATACTTATGGGAGAAATTACAGGTTCTTAGGGCAAATATTTGATATTACAAGGTAATTGTAAATTGTTTTCTAACGATGTTGTATCAATTTATGCTGTCATTGTCGGAATACAAAAGTCCCTGTTGATCCACATGCTTGCCAATACTTGGTATTGTCAGACTTCTTGATTTTCCATATCTGCTAGATGGAAAGGGCTCATCTTCATTTGCACTTCCCTGAATCATAATGAGGTCAGACATCTTTTCATACGTTTATTTATCCTGCATTCATTCTTTTCAATGAATTGCCTTTCATGTCTTTTGTCCAGTTTTCTTTTGGGTAGTCATTTTTTAAAATTAATTTTAGTTCTTAGAGAATATACTTTTCTCTGTTTTTATTTCACATATTTATGGTGCCTTTTTGATAAGAGTTCTTGATATTTTACTCAGGTAAAATTCATATAACATAAAATTTACCATTTTAACATGTGCAATGCAGTGACTTTAAAAATTTTACTATAGTTGAATATATCACTATTTTCTATTATGCTTAGTGCCTTTTGTGTCTTGTTAAAGAATCTTTCTCTGCCCCTTTGTCATAAAGATGTTCTGTACTTTCTCATTTGAAACTTGAGTCTTTATCTGGAATTGTTTTTAGTAAGTAGTGTGAGGTGGGATTCGATTTTTCCCTATATGTGTAACCAATTATCCCAGCACCATTTATTGATAATTACCTTCTTTTTTCCAGTAACCTGTGATGCTACTTCTGTCATACCATATTTCACTGACTCTAAGAAGCTATCCATATAAGATGTAACATTATTTTGGTGCAGCTAAAAAAGAAAAATTGCTGTCAATTAAAAGATGACATAATGCTTTCTTATCACTTAACATGGTCTATTTTATACTTTTTTGAAAAGCATTTTTATCATCTATCACTCTTTTGAATCCACATAAGTAAAATATATGTGAGTTAAATTGGTTAAAGTAGTCCTAAAATTTATTCACATTTACTTCTGAATCACTTTCTTTTAATTGGGACATAATTCACACACCATAAAATTTACCCCTTAAAGGGTACAATCCAGTGGTCTTTCAGCACATCACAAGGTTGTATGACCATCACTAACATCCAATTCTAGAACATTTTCATCACCCTGAAAAGAAACCTTGTACCTATTTGCAGTCATTCCCCATTCCCACTCCCTTCAGCCTAGATTTCCATTCTGGACACATAATATAAAAGGAATCATGTGGTATGTGGCATTTTGTGTCTGGCTTCTTTCACTCAGTATAATGTTTTTTAAGGTTCATCCATGTTGTAGCATGTACCAGTACTTCATTCTTTCTTATGGTTGAATAATATTCCATTGTATGGTTATACCACATTTTTGTTTATTTAGTCCATTTGATGGACATTTTGGGTGATTTCCACTTTTTTGCTATTATAATGCTGCTATGAGCATTCATATACAAATTTTTGTATAAACATGTGTTTTCAATTTTGGGGGGTGTATACCTAGGAGTGGAATTGCTGGGTCATATGGTAACTCTGTGTTTAACTTTTTGAAGTACTGCCAAACCGTTTTCTAGATACCTAGGTCTTTTGCCTATTTAGATCCAAAAAATTGGGTTATTTGTCTTTTTATTGGTCAGTTGAAAGAGCTCTTTATAGGGGGCTTCCCTCGTGGTCCAGTGGGTAAGACACCACACTCCCAATGCAGGGGCCTGGGTTCGATCCCTGGTCGGGGAACTAGATCCCGCATGCATGCCTCAACTAAGAGTTCGCATGCCGTGACTAAGAGTCCGCATGCTGCAACTAAGAAACCTGTATGCCACAACTAAAGATCCCGCGTGCCGCAACTAAGACCCAGGGCAGCCAAAATAAATATAAATAAATATTTTTTAAAAAAGAGTTTTTTATGTATTCTGGATATAAGTTCCACATCAGATAAATTATTTGCAAATATTATCGCCCATACTGTGGATTGTTTTTTCACTTCTTGGTGATGTCCTTTGAAGTACAGAAGTTTTAAATTTCAATTCATCTATTGCCTTGTGTTGCTGTGCTTTACATGCCATATCAAAGAAACCATTGCCTAATCCATGGTCATGAAGATTCACATGTATGTTTTGTTCTAAGAGTTTTATCGTTTAGCTCTTTTCTTTAGGTCTTTGATCCGTTTGAGTTCATTTTTATCTGTGATGTGAGGTAAAGGTCTAATTTCTTTCTTTTGTGTGTGACTATCCAGTTGTCCCAGCACCATTTGTTGAAAAGACTATTCTTTCACCATTCAATAGGCACCCTTGTTTCAAATCAATTGACCGTAGGTGTATGGGTTTATTTCTGGATTCTAAATTCTATTTCACTGATCTATATGTCTGTCTTTATGCCAGTCTTGTTTACTGTAGCTTTGTAGTAAGTTTTTGAAAGTCCTCCGACTTTGTTCTTTTCAAAATTGTTTGGGCTATTCTGTGCTCTTTGCATTTGCATATGAATTTTAGGATCTGCTTGTCAATTTCTGCAAAAAAAAAAAGCTGGATGGAATTTTGATAGGGATTACATTGAATCTATAGATCAATTTGGGGAATACTGTCATCTTAAAAACGTTAAAGTCTTCTAATCCATGAAGATGGGGCGTCTTTCTGCTTATTTAGGTCTTCTTTAATTTCTTTCAATAATGTTTTATAGTTTTCAGTGTACTTAAGTGTACTCACACCTTTTCGCTAAATTTATTCTTAAGTATTTTAGTCTTTTTGGTGGTATTATTAATGGAATTGTTTAATTTTTGTATTGTTCATTGCTAGGACATAGAAGTACAACTGATTTTCACATATTGATCTTATATCCTGTAACTTTGCTGAATTCATTTATTAGCTCTAATTTTTTAGTGGATTCCTTAGGATTTCCTATATACAAGATCATGTCATCTGTAAACAGAGGTAGTTTTACTTCTTCCTTTCTACTCTGGATGCCTTCTATTTCTCTTCTTGCCTAATTGCCCTGGAGAGAACTCCAATACAATGTTGGTAAGAGTGAACATCCTTGTTTTCTTTTTTTTTTTTATAAAGGATTTTTTTTTCCCAAAGGAATTCCTTTATTATTTATTTATTTATTTATTTATTTTTGGCTGTGTTGGGTCTTCGTTTCTGTGCAAGAGCTTTCTCTAGTTGCGGCAAGCAGGGGCCACTCTTCATCGTGGTGCGTGGGCCTCTCACTATCGCGGCCTCTCTTGTTGCAGAGCACAAGCTCCAGACGCGCAGGCTCAGTAGTTGTGGCTCACAGGACTAGTTGCTCTGCGGCATGTGGGATCTTCCCAGACCAGGGCTCGAACCCGAGTCCCCTGCATTGGCAGGCAGATTCTCAACCACTGTGCCACCAGGAAGCCCAATATCCTTGTTTTCTTCCTGATCTTAGGAGAAAATCAAGTAGTCTTTCATCACTGTGTTAGCTGTGGGTTTTTCATAGATTCCCTCTATCAGGTTGAGGAAGTTCCCTTCTATTCCTAATCAGTTGTGTGTTTTTATCATGAAAGGATGTTGCGTTTTGTCATATGTTTTTTCTTTTTTTTAAATCTAGTGAGATAATTATGTGATCTTTGTCCTTTATTAATATGGTGTATTACACTGCTTTTCCACTTGGTCATGATCTATAACTCTTTTTTATATGTTACTAGATTCAATTTTCTAGTATTTTACTGAGGATTTTTTGTGTCTATATTCATAGAAAGGATACTGGTCTGTAGTTTTCTTGTGATATCTTTATATGGTTTTGGTATCATGGTCATACTGGCTTCACAGAATGTGTTGGGAAATATCTAAGTTTGCTAGAGCTGCTGTAACGAAGTACTACCAACTGGGTGGCTTAAACAATAGAAATTTATTGTCTTATAATTCTGGAGGTAGAAGTCCAAAATCAAGGTGGCAGCAGTGTTGGTTCCTTCTGAGGGCTCTGAGGGATGGGTCTATACTAGGCCTATTCTTTGGCTTGTAGATGACCATCTTCTCCCTATGCCTCTTCATATTATCTTGCTCCTATGTGTATAACTGTGTCCAAATTTCCCCTTTTTATAAGGACACAATGATATGTTACATACAACTATAATATGTAATCCACACATATTGGATTAGGGCCCACCCTAATGACCTCACTTTAACTTATTACCTCTGTAAAGACACTATATCCTAATAAGGTCATATTCTGAGGTCCTAGGGGCTTAGAAATTCAAAATTCAATGTGAATTTTGGGGGGACACAGTTCAACCCATAATAGGAAGCGTTCACATATTTTTTATATCTGGGAAGAGTTTGTGAAGGATTATTGTTAATTTTCTTTAAACATTAGGTAGAATCCACTAATGAAGCCTCCTTGTCAGGGGCTTTTTTAAAAAAATATTTATTTATTTATTTATTTGGCTGCATCAGGTCTTAGTTGCGGCGTGCAGGATCTTCTGTTGCGGTGTGCGGGCCCTTCATTGCGGTGTGTGGGCTTCTCTCCAGTTGTGGCGTGTAGGCTCCAGAGTGCGTGGGCTCAGTAGTTTCAATGTGTGGGCTCTCTAGTTGTGGCGCAGGCTGTAGAGCACATGGGCTTAGTTGCCCCACGGCATGTGGGATCCTAGTTCCCTGACCAGGGATTGAATCCATCTGCGTCCCTTGCATTGGAAGGCGGATTCTTAACCACCGGAACACCAGGGAAGTTCCAGGGGCTTTTCTTTTTTTTTTTTGTAGGAAGTTGTTTTGATTACTAATTCAATCTTTTTACTTGTTACAGGTCTGTTCAGATTTTGTTTCTTCTTGACTCGGTGTCAGTAGTTTGTGACTTTCTAGGAATTTGTCCTCGAAGGCTATCTAATTTGTTGGCATACAGTTGCTCATAGTATTCCCTTATAATTTGTTTTATTTCTGTAAGATCAGTAGTAATGTCCCTGCTTTCATTTGTGATTTTAATAATTTAAGGCTTCTGTGTTTTTTTTTGATCAGTCTATGTTTGTCAATTTTGTTGATCTTTTCAAAGAGCCAATTTTTTGGTTTTGAGGATTCTATTATTTTTCTATTCTCTATTTCATTTATTTCCACTCTAGTCTTTATTTTTCCTTCCTTCTGCTTTTTTGGAGTTTTGTTTGCTCTTGCTTTTCTAGTTTATTCAGATTATTGATTTGAGATCTTCTTTTTAAATAAAAGTATTTACAGCTATAATTTTCCTCTAAGCACTGCTTTAGCTATATCCTATAAGCTTTGGTATGTTTCTATTTTCATTCATCTCAAAATATTTTCTAATTTCCTGTGTTATTTTCTTTGACTCATTGATATGTTGTTTAATTTCCAGATATTTGTGAATTCCCAAAATATATTTTTGTTATTGATTTCTAATTTCTTTCCATTGTGATTGGAGAGCATACTTTGTATAATTTTAGTCTTTTAGAATCTATTAGAACTGGTTTTATAGTCTAATGTATAGTCTGTCCTGGAGAATATTCCCTGTGTACTTGAGAAGAAGGTGTACACTGCTGTTGTTGGAGTGTTCTATAGATACGTGTTAAGTCTAGTTGGTTTATAGTGTTCAAATCTTGGATTTTCTTATTGCTCTTTTGTCAAGTTTTCTATGGGCTATTGAAGTCTCCAACTATTATTTTTGAATTGTCTATTTTTCTCTTCAATTCTGACAGTTTTTACTTCATGTATTTGAGGGGTTGTTAGGTGCATATATGTTTATAACTGTTATATATTTTCGATATATTGACTCTTTTATTGTTTTAAAATGTTGTCTCCATTAACTAATTTTATCTTAAATCTACTTGTCTTTTTTCAGAGAGTCATGCTAGTTCACTTTTGGTTACTGTTTGCATAGAATATCTTTTTCTATCCTTTTACTTTCAATCTATCTGTGGTTTTGAATCTAAAGTATTTCTCTTGCAGCCAACAGATAGTTGGGTCATGTAAAGAAAATCCATTCTGCCTTTTAATTGGAGTGTTCAGTCTTTTTACATATAATGTAATTATTGATAAGGTAGGATTTATGTCTCCATCTGGCTATTTGTTTTCTATATATCTTCTTTTTTGTGCCTCAATTTCGGCATTATTTCTTTGTTTTGTGTTAAATAGACCTTTTCTAGTGTACCATTTTAATTCCCTTGTCATTTCTTTTACTATGTATTATTTTCTTACTGGTTGTTTTTAGAACTGTGATTAACATATTAACTTATAACAATTTAGTTTGGGTTAATACCAACTTAATTTCAGTATTATACAAAACTTTGCCCCTATATGCTCCTTTCCATCCCCCCTCCTTTGTGCTGTTATTGTTGTTTAAATCACATCATTATACACTGTGTGCCCATCAACTCAGATGATAATTATTGCTTTACACATTGTCTTTTAAATAAGATGGGAGAAAATTACACATAAAAATACATTTATGTATTTACCTCTGTAGTTACCTTTATTGGTGTTCTTTATTTTTCATCTGGGTTTGAGTTACTGTCTAGTGTCCTTTCAGTTCAGCCTGAAAAACTTTTTTCTTCTTCTTTTTTCTTCTTTTTTCCTTCATATTTGAACATATTTATAATGGGTATTTTGAGGTCTTTTCTGTAAAATCTGATATCCAGTTGTTTCCAGAGGCAGCTTTTGTTGCTTTTTTCCCACTGTGTATGGGTTACATTTTCCTGTTTCTTGCATGCCTCATAATTTTTTGTTGGAAACTGGACATTTTAGATAATATATTGTAGCAACTCTGGGTTCTGGTCTCCCCCTTTCCACCACAAAGATTTGTTATTTTTGTTTGTTTGTTAGTGACTGGATTATTTTAGTGACGTTTATTTTCTCCCCCCCATAAAGTGTGACGCCTCTGACGTTGCTCCTCAGGCAATGAAACCGAGCAGGACCCTGCAGGGCTCCTGGGCACAGAAGCCTTTCTGTGTCCCCCATTCCTTGTTTGTAGGGAACAGCCTCCAGCCTCCATGACCTTCCCTGAGTCCCAAGGGGCAGATTCAAATAGTTGCTAATCAGGGAAGGGAGGGGATGCAGAAACAAGGGAGGAACAGACAAGAAACCACAGTGCAGCCTTGGGGCAGGGTCCTCAAGAGATACACATAGCAATATCTTTATAGAACTGAAACCCCCAACAAATGGAAGATGTCAGCATTCTTCATTCCAGAGAAGACCACCTGAGGCCAGATTAAAGGAACCAGAGAAGCTCATCAAGAGATTACCTGAGACCAGATTAAAGGAGGGCAGGCCCTGCACACACCCTAATCTTGTCAGGAACCCCACCCTTGAACTATTTCTATAACACTCCTCACCAAATCCTCCCATGTTGGGACACACAGTTTTCGAGGGCAGGAGCCCGCTGTGTCCCCCTTTGCCTGGGAAAGCAATAAAGCTATTCTTTTCTACTTCACCCAGAACCCTGTCTCCAAGATTCAATTAGGCACTGGTGCAGAGAGGCCGAGTTTTCGGCATCAGGAGGTCCAATTTGGATATTCCCACAGTCACCTTGGGATGATAGTGGTATTGGTAGGGTTCTCCTTCTCTCTTTCCCTGACCACACCCAGTTGTTAAACCTCACTAATTGTTAGCTTATTGATCTATTGTTTCCAATAATGCCCCAGGGCATAAATGTTCTACAAACGAATCCAATCAAAGTGTGGCTCCTTTGAAAGAATAGTTTCTGAGGTCTGTGTTTGATATTTGTTCTGACTCCAAGAGGGTTCCTCCCAGCAGTCTGATTCCATAGTTCTCTCATAAACTAGCCACCCTACAGTCTAGGTTGTGTTTTCTTTTTCTTCTTTTAAAAATATTTATTTATTTATTTGGCTATACCGGCTCTTAGTTGTGGTATGCGGGATCTTTTTTTTTTAGTTGTGGCATGCGAGCTCTTTAGTTGCAGCATGTGGGATCTTTTTAGTTGCGGCATGTGGGATCTAGTTCCCTGACCAGGGATCGAACCCAGGCCCCCTGCATTGGGAGCACAGTGTCTTAGCCACTGGACCACCAAGGAGGTCCCTAGGTTGTGTTTTCTTAAAAATCCATGAAACTCTCCCTCATTGCATTTCACCTAAACCTTCACTGTTCTTGACAGTGCTCTTAGGTTTGAAGTTTTCCATGCTCTGTTGAAAATAAAATCAGTTACTTTGGGAAGAGATTAAGAGCTACCTATTTTACAGCCTGCTTCTCCACCCAGGCAAAATCTCTGAGCCAGGGCTCTAGAGCTGCAGGTGGGGATAAGGACAAGCTTCTCTTTGATCATACCCCTTCTCTAGGAGCTGAGCGATCACTGGAATGTGATGGCGGCAGCCTGAAGTCCCTCTGTCTTGTCTCTCCTGGCATGAAGCCACCCACCTCATCAGTTGGGGCAAGGGCAGTTGGGCCCCAGTGTTCTCAGCATGACACATCCAAGGTACAACCTCTATTCTATAAGTGGGGGCTGAACAGAAGAAGGGAGCTCCCACCTCTCAACGACACTTGCTTGGAATTAGCCTCAGCAATAGGCAGCTGAGGATAGGCGGAGAAACACTGAAGTTCCTTCAACTGAGCTTGAGGAGAGGGAGCCCTGTGTCCTTGGCTGCAGGAGTCTGCAGTCTTTACCTCACTGAGCTGGGAGAGGGAGGGAAGGAGTGGTCTTTGTTCAAGGACTGCACATTCTTGCCTTTCTTACCAACTTTGGGGGGAAGGTTTTCTTAAACATATGCTTCTCCATTTGCTATTTGCCTTTAGGACCATTTCCAGAGGCTTTACATGCTTGTTTAAATAATTTTCACAGTTTCACTGGGGAGTGGGAGCTCCTCACACTGATGCTGGAAGTTGATCTCCTTCATTTTTCAAGGGTAGTTTTATTGGATTTAGGATTCTTGGTTGACTGTCTTTATCTTCTAGCAATTTAAATATATCATCTTTCTGCCTTCTTGCCTCCGTGGTTATCTCAGTAAGGTCAGGCTTCCATAACAAATACCATAGACTGGGTAGCATAAACAACAGAAACTAATTTTCTCATAGTTCTGGAGGCTGGAAAGTCCAAGATCAAAGTCCAGTATGGTCATTTTCTATCTCTTTGTTGATACTATTTGGTGAGATACAATTCTCATATTTTCTTTTAGTTATTTAGACATAGTTTCCCATTAAAAGAGAGTTAGCTATTTAAAAATAGCTAAATTCTCTTATTATAATTTGTAGATTCTTTTGGGTTTCCAGTATATGCAATTATATTATCTGTAAATAATGACAGTTTTGTGTCTTCCTTTCCTGTTCTATATGCCATTTATTTCTTTTATTATTTTCTTCTTTTGCACTGGCTAGTACCTCTGGTACGATCTTAAATAGGAGTGGTGATAGTGGACATCCTTACTTCTGATTTTAAGTGAACTGCTACTAACATTTCACCATTAAGAATGATATTTGCTATAAGTTTTAAATAGATTACATTTATCAGGTTAAGGAAGTTCCCTTCTATTCCTATTTTGCTAAGAAGTTTTTTTTTTAAAAATTAAATCATGAATAGGTATTGAATTTTATCTTTTTCTGTATCTATTGAGATGATAAAAATTTTAATGCAGTGAATGATATTTATAGAATTTATATTAAACTATACTTGTATTCCTGGAAAAAGTCAAACTTAGTCATGATGTATGACCTTTTTATATATCACAAGGTTAAGTTTGCTAATATTTTAATTTAGGAGTTTTGCATTTATGTTTAGGAGTGAGACTGACCTATAATTTTTCTTTCTTATATAATTCTTGTCTATTTTTATTATTACTCATTCCCTCTTAGAATAAGTTGGGGAGTAGTTTATCTATTTATAATATTTGGGAGGGTTTATATAAGATGGAATTATTTGTTCCTTGAAAGTTTAGTAGAATTTTGCTGATAGATCATCCGGGCCTTGGGTTTTTTGAGGGGGTCTTTTGGTGTGGAAAATTTTAAACTACTGATATGAATTCTTTAATGACTTTAGGAATATTCAGACTTTCTTCTTTTGGTAAGTTATATTTTGTCCATTCTAAGCTGTCCAATTTAATCACATAAACTCTGTAGTATTCTTTTATCATCTCTTAAATTTCTGTTTCATTTATAGTTTTGTCTTTTTATACCTAAAATTATTCCTTTGAGGCTTTTCTGGTTTCTTTTTTTCCATGACCAGCCTTATCAAAGATTTATCTGTTTAATTAGTTTTATCAAAAAATCAACGTTTGGCTTTGTCAGTCCTCTTTAATGATCTTTTTTTTCTATTTCACCAGTTTCAGCTCTTATATGTAGTATATTTTTCTTTTTACTTTTTCTGGGTTGGATTCTTAGGGCATTATTTCCTACTGAGATTATTGATTTCCTTCTAAGTAATATTTTTTGCTGCATCCTCAAATTTTTGGTATGGAGATATTTAATTACTGTTTAGTTTTAAATTTTTGAAAAATTTCCATTATAATCTCCTCTTTGATTAATGATTTATTTAGAAATGTAATTTCAAAATGTGTGGGTATTTAAAATATAGCCTTTATTCTTGATTTCTAACTTTTTTGCACAATGTTTAGAGAATGTAGTCTATATGATATTTATTCTTTGAAATTTATTGAGATTTGCTCAGGTCTAATATGTTTTCAATTTGTTTTCTTGAGGGGAATATAAGTTCCCTATTTTTTATATGAAGCTTGTTGTGTTGTACACACATGTACACACATAATTTTTTGTATGATGATGGATTTGTCCACAGTGTTTTTCTTCTTTATGATTTTGAAGCTATATTATTAAATGCATACAATTATAAAATATTTAATTCTTCCTTTTATCATTCCATAGTGACTCTTTCTATCCCTAATAATGTCCTTTGTCATAAAGTATACGTTATGTGGTAATAACCTAGCTACCTCAACTTTCCTTTAGTTTGCTTTTGCCTAACATCTCTTTTATTATACCTTTATCTTTACCTAAAGATAAAAATAAATAGCATATAACTATATTGAAAATCCAATCTAGTCATCTCTATCTTTTAATTCAAGGGTTTAATTCATTTATATTTATTGTGATTATTGATATATATGTGGATTTGTTTCTAACATCTACTTTTTGATTTCAACATGTCCTGCCTTTTCTATGCTATTTTTCTCTTTTCTTGATTTTCAAGAATTGATTGTTTGCTTTCTTATTTCATTTTTCCCCTCTTAAGGTTTTGGATGTTATATTTTTAGCTTTTTAGTGATTTCCCCTGACATTTTTCCAGGCTTATTGAACAAAATCTAAATTAGTCCATAATTTGCCCCTGCTCCCAAATACAAGGGTCTCAGAACCCTACACGTCATTTTTATCTGTCTTTTAGTGTGCCCTTAAAAAAAAACTACATAAATAAACATTATATAATTTAAATAGATAAAGCTTATTTATATTTACCTTCACAGTCACCATGTCTTTACTCATCATACCATCTTGCTTTTCAGATTCCCCCTTTGGGATCATTTTCCTTCTACATGAAATGTACTTTTTAGAAGTTCTTTAGATAAGAACTATTGGTAAACTCTCTAAATTTTTGTATTTTTCCTTCTTTCTTGAAAATCAGTTTTTCTAGATTTACAATTTTGACAATTATTTCTTCTCTGGACTTCCAAGATATTAGATTGGTATTTTCTGATTTCCATTAATTTGTTAAGAAGTCTGTTACAATTTCACAATTTTAAATGATCTGTCATTCTTCTCTGGCTGCTTTTAAGGGCTTCTTAGTGTGTCTAAGTGTGGTTTTATTTTTAAAGTTTGCTTTCCTGCTTGGTGGTATGCATTGTTTTTCCTGGTTTTTTGGATTTCAGTCTTTATTACTTTTGGAAAATCCTTAGCCTTTATTTTTTAAAATTTGCCTCTCCTCCATTCTTTCTTTCTGGAGCTCCAGTTATTTTCATGTTAGTCTTTTTTATTTTAACCTCTGTCTTTTAACCTTTTATATTTTTTAATCCATTTGTCTCTTCTTTTGCAATCTGGGTAACTTCTTCAGCTCCGTTTTAGAATTCATTAGTTTTCTTTAGTCTGTTGTTAAATCTCTCAAATTAGGTTTGTTTCCAACAGTTTTTCATTTCTGAAGGTTCTATTTTTCATCATGCCTGGTCCTTTCATAGTGTCTCATTGCTTACTTATTTTCATGACTCTACTTTTTAATTCCTTAGAGATTTAGTATATCATTTTTCTATTTTGATAATTCTATTCCTTGGAGTTGTGTTTCTGCTGATTCTCCCCTGTGGTTTGTTGATCTTAGATATTGAGTTCCTATTTGGTTAATCTGAACTGAGTTTGCTTTTCTCCAGGACTTAAGTTTGCTTCTGGCAGTAGCCATGGAGAGCATTGTTTTGTTCATTTATTTGCATGTGCGTGTGTATTCCCATTTATTTTCTGCCTGGTGATTTCCCTTACCTCCTGAGAGTTCAGCAGTGTATTAAAAAGTATGTTTTTTTTTTTTTTTGTCCAGGAACTAGTTGCTTTATAACAGATAGACTCTTCAGTAAGTTAAGCCCTAATAAATTCTTTAGTTGGGGAAAAGTTTCAACTGTTGGGTAAAATTAGATTTTCAAGAGTAGGCTCTGCATATGATGTATATTATAGAAATAAGCTAGGTTTCTGATCCAATAAATAAAATCAACACTCAATAAACAAGGGGTTGATTATTCACTTTATGGGAGGATTGGCAGTGGAAGCTTTTGGTTGCCAGGCGCATCAAAGGTTCCATTTATGACAGTTCATTTCTGAACAGAGAAAACAAAAATGAAGCCAAAGCATTTTGAGTAACTATTGGAGATCAAAGTGAACTAAGATAAACTGTCTGGAACTATTACAGAAATTGGTGGGGGAAAATAGAATTTAACTGAACAAAAATTCTACTTTGCACACTCTCCAGGAAACACAATTAGTATGTTTCATCTTAGATAAAAACTGTTCTAAACAAGGTGTTTTGTTTTAGGTTAATCCTACCATGTTTCTCTGGTCAGGTCCTCTTTCACTTTTTCCAACAACTACTTTTAAACTTCTCCTCCCTCTTCAACCCTCAGGGCCAAAACAACTTCCTTCCCTGTCACTCTCAATAGATGGCATTGACTACTTTTCTACGAAGGGTATAGACATCATCAGAAGAGAACTTCCACACCTTACATCACCAGGAGTAAATCCTCCCCTCATTGGCCCCTATTCTTTTCTCCTAATTTTAAAAGACAAGCTGGCACTCCTCCTCGCTAAAGCCACCTGTTCTCTGGACCTCATCTCTTCCCATACCTTCTAGGACTTTGATCTTTCTCTCTGTCTCTCATCTTCAACCACTCCAGTTCATCTTGTTCTTTTCCAGAAACATTTAAAACAGGTTCAGGTCAGAACCATGGGAAAAAAATAACCAGCTCTCCTTCTAACCCCCCCCCCCCATATCTACAATCCTCTCTTCCCCCACTTCACAGCCAAATCTCAAAAGAGTATCTAGAACTAGCCTCCATTTCCTTACTTCTCACTCATTCCCAATCTTGATTTTATGCCCAACATTCCACTGAAATTCTTACCCTAAAGTTTCCGTATTTCCAAATTCTGTGGACTTTTACCGGTCTTCACCCTACTTGACTTCTCCATAGGATCCAACACTGTTTCACACACTCACGTGAGCACACACACAATCTCTTACACTTCTTTAGCCTTTATTTTATCAATTATAAAGAGGGTCAACAGTGTTTAGTTGAATATCGTTGTATTTCTCTCAATACCAACTTATTTACTGTAAGATTATTACTTATAATAATTACTACTCATTATTAGTATTATATGCATGTTAGTGTAAATTAGACTTTGGATTTATTTATGCTTTATATTTGAATCAAGACCTTATATTGATTAAAAGAACTACACACATAAGTAGGTTATATTATTTCTGAATTTCATCTTAGGTTAGTAGAAAGGAATTTTCAACATATTTGTTAGAAAAAGTTGGTGCTAGTCTGGTGGGATTGAGAGTTTCTGCTCTAGTGATGCCAACTTCTTCTTTCTAAAGAGATCCAGGGCAAGTGGGCTTCTGTACTTCCAAGGGTCCCCCTTCATCGCTTTTGAAACAGATGCAGCTTTTCAAGTAGCTGAATGATCATTCTTTTCTTTAACTAATATGAGTTATTTTGGTTGCTCTTAGTTCTTATGTGAACTACCAAAATAATGGATACTTTGTCATTGATTTTAGCACTTCTTTTTAAACTTAACTCTCCCAGCATTATGCGTGGGAGGATGCAGAGTAGAAAAACAAACCTTCAAGCACAAGATTTTTTTTTTCTTTTTGAAAACTATTTGTTGTGAAGTTTTTTTTCTGGCCATGTTTCTTATTTTGGAAAACTCCTTTCATGGGCTCAGAATGGTTATTGTTCCCAAGAAATGGTTTTTAGTCACTAGACTGCTTTCTGCATGGAGGTTTCCTTTTCATTTCCCAGTACAGTAAGACATTTCTGGTTGCTTCAGTAGAAAAGCTTGACTGCATGACAGGGGGGTGTTCTGTGAAGAGTTCCTGTTTTCCTGATGGACCCAGGGCCGATGTGTGGGACTACCTGGAGGCGTCCTGCACGGAGCACGCAGAGTGCAAGGCTGTGGCTCTGGTGGAGTGTCTTCTCCCTCTGCCTTTAAGAGAACAAGGGGCTTGCAGCAGCACCAGCAGTATACAGAGGCATATCTCACCAGGGCAGCCAGGGCACCAGAGTCCAGAGGAAGCTTAATGCGGCAGAGATGCACTGGTCTGTGGGCCATAGACTATAGCACAGCAGAGACAAAGGAAGCTGTCTAAGCCCTTGTTACTCTGTCTGAGGATCAATACCATGTGTGTAACCTGGGAACTTCATTAGAGATGCACGGTCTCAGGCCTCACCCCTGACCCATGAATCCAAACCTGTGTATGAACAAGACCCTTATGCAAATCCTGTGCGCGTGATAGTTTGAGAGGCACTGCTGCTCTAACCTACATTAAAGCCACAGCGTTCAGACCACAGCACAGACGCTGCTCCCTCCAGGAAGCCTTCCTGGTACTCCTTTCACATACCCTGGCACTTTGTCACCTGGATCTCGTCCATATCCTTACTGGCCTTGCCACTGCAGGTCTGCAGGTCCCTTCCTCAGAGGTGAGCTCTAGCCCAGATCATTCTGTGCTCACTTTGCACGCTGCCTGACTCAGAGCAAACTCCAATCGGAAGGCTCACCAGGCCAATGAACGAATGAATGGGCAGGTGATCAGTGCAACAGAAATAAAAGCCTGAAATTCACGGGAAGTTAGGTGTTTATTTTTGCTGCTTCTCAGACAAGCTCTACAAGGTAAAAACAAAATACACAAACAGTTCCAATAGCATAGATTTTAAACATTCAACCTCAGACCATGGCATTTAGGGTTTCCAGAGCACTTTGGTTCAGGCACTTTTGTACCCAGAGGCACATAGAATTTCCCAGGCTGTAAGGGAGAGACTTGCTCTCACGGGGGTGCTGTTGCCAGCTGCCTGATGAGGTAGGGAAGGGCAGCAGCAGACACCAGGTCAAGGCCAAGCACACAGCCCACCCTGCCTCTCATGAGCTGATTGTCCAGTTTGGGGGTGGCCAGGTCCTCTGCTGCGCCCTCCTGGGTGGGGAAGGGGAGGGAGTGCATTAAACTTGGCTCTGGGTCAGCATCTTTGGTAGAAGGAAACATCCTGGGCCTGGGGAGGGCCAGAGAAAAAGGGCAGCCAATACTGACCGGGGTTGATAATCCTTGGTGGGTCCCAGCTGCCCATGTTCTCCCTGCTTCCTGTCAGCAGGAAACTGATGGGCCCTCATTTTGTCAAGCAAATGCCGACATGTCTGCTTTGCCTGCCTCCTTTCCAGCAAGCCTCTCTGAGGCCAAGGCTGCCACTCCGTCAGGGCCCATCTGGGAGGCAAGCTTGTGCTGCTCAGCCTTTGAGCTGCGGATGGAAAACATCTGCCGGAAGCAGGCAGCTTTGCCTGCACTGCCTTGCCTCCATCGGTCACTGGCCCAATGAGGTATGCTTGCACTTGGCTCTTTTGTCCCTTTTCGCTAAAGGACCCTAACGTGCTTCACAGCCATGAGCCAGCACAGTCTCTGTGGGGAGGCGGGACCATCCGCTCCTGTGGCGCTCTTGGGTCAGCTTTTGCCAGCTGACTCTCTTCCATCCTAAGATGCCCTCTGGCCCAGGAGA
Source organism: Balaenoptera physalus (assembly GCF_965194825.1). Taxonomy (NCBI): domain Eukaryota; kingdom Metazoa; phylum Chordata; class Mammalia; order Artiodactyla; family Balaenopteridae; genus Balaenoptera; species Balaenoptera physalus. Next base: position 13,524,827 of record NC_138885.1, read on the forward strand.
GCTAAGAATATGAGCGTGACCAACACCCCCATCCTGGGTACGCCTCACTGATGTCCTCCATCAGGACCGCACCCCTCTGTGTTCAAAGATGACACATCAATCATCCTGATTCTGCCATGGGTTGGGGGCTCAGCCGAGAACAGCTGATTCTCTCTACTGGGGAAATGAAAACAGTTTCAGCGTGAATCAGCGAGGGATGGTGTGTGATTCAAGGATACACGCTCTGCAGCCTCTTGTGCTTTGGAGCAGCAGTGTTTCAAATTTGTGGCTTTGGAGGAAAAGACCCTTCCAGCTATTTTGAAACATAACCCTGCATTAGGAGGAACCTGGAGCCAGTGTGGTTTTCGGGGTGCTTGGAAGGCAGGTTCTCTGCCCGGTAGCAGCAGAAGATATTTGAAGAGGTCCCCGGTGTCCTTCCACTGAACCAGCTCAGTGAGGAGAATCCATCCTTCAGCCTGCTGGATGGGGTCCCAAGAAAGGCAGGGCTGTCACGCTGCGCTCTGGGTCTTGTGTTCCCTTCCCCCTGAACCAACTTTTAAAGGGTCTGCTCTAGGCCTTCCTGGGAGACATTCAAACTAATGATTTACAAGGTGAGAAGGCACAGCGGTTTAAAGAACGGTCATCACCAACTTAAAGGAAGGGAAGAAATTACACTTGTTCTCAAGACAGGGTTCATTAGTGGTTCTGGCAAGGAGATGACTTCACACTCCCACAGGAGGATCAATTTGCAGCTGCCGTGGTGACTTCTGACTTTCAGGAAAAGATCTCCCAGCTCAGCGAGAAGTAGGGGGAGCAGGCTTAGCTCCAGTCCCTCCCCCTTCCCACCCCCCAACCTGGCAAAGGATGGACCTTCAGGTGGCACCCAGGACAGACACAAGCTCACACCCAAGACAGACACAAGCTCACCCCCAGTGCCCTCAATCCCGCCTGGCCTCCTGCTGCAGCCAAAGACGGAGCTGCACGCCCTGCTCACTGGAGACTCGTCAGCCCTGTGCACCCAAACTGGGCTCCAGGCAGAGCTCTTGTCTGTCCTGCCACCTTGGAGCCCCAGTTCTGCAAAAGCCTTGGGGAAGTAGCAAAAAGGGGCGGGCGGGGAGGTGCACAAATGGATGGAATCCACCAAAGTGCAAGCCTCTCACTGCCTTTTCTGTGCAAAAAGTCTGTGCATCTCTCTGTAAATGTCACAATAGTGTGAGCTGCTGTTCTTCTAACATCTGACACTTGCTTTTAAATCTACAGGTTGAAATCTCAGGGACTCAACTTTTTAGCTAAGTAAGTATAATTGCAAATCCTGTTATATATATGAAATACATATGGACATACATATCACACACAGGTGTGTCATTCTGAATATTACCACACACGTCCCAGGAATTCAGACCTCAACCCACCAATCTGTGTGTAATTCTGTTGTCCTGCGTGATCAAGGCGAGAAGTCCTGAGAGACTCTGGGCACCGTCCTGCCTGTGTCTGGCTTCCGGAGCCGGGTGCAGGCACCTCACACGTGGCTTGTCTTCTGGGCCAGGGCGCGGTCCACTGGCAGCGTGAACTTGACGGCGCCATCCTTCTCCCAGCCCCTCCGGATCTTGGAGAGTCTGCGGCTGAAGCAGGGCAGGAGAAAGAGGCCTTTGGCCAGGATGACCACACAGGGCACCAGCAGGGTGAGTGTGAAGGTGGGGGGCAGGTAGAACTTGTAGCGACTCTCCTCGAAGGCGCGGGTCCAGCCGTAGGTGAGGGTATGCACCGTGCTCAGCGCCAGGCCCACAAAGCCCAGAGTGGACTGCCGGAGAGAAGAAGGCTAGAATGAGGGTCAGGGTGAGGATGGACACAGCGGTCCTACCAATGGCTTGTCTGCTTACTTGGCGGAGGGGAAGGAAGGAGGGCAGCTTTAGCAGGGCTCTGGGTTCAAATCCCAGCCCCATCACTCACTCTCTGTGCGATCTTATTACTATCTAAACTCTTCTGAGCCTCAGTTTCCCCAAGAGAACAATGCTCGTACGTCAAAGTATATAAGGATTCGTTGATTCATAAGGATTCTATAAAATAACAATGCTTGGGGACTTCCCTGGTGGTGCAGAATCCGCCTGCGAATGCAGGCAACACGGGTTCGCGCCCTGGTCCGGGAGGATCCCACATGCCACGGAGCAACTGAGCCTGTGCGCCACAACTACTGAGCCTGTGCTCTAGAGCCCGCGAGCCACAACTACTGAGCCCACGAGCCACAACTACTGAAGCCCGCGTGTCCAGAGCCTGTGCTCCGCAACAAGAGAAGCCACCGCAACGAGAAGCCCGCACACCGCAACGAAGAGCAGCCCCCGCTCGCCGCAACTAGAGAAAGCCCGCGCGCAGCAACGAAGACCCAACGCAGCCAAAAATAAATAAATAAATTTATTAAAAAACAAAAAGAAACCCAATGCTTTTCCCCAAACTGTATTATTCTTACCTCTGGTGGCTGCCAGAGGACTTAAGATGGAATTAAATTTAAAGAAGTTTAAAAACATGTTACTAGTTTTGTGTATCTTTTCATGTGTACAGAGTAATGTGTCTGCTAGCATATCAAAATCATAATTTCACAGATAATATTTGGCATAAGATACGGCCAGGTAAAAAGTGAGTGGATTTTAAGTTGATTTAAGGATACACACAAAGGAAAAATTTACTTGGCACATGGATTTGGCACCAGTAGTGAAGGGGACTCACAGGGGCTTGCAGGCTAGTTGTCCTGACACTGTATAGAAAGCCCGCAACATCACACAGATGCTTTCTGTGGTGCTGGTCCCTCACCTCCTGCCCATGCTCTGCGCTATGAACACGCCAGGTACAAACCCCGCCAGGATTACTCTCCTGCCTGGAAGGAGATTAGTGATGCTGGGGAGATCAAGACCATCACAGATGCAAATGGAAATGGTCTGAGCCGTCGTACAGCAGAGCATCTTGCCCCTTGAGCCAGGTGTGGGCTTTCGTGGGTCACTTCCAGCCGTGAGCAGTTCCTCGTCACCCCAAGTGCTATACAATCATGACTTTCTATGGGAAGTGTGATGTGAAAATAGCCAGGAAGTGACGATCTGTACCTCTAGCCTCTGGGAATCTTTTGCATGTAGGGTTTCTTGCAAACTACAAATGACGCCTTCCGGATTCTACTGTCGGTGCTAGTCTCAACTGACACTGTGACCCTCGGCAAGTTGCTTAATTAGCCTCAGTGAGAAGGAGGTGATTACAAAAGTGAAGTCAGAACTGTAGGGAAAGTGCTGTATAGCTGCAGCATTCTCCAGCCCCCAGACCCGGCAGGCAGTGATGCAGAGCAGAGAGCATCCGGGGTTAGGACTTCGTGGAGGGTCGGGAGGAGGGGCACAGGCCACCAAGAGGTTCCGGGCGGGAGAGACCCGTGTTTATTACACAAGGAATGAAGACAGCAGTGACCCATCGAGCAGTGAACACATTTGCATTTTCTCCAACGAGACACTGCAAGGGTTTAATTGAAATGTGGCAGCATGACGATACCTCAGGGTACTCTTTACAGGTTGGTTTTGAGCTTTCCACAGAGAAAGTGTAATCAGGCCTCCTGGATTTCCTTCCGGCCCAGCCTGTCAGCATCAATCCAGGGGCTTGGCTGAGGGACGCTGTCTTGTTTGCACTCCCCCCAGACACGGCACTAAGTGGGTCTGATTCTCCTACCGTGCCTCATTCTCGCTCCTCCCTAGCATGGGGGGGCGCTTTGCTTATACCTTCTCCAGTATAAACACCAGGATGGTGAACCTCAGTAAGTGGAAGAACATGGTTCAGAAGAATTGTTTGTAATGCTTTTACTAAAAATAGTAATAATAAATATTTTCTAATGGCTATACATACAAGTTCATAGGTTCACAAGTGTAACATTTTTGACCCTAAACAAAATACTAGCTGCCAGAAGATCCCCAGTCTCTATCCTTCCTAGCCATCTCTGGTTCTCTTTGGCTTTGTGACCACTTCAAGGATCTTTTTATTACATCCTTAACAACTTCCTGGCTCAGCACAGCCTGTAGGGAAAGGCCATGGTTGGCTCTATGCTACTACCCACAGCTACTTCACGTGTCATGTGCAAACGGTCAGCCCCCAAATGGAAGCCTCTTTGACTATGAGTCACGTGTAACCAAATCCTTGTCACCTCCAGACGTGTCTATCAAGATTCCAAATCTCGTAGCAACTTCTGAACCACACCAACTTTTTCCAAGTTCTGATCTATTGATAATGAAGACGGGGGTTAAAAAAGTCCCCAGCATTGAGAAAATATTTGGGATTAATATCCAGACTATATAGAGAACTCTTAAACTCAACAACAACAAAAACAAACAACCCAATTCAAAAATAGGCAAAGGACTTGAATAGAAATTTCTCCAGAGAAGATAGATCAATGGCCAATAAACACATGAAGAGATGCTCAACGTCGCTCATCATCAGGGAAATGCAAATCAAAATCACTTCACACCCATTAGGATGGCTACCATTAAGAAAACAAGAAAACAAGTGTTGGCGCGGAGGTGGAGAAATTAAAACCCTTGTGCGCCGCTAGTGGGAAGGTAAAAGGGTGCAGCTACTGTGGAAAATGGCATGGAGGATCCTCAGTGAATTAAAAATACAATCACCATGTGCTCCAGCAATTCCACTTCTGGTATATACCCAAAATAACTGAAAGCAGGGTCTTGAAGAGTTATTTATACACCCATGTTCACAGCAGCATTATTCACAATAGCTCAAATGTAGAAGCAATCCCAGTGTCCACTGACAGACAGATAAGCAAAATGTAGTATCTCTGTACAATGGAATACTATTCAGCCTTAAATAAGAATAAAATTCTGTCACATGCTACAATATGGATGAACCTTGAGGACATCACGCTAAGTGAATTCAGCCAGTCACAAAAAGACAAGTACTGGATAATTCCACTTATATAAGGTGCCTGTATGAGGTAGTAAAAATCACTGGGCCAGAATGTAGAATGGTAATTGCCAGAGGCTGGGAGAAGAGAGGAATGGGGAGTTAGTGTTTTAACGGGGACAGAGTTTCAGCTCTGCAAGGTGAAAAGAGCTCTGGAGATAGATGGTGGTGATGATTGCACAACGATGTGAATATACTTAATATTACTGAACTGCGCACTTCAAAACGGTTAAGGTGATAACTTTTATGTTACTTTACCACAATAAAAAAAAATTGGGGGGAGGAAAGGTCCCAGCACTGACCATCAGGAATAAATCTTGAACTAGCCTGACAACCACCTTGTTATTCCCCAACCAGCTTCCAAGTCCCAAACTGTTGCTCCCCTTACTCAGGCGAATTTACTGGGCTTTGCTGAGACGTCTGGGACGTGCCTTTTTACCCCTGAGACTTTAGCGGCCTGAGGCGTGGTTTTCAAATCTGGCTACATGGTCAATGGGGAAAATCTTAATGCCCAAGCGCCAGTCCCAGAAAATCGGATTAAATTGGACAGGGGTGGAGCTCAGGCATGGTAGCTTTTATCAGAGATTATGCTGACATGCAGACAGGACTAAGAACCACTAACTTAGGAGACTCTGATCACCTGAGCCCTTCCAACTTCAGGTTGAGAAGTCTTCAAGGTCCCTCTGCCCAGGCTATTTGATTGGGGTGGACCCAGTCCTTTCTGTTCCTTAGACAAAGACCCATCAAGGGCCTGAATGGGCTCACACGCTGCATCGTGAAGCTCTCCCAGATGCTGCAGCAGCGAGAAGCCACCCAGACCTGGGAACTGAGTCCTGGTGGCCCCAGAAAGGCCTCAGCACCTCCCTCAGTGACGTGCCCTGGGGCTCCAGTGTTTGGCCCGTGTTCACCACTGTCCCCTGCCCTAATCTGGAGAGTGATGGGCTGTGCTGGGCAAACAAGACATGCCCTGGGAGAGTATGAAGACCCGCTTCTGCTCATATATCCTCTTCCCTTTGCCATCCAGAATCCCATGGTGACAGATGGCAGGAGGCCCCAAAGACCAGCCAGTAACAAAGGGCCTTTTGACTTTCCAATCCCAATGGGAAGCCTGGATGATTCCAGCAAGTTTGTTTCCTTAAAACTCTCTCTCCTTGGGAACAATTTAAAAAATCCCAGAACAGTCAAAGGAAGCCAAAAGAAAGGGAGGCATCGTCACGGGGCAATTAATAACGCCCACCACAAGCTAGGGCCATTTTTATTCTACCTAAGCTTGTTAGCAGACAAGAAACAGCTAGGTTGCTGGTGGCTCCTGCTGGCGCCCAATCACGGTGGCGGGAGGGCCTTTGGACAATTGCTCACAAAGCTGGGGTCAGGACGGGGCTCTGTTATTATCTCAGGCAGGTGGCTGGAGTGGGCAAGGCCACAGGGAGCTCCCCTAACAATGGGGCAGAGCCAAGGTGCTAAGAGCTGAACACTCATTTCTCTGTCCAGGGGCAGCTGCCCCGACCTGGGTATCTGGCAATCTAACAATGTTTAACTGGCTTAATTCGGAACAGTTAGCACAGCCCAAACCAAACCAAAACAATAGCAACAAAAACACCCAGACAAACAAAACCCCAAATTAAAAACTTCGAAAACAGCCTCAGGAACAAAAGGATACACGTAAGCACGAGTCACCTCTGTGGAATCCACACCCTGTTTTGATGGCTTTCTAGCTCAATAAATCATTACAGACCCAGGGGTCAGGCCAGGCCCACTGAGAACCACGGTGTCTCCACAGCCACTTTCTAAGCCCTGGTGACCTGTTGCAGTCGTTCGTGGCTGGGAAAGGAAATGGGGTCCGGGTAGCTCCTCGTTGTAAAGCAGCGCTCACCTTACAGGAGGAGGTTGCAGCTCACCTCGAAAACTGCACAGCCACTGTCGGGTGCATGCATCATGCGCTCTACACATCCTCAACACAAATCCTCCCAATGACTACAGGAGGTGGACGCAGACAGGTCAGGACGCAGACGCTTGAGAGGCTAAGGAACTGTCTAGTGGTGCAGGGCGGCTAAGTGGTGGTCTTGGGACTGAAACCCAGGTCTGCTGCCTCCACAGCCTGTGTCCCCCACCCCGGAGACTGTCACACACTGCATCACGTGCACTTAAGTCACCCAGGAGCCTATAAAAACAGACTCCAGAGCCAACCCCGGGCATCTGAGTCCACAGGTCAAGGGTAGTCCTGGGTACCTGCATTGCTCCAAGAGCTCTGTGACTTCAAACTTTTTGATGGCGGCTCACATTAAGAATCACATTTTCATTACTGCCCAGTACACAATGACGTATGCCCACATATGTGTATGTAACTACTGAATTGATACAACTGAAAAAATGTCTGTGCTTAGAACATGTAAAAAGAACTCTGACATTTTTGGAGACGTTCTACTCTATTTCATGTTTAAAAAGCTTGCTGTGGTCCACAAAATTGATTTCATGACCCACCGACAAGTGTCAACTGCAGTTTGCAAACACTGCCCCGGACCATTCTGCAGCTCTGGGTGGGAGTCTCTTGCCTGTCTCTTGCTGCCTCCTACTGAACTCAGAAATGGGTGGCTTAGTCAGAGATCATGGAAATGTGGCTACATGCCCCGAGAATCACAGCAAATTGCTTTGTATTTTTCTTTTACACGTAATCTTGCACAGTGGCTCACAACACGTCTGTAGGGAACTAACTAACTCCATTTTACAAGAGTGTAAAGTGAGGCTCGGGGAGCGCACGTGATCTGCTAATGGTTACAGAGCTGCGATGTGCCGGTCCCTCCTCTAGTATCAGCACTCCGGGGAGATAGAGCATTTGTGGACAGAATGTGGGCATTTGATTTCCTCACGTAAAACCCTGTCCTCCTACCCATCTCTCGGCTTTCCACTCCCCTCTTCTTGCAGCAGCATAAGGACTTTCCTATTTGTATTTCGACGCTTCAGTATGTAAAGTAGAACAGCTGCTGAGTCCCAGCCAGCTTTTGCTAACAAAACCAAATCCCCCGGCTTTCTCTGGCAGCTGGAGCTGGGCCTTGTAATCTACAGCTGCTTAAGGGAGCAACTTTCCGGTGAGGGGAGCGAACTGCAGTCTGTTTTAATTGTGAATAAACTAGGCACCTCAGCATACACCAGGCAGGAACACGAAAATCCCAGATTTGGGTGTGCGACACGTGAGGATTAGTGGCAGATAAATAAAATTCTTTCTTCCCCCTTTTGCCGGCATGTGTCAGGCCTGAGCACGCCTCCAGAGACCTTCCGAGATGAGCAGAGCCAGTGAGATTCAGAAACAGACACACTTAAAAAACCCCCAAAAACCCCACAACTCTGTTTTGTTCTAGGGTACGCATGCATCCCCAATGAGGGATAATTAATTTGGATTACATAAGAGCACTGCCCTGTTGGTGTCCCTCTTGGAATCCCGTACTGTGTCCTCGCTGCACAGAGAAGATATGGGACAGATTTTTTGTTGACATCGGGGGTGGGTGTGATGTCTGTTCCCTGCCCTGATACCATATCGGTGGCAGAACCCAGTCTTAGTCAGCGCCCATCACTGGAGGGGATGAGTTAATCTGCCAGCACTTGGGGGCTGACCACGTGCTCTGTATGGAGAACAGTGGGAGATGCCAAAGGAATGTAAAAAATGTCCCTGTCCCAGTGGTCCTTAGAATTAAAACGTGGCTATACCTGTCTCATTCCCTCTTGCATCCCAGGTCTAGCATGACGCTGGGCATGCAGTAGGTGTTCAATAAACATTGAGTGAATAAATGCATAAAGAACCTTTGCCACTAGTAGCATCTTCCAAAGTGTGTTCTGTGGAGTGTAGACAGTGAAAGAAAAACGTGGGGCGCGGTGGGGGGGGGGGAGGGAGGACGCTAATATTGAAATAAGTCTGCTTAACAAGGTTTGCTTGTTGTAGACAGTACTTGATGTGCCAAAGTGCATTGTGACTCGCTGAGCGGGAAGCAAATCTCTTCCCAGATTTATTTGACTCTACATGTCCTTTTTCATAGGAATGGTGTCCTTTGGGAAATGCTGTGTTTTATTTCCTATAAACTGAAGGTCCTACTCTCACCTCCCATCCACCCTGCATGAATCAAGAGGTTAAAGGAAACAACAGGGCCGGGTTCAGCTGAGGGTGCTGGCTGGGCAGTTTGGCTCACCCAAGGGCTCACTGACGACCCAGCCAGATCAGTGACACGTCCAGTGACTGCGTATTATGGGGTTTTGTTTGGGAAGCCCAAGAACTGTAGATACTGAGAATGTGCGGTCCAGGGTTCAGCATTATGGTGTCTGATTTTTACACATGCCTAAATCTGGCATCCCCAGGTGCCACGAGGCTGAGCTCGTCCCAGGCAGCCCCTTTATCAGGAGACTCGGATGAGCCTGCCAGGCTTGGGGAGGCCCGGGCATCTGACTGAGAGGTTCTGTAGCACAGATTACGAAAGCCCAGGCAGCGCGTGGATGGCAAGGTGCTTGCACAGGAGAGGCAGGGCCAGGGCCACGCCGAGGCTCACCAGCAGAGGCAGAACTACTTTACCTGAACAAAGCTGAACTCCCTCCAGTTGAGGGAGTTTGCGATGGATGGCAGTGAGGTGACAGCCAGCAGGGACAGCGTGCCCAGGGCCAGCACTCCCAGGGACAGGTAGATCTCCATCCGCCAGACTTCCTCCTCGATCCAGAGGTGACTTTTATTGGTCAGGACCTGGTGTGGATGGAAAGGAAACCATGAACACTGTGGCCAAGGTCGATGCCCTGGGATTTGGGCGAGCAAGGAATTTAGGACGGGAAAAACGCAGTAACGACCAACATTCCCACTTTCCACTCCACGTAACATGTGTCTGGCTCTGTTTTAAGCGCTCCTCAGGTATCAGCTCACCTGATCCTTACAGCAACCCCGTGAGGCAGAGGTCACTGTTGTCCCCATTTTCCAGATGAGGGAAATGAGGCACAGAGATCAAGTGACCTTTGCATGGTCACACACAGCTTAGCAGATGGCAGAGCTGAGATCAGGACCCAGGCAGCTGGCTCGGAAGGCATGGCTCCTCCTTCCCCATGGCTTTCACAAATCTGTCTGGGGCCGGTCGACCAGAACAGTCACATAAGCCAAGAGTAAGGAGCCAGAGAATTTGACAGGACATAAAGAACCTTCAAATATGACCACCTCACAAGGTTTTCCGGTGCCCAAATCCCCAGCAGGAAGGAGGCGCTCTCTTAACTCAGAATCCCTTCAGCCAGACAGGCTGCTGCCTCTGCTGGCTACCTTCCTTCCCAGCCTGTCTCACCCTGGATCCTTGGTCCCCCAAGCTGCCCCTGTCACTGGCTCATATTCCAGACACACACACACACATACACCAAACCCCTCAACATTTCCTAACTAGCCCCCAGCTCCCATCTTCCCACCCAGCTCCCCATGTCTGTCTGAGGAATGTAGCTTTGAGTCAACCACTGCCAGGCAACAGAGGCCGACATCCATTCACCAAGCGGGCCCATGAGCACTTATGAAGCACCTAGCACACAGTAGGTGCTTATGAAGCACCTACTGTGTGCTAGGCCCTGGGCTGCAGAGAGCAAAGATAACTGCCCTCACAGAGTTCTGGGATCCCCCAGTGAGCCCCAGGCACGCACCAATGGGAGAGCCCCTGCAGGCCCAGAGGTTTCTACCCCCTCCCTCCCCACTCAGAGACCCCTTGCACCTCAGCCCCACCCTTTCCCGCCAGCCTGGCCGACGCTCACTCGTACCGTGCACACGAGGAAGAGCTTTTATCAAGATCCTTCTAACAGAACCATCATTTCCGAACTAGGCCGCGTTGCAGAGTTCCTGGAAGTCAAGATGTTTTCTGAGAAACACCAGGAAACGCTGCTGCTTCAATGCTACCCGCACAACAAGGAACAGCATTTCCATTAGGAAATGTGACTAGGCTTTAGTAGGTAGGTCTCTGCTTCGCAAAACAGAGTGACTCATACAGGTTTTTGAGAAACTATTTCAGCAGGAAAAAAATAACCCAAGTGCAGTTAGAAGATATAATATTAAACATGAATCTAGTGGTCTGAGCAAAAATGGTTGAAAAGCTTATGAGAGAACGTTGAAAGAAACTGAGAAAAGGCCATCCACTGGGTACTTCTGCAATTTGAGAGAAACGAGGCCCTCTGTTCTATTTCAGGGCAGCTGGCTCTCCCTTTAAGCCACAAAAGGACCAGGAGTCTGGGGACCCAGGTTCTCACCCTGACCATGAGTCCTGTGAGACTCTGGGCAACTCCATCTCTGGGCCTCCGTTTCTCCACTGACAGAGCTGGAAGAGGTCACGTCTAAAATCCTGTGATTTTGCTGTGTGCCAAACGAATGTCAGCGCTAGCGAGAAAGGCGGGGCCGACGGTACCCTGCAGAGGGCAGGGAGGTCTCCCACGTAACTGAGCCCAGAGAAGGCTAACTCAGACCTTCCCTGCACTAACGACGGCCGCTCAGCGGGTCATCCCCGAGTTGTAAGTTGTTTGTTCTTCAAATATACTTTATTAGTCACTCCTTTCTGCATTTTGGTAAGATCGGGCAGTTAATGTCACAAGTCAGAGCTTGGATGATTACACACACCACGTCTGCTTGCAAAATGTCTTGTTTTTTCCTCTAATATTTCCTACTCAGCCGCGACACTGGGAAGGGGTGGGGTGAGGCACCTGCATAGGCATCTGGCTCCCGGCCTCCTTCAGTAGCCTGTGGGAGCCTCACCCAGCTGACTGAACTACAGTGCTGTTCCCAGGGCTCCCCAGTGACCAGTGTCACAGACGGCAAACTGGGACATAGGTTAAACAGCTCTCCACTCCCCTAGTGATTCTCTCATGTTCGGAGCTAATCAAGCTGGCCACCTTGAGCACGACCAGGATAGCGTTCGTCAACAAGAGATGGAATGCTGCCATCCACGTGTGGGGTTTCCTTTCCCCGTAGGTTGCAAGTTAGAAGCTGAAGGGCCCAGGGGCAGGAGACTCAGAGGTGAGATTTAGACAGTTCTCTCTGACAGCCTGGACTAGATTTGGGGTGATAGGGCGGAGAAGACAGTGTGTGGGTAAAACATTTTCTTCGATCTTTATCTTGATTTTGGATTTCGATCTTGACATGTGTTTCTAAGGCACCACTGATTTACTTTTTGGCTGCCCACCCCTCTTCTGGGCTGCTCTGCTCTGTTAATCCCTCCCCCCCATTTCCACTCCCGTCCCTGAGAAGCCACATCAGCCCTGGCTCTGCCCTCCAGAACTCTGCAGAACAAGGTTCAGCCTCTTTGCCTGACAGGCCTTGCTGTCTGTCTCTGATCCTGTCCTGTGGGAGTGATGGTTGCCTGGCAACCGCCACGGGGGCCTGCAGCCTTAAAGGGCTTTGGAACTCAGGGAAAATTACCTCACACGGGTCCCTCTGTGTCCTGGTATTTGCAGCATGGCAATACTATATGAATGCAATATCAAGGAGAGCCTTGGCAGGGCGGAGAATTTGGAGAATGGCAGTCAGAGGGTGGGCAGCGGAAGGAGCAGGCAGGGGTTTTGCCTTGTGCTCTAGTGGGGAGGAGGCGTTACCTTCTTCCCCATCCACTGCCTGAAACACCAGCCACCTCCTGGGCAGCAAACATTGTTCCACTCTCCGAGGAGCCACGCAGAGCTTCCTGCCAGCGGGCTGACTCTTCTTAGAAGTAAGAGCTCATCAAAGAGCATCAAAAACGTTAGCACTGGGTGAGACCTCCATCTACATCAGGAAACATTAGCACTGGGTGAGACCTCCATCTGCATCAGGGCCCTGAGGACCAAAGAGGGACTGTGACTTGCTCAAGGTCAAGATCTTTGTTCCAGTCAGTGATGCTGGAGGACAAGAGTCTAGGGCTCTGGCCTGCAGGCCTCCACGCCACCCCACGCCAGCTAAGGTGAGGGACGAGACCGTCTTATTTCATCCTGTGGCCTCAGGGCCCGGTAGAGTAGAACTCAGCGAATGGATGAGTTCTGGGATCACTTATTCAACTGTTAATTTGGACTGGTTTTCCCTGTAGAAGGCAGTATGCGCATGAACACGGATCTGGAGGAGATTGGCTGGGTCTGGATCCCAGCTCAGCCACTTACTGGCTGAGTGACTTTGACCAAGTTACTTAAACTCTCTGTGCCTCAGTTTTATCATCTGTAAAATAAGGGTAGTACAGCACCCGCCTTATACGGATAAGAGTTCAGTGAATTCACACTGGGTATGTAAAGCTCTTAGATGGTACCTGGAACACAGTAAGCTCTTTTTAAGCGTTAGTGACTATTATTTTCTCCCTTCCTCTCTCATTTCCAGCAGGTGTCTTGCTTCTTTGCCTGAAGTCTGGGGTTCCTCTTTTCTCTTATGAAAGCCCAAGCCTACAGATGAAATGGTGCCAGGTGTCCGTGGGTGGGGAATGACGAGGGCATTTGAGAAGCTGCCAGCAGGGAAGCAGGAACTAGAGCGAATAGGGGCTGAGGTCTGTGGTTCCCAGGGAGCGGCCCAGCCTTGCCTCCTGGTCCTGCTCTGGGAAGTGGTCAGGCCTCCGAGGGGACAGCCGCATGGTGGGCGAACCTGGGGAGGGCCCAGCCTCAGTAAGATCCCTGCTTCCCAAGCAAGAACAAAACTGCAGCTGGAACCAGGGGTAGAAGAGAAGTGTCTCATTGGGTGACTAAGGGTCCTGGAGTGGGTAGGACCCACGCTCCAGGCCAGAGGCTGAGGACTAGAGGTGGAATTAAGCAGGTTGGGGACAATAAAGAAAGACAGCGTTGCTTGCAGACCTGAGCCTGGGACTCAGGATCAGGCCCCGTGAGCTTGGAAACCCGGAGGAAGCATCTGGGGGGGACTATTTCTGTGGGTACAGGTGCCAGGGGATGCTGCCTGTGATACCACCTGGCTTGGCCCAAAGGCCCTCCATTCCCAGGAATCCTGCTGGCGAAAGATCACCGTACGGCTTTCCTAAATGAATAATTACTGTGCCCTTCCCCTCGCCCCCTCAAAAACACATGCTCCTGCAGCCTTTCTCGTCTCCGGTGATGGCGACTCCAGCCCTCCAAGTGCTCAGGCTGAAAACCCAGAGCCGCCCTCAAACACCTCATGAATCCCATGTCTGTTACAGCAGTTCTGCGCACTCTGGCTTCAGAACATGCCTTCAGCACCTTCTCGCCTCTCTGCCGCTCCCACCCCACTCCGAGCCCCCACCGCCTCTCCTGTGGGTTCCTGCACAGCCTAACTGGTTTCCCAGCATGTGCGTCTGCGCTTTGATTGTCTGCTCTCCACCTGGCAGCAGAGGGAGCCAGTTAAAACCCCAGACGCATCCTCACTCCTCTACTCAACACCTTTCCTTGGCTTCAAGTCTAAGGTCAAAGCCCTTCCGCAGCCTTTAAGGCCGCTCCCGTGTGGCTTCCGCCTCCCAGGCCCCGTCCCTTGGCTCCACCAAGAGGGCCTCCTTGCCGATCCTCAAAGGTGCCAGGCAGCTCCTGCCATTCCGACCTGGGCTCACATGTCCCCCGCTCAGCCAGGCCTCCCTCACCGCCCCTTAATACTGCACCCCACCCCCTCCCCTGCTTGACTTCCCTCCTGAGCACCTCACTACCCTCTGTAACTCACAGCTGCGCTTTACATCTCCCTGGCTCGGGAGCATAGGGCTTTCCATGTTTTGTTCGCTGATATGCCCAACCTCGGACAGCAGGATGTGGGCGGGACCCAGTCCGGGCAGGATCGGCAGATGACAACGGCGGGCTGCACCCACGGGCACCCCCGGCCCTGTGATTGACGGGAGGCAGGCGAGCGCCGTACCTGCTTGACGGCCAGGTTGACCAGCTCGTAGCGGTGCGAGCGGCGCAGTGGCAGGCAGAAGCTGTAGAGCGCGTGCAGGGCAGCGCAGAAGAAGCTGAGCAGGCCAATCTGCTTGCGGTGCTGCAGCCAGTGGCCCAGCCAGTCGGGGAAGCGGCGGTACTTGGTGCCGCGGCGCAGCTGCAGGGCCGCCGCCACCACGCCGGGCAGGTACACCAGCGACAGCAGCACGTAGGCCACGCAGGGCAGCGTGGTGTTGACCACGGACACAGGCAGCTGGTAGAACTTGTTCTTGCCCTCCTGCAGGTAGGGCTGCAGCACATCGCGGATGAAGTTGTAGGTGTAGAAGAAGACGAAGAGCCCCAGGGCCAGGAGAGCAGGCACCTTCCAGCCTGGGAGGAGGCGCAGGGGCATGGCCTCCACCTCCCGGGCCGAGGCCAGGGACCCCATGTCCACGGGGGTGAAGCCCATGGCCTGCGCCAGCTCCAAGACGGCGCGTTTGGCTTCTGGCTGGTCACTGCAGATGGGCACCTGTGGGGAGGAAGGTGGGGGGGATCAGGTGGGGTCCCTGGAGGGTTGAGCGGGGCCTCGGAGAGGATCTTGGCCAAGCTCCTCACGGAGCAGCGGAGGAAACCGAGGCCCCGCGATCTGCCGGGTAAGGGTACGGCTGGAGCGGAAGGGGGCCCTGAATCCCAGCCCGGGGCCTTTCCTCGGCTCCCTGTGGGCCCCTAGCCTCTGGCCCAGCAATGCCCGCTACTCGAGGAAAACGGCCAACGCTCATCCAACAGTGAGCATGTCGCCCAGTTCATTGCCATCAGCATCCACAAGCAAAATGCCCATCTAGGCAGCCCCCGGGGGCCCTTGGAGTAGGTGCCTCAAAGGACTGTGGCCCGCCCTGGGGGTCGGTCAGCACCTGGGCTTTGCAATATGGCCCAGAAAGTGCAATTGTGGCTGCAGCTCCATCCCTCAGTCCAGAAGTGTCCCCTTTGACCACGTCCTCTGGCCCCTTACAGCCCTCAGCCTCATACACAAGGCCTTCCACAAGCCAGCCCCAGCCTCATAGCCCACTGCTTCCCTCCATGAGCCCCAACGCAGGCCCACTGGTGTCCTCTGATCCCTGAACACCTCTTGGGTCTTCCTGACACCGCTGTGGTCAGGTGGTCTACCAACACTGACTTAGCACCCGCTATGTGCCAGGCATTTCACATGTGATCCCTCAGCCTCGTCACAAGCCTGCAAGTAGGTACTATCGTCCCCATCTGGGAACATCGTTTGGAACACTGTTCCTCACCTCTGTGCCTCTGCGGGTTGTCCCCTCAGCTTGCAACGCCCTTCCTGTTCCCTGTGCCTGACGATGTGAGGTAGGGCAAAGGCCAAGGCCGATCTCGAAGTCTTCCCCAGCCAGCCTCTAGCTCTGCTCCCTCCCAGGCCCTGCTACCCTACACTCCCCCGCTGTTCCTTGCCTGTCCAAATGTAGGAGTCCCAAGATGCAGGCTGCATGGAGGGCCCTCCAGTCAGGGGTGGCTGGGTACCTGTGGGCTCCCCACAGCCTGGCATGGAGCTGGGCAGAGAAGGCATCTGAGCTGGACTCATGGGTGGAAGTTCTCATACACATGTGGAGCCTGGCATGCTTCCCTGAGGCGAGTACAGGTTGCCTCTCGGCATTAAAAACCACCTTGTCTTGGTTAGAACTCCTCTTGCCAACAACAGTATGCAGCAATGGCTGTTTTCTGGAGCCATTTTCCACCCTCAGAAAAACCTGCTGTTGACTATTCTGAGACACCCACGCAGTTTTTGGAAGCCCTTGGAATAAATGAGATCAAGTTTGGGACATGCCTGCTTCCTTAGGACCTGGCACATGAGTGTGTTACCTTCTTCTTTCTAAGTCCAATGCTAAAAGCAAAATCTCTCCTCTTCTTGACTCCAAATAGTAAAAAGAAAGCCATCAACCTTTTCCTCCTTGTCTTCTTGGAAATCAAATTACCATAGAAGAAAGAACATGATTTCAGGTTCCTATGAACTGGGTTCAAATCCCAGCTCACCAAGCTGTGGGACCTAGTGTAAGTAAGTTCATTAACATCTCTGGGCCTCAGTTTCCTGCTCTGTAAAATGGAACTTTGCAGTGCTGTGAGATGAGCTGAGATAATGTACATAGAGAGCCTGGCACACCAAGGGCCCTCAATGAAAGTTAGCCGTTTACATTTATTGTTATGATGACTGGCATTCCTCCAGCACCTACCTGCCTGTTTCCATCCCTTGGGCCAGACTGCAGGGTCCAGGCAGAGATGACATTGAAGGCCTTGACCACTGTGCAGGCGGGGAAGAGGGAGGCCAGGTACTCAGCATTGGACTCATGGTGCCGAGCGTGCTCCTCCTCTGTGGGGTTGCTCACGTCCACCAGGATCTTGCCGGCCAGCTGGTCACTGAGACCACATAGTGTGGAGTAGTGTTCCCGGAACATAGCCACGAAGATGACCTCTGGGGACCCCACTGCCTCCTCCTGGAAAGTCACTTGTGCTGCTGAGGGGAACAGCCCAGCCGTGCGTTTGGGGTTGCGGCTCCCCACCACCACGCTGAAGCCGGAGCCCACCAGGCGTGTGGCCAGGGAGCGGGCAAAGTCCCCGCTGCCCAGGATGCCCACTTTGGGAACCTCACTGGGGGCCTCAGCAAGGCTGCCATCACTGTCCACCAGGTGGCAGCTGATGAGTGGCTTGTCCATCTCTCCTGATGTTCTGGTGGCTAGAAGAGAACACAGGAACTTGATGAGTGGAGAGCTTTTGGACTGCCCCTCCTACCAGCTCCCTCTCTTGTCCACTGGAGCTGCACGGGGGTCCAACATTCACCCAACAGGGCTTTATGAGTATTAACATGTGCCAGCACGGGGGCACAAGCTGAACAAGACCCAACCCCTTCCTGAGGCGGACACAGCCTCCAGAAAAGGAGAGGAAAGGACCTCTGCCCTCCACACTCTGTCCTTTGTCCTGAGGTATTTCCTTGGCACAAATTCGCAAGAGTGAGAGTGCTGAGAAAGAAGGGTATGGAATTTCTATGATAAATGCTAGTGACCCAACCTCAGCATCACCGGGTTTATCTGATTACCAGGAAGGGTAGACAAGTTCCTGTGCTTGTTTACATTTTGCATTTTGGGATGGTATCTCTGATGCTCTTCCTTAAGTAGATGATGAGCAGCTTAAAGGCAGGGACCTCATCTTATTTGACTTTGGATCTCACCATTTGTCCCAAGGCCTGGCACAGGGCTGGTGTTCAATGTTTGCTGAATGAATGAACACTGAAATCCTACTCTCTTAGGGTGGGATTGGAGTGGGACATGACAGTGAATGGGGCCCTAAGATTGGGTGGGTGCCCTGGGAGCTCCTTTACTAAGTCTGAGATATGAGGGGACATGGAGGAAACCCTGGACTTGGGCCACGAATTTATAGTAAACTTGGGTGGGAAAATTATTTGTTTTAATGGTCACCAACTTCTAACTGAAAGTTGCTATTTTCTTCAAGTATGAATGTAAGCAGCAACACAGTAGTATTAGCCTACCTGCGAGTTTGTCACCAATAATGACCAATGTCACATCACAAATTTAATTGTCAAAGAACTCTCCAAATACAATTTAAACTCATCAATAATTTAAAATTATGGTAGGTAGAACACTTAAGTACATAAAGCAAATATTAACATATCTGAAGGGAAAATAGACAACATTATAAATAACAGTAGGGGACTTCACTACCACTTTCAACCATGGATGGATCAGACAAAAAAAAAAAAATCAGTATGGAAACATTGAACTTGAACTATACTTTAGACCAAATGAACCTAACAGACATATAGAGAACGTTCTATCCAATAGCAGCACAATACACATTCTCCTCATGTGTCACAGAATATTCTCCAGGACAGAGCATATGTTAGGTCATAAAACACATCTTAACAATTTTAAAAAGACTGAAATCATATCAGGTATTTTTTCTGACCACAATGGTATGAAACTAGAAATCAATAACAGGAGGAAAATTAGATAATTCACAAATATGTGGAAATTAGTACACTCCGGAACAACCAATGAGCCAAAGAAGAAATCAAAAGGGAAATTAAAAAAAACTATCTGAAACAAGCAAAAACTGAAGTACAACATACCAAAAAGTATGGGATGAAGCAAAAGCAGCTCTAAAAGGAAAGTTTATAGCTTAATGCCAAAATGAAGAAAAAAGAAAGATCTCAAACGACTTAACTTTACACCTCAAGGAACTAGGAAAAGAACAACAAACTAAGTCCAAAGTTAACAGAAGGAAGGATATAACAAAGATCAGAGTGGAAACAACTGAAATAAAGGCTAGAAACACAACAGAAAAAAAAATCAATAAAACTATGACCTGGTTTTTTGAAAAGATAAAACTGACAAACCTTTAGCTAGATTCACAAAGAAAAAAAAAGACTCAAATAAGATAAAAAAAGAGAGACATTACAACTGATAACACCAGAAATACAAAAGATCATGAGACTATTATGAACAATTATATGACAACAAACTGGACAACCCAGAAGAAATGGATACATTCCTAAAAACATACAATCTACCAAGACTGACTCATGAAGAAATAAAAAATCTGAACAGGCCAGTAATGAGTAAGGAGATTGAATCAGTGATGTAAAAAACTCCCCCAACAAAGAAAGGCCTAGGACTGGGGGGCTTCACTGGTGAATTCTTCCAAACATTTCATGAAGAGTTAATGCTAATCCTTCTCCCACTCTTCCAAAAAACTGAAGAGGAGGGAACACTTCCAAGCTCATTTTATGAGGCCATCATTACTCTGATATCAAAGACAGATAAGGACACTACAAGAAAAGCAAATTACAGGCCAATATCCCTGATGAACATAGATGCAAAAATCCTCAATGAAACACTAGCAAACTGAATTCAACAGCACATTAAAAGGATCCTACACCATGATCAAAGTGGGGTTTATCTCTGAGATGCAAGGATGGTTCAACATAAGCAAACCATTAAATGTGATACATCACATTAACAGAAGAGGGACGAAAATAATATGATCATCTCAATAGATGCAGAAAAAAACATTTACCAGAACTGAACATTCTTTCATGATAAAAACTCTCAACAAATCAGCTCACACCTAACATCATACTCAATGATGAGAAGCTGAAAGCTTTTTCCTCTAAGATCAGGAACAACACAAGGGTGCCCACTCTTGCCGCTTCTATTCAACATAGTACTGGAAGACCTAGCTTGAGCAATCAGACAAGAAAAAGAACAAAGGCATCCAAATTGGTAAGGAAGAAATAAAATTATCTTTGTTTGCAGTTGATGTGATCTTATATATAGAAAACTCTAAAGACTCCACCAAAAAACTGTTACAACTAAGAAATTAATCCAGTAAAGTTGCAGGATACAAAATCAACATACAGGGCTTCCCTGGTGGCGCAGTGGTTAAGAATCTGCCTGCCAATGCAGGGGACACGGGTTCGAGCCCTGGTCCAGGAAGATCCCACATGCTGCGGAGCACCGAAGCCCGTGCGCCACAACTACTGAGCCTGCGATCTAGAGCCTGCGAGCCACAACTACTGAAGCCCTCACGCCTAGAGCCCGTGCTCCGCAACAAGAGAAGCCACTGCAATGAGAAGCCAGCACACAGCAAGGAAGAGTAGCCCCCGCTCACCGCAACTAGAGAAAGCCCGTGCCCAGCAACAAAGACCCAATGCAGCCAAAAAAAAAAAAAAAAATCAACATACAAAAATCGGCTGTGTTCCTATATACCAACAATTAACTATCTGAAAAGAAATTAATAAAACAATCCCATTTACGATACCACCAAAAAGAATAAAATACTTAGGAATAAATTTAACCAAGGAGGTGAAAGAGCTGTACACTTAAAACTACAGAACATTGATGAAAGAAATTGAAGAAGACACAAATAAATGGAAAGACATTCAGATTCAAAGCAATCTATATAAAAATTCCAATGGCATTTTTCACAGATATAGAAAAAAAATCCTAAGATTTGTATAGAACCACAAAAGACCCCAAAGAGCTGAAGCAATCTTGAGCAAGAAGAACAAAGCTGGAAGCATCACACTTCCTAATTTCAAATTGTATTACAAAGCTTTAGTAATCAAAGCAATATGGTACTGACATAAACACAGACATAAACCAATGCAACAGAATAGAGAGCCCAGAAATAAACCCATGCATATACGGTCAATTAATCTTCAGCACAGGTGCCAAGAATACACAATGGGGAAATGACAGTGTCTTCCATAAATGGCATTGGGAAAACTGGACATCCTCATGGAAAAGAATGAAACTGGACCCACATCTCATACCATACACAAAAATCAACTCAAAATGGGTTGAAGACTTAAACTCAAAAAAAAGAAAAAGTAAGACCTGAAACTGTATTACTGTCTTAGAAGAAAACACTGGTCTTGTCAATGACTTGTTTTGGATTTGACATCAAAAGTACAGGCAACAAAAGTAAAAGCAAACAAGTCTAGTCTGACTAAGTCAAACTAAAACGTTTTTGCACAGCAAAGGAAATAATCAACAACATGAAAAGGTAACCTATGGAATGGGAGAAAATATTTGTAAACCATATATCCAATAAGGGGTTAATTTCCAAAATATATAAGGAAATCATACAACTCAATAGTTAAAAACCCAAATAATCCAATTAAAAATGCAAAGGAACTGAACAGACATTTTTCTAAGGAAGACATACAAATGGTCAACAAGTATTATAAAAAGATGCTTAACATCAGTAATCATTAGGAAAATGTAAATCAAAACCTCACACCTTTTAGGATGACTAGTGTCAAAAAGTCAAAAGATAATAAGTGTTGGCACACACGTAGAGAAAAGGGAACCCTTGTGCACTGCTGGTGGGAATGTCAATTTGTACAGCCATTATGGAAAAGAGCATGGCGGCTCCTCAAAATATTAAAAATAGAACTACCATATGATCCAGCAATCCACTACTGGGTATTTACCCAAAGGAAATAAAATCACTATCTTGAAGAGATCTGCGCCCCATGTTTATTGCAGCATAATTCACAGTAGACAAGATATGGAAACAACCTCAGTGTCTGTCGACGGATGACTGGGTAATGAAAATGTGGTGCATACGTACAATGAAATATTATTCAACCTTCAAGAAGAAGGAAATCCTGACATTTGCATCAACATAATGAACCTGGAGGACATTACACTAAGTGGAGTAAGCCAAACACAGAGAGACAAATACTGCATGATCCCACTTACATGTGGTTCTGAAAAAGTCAAACTTAGAAGCAGAGGGTAGAAAGAATGGTGACCAGGAGAAATGGGGAGATGTTGGTCAAAGGGTACAAACTTTCAGTTATGAGAGATCTAATGAATATTATGGTGACTACAGTTGATAATACTGTATTACATACTTGAAATTTTCTAAGAGAGTAGTTCTCAACTGTTCCCAACACACACAAAAATGGAAACTATGTGAGGTGACGGATATGCTAATTAGCTTTATTGTGGTAGTGATTTCACAATGTATATGTATATCAAAATATCACATTGTATACCTTAAATATACACAATTTTATTTGTCTTTCATAACTCAATAAGGGTGGGGGGGGAAATTAAAAACTAAAATTATAGTGAATATTAGATTTTGTCACTAGATCTTGTTACTTAACATAAAGAGTCATGCATGTTACTATTAACACGTCTTTTAAAAATATATTTTAGGGACTGTGTTTCAATATAGTAGGTATTCTTTGTAACCCTATGTAATTTTATGTATGTAAGAAGAGCATTATTCTGAGCAGAAGTTTAGGGGCTTCACCAGCCTATGAGTTCATGGGGGTCCTCGGCATAGGAGGGTTGTTAAGAACCCCTGCCTGGAACCAGTGGAGCTGCAGGGATGGCTTTTTAACACCCTCTTCCCACTTTCCACAGAAGCCTCCTGGCATGTGCTACACACCGGGTGAGGTGGGAGGCACAAGATCTAACACAAGGGGGCGCAGGGGAACCAGGAGGCTGCGTCCTGGCTCTCCCACGAACCAGCTGTGTGTCCTTGGACAAGCCCCTGTGCCTCTCTGGGCCCCAGCTTCCACCTTTGTAAATGGAGGTCACAATCTCTGCTCCGAGATGGCAGACAATACAATCTGAAAAGGCTTTGAAAACTGACCGGGACATTTTACAAGGGGGCAGCAGCAGCTCCTAGCTATGGGATGACCGCCATGTGCCAGACGCTGCTCTAAGGTGATGTGTGATGCATGACGAGTTCAGGTGGCACAGAGGGGAAGCGAGGGAAGGAAGAATGGGACGCAGGTCTGTTGGCCTCTGTAGTCTGAACTTCCCCAAGAGTCTTACTTCCCAGAAGAAGGACAGTGACCTGTCCAGCAAGTGGCATAGTTGGGGCCACACAGGCCGAGAAGAGAGGGTCAGCGTGGAAGCGGACGCAGTGACCAAGAGTCAGGGACACGTGTTGCTGGCCTGCGTCCGCCAAATACAGGCAACTCCCCTAGCGTCTCGCGCCTCTGAAGTGGTTTCAGAGCATCGCCCTGTCTCTATCACAGACACCAGGGACCGGCTGAGCTAAGCCCCTTCAGGGTCATTTTTTGGGGGACGCACAAATGGAGGGGCCATGACCACACAGACATACAAGCCCCAGCCGGGGCCTCCACGCTGCTCAGGCCAGGCTGACTGTGGGCTCAGACAGGGATTGCCACTCCCTGAAAAATGGGAAAGAGCGTTTTCTGCCTGGTCTGGGTACAGGATATTTTTCCAAGTGGTGATGATCTGTGCTTTGTAGATGCAAATGGGCCTCCCGAGGATCCCCAGGGCCCAGGCTTAGTGTCAAGTGTCCGTGGGCTGCAACTTACAGTTGGCTTGGGTCGAGAGCCAGCTCTGGAGTCCGTCTGCCTGGGTTCTAATTCTCGCTCTGCCACCTTGGGCCTGTCAGTGCCTCAGTTCCCCAGCTATAAACGGGAGAGATCACAGTTCCTTCCTGACGGGGAGGTTGTAGGAATGAAGCCAGTGTGGGTAAAGCACTCGGGACAGTGCTCTCTCGGTACGTAGTAAGTACTGGGTGGGCGGCTGGCGGTGACGAAGCAGACACTGGCTGCCAGCACTGTCCCAGCAGCGGGGATGCGGCAAAGGAAGGATGGAGAGACCCTGTCAGCACCTCTGCAGCCCTGGGGGAAGAGGGGCGAGTGGTGACAGGGGCTTTGCAGGTGGCCTCAGACTCCCAGGCCAGCGCCGGGGGGAATTTGGGCCAAGGTAACTGTAAATCCCTCCCTGGGGACTCCCGCCTTCCCTATGGGTCTTCCCTATTTGTCCCTACGGGGAGGGACCGTCACCACGCTGAGGCCTTCAGGTCGTCTTCACATTTGCTAGCAATTTGGAGGATCCCAGGTAGATCCCCTCCTGGACGGAAGCCTCTCCTCCGGCTTTGCTGTCTCTCTCCTCCCTCCCATCTCCTGGGCAACTACCACGTGTTGAACACTCTTAGGAGCATACGGGTGAGCAAGACGTGCTCCCCACTTCCGGATGGCTTATAATCGTGTGCGTGTTGGGTGGCGTGTCCACCGTGAGTGGATGCAGGGAAGGAAGGGATGGGGCTGCCAAAGGGGCAGCCAAGGAGGGCTTCACGGCACACCCAGCATCTGCTGGTCCTTGCAGAGCCCCGAATGATTTACAGCCTCCTAGCAAACCTGAACCAGCCCAAAGAGAAAGTCAAAAAGAGACCTGGACTTTGCATCCTGTCCTTGTTTATCTCGAGACTTAGCATCACGACGCGGGGAGGAAGTGTTCGGGGCTGGCACTCAAGGCTCACTGCTGAGAACCTCATTCGGTCCCCTTTGGGGGACCCCAGACGAGGCAGCTGCAGCAGAGGCAAGCCAAGGGCACGGGCCTGGTGGACTGGGGCTGGTCCCAGCTTTGCCCCAAACTGGCCCTGGGACATGGGAGCATCTGGGGACCTATTAAACATCCCAGACTTACGGTCCTAAGGGGCCCTGCTTTTAGCCGCAGGGTAAATGGAAGTTAAACGTAAAGCACCTCTAAAGTGCTCTTGCCACCAAAATGCGATCCTTGGGACAGGAAAGCGCCAGGTTGTAACGCCTCCTTCCCCTCCAGCTCTGACGCAGGGACATAGCCCCCTGGGCAGAGGTGCTGGGTTCTAATCATAGCCACGCCCATCACTCACTACCCAGGTGCCTCTGCACCTTAGTCCCCTCACGTTTAAAATGGGGGCACGAATTGTACCTCTTCCATGCCCTGTTGTGAGGATGAAACTAGTTAACAAGAGCTCAGAGCCACCTTTTCTGGCTGGTGCTCTGTGTACACGTGCGTGTGTGTGTGTGTGTGTGTGTGTGTGTGTGCGCGTGTGTATTCTCTGAAGTGCTTCACGGGCCTTTCAGAATTCCTCCACGCTCCCGGTGCCCAGCACAAGGCCTGCTGCTGGCGTGATGCTGGCGAGGGTAGGACAGGTGGTAGAGTCCTGGAGGCCCTAAAAGTCCAGCAGAGCCCCTGTTGCCTGTCTATGTGGCCCAAAGGTGAGAGTGCCTAATCCTGGCCGGGCCCTGGCTCGCTGGCTGTTCTATTTACAGATCTGGGGGTGGGGGGAGGGATCCAACAGCCGCTGGGCCGGGGGGGCCTGCGGCCTGCACACACAGACCTGCCCGTTGCCCCCTCCCAGGTTGCAGATGAAGCAGCACGGAGGCCCGGGTGTGCAGGCACCGGCACCAGCTACGGTTCCCAGCCCCTCTGGGTCTCTGCCCGGCCTGCCCGGTCTCGCCTCCTTCCCGGCAGGGCCCCGACATGGGCCGTTTGGGGCTGGGAGCTACGCCTGGCCCACAGGCCTACCTGCCAGCTCCCGTCCGCTCTTGGGCAGGCCGGCGGGCCAGGCGTGGCCCCCAGGCACGTGGCAGGCAGGGCGTGGACAAGCCCGCAGCCTGTTCTGCCCGGGCAGCGCGCAGCCCCTCAGACCCCAGTGGCCGGAGCAGGCTGCGGCCGGGAAGGGGTCACCGTGGAGGTGGGTGTGGGTGGGTGGTGGCGGGGTGACCAGCTGGGCACCCGGCGGCCGGATGGTCTACAAGCCAGCTGGGGTGCCACCCACGCCCTCCCAGCCGGAGGCTGACTTAGCACTTCTGGCCTCGGGGACTCAGAGGGGAATATGGCACAGTTCTTGTCTCAAGCAGCCCACAGTTAGCTTCAAACTTTAGTTTTAGATTTTAACATTAAATCTGGGGGGACACATTCCTACTACTGCCCTATTTATTTATAAATATATTTAAATATGACTGGTGCACTATAATGTTATATACAGAATAAATCATATATAAACAAATATAAATGTAGAGATAAGGCTAAAATTTAAACACAGATAGAAGCTCTGAGTTTTCTTCCTGCTCCCAGGGATGATCCCTTACGATCCCTGGGGAGGTCCACACCCTCCTAGACACCTGGGTCCCCGCGGAGTGACAGGCGCAAGACGCAATTGAACAAGGTCTCCTGAGAGAGGATGCTGCCTGCAGGCAGGGCAGCTGGGCGGCTTCCTGCAGGAGGTGGGCCTGAGCTGAGCCTTGAAGGATGTGAGAGTGAGCCTGTGTGAGCAAAGGCCCAGGGGCCAAACAGCAGGTGTCCACGGACAGCTTGCGGCCCCGGGGGGCAAACTGGAGTGCGCCTACAGCCAGCACCCGGGAGTTGGCAAGCCATAAATGAAAACACAAATTCTTGCCCAGAATTCTTTTTTAAACCTAAAAATTATAGGGATGAAAAGAGTATGGATCCGAGAGGCTGAAACTCTGGGTTCTGTCCCGACGATTTCCTCACCAGTAGACACGGGGCAAGTTATATCTTCCCTCTAGCTTCATCTGTAAAATGACCGAGGGCTGCCCAGCTTCTCTCAGTGAGCAGTTAAGGGCCTGGGGCTTTGCCTGTGGTTGGGGGCTTCCCCGGGTCCTTTGCCTGTTGGCTTCTCTGTGCACCCCTGCGCCGCCCCACTCCCAGTCAGCTTTGGGAGGATAGATAGAGATCACCATGCTTGTTCCATGGCCCGACACGAAAACCCAGCTCTGTGCCTGGCACATTGCAGAAGTTCCATGCATATCTGTGACCAGAGATACACATCACGGGAGCTTACAGCTTCAAAACTTACTCTATTTTGTCCTTTGGGGGCAGAAATCCTTCCAAAATGCAGTGCATATTTCAAGAGAAGGCAGTCAGGTCCTCACCCAGAACCCAGAGATCAACCCGAGCTGCAAGAAGGGATGTTCTTGAGTCTCGTCTTGTTTTTATAGGACTGTTTTATAGCCTTATATCCTCCCTCATTGTCAGGATATTTATCACAGCTGTCAGCCTGCTTGCCTCTTAATTAAAGCCCTCCCAGGTCCTGCTCATCTGCTGGGGACAAGAAATACAGATAACACACTATCAAGAGAGGGAAAAGACAACCCACCGAATGAGAGACCGATTTTGCAAATCATACATCTGATAAGGGACTTGTTTCTAAATATATAAAGAACTCTTACAACTCAATATTAAAAAGAGAACCTATATAAAAGTGGGCAAAGGATTTGAGTAGACATTTCTCCAAAGATATACTAGCTGTCAATAAGCACATAAAAAGATGCTCAACATAATAGCCCCCAGGGAAATGCAAATTAAAACCATGAGATACCTCTTCACACCCACTAGGATGGCTTAATCAAAACAAGACAGAGAAAATAAGTGTTGGTGAGGATGTAGAGAAATCGGAACCCTCATCCACTGCTAGTGGGAAAGTAAAATGGTGTAGCCACTAGGGAAAAAGAGTCTGGAAGTTCCTCAAAAAGTTAAATACAGAGTTTCTATATGCCCCAGCAATCCCACTCCTAGGAATATATATAACCTAGAGAAATGAAAGCATATGTACACACAAAAATATGTGCACCAATGTTCCTAGTAGCACATTCACAATACCCAAAGAGTGGAAACAACACGATGACCATCAACGGACGGATGCCTAAACAAAATGTGGTTTATGCACACAATAGAATAATATTCAGTAATGAAAAGGAATGAGGTACTGATACATGCTACAACATGATGAACCCTGAAAATATTATGTTAAATGAAAGGAGCCAGTCACAAAAGGTCACATATTGTATGATTCCATTTATATGAAATGCCTAGAAATAGGCAAATCTATAGGGACAGAAAGTAGATGAGAGGCTGCCAGGGCCTAAGGGGAGAAGGGGGTGGGGAAAATGGTACAGGGTTTCTTTTTTGGCATGATGAAAATGTTCTAAAATTGACTGTAGTGATGGTTGTACAGCTCTGTGCATACACTAAAAACCACTGGTTGTTTACTTTAAATGGATGAATTATATAGTATGTGAATTATAGCTCAATAATGTTGTTACAAAAAAGCTGAGATACCACACAGCCTGTTATGACTGTGTGTAAACTAAGAATAAACGTGCTTTGGTGAGAGTTTAAGGACTCTTCAATGAACTTAATGCGTGAATTTTGTGACATCGATGCTGGTGATTCTGCAACCTTCCAAAGTTATTTCCTAGCTGTTTTCCAAAATCTGAGGTTTCTAAGCCCCAGGACCTCTAGCAAAGTGAGGCTTATGTTGGTGTAGGGGAGATGGTACCATGGGCTAAACAGCCCTCTTGGCTACTGAGTGGGCCCTGCAGCAGCTTTTGCCCACACAGCTACTTCTCTGCACTCTACCCCATGCCAGCAGACAGCTGTTCCAGAGCCACACTGGACGGCATGCGAGGAAGGGTACTGAGGCCTGAGGCCCACCCTCCCAGCTCCCAGGGTGGGTCAGTGAATAGGACAGATGTGTTCCGGTGACAGAGGACTGGGAGGAATCATCTGCTACTCATCCAAGTGGCTGAGGGTTTATATAAAGACATACGGCTGGAAGCTGGCACACAACGGCAAATCTGCTTGCATTAGGTCCAATCCATTCGTCTTTCCCCACCAAACTCATTCCCTCCTTAATTAGGCAGAAGATCAGCCGCCGAGAGCCATCGTTGGTCATTGGGAGCTTGCCCAGCAGAATGTGGTCTCAGGAAAACATCTGGATGTTGTGGATTTACTCAGGATCAGACGCCTTTGTAAACTGCGAGATAGGCCAGCAAGAACACAGGCAGCTGTGGGGTCATATTTCAGCTGCGCCACATATTAGCTGGGTGGCTTTGGCAAGTCACTTTACCTCTCTGAGCCTCAGTTTCCTCATCTGTACAATGGAGTGATGTTTGTTACTTGAATGAAATGTAGTAAGGATTATATGAGATAAGCCAAGTGCCACGGTCTGAGCCTGTTAAAGTCACACAATTTTCATGATGTTCCTTTCTGCCTAGGATTTTTAAAAACCTTTGGTCTGTGTAAAGCATAAATAGAAGCACCTGAATCAATACAGGGTGTTCTCTGCTGAATGGAAAAATTTCCTCTAAAATTTTCTAAAAATAAGCTCTGAGATAATGGTCTGGAGATCGGCACACATTTCTCACCAAGACTCTTCGGGACTCAGGAAGAGGTAAGAAGAGGGGGGCAGTAGAGCAGGGAGGGGTAGAGTAGGGAGAGGCTGGTGGTCAGGGGCAGGGCACCAGGGCGGTCTGGGACTGGGCAGTGAGCCCTCTAGGGGTTGCCAGTCCCAACATCAGGCCCCCTGCCAGGGATGGCCCTCATGCCATGGCGGTCCCCAGGCCACCCTCCCTCACCAGCATCCCCAGCTCCTGGATCAAACCCTACTAGCTGCCTCTCTGCCTTCACACCCCTTGAGAACAGCCCTTTCCCACTGACAGTACTTCTCTCTTTCCTGCCTGTCTCCTTCCCAAGTTCCTTGAGGGCGAGAACAGAGGGAAACTCACTTCTGTAAGCCCAGCACTTAGTCCAGTGCCATTAGGTCAAGCCTGAGCTACACTGGAGGCAGCTGGAGGGCCTGTTAAAACATGCTGCTGGGTTGCATCTCCAGGATTTCTGATGCTGCCGGTCACAGGACCCCCGGCTGAAAATCACTGCAGTGGACGCTCACAAAAGGTCTATGTGAGGGGTGAGTGAGTTAACGAATCACTTGCATGTAAGAACCACTCCAGATCTGACTTTTCCCTTGAATTCTTAGAGTCGGGCCCAGCTCTCCATAAAGCCCTCCCTGACCCACAGGGCCCCTGGTATCTCTCCTCATGTTCCTCTTGGTCTTGAGGGTCAGGTGTGTGTGCCCCATTCCTGCACGCCCCTTGGCCTCCCAAAGCTGGCTCCTTCTGGTAAGGAGAAGGCGGTCCAGGCCATGGCGGCATTGCCCACTCGGCCAATGAGGCAAACCCTCCAGGAGAACTGCTCCCACGGTCCCCTCCCCTCCTGTACGTGGGTCACCAGGCCCACTGCAGGCTGAGGGTGAAGAGAGTAGTGGAACTGGGAGACCACACAGATCCTGGGGACCCAGGAGCCCCCAACACAACAACTGGGGTGATGTTCCCAGAGTACGAGTTTCCTAGATGACCTAGAATTCAGAAGGCCTGACACCATATTCATGACTTTCTTTCACTAAGAGTTAATAGCCAGGCCTGGAGCAAGTCTCACCGGCACAGTTCGTTACTACCCACCATCAGCACAGAGGCAGGAGGGGGGTCAGTGCCGGCTGCGAGGGGGAGGGAGTCGGTGGTCAGCGCCCAGACCAGGGGCGCAAAGCGGGAAGATGCTAGGGTCCCCAGGCTGCACAACCCCAGGGGCGTGATTCACATCGTGATCCGTGTGAACAGGCCCTCTGGAGTGGTACAGTGCACAGCCTGCACGGTTTTATGCAAAGCTTGGTCCTGCCAATTCTCCGCTGAAAAATGTCCTCATTTGTTATTCCCTGAGTCCCCACTGTGTACCCAGCAGGTGTTCTGGCAGCTGGCTAGAAGACGGCTTGTCCTCTTGGGGCTCTTTGGGGAAAGGCCAGCTACACCCCGCAGCCAAGAGAAAAGTGCTCGAAAGAGGGCGTGCCCAGCTCTGTGGCAGCCAGGGAGGAACGCCTGTCTCTGCCCAGGGAGGTCAGGGCGCTGGCATGTGGAGGCACCCAGCTCCCTATGGACCCCTTAATCCCGCCAGGCTAGAGGCTATCGGCAGTGGCAGCTGAATCTGCAGCCTCAGCACTTGGCCTTGGGTGGCTTCTTGCTTTCCAGGGACACCTGCTGCTGCAACCCCTGGGGCCTGATGGGTCTTGTGGGCTGTTGGCTGTCCCCATCTTCCCCCTTGCCGTGGTGTAAATCTGCGGATTCAGCAAGGGGCCCCCTGCTCCTGGGGAGGCTGGAGGACGGGAAAGGGGCAGAGGCAGGCGGCCAAGCCAGAGAGAGGCAGCTCCCGGGGCTGCTGCCAAGGAGCTCAGCCCGCCTCACGCGGCCAGTTTCTTGGGTTGGGGTGCATGCTTCCCAGCTTTGCCCCGCTGATGGGCCACCTCGGGGGCACCCTCCCCTGACCCTCCGTGGCCTCTTCCTCTGCACTCCTGTCACATTACCATCGACTGCACACACCGGTTCACTCATCTGTCACCCCACCAGGCTGGGGGCCACTTCCAACTCATTTCTGTGTCTCTAGCATCCAGCCCGGGGCCTGGCACCATGTAGGTGCTCAATTAATGCTTGTGGCTTGAATGACTTAACTGCTAGATTCCGTGCCTGAGGGCAAAGTGTGCTTGAGTGCGTCTGTTCTCCCCAGAACCTAGCTGGAGCCCTCCTGCACCCAGTGGGGATTCAATCATACAGTGCGTTTCGAACCCCTCCGGTAGCCTGGCCATACTGTTAGAACTGGCCAGACATTTCGCTATTTGATGAACTCTGTAACACAGAAGACCAATGCACAGCTGTGCTTAAACACTGCAAGTAAACAGAATAACACAAATGCAGCTTAGTTCGTGCAACTCTGGCAAAAGTAGGAAATCAAACCCCATATCTGAGGCACATCAGGGGGCAGCCTGGTAGGTGCATACCCAGGGAAGGAGGCTTCAGGTATGCTTGGCCGATGGCTCCAGGGCCCATGAGCCTCTGAGCCAGGGGGTAGAGCGGTCTGCCCAGTCTCCACCAGGGAGAAGCGTCTGGGGCAGCTGTGGCTTCTGGCAGATGGCCTCCGTGGCTTTTCCCTATCAAGCCCCACCTGATCTATAGTCTCGACTCTGGCTATCCCACCTTATGCTTTTTTCCGGCTCAAGTCATAGATTTAATCTCTGTGCCTGGAAAGTCCTTTTCCTCCAAAGGACAAAATTCAAGGTGCAGCAGAAAGGCCACTCCTCTGTGAAGTCCTTACCCTACCTCCTCTTCGAGGCAGGATGAATGTCCCTCCCCTAGTCCCCTTGGCTCTCTGCAGCACAGGTAACAGGATGGAACCAGCACACAATGGTAGGTACTTTCCTTAATACCTACTTGGACTTAGAGGTCCAAGGGGTGGATGGCGGTGGGGTCCCTAGCCCCCTTTAATCTCCGTCACCCCTCCCCATGTGCTAATGTTAGTATGAAAACTAATACCCTTGGTATGAATAATTCACATTTCCCAGTCAGGTAAAGTGAATAACACCTCCTACAAAATCGTTCCCATTTTACAGATCTGAAACAAATAATCCAAGTAAAAAGCTGGCTACTTGCTATGCAAATAGAAGCAGCTTTCAGGGAAGTCCCCTAGTTCCCCCTTCCCTCCACATGACTGCCCCTGAAGCCACATCATGTAGAAATCCCGGGCCTCCCCGGGGCTGTGAGGTCCGTCCGCCCTCCCCTACCGGGATGCAGCCGGGAGGTCACATCCCAGCACTCAGCAAGTGCCTGGCACCTGCCACATCAACAACGATCAAGAGTCAAAGAAGAGAACTTACTGTGAGGCGAGGCCCGACTCAAATGGTGGGGAGACTGACTGTGGACTTGTACACTCAGGGTATTATTACTTCCATTTTACAGATGAGAAAACTGAGGTTGAGGCCCCACAGTTGGCTCTTGCCCTAGTCCAGTCCCTGCATTCAAGCTGCCTCCAGGGCAGTGAGGCTGGGCAGCTCGTGGCCGTGGGCATGAGTCATAGCCGGTTACCTGGTCTACATGGGGCTCTGAGGTGGTCTTGGCTTCCTCTCGGCTCTGCCTCTGCCCTGCTGAGCTGCCCAAACTCATACTTTCCAGCCTCTCGTTCTCAGGCTGTTCCTGCAAATCTGGGGCTGCCCTCTTCTCCTAGATTCTTTTTTTTTTTTTTTTTTTAAATACATGCAGCAGCCCCTGCCCCGCTCATCTCACTACCTACCAGTCTCCCGCTCCAGCCCTGCAGTTTTTCACTCTATACCAACAAGCCAAGCTCTCACTAACCTTGGGGTGTTGATACATGCTTTTCTCTTTGCAGGGAATTTTTTTTTTAATTAATTAATTTATTTATGGCTGTGTTGGGTCTTCGTTTCTGTGTGAGGGCTTTCTCTAGTTGCGGCAAGCGGGGGCCACTCTTCATCGCGGTGCGCGGGCCTCTCACTATCGTGGCCTCTCTTGTTGCAGAGCACAGGCTCCAGACGCACAGGCTCAGTAATTGTGGCTCACGGGCCCAGTTGCTCTGCGGCATGTGGGATCTTCCCAGACCAGGGCTCGAACCCATGTCCCCTGAATTGCCAGGCAGATTCTCAACCACTGCGCCACCAGGGAAGCCCCTCCTAGATTCTAAACCACGGCAGCGCAGGCCCTCCCTCGCAGATCTCAGGTTAATGGGTCCAGGGGGCAAGAAGGAGGTGCTACCTGAGTCCAGGTGCCCCTCACACCCCCCGCCCCGACAGTTCACTTGAGGGGAGACAGCATAGAAGATGCCAGTCTCAAATCCAGGTTTAAAAGCTGGGTCATAGCCACACACATCTTAATTGGTGCATTTCTATTTTCTCTGTGGGCATTTTGCCTTTCTGACGGACTCTTACAGACATTTTACTGTTACATTTCTTGTAATACTGCCTGGAATCGTTATTCAGACATCATTAAAAAATCATTATCGTTTTAAAAGGAAGGCTGACAAGCTCCTACAAAAGAGAATACAAAAAGCACAGGCGCGTGCACACACACTCATAAAGCCTGTACACACACAAATAACACACACGTGCAAGTTTGGTTGGACAGAAAAGAGAGGTTTATCACCACACCGCTTGCAAAATAGAAGTGGATGAATAATTTACAGGGCTTTTTACAGACATTTAGAGTTTTGAAACATTCTAGAAAAATCCGGTTTGATTACTTAACACCAGTCGTTCTCTGATAAACCAACCCAGAAGTGGTTACCAATAAGTAAAATTTACGGTTCCCAAATGGACCTGCCTTCCACAGAAACACATCATAAACATTAACCCTTTTTTTTTTTTTGTAACACACCAGAACCCGCAAAGCTGTTGCTCTCATTAACTGAAGGCACTGTGTGGGATAAATCCTTAAACCCCTTATTTTGAAAAGGTTCCTGACAATGTACAGATGAGAAGATTCCCCATTTTGGCAAGAGCTTCACCAGACTGTGCTCTTTGGTGCCAGCTGCCAAACGGGGGCTCCCTGCGGTGCCGGGGTACACTTCAGCAGGCCAGGGGGTCGTGGGGCTGGAGGGAGGAGCCCACACCCTGCCCAGGCCACCTTGGCTCTAACCAGACTCACCAACGACAGGCTGATGTGAGGGGCTGAAGCACGGGTCCCTTGACAGCCCCACTGTGATCTGGCCAACCGTTCTTGCTGGGGTCTCCCTCTGACCTGCGAGCAGCCTGACTTTGGTTTTGAAGACAGGCAGATGCTCAGAACCAGATGCGTGGGACCTGCCACGGGCGTGGGACCCGCCACGGGCCAGGCCGCCGGGCCCCTCAGCCTGCACTCCAGTTCCTGGCTGCAGGGAGTGGACGGGGTCGTGACTGATGCCCGGTTTCAGAGTGCACTGCGGGAGAGTGGCTCTGTCTTGATACTTCCTGTTTAGGGAGGAAACCTCACTGGTGGTAATTAGTGGCTCAGAGTCAAGTCTCTTTGCTACAGGAACTGAGGCAGGACAGCCAGCAGAACCCAAGATACATAAAATGAATAAACGTCATCCACTGCAGGGCAGATTGCCTCACCACAGGGCTGTGTGTATGTGTGTGTGTGTGAGAGAGAGGGAGGGAAGGAGAAAGAGAAAGAGAGGGACACCTTTACTTCTCGGATACAAAGCCAAACGTAATGGCTGCAGAAAATGGCAATTTACCAGTTGCTGGGTGGTTAACGCATTGCAATCACTGTGGCTGTCATCGGCTTCGTGATAATTCTCGTTACATTTTGTGCCAACAAAGGCTTCACAGTCGTCTTTACTTGCTAGTCAGCGCCCACGGTGGGGAGGAAGACAGACAGACAGAAGGACCCACAGAAAGACAACCTGTTCGGAGGGCAAAGCACGGATGGGGCGGGCCTGCCGGTGCCGGTGACCCTGCTCTGCCAGCGACCCTGGAGTCCACACCAACAGCATAGAGGGAGGCCAGAGGTTTGGAGGCTTTCGTATCATTGAAGTAAATCATGCCAAGTTCAGTCTTACGACAGGTGTATTTGATTGTTTTCAACTTGTTGGAAAACTGGCGATCTTGGGAAACTAGCTCTGAGCAACCCTGGGCATCTGGGCCTTTGGTGACCAGAATACATCACCCTGGGCTCCTGACAGGTTTACTCTTATTACCAGCAACAGATCAGGGCCTGCACGGTTCTCTGCTGTGGCTCCTATGTCTTGTCACTTCTACTCAAGCGCACCCGCCTGCGGACAGGGGCATTCTGGCATCTTCTGTAGTCCAGCCTAGGCCAGCACGCGCGGACTGACTTTCCCCTACTCAGCCCACCTGCCTCCTTTCAGTCCCCGCTGCTCCCCACTTCGGCCGGTGCTGCCACCTCCACCTGAAGTCTTGACAGCCTCCTGGCCATCCAAACGCCCACTCCCTAAAGACCCAGCCTGAGCCCTTGGGCCTGCCAGGTACCTCCCAGCCCCCCAGAGCCCAGCTACCATCTCCCCTGCTCTGAATACAGAGGCAGCTGTTCAGGTGGGAGATCTAGTTAGACAGACCTAGGTGTGAATTCAGGTTTGGCCACGTACCAGCAGTGTGACCTTGAGCAGGCTGTTTTCCTTCTCTGTTCTGATGGTTAAGTGAAACAGTGAACATGAAAGCCCCAAACCCACATCTTAGCATTGCTCTTACTTACGCATGTCCTGCGTTCCACTGTGGGCCACCGGCCACAGGCAGCCCTGGCCTCTTCTCCCTCTGCCGCCTGGTAGCATTTTGTACCCTCACTCAGCTTCCCAATTGACTACAAGCTCCCTGAGGGCTCTCCACTCCTGTGTACCTACCCAGCCCCACGCACCGTGCTCTGCTCAGTGAGGCTGGTGGATGCCTGGGGGCTGGGGGCGCTCAGGCAGTGCTCCTGAACAGTGAACACCACATCGCCCAGGAGTTTCGGCTGTGGGCTTCTGGGCAGCTCCATGCGTGGAGCCGCTGCCTGATGCAGTAGTTGGGGTGGGCTCAGCATGCTCTGTTCCCATCAGAGCTACCGGGTGGTCTCCTATCCCCCTGGAGAAGCTGCACAGTCAGGAAACCGCACTTCCTTCTGAAAGCAAACCCGCCAGGTATGAGCAGACACGAGGTCCAGGCACACCCCCATGGCTCCAGCTGGGATGCCCTGTCCCTTGGGGTTCTCCCTGAGCTCCCCCCAATCTTGGGATGCCCCCTCTCCCCTCGCTTGCCACACACAGCCACGCCAGATCAGAATGTTCAAGAAGAGTTGTAGCCAAAGTTATGGGAGAACAAAAGGCAGCCAAGCCAGAACTTACAGAGCAGTCAGGTCTCCAGCCTCCAGCCTTCTAATCCAGCAACACCAGGAGGGTGGGGCTTCCCGGGATGGAACGCCCTGAACCCCCATCACAACCCTTGGCCCCCTGGCCTGGCACGTCTAGCTTTCTTCCCTTCCAGTTCCAGGCGCCACCTGACTTCTGGCCAAAGTGGAGCCATCTCCGCAGACCAGCCTCAAAGGGCGTGCTCTGACCTCCAGCAGCGGCGGCTCAGGCCCCCACCCACTTCGGGGCTGGTTCGCTGGACCCTGCCCCACCGTGTCCGGTGCATTACCGACCCATGTACACGTCCGACTGGGCGCCCGGGCTCAGCACAGGCCCCTTGGATCCCAAAAGGCCCGTCTGGGTGGCCCCACAGGCCCTGTGTTTGGCCATCCTGTCTTTGAGCAGTCTCCCCCTGGAGGGCCTATCTCACAGGGCCACCCGAAGCCCCCTAACATCCTCAGCTGCGAGCCCTGAGTCATTCAGCTTCAGAGAGACCTTCACCCCGACTGCAGGGCATGCTGTCACCCTCCCAAGCCCGCCAGTCAAATCACAGGCCTACCCTTCCCACAGCCTGACGGCCACCATAAGCATCGGATGCTACAGTAACGGGAACAGTCTTCCCGTCACAGACCCGGCACACCGGCTCCGGGAAGCCAGCTGTCTACACATGAACCAAGAAAGCTTAGGCCCACTCCCCGTGGAAAGCTTAGGAAGCCCACTCACCAGTCCCTAAATTCCTCTACATCTACCTGTGACTGATTTGATAGTCTTGGGGCTGCATTTTTCACAGTTTGATCTCCTAATCGGAGAGCTCCAAAAGGCTTAAAAATGTGCTGTGCTCCGACCCCACCTGGCTCTCATTAAGCAGAAGAGGGAGCAAGGAGTAAGTTACTGCCTGATTGCAGGACAATTAGCGCTCCCCCGCTGCACGTTCCGCCCGGTGACTACGGTGACTGATGAGGACAGACTGATTGGAAAGAGTAATTCTCTAGTGACAGTGTTCCACACCTGAGGAGGACGGAAACAGTTTGCTCTGGGTGGAAGTGACAAGGCAGGGGTTTAGGATCCTGCATAAATTAGCAGCCGCCGATCCCACCCTGACAGCAGGCACAGTGGTCAATACCTCCAAGCTAGGCGGGAGCCGTCTCCGCTTTGGAATCCTGACTTGCATTAGCTGTGGGACCTGGGCCTCAGCTGCCCCACTTGTATTCAGAAATAAGCGGAGGGTGTGGGTTTTCGTGGGATGATAAATGACAACCGACACTCATCCTGCCAGAAGCGGGACTCAGCCAGGTCCTGAGTGCCCGGCACCAAGTTAGTGCTCAGTAAATGTTGAAAGAATAAACGATGAGGCCGAATTTGGACAAGCATAGAGTTCGTGGTTAGGAGCACAGATTTGGGCTCAAAAGAATGGAGTCTCCTGTGCTCCTGGGAGAGTTACGTGGCTGGGAGAACAGCACTGTCTACTTCATAAGAGAGCCGGAAGGTTTGAATGTGCTCACACACATAACACGCTTGGCACGTGGGAAGCTGGACATTCAGTGATAATGACAATTGCCATCTGAGGTGTGAAGGAAGAGGTGCTCGTGGCCCGCCAAGGATGTGAAGGGCTGACATGCGGAGGTCTGGGACCAGCGGGTCAGGTTGGACGGGTAGGTGGGTCCAGCTGCAGGGAGCAGACAGGAGGAAGTGACACTTGCAAATCACCTAGACTGCCCTGTGCCCCCAACCCTTGCCTCCCCACCTCCAAGTTCTGTAATCTCCACAGCTCCTAAATTGAGGCCTGGGCCCCGAGGTCAGGCCCGCAACAGAGAAGGGGAGCATGGAGGCCACGCTCTCGTGAGCCGAGGGATTCAGAGTGGAAGAGCGATGAGCCTGGAAGGTCCCCAGCTGACGTTAACACAAACTCTGGGGGGAGGGGGAGGGACCTGATATTTACTGCACTCCTAAAACCCAGCACTTCACACAGTCACATCCACCCCCACCCCCGGCAGGCATTATGGTTCCTGTTTTACAGGAAGATTATGTCCCAAGCCCTTAGCAAGGTGTTATAGACGAAGCAGGTTCAGAGAACTGAGGACTTGGCCAAGGCCACAAGGTAAAGAGCTGTGATTCAGACTTGGGGGTCCACCTGACTGCAAAGCCAGGCGCCCTCCCCTGCAGTCAGCCTCTCCACTGCTCAGGTGTGCAGCTTGGGTTTCAGTCCTTAAATTTCCCTTTTTAACTACCTGAAGCCCTGCCCAATACTCTGAGACGTCCAGCGAGGGAAGGGCCCTGAGTTAAGGACAGGAAACTTGAAGGGGAGAGGAATTTACCCGTTTAGCATCTCTAGGCTGGAGAGGGCACACCTATGGTCCCAGTGTGGCCAGGCCTGGTCCTGGGGAGCTCAGCAGGCTTGGGGCTGGCTGTCCAACTCTCTAGTGAACAGGTGGCCTGGCCTGAGCTCCCCGCGAGCTCTGAGGCCAGGGTCGCCCCATGCCAACTCCAGGCCTTCCTCCCCCAGGCCTGGCTGAGGCTACCTGTCTACCATTCAAGGCCTCCTTCGGGAAAACCTTTCTACCCCAGTGATAGCCCCTGCCCCACTACGTCCATTCATCCATCAGACATTGATTAAACATCTGCTCCCAGGTGACCCCTCTGCCGGCCACTGGGGATAGAGTGGGAATAGAGATGAGTTAGATACAGTCCCAGCCCTCCAGGCACTCCTGACCGGATGCAGGAGGGGTTCACTCTGCAGAACTGGATTCAGCCAGCTGTGGGTAGGACCTAGGCATCTGTTTTTTTTTTTTTTTTTTTTTTTTTAAAAGAAACCATGCGGGGCTTCCCTGGTGGCGCAGTGGTTGAGAATCTGCCTGCCAATGCAGGGGACACGGGTTCGAGCCCTGGTCTGGGAAGATCCCACATACCATGGAGCAACTAGGCCCGTGAGCCACAACTACTGAGCCTATGCGTTTGGAGCCTGTGCTCCGCAACAAGAGAGGCCGCGATAGTGAGAGGCCCGCACGCTGCGATGAAGAGTGGCCCCCGCTTGCCGCAACTAGAGAAAGCCCTCGCACAGAAATGAAGACCCAACACAGCCAAAAATAAATAAATCAAAAAAAAAAAAAAAAAAAAGAAACCATGCGGGTGACTGAAGGGGCACACCCAGGTGAGACTCTTTGGTCCTGTGGATATTCTGGCCCCCAGTACTGCATTCTTCAGGCTGCCACAATCGTCTGAGAACACGGCCTGTCTCTTCTCCCACAAGTAGGCTCCTCTGGGCTCTCAAGTCAGATAAATCTGTGTACAAATCCTACTTTTGCAACCTGCTACCCGTGTATCCTTGCAAAATACCCATGCTCTCTGAGGCTCAGTTTCCCCGTCTTAAATGAGATAATTGGTGCCTTCCTATGCTGAGGATTAACTGGGATATTGTGTGCAAAGCAAGATGTCTGGCACAGATAAATGCACAATAAATGTCTGCTATTAATTATATCATCACTGCACTCTGATGGACAGAAATATTTCCCTGTGGGTATCTCCAGAATCCCTACTCCTGGAGCCTGAGAGGCGGCCCTGGAAACCTGCGAGGCCTCTCCGCGGAGTCCTCTGCCAGGGCTCCCAACGAGACCTGTCTGCATTTTCCCCGTGGACCCAGCCTCCTGGCCCTCAAAGGAAATATTA
Source organism: Balaenoptera physalus (assembly GCF_965194825.1). Classification (NCBI taxonomy): domain Eukaryota; kingdom Metazoa; phylum Chordata; class Mammalia; order Artiodactyla; family Balaenopteridae; genus Balaenoptera; species Balaenoptera physalus. Next base: position 13,565,005 of record NC_138885.1, read on the forward strand.
GCTTGTCGTACCCTCCCCTTCATCTAACCAGAGTGAACAAAGTTCCAACCACACCCCTCTGGGCAGCCTGCCCCCAATTTCGGGGAAACGGGCAAGGGAAATGGGTTAAGTTTGCCAGGTGGGAGCTCCGCGGGCAGAGGACACTGGTGAGCCCAGCCTCCTCCCGATCAAGGTCGGGAGCCCCCGCCCCTGCCGCCTGCCTCGCCCGGGCTGCGACGGGCTGCGACGGGCTGCGAGAAGAGCCCGCCCACCGCTCCCGCCCTGCCCGGAGACCGCGGGCCCGGAGCTGCGGGGAACCGGGGGCCGGAGGACTCGGCGGGGTGGGGCGCGAGAGGCAGCAGCCCCGGGGCTTAGCGCGGCCCCTGCAGTCCCGCCCCCGGCGCAGGGCGCGTCCGGCCTGCCCGGCCGGAGTGGCGCCTGAGGTTTGCGTCCCTGGGGAAGAAAGGCGCCCACAGCGTGGGGGACCCAGCACCCAGGGTCGCTGCCGCCGGGCACACGTGGCTCGGTCCCAGCGGCGCAGGCCTCCAGCACGCGCGCGGCGGCGCGCGGCGAGGGCGCGCTCGGGGGCGGGCTCCGGGGCTGGGGGCGAGCGGGCGGGGGCTCACTCACCTCTCAGGCCCGCCGCGCGGAGCAGCGGCGGCGGCAGACGGTCCGCGGCGGAGGCGGCGGCCCGGCCCGGAGGCTCCTCCTCTCCCCCCGCCCCGCCTGCCCGCGGGGCCGGACCTGCGGGGGGAGGTGGCCGCCCGCCAGCCCGCTGCTGCTTATCCGGCTCGGCCGCCTCCCCCGGGGCCACAATCGGAGAGCCGCAGGGTCCTCGGGCGGCAGGCACCAACGATCCGCCGCCCCTCAGCCCCTGGCCTGAGCTTCGGACACGTGTTGATCGGCGCCCCCTTCCCCGATTTAAAGGGTGCAGAACTCCGGGACCAACTCTTAACCGGGACAAGGGGGGCGTGTGGAGGCCGGGGTAACTTCTGGGACCCACTCGCTCCCTTCACCTGAGGGACATCTCAAATCCACGTCCATTTTATAACCGAGGTTGAGTGGCAGGCCAAGTTCACACAGGTGGAAAGAGGCCAGGGCACCAGGTTCAACCGGGCTTCCTTCCTGCCTGCCTGCCAGGGGAGCAGGCAGTACAGGCCCTTCCTGGACGAGGCTGCATCCCGGCCTTTGGTTCCTTGTTTCTCCTCTGTCGCTTGTCTACCCTTAGGGCAGACCTCTGACCCTCTAAATAGTCCTCAGTTTCAGGTTTTGGGAGGGCCCTTGGGAGCTTGTCTGTCTGTCTAGACTTCCTGGGCTTCAAACCACCCTTCTGCCCCCGAGAAAGATGACCTCCAGCCCTGGGCCCTGTCCTCCCTTCCCCCACGCTAGTGGCATCCCACACAGCAGGGAGTCAGGTGTAAGTTAAGGATATCTTTTGGGTACCTTTCTAGAGGTGTGTGCCTTCATCTGAAGCCCTTTCTCACCTACAACCTCACATCATGTGCTGCTGACAGCTATACCGCCCCCTTTTACAGGTGAGGACATAGGGACCCTGATGGTTGTCGGGCACCAATGTCACTCATCTTCTGGGAAGCTGACTGGGGGTCACCTGACCCCTGGGACTCTTTCTGGATTATTCCTGTAGTACATATTCTGCCAGCCCTTGATAAAGAGCTTCAAATTACTCCAGGATAACAACCTGTTCTGGAGAGATAAGTCCTAGGGAGGGGTAATCTGATCCCTGAGACCAGAGAGGCAGGGGGCTGGGCCTCAGGAATGGCCCCAGAGCTAGACCCCAGCGAGCACTATGGGGGGAGGGGCAGACCTGGTGGGGTGGTGGGGTGAGGGGCCTCTCCTCCATCCTCCAACCCTGTCGAGACCCACCCATGAGCGTCTTGTGCTTCCTCACTTCCATAGGTTTCCTCCTGCCTGAAATACCCTCCTTCCCCAGCTCGCTTCTTCGCTAGGCCCCAAGGCCCAGGTCCTCTCCCACCTCCTTCGGTGACCCTCCTGCCCCACCCTGCCCTAGGACCTCTCTGAGCTCCTGTGGCAGTTCTCATAGGTCTTCATGCATTCCACACTCAGGGAACCCCACCATACCAGTGTTCCAGGTGCCAGAGACACAGATGCCCCATGCCTGGTCCTGGCCCTTGGATAGCAAGTTGCCTCTGCAGTGGGTTGTAGACTTTGGGGAGACAAGAATGAGCACCTAGCCCTCTTTGGTGCCCCTAGCATGGTGCCCTGCGCATAGTAGGTACTCTTTAAGGATCTGCTCTGGCTGATGGGGGGTCTCTGAGCATCCTTCCTGCAACTCCGAAGGGAGGCACAAGGAGATGAAGCTTGGGAAATGGAGACACTGAGAGGTCTTCCAGCCTTCTCAAAGGATCTGTCCAGAATCCTTCCAAAGAGACCTGGTGGGCCGCTGAGGGGCTCCCAATGAGTTGGGGAGCGAGCTGAAGGCTGGAGTGGCAGAGGTGCACAGAGGAATGTCCTAGTAGAGCATGAACTTCTGCAAGAGAACAATCAGGGGCCTGAAAGGCACAGGGAGGGAGGGAGGTGAACACCCTGCTGAGGCCAAGCACCTTGGTGGACATAGCACCACCCACGCCGTCGGGCTTTGGTGCTTTGCGGACATAGCACCACCCACGCCGTCGGGCTTTGGTGCTTTGCGGACATAGCACCACCCACGCCGTCGGGCTTTGGTGCTTTGCGGACATAGCACCACCCACGCCGTCGGGCTTTGGTGCTTTGCGGACATAGCACCACCCACGCCGTCGGGCTTTGGTGCTTTGCCCATCTGTCTCCCTATCTCGCCTGGCATGGGGCCTGGTGAGGGTGAGAGCTCAATACATGTTTCCTGGGGCCAAACTCCCAGAAGCAGACAAGACCTCTCCTGAGCAGGGAGGGAGCGTGGCACCGACATTGGCTGAGCACTTCCTCTGTGCCAGAGTCCTTGGCCAGGCCAAGGGCAGAGCAGTTGGAGCCATCTTTTTGAGACATTTGTCAGATCATGTTACTCCTCGGCTCAAAACCTGCCCTGGCTCCCTGGTCTCTCGGAGTCAAAGCAAAGTCCTTGTAATGGCGACCAGGCCCAGTGGGACCTTGTCTCCGGTTCCCCTCTCTCTGCTCTCTCAGCCCTGCCAAGCTGGCCTTCTCCCTCCCTCCTCTGGAGCCTTGCAGAATAATATCACCTCTGCGAGACCCACCCCTCCCTATCATCCCCATCCCTCATCTGTGTACCCGGCCCTATTTCTTTTCTTTTCACTTAGCCTTTTTTCCTTCTAACACACTATAAAACACACCTTCTCTGTTAGCTGTTTATTAACTGTCTGCTCCCACAGAAATGTGGGCTCCCCCAGGGAAGGAAGTTTTATCTGCCTTCCTCACTTCTGTGTTCCCAGCCCATGGATCAGAGCCTGGCACATAGTCGGTGCTCTGTAAATAGTTGTTGAATGAATGCACTGCCATTCTCAACCTTCTGTATCTCCCAGCATCTCTGGGAAGTTTCCCCAGGGCTCCTGCCCACCTCTGGTCTCCCCCCCTTGCTTGCCCCAGAGCTAGCACACTGCAGGAACACAGGAGGCGCTCAGTACACGCACTGGTGGATATCTGCACCTGGAGCCCCTGGGTGTCAGTCTCCTGAGATTGCCCTCTTTCCTGAAGACAAGGCTACTCCTTTGGCTAAGAAAATGAGAGTATTCAGGAAGAGAATCTAGATTCATCTCCTATTTGGGCCAGAGAGAAGGACGTAGTTCACTCTCCGCTTCTTGGATTGATCCCGCACTTATAAGCTGAGACAGAGCACATCCATTTCACAAAATAAATACTCTAAATGACTACTCAATCAAGATGGTCACAAGAACCTGTGTGCCGGATGTATTCTGACAGCCTGGCTGGGAGCCAGGCCACCTCTGCCCAGCCCGGGCTGTGTCCCCAGGGAAGGTGCCCTGGCCTCCACTGCCCAGCCCAGGCCAGGTAAGACTCCTCCAACCAAGCCTCTGGGCACGGGGAGCTGCTTCTTCCTGTGAAGGACGGAGAGGGGCTGCGGCTTGGGGTAGGGATTCTGAGGGAAAATGGAGGGGTTGTCTCTTCCTCCATGAAGACCCAGTGGATGAAGCCATGTCTAAACCCCCCAGAGGTGAGGCAGGGCAGCGGGCGATGGGCATGGTCTGTGAGGGGCAGGCACCGGATGGGGAGGCAAGCTGCAAAAGTGTGCTCAGAGCCTGGCGTTTACGCTTAGACTCTTTCACGTGGCAGTTTATTTCGAGCCAATATTGTAAGACGTTATAAGGCATGGCTAACAGAGCACAGGGCACCGCCCCTGTTCCTGAGCCCCAGGGCTTGGTACTCTGCTTTTGCATAAGGCTCGCCCTCCTAGTTCTCTATTGAAACATGAGCTCTCTCCAGAAGAAAAGCTCTCTGAGCTCAGTGGGATGAGGAACTGCGTATCCACAAGAGATTTAACTGTGGCAGCACAAGAGTGTGAACAAGTTTCGAAAGGCAGATGCTTTCAGGGGGAGGCGTGGGCAGATAAAGGACTAGGGGAGGGGTGGGCTGGAGCAACCATTTTGCTAAGGAAGCTCCGGCGCATGGCATGTACTTAATCTCTGCGCGAGACCAGGCATCTTGGCTCGTGACTGGACATCCGTGGCCAGCGGGAACTACGGTAGCACTGCGTTGCCTTCAGTTGGGGGAGATTGCACAGGTGCACAACTAGAGAAGTCTGGGCTTTAGCCCCTTGCTCCAAGGGTGGTGCACGTGGTGGCCTGGGAGGTTTTTAGAATGGCAGAGTCTCAGACCCACCCCAGATCCGAATCAGAAATGCATTTTCACAAGACCCGCTGGAGATGGTATGCACATGAAAGTTTGTGAAACGCTGGTCTACAGCACAGATGAGAAAATGGACAACTCCCTGAACACCTGGGCCAGGGCAGATCATCAGAAACCTGTACTGGGCTGCCTTCGCCCTCACTGGGTGGTTCTTTAATACCGTCCCCTTTGCTTTCTCAAAGGTCCTTGTGAACCAAATAACCTGATTTCATGCGCTTCTGAATTTTTATAAATATGAAGTAAACGACCTGTCCTTCACAATACTCAATGCCTATTATACAAAGCTCTGAGAAAAAAATATAACACTAGTATGCTTATTCCTTTCCAATTGCTGATCTTATTTCCCTTTTTACCGTGGCGACTAGGATACTCAGACCCATATTCAGGACTATATGATCCTTACTAAATGTATTTAAGTTCTACTTTATTTTCCCCCAGCCCATGATTTTCTGTGTCTAGTTAACTATTAACTGTATCGTGAAGCTTTTCGTTATAAGGTGTTCTAAGTTGCTTTTGGAAAAAGCCAATTGTTTAAGCAAAATAAATAGGTAAACTCTGTGTGCTACAGTGGCAAATTCTTTTTCCCCTGGGTGGCCGTTCCCCTTTCGTGGCAAGAACAGGGTCATTCCTACCCTCTGCTGGATTTTTGAGAAGAGGACGGAGGGCTTGGGAGAAGGATGAGTCCGTGGACTTCTGCCCAAAGTTACCGAGAAAAGAAAGCCCAGAAAGCTGGGCGACACTGGGGAGGTGGCGGTGGGGTATTGTGACACTCACCCTGTGCTCCTACCTGCTCTCTCCCTGCCAGTCGGTTCCCAGCTCACCTGATTGGGGGTGCAAGGTGCTGTCCTCCATGTCAGGCGACTTTTCCCAGCCCGGGGCAGGGGCCCTGCTCACCAGGGACCCCAGCGGCAGGCTCTCCATGTGCTGCTCTTCTGCTGCTAAGCCCCCTACTGGGTGGCCAGCGCCCACTCAGCATGGCGTGGGTGGGGCGTGGGGAGAGTCAGCTGAGGCTGCTCAAGGGCAGGAGGGTCAGAGCCCGGCCCAGCCCAGATGGGCGTCACTGACCTCAGGGTTATCTGCAAACACACTGTGGTCAGCAGCCGAGATAAGCCCTCCCTCCAGCCCTGGGGATGTTTTCAACCCGCTTAATTCTCCGCTTCCTGGATCCTGGCTCCCAAGGGGAGGAGGGAAGTGACATTTTTGAAGACCCACCTTGAGACAAGGACTGTGCCACGTTTAAATCACCTGCTTTAAGCCCCATCCAGACGTTGTGAGGTGAATGGAATCAGCCCCATTTTCAGATGAGGAAAGCATCCTGCAGTGGGGAGATGGTAGAGCTGGGACTCGAAACAGGTCTGCCTCACGAGGTGGATGGCTCCTGTGGGCAGTGGCCAGCACACCTTGTGCCAAGGACTGGGGCCAGCTCAGTGCGGGGGAAGATCAGGGATGGTCCATGCAGCGTGACCAAAGGGGAGACGAACCTGGGTCACTCCCAAACGCTTGCAGCCCTGCCCCACCTAGGTGAGAGCCTATGAGCCACCCCCCGGCCTCTCAGAGGTGACGGCTCCACCAGTGTGTCTACCTGAGATTTGCACAGCCTGGAAGCCGGTCTGTGGAATGTGAGGTAGGATTTCAAGAGTCTGGTTCTTTCCAGTGTACTGCCTGATTTCGTTGACGTGCACAAGCGGGCCATCATCCTCCGAGTCATGTGTAGATGTTTGCTGGTCCCTGGCAGCATGTGAGAAGCCAGGTCCCTGCAGGACAAATAAGGGAGATAGTGGGCCAAATGTGGTACATGTGCCAAGGGCCACGGCCACAGGCAGCCAGGTACTGGGGCCTCCAGGGAGGAGAGGGACCAGGCCTTGGTCTTTGGAGGCATCTGCAGGGCAAAGCAGCACATTGACCTGGGTCCAAACGTGGTCTCTCCACTGAACCTTGGTTTCCTCAACTGCAAGGGGAGAGTATATACCTCCTCAGGTGGCTGTGAGAATGAGGAGATAAATTGCCAGGAAAGTACCTGGAGCTTAGCAGGTGCTCAATAAAAGTAGTCAGCCATTAAGAGGAAGAGGAAGAGCGAGAAGGGCAGACGGCTGAAAGAGCCATTTCCATAAGAACTGCACTTATTGTCAGGCGCCTCTCTTCCCCCTTCGAAAAGTCTTCTCCCTTCTGTGTCCTGATCTAAACTCTCCCTGCCTCTGAGAAGCCCTCAGGGAACTGGCTCTCCTCTGACCCCATGTCAAGGACCCCCAGGGGGGCAGTGAATGCCAGCTACCCCTCTTCTCTCTGCCCGCCCCGTCCCCGTGGTCAGCGGGCACTGTGGGCCCCCTAGTCAGCCTCCGGGCCGACTGTAGGACCTTCTTCCTGGGTCTTCCTCTCCTGCCAGCTCGAGGTGTCTGAAAACTTAGTGTCTGAAACTCCCCCCACTGCCTTGAGAGTCCTGTGAACAGGCCCTGCCCTGTGCATGATCTGGGGGTCTCTGAAAGGTGCTGCAGCACATGGGGCTGGGGACGAAGGGGACAGATGAAGAGAGGCCTGGTTTGCCTTTGGGTGAAAATCGAGGCTTTGTCCTGCTGGCCCTGGGGGCCAGGAAGATTTGAAGAGGCATGAGTGTGTGTGATAATCATAGCTAACGGTTTTTGAGGCATGCTGTATACCAGGCACTGTTCTAAGCATGTTATCTGTATTAACTCATTTAATCCTTGTATGGTCAGGCCATTCAAGATGGCTGTTCTCTTGTTCTCTGTATATCCCCTCCTCAGCCAGGCCCTGCTCCACTCACATGACTACCTAATCCTTTTATTTATGGGGCTTAATTAGTCCCTGGTAACAGATAAGCCCACCTGACTTCAATTCCCCTATAAATGGTAGCCTCCTTCTCCCCTTAGTAGCAAAGACTGTCGTCATGTCCCACCCACCATCTGCCACATGTGGTGGGGTGTCACTCCAGGACCCTTTGTGTAAGATCCCCCTGTCCAATAAACTATTTTATTTTATTTATTTATTTAATGTATTTATTTTTTTGGCTGCATCGGGTCTTAGTTGCAGCACGTGGTGTCTTCGTTGAGGCGTGCGGTTTCTTTCATTGCAGCATGGGCTCTTCCTTGTGGCGCGTAGGCTTCTCTCTAGTTGTGGCATGTGGGTTTCCTCTCTCTAGTTGTGGCACGTGGGCTCCAGGGCACGTGGGCTCTGTAGTTGAGGCGCTCAAGCTCAGTAGTTATGGCACGTGGTCTTAGTTGCCCCACGGCATGTGGGATCTTAGTTCCCCGACAAGGGATCGAACCTGTGTTCCCTTCATTGGAAGGCGGATTCTTTACCACTGGACCACCACGGAAGTCCCTGTCCAATAAGCTATTGGTATCTCTGTTGCTGTCTCTGGGCTCTTTCTTTGGTCTCGAGGCTGGGCAGCTGCAAGGCTTGCAGGCCTGCAGGGTGCAGCCCAACAGTCTTCATGGTACATTTTCCCCATTTTCAAATGAGGAAACAGGTATGTGGAGCTTAAGTCACCTGCTTAATGGGAAGTAGATAGTGGTAGAGCTGGGATTGAAATGCCATGGATGTGTTTTGGTGCCCACCCCCTACCACTACCTTCCTGTTGTCCAGAGGCTGTTCATTTCCAAAGCTCCTCTCTCTCTGGCAGCCATGGGGCTGGATCATAAGAGGCACATGAGAGGCTGGGAGAGGCTGTGTTTTTTTGTTTTTTTTTTTTAAAGATTTATTTATTGATTGATTGATTGCTATGTTGGGTCTTCGTTTCTGTACTAGGGCTTTCTCTAGTTGCGGCAAGCGGGGGCCGCTCTTCATCACAGTGCGCGGGCCTCTCACCGTCGTGGCCTCTCCTGTTGCAGAGCACAGGCTCCAGACGCGCAGGCTCAGTAGTTGTGGCTCACGGGTCTAGTTGCTCTGCGGCATGTGGGATCTTCCCAGACCAGTTCTCAAACCCGTGTCCCCTGCATTGGCAGGCGGATTCTCAACCACTGCGCCACCAGGGAAGCCCCGAGGCTGTGTTTTGAAGTCTACTTAGGGGACACAGTAAGTCTAGTAAATCTTGTGTGTTGGCAGCTCCTCATCCAGGCCTAAGGGCTGCACATTTAATCAGAGTTCAGAGCAACTGCCCAAGTAGGCCTCTGGCCAGGGGTCAAAAGGGGGTTCAGAAAGGTCATTTAGCCAAGGTCAAATCTCTTGCCTTCGGGAGTCCAGGAAGGGAAGTGACTGCAGGACCCGTGGCCCACCTGCTGACTTTGATACCTGGTGAGAACAAGGCTTTTGAAGTGACAAGGACCTAGGTGTGACTCCTGAGCCTCAGTTTTCTTATCTGTAAAATGGAGATGATGACAGCAGGGGAGTAAACCAAGTGCAGGTGGTACAATTAGGCTTGAACACAGGTTAATTCCCCACCTCCCCTCACCTATACTCCTTGGTTCCTTATTCTCCTCTGCCTCAATCAATCCCCTGGATTCCAGTGCCTGAGGGGATGGAAGGAGGATGCTAGGACCCAGGGTACACTCTGTCCCTTGGCCCTGGCCCAGTCCTGGCTGGAAGGCCTGAACTGGGTGGCTGCAAGGCCCAGTCTTCCCTCAGCTCTCCCCTCGCAATCTTTCCTGAAGTTCCAGGAACCCTCATTCTCCAAGGGTGGGAAGCAGGGAGGGACCCGTCTTTCCCCTTTCTGCTGCAGGCTCATCTGGCTACTCTGTTTCTGGAACTGCTCTGTGAAGCCTGGAGCCTCCTGGGCATGTTCTCCAGCTCTGCTGGAGTTGTTGAACCCAAGTTCATGTGCCCGACACACAGTGAGGCCAAGCAAATCAAAACGTTGGCGTTTGGAGCAGAGAGAGGTTTATTGCAGGGCCGAGCAAGGAGAACGGGCAGCTCATGCTCAAAAGACCTGAACTCCCTGATTGTTTTCAGGGAATAGTTTTTATAGGCAACACTGAGGTGAGGGCTGCAGGGTGCATGACTTTCTTCTGATTGATTGGCGGTGAGGTAGCAGGGTGGTGTTCCAGAATCCTGGGCTCAGCATGGAGTCACCATCCTCCACATGGAGGGGGTGAGGGCTTAGTTCCTGTAGAACACTCAAAGATGTGTATCAGATTGTTATCCCTTGAGGAGGAACTAGGGCTCTGCTTTATCACTGCACTGTTGTTTCTTGACTGCTTTTCCTCTGATTCTGCATTCCCGTACTTCCCTAATTAGTAACTGTTTGAATTTGCCCTTTGGAACTCACAGAAGGTCTAGAAGGCTGAAGCCTTTTTCTACAAATAAGAAATGGAGGACACGGAAAGGCTTTTGCATGCGGGAGGGCCCTGCAGGGTCCTGCTCAGTTTCGATCCTCCCTTTTCTTTGATACTTCTCCATCTTGAGGAGAACATGTGCAAGACAAGAAAGGGAATAAAGTCTTGGATCGAAAGGGAAAGTCTGGGCTTTAGGGGGACTCAGTTTCAATGGGACCACAGGCACGCCAGCTCCTCTGGTTCTGGTTCCAGCTCTGCTGCAGCCACTGTGACCTTGGCTGAGACCCTTCCCCTCCTTGGGCCTCTGTTTGCCCAGATATAAAATGAGGGTGGGTTTCAAATGCTCTGAGGAGCCTGAAGTCCCTTCAGATGCCTCTGCGGGGTGAGAGACTAGTCCAAGGGTGGGACTCCAGGCTGTGCCCACCCCTCTTCTAGAGCAGGGCTACTATTACCTGTCTCTGTGTGAAATCAAGTTGAATGCCCTTGGATTAGACCTCCGGAAAGTCCCCTCCACATTTAAGATTCTAATCTGGTTAAATTAGGGCTGCTGAGGAGTGGGGAATGACTGGAGTTGCCAAGACCTGCCTTTCCCAGGTACTGGGAACTTTGGTGGTCACAGCTAAAGGCAGTGGATAGTAGGCCCTGATGGGGGTTTGGGGCAGCAGGTAGGTGAGGGGGAGAAGGGGTAGTGCAGGCCCGTGGGAGACATTTTCTGCTGGAGGTGGGGCAGAGGCTCTGGGTGCCCTCTTGACATGAAGCCCAGGGGGGGCCACACCTCTGCTGGTGCCCTTTCCTGGAAAGCAGAGATGCAGGAATGAAATAATTGGCTACAAGGCACAGGATATGGTGCTTACGCAAATTTATGCAAATAACACGCATATGAAGCTGGCCTTAGGCTGGCTTCCCTGGGATGGCAGCTGGTCTGGGATGGGATGCCTCCCCTTTACTTCTGACTTTGCCTTAGGCCTCTGAGGACTTTACACGGAGAGGCCCATAGCCTTCCCTTTGCACAATCCCTCTTCTCAGTGGGCTTAAGCCAAAGACAAACAACTCTGGAGTGCCTACCATGAGTAGGTCCCACTGTGTAGGAAGGCACCAGGGCCACCAAGGGGGCACCAGAGAGGAAGATTCCAGACAGTCTGATTCGGGACAATGTCTTCATTCCACAGAAAAGGACAGTGAGGCTTGGAGAGGTGAGGTGAATTTCCCCATCACCCAGCTAGAAGTGACAGAACTGGAATTCAGTCCAAGGCTGCCTGATTCTGATTTCATGCCCCTTCACCATGACCGCAGTCTACAGTGCTGTGCTACCTGACAACTAAACACTGTTCCATGTGTGCATACATGTGGGAATGGGGTCGCATAGAGCCTCCAGATCCCTGTACTGGGACCCAGGCCTGCCTAACGTGGTAGCCCTGGGCCACGTCCGCATTCCCAGACTCAGTGCCTAGAGCTTGGTAGGTGCTCGGTTAATGTTTTCAGGAACGCCTGAAAGCTCATCTTTAATGTAGGTACTTAAAGTCTATTTCAGCTACTCAAGGTATTTGTTGCTCTTAAGTCAGCCTGGTCCAGGCCTGGCCATACCATGAGGATAGCTGGGGGTGGGGTTTTCTTGCTGCAGAGAATGGATTTCTATCAGCTGGTCAGGTCATGGGCAAAGCAGCTGTGGGAAAGTAGGCGGCTTTAGAATTGGGCAAAGGAGGTCCGCCCCGGGGCTGGAGAGTGTTGACCTGAATGCTCAGAGAAGGAGGGGCAAGGGTTCCAGCCAGTGGGCGTTGAGTGGCAACTTCCCTCGTCCCCTCTCCAGCCCCTCCCCATTCCAACTTCAGTTCTAGGGGATCACACGGACATGGGCAAGAACTGAGTGGAGTTATAAGGTCAGTAAATCGTAAGGTTATGAACTGAGTGTGAGTTGTAAGATCTGTGTGAGCTAAGAGTGCCGGACTTGGGTTAACTCCAAACTTTGAGGGATGCTTTGCTCAGAGTCATGGCTGGGCCTAGTTGTGCTGTGGGCAATCAGGGATCCCATTCCTTCTCCCAAGCCAGTGGGGTCGTCAGTGGTCCCCAGTGAGACAGCTGCGCCCACACAAGTGCACACATGGCCATCTCATATGGTCATTTGCAACGTGGTGGTCAGACCAGAGGCTGGAGGAAGGGCCTCATGCAGGAGCCCTTGGAGGCAGCTTTCTGGGAAATACTCAGAAATAATGGGGGGGCGACGGCAGGTATACCTTGAGAGGGGATAACTTTCTGGGTAGATGATGGTAGGGACTTGTGGTACAAAGACTTCAGCCTAAAAAGCAAGGGTATTTTCTTTTTGGGATCACAGGCTGATGGGCTCAGAAACCCTGTGGACTGGTCAGGCACAGCATAGAAAAACACCCACGGGGGTGTGCCAGTGTGATGATGGCAGAAGGAATGGCCAGAGCTGGCAGGGGCTGGCGAGTCCAGGCAGAACTGGTGGCAGGTGTGGGGTCCCTGGGCCCAGCATCCAGCCCCCTTTTACTGCCAACCTCTGAGTACTGGGATCTCCTCCCAAGCAGCATTTACTTCAGAATTTGACTGGCTCCCAAAGTGAAATAAGACACAGCTTTTCACTTTCCCAGGGACCAGGTAAATTACTGGTAAAATAAGATGCCAAACCCCAAAGCAGGGGCTCAAGTCCTTGGCAGAGGGCAAACGGCAGTGGCTGGCAGTGTGGTGAGCCTGGCTTGGGGGCAGCGCCGGGCTTCTTGCCCACGCAGGGCAGAGGTGGGGTGCCTGAGCACTTAGGTCGGGTTGGAGGCCCAACCCGTTTCCCAGACCATTAGCAAGGCGAGCAACTGTTGAAAAATTAACCACAGGCCTAGGTAATGCACTTTGCAGAGGAACATCCCCTTAGGGGCTCAAATGCACCATGTGGGCCCGAGAGGCGGGCCGGTGATGGGCAGGGCTTTTGGAAAGGAAGAGACCGTGGAAAGACATGGAGCTTGCCGCGTGGAGCCTTCCCCAGGAGTGTGGTTGAGGCAGTGACCCTGAGGGCTGGGGCATCTCTTTCATGGTCCCCGCTTAAGACTCAGGTCTGGGGAGCCATCCTCGACCCTCCAAGGCTCTGCTCTCTCACCTCGAGGGCGTTCCCCCACGGTACACACTCTTAAGCGGGCCCACATTCCCCAGTCAGCCCCCAAAGGTGCTTTCTTAGGGCGGAAGTCCAATCGGTTGGAAACACTGCCGGGCAGAGATCCTACCTGAGCGGGGGCAGGAGAGCGCCGGGGGGAAGGGCCAGGAGGCCCTGGTGCTCCCTCTGCCTGGCGCTGGGTCCCCTCACCTGCCAACCAGCTCTCCGGTGCGTGCGCTGGCCGCTCCACTTTCATTATCGCTAACGTCTTCAGCACCCTTCTAGGCCGGCCCGCAGCATCTGCCCATTTCTCAGGCAAGGACACTGATCCTCCAGCAGTGAGAGCTGAAGCAGCCACGTGGCGGATGGTGCTACCAACACGCAAGCTCAGGGCAGCACTGAGCGCGAATCTGGCCTCAACCCTCTCCTTGCCGAGGGAGACAGCACCTGAGACCCGGGGTTTCTCCCAGGCTCAAGCTCTCCCCTTTCAGTTGGCAGATTTCATATTGGAAAGCTTTTGATGGGTGGTTGGTTTGTCAAATGGGTACAAGGCGATGACTTTCAGGCTCTTTCACAGGGTCGTAGAATCCACCCAGCACATATATACTCAAATATAGGTTATAGATCCACACCTGAAACAAAAGTGTTAGCAGACAGGGCTTCCCTGGTGGCGCAGTGGTTGGGAGTCCGCCTGCCAGGGTGGGGGACGCGGGTTCGATCCCCGGTCCGGGAGGATCCCACGTGCCTCGGAGCAGCTGGGCCCCAGGCGCCGCAGCTGCTGAGCCTGCGCTCTGGCGCCCCCCTGCGGCAACTGCCGAAGCCCGCACGCCTGGATGCCCGCGCTCCGCACACAGGGGAGGCCACTGCAGGGAGAAGAGCGCGCGCCCCGGCGAGGAGTGCCCCCCGCTCGCTGCAACTGGAGAGGGCCCGCGCGCAGCAGCGAAGACCCAACGCAGCCAAAATGAATAAACAGATAATTTAATTAATTAATTTTTAAAAAAGTGTTAGGAGGCAAAACTTAGCCTCACCACGTGGGATAAGATCTGATATTTAAACTTTTATTCTCTTCCACTTCATTAAAGAAAAAGCTTGTTGTGCTTTGTGACCACCTAGAGGGGTGGGGCAGGGAGGGTGGGAGGGAGATGCAAGAGGGAGGAGATATGGGGATGTATGTATATGTAGAGCTGAGTCACTTTGTTACACAGCAGAAACTAACACACCATTGTAAAGCAGTTATACTCCAATAAAGATGTTAAAAAAATTTTTTTTAAATAAAAAATAAATAAAAAGCTTGTTGACCCAACCCTCTAATAAAGATGTAGACTGAAATTTGCAAACACCAGCAGGCAGACACATACCCCTGGTCAGGAAGTGGTGCCGCCAGCACGCCAGCACGCTGTGGTCGCTGTGGTGGCGGGTTGTGGCATTTCGGGATCCGTATGCTGGGGCCTGTGTAAGTGAGAAACCGGTGGAAGGCTGTCCTAGCCACGTGACTCTCGAGCCTGTACCCCAGGGGGTGCCTGGAGTCTGAGGCATCTACTCTGCATCTTGCAGGGACCCAGCTTCCCTAACCTGCCTGGGTGGCTTTGACTTAGTCACTCTCTCTGTTCTCAGTTTCTTATCAGGGCACTGAGACAGCTGTAGCTGATAACACCCATGGGCTGTTCCAGCTTGGATGTTCTGGGATTGCTCCAACTTGAACTTGACTTTCTAGGCTGTAAAGTCCTACCTAGTTAGAGGCTGGAGGCACTGAGGGAAGAGCCACCAGGTGCCGAGTGGGGCTGGCAGCACTGCAGGGGCAGTTGGGCAAAGGTGGAGGATGGGGAAGGGGGTAGGCCTTGGGGGGGCGGCGCTGGCAGCCAGGTCTGAGGCCTCCTGTTGTTGTTCTGGGCACTCAGGAAGCATCGCAGGTGGGGAGTCAGGCTGCCTGATATGCCCCTCTTTTCTGGGCCTCCTCCAGCCCTTCAGATGTCAGCATCCAGAATGCAGGGATGTAGTCACGCTTACACACCCAGACGCCACAGCCAAGCTTCAGACCCGCTCCCCCTGTCCTCAGAGCTCTTCACCACTTAGTGGGCAATTGCATCTCTTTTGTATTGGAACAGGTGGATGTTTCTTTAATATGGAGGAGAAGTATATTCTTCTTAAAGACAGGCTACAATTTGAGTGCCCTGGGCTAGGAGGAAGGCAGAATTCCTCTCAGGGAGGGAAAGAGAGAGAGGTCCGCTCCTTTGGGATGCCACCTTTGCCATGAAAGGCAAACTCCTCTCTAACCTTTCACCTTACACCTGGGCGCAGAGGGACCAGACTCATGGGAGATACATTTTCTTGTATTTTAAATAACAGGAATTTTGCCTTTTGGGCAACCTGGGAAAGAGGGTGAGAAGCCAGAGCTCAAAGTCAGGCAGAAGGAAGACCTAGAGAGAAAAGGGTCCCTGAAACAGGGTGGAATCTAGGAGCTTCTTTCTAGAAACTGTGTTGTGGGGCATTCCGCTCAAAGTTTTCCACGGCCTGTGTTCTGAGACTTCGGCGAGCGCCTGTCTTGAACACCTGCGTGTAGTTAGCAAGCTCTGGGGACTGAGGAAAGGGGAGCAGGCTATGTCCCTGCCAGGCGCCTGGGGCGTGGAGCCATAGCTGTGGAAGCCCCGCTGATGGCGGGGAGCAGGCCGCTGTGCCGACTGGCCAGGACACCATGCGCCCCTGAACATTCGAGATGCTCTGGTCCCGGAACGTTTGTGTTTCATGGCCGTCTCTCCAGCCAGCCCTGCAGAATGGTCATGCCTCGTGCAGCCCCCCACAGACTAGCCTGCCACTGTCCTTTGCTGAGTGCTTGCTAACTCTGACTACATATTTTTCTTTAAGCTGGGAAATCAGTAAGGAAAAGCCAAGATCCCCTAAAGGAATCACTTACTGTCCTATTTTGCCTTTAGGGTCACTTCTTCTTAAGAGACAAGTAATGAGAGGTCACATTCACACAACCCTTACAGGTGCCAGACTCTGTCATACGTACGTCCTGACATACATTATTTCATCAGGTCTTATGGGCAACCCATGAACTGGGCTCCATGACCATCACCCTCATTTTATAGATGAGGAAACTGAGGCACTCCCCGGTGCCATAGACGTAACCCTTCTCTCTAGTGAATAGCTCTCAAACTGGAGTACGTTTCTTGGATCATTTCTGATTAACTCAGTGGTTCTCATCTGGGCCAAGTTTACTCCCTCCCCCTCCTCCCCCAGGGAACACTTGGCAATGTCTGGAGACATCTTTGGCTGTCATGGCTGGGAGGGTGCTACCGGCATCTAGTGGATAGAGGCCAGAGAGAGGCTGCAGTGCATAGGGAAGCCACTCTGCAACAAAACACTGTCTAGCCCAAGAAGTCAAGAAATTGAAAAACCCTGGATTAACCAAAGGCCCTCTGAACCTGTCTGAGGAATCCTCTTGTTTGGTTGTTTTTGTCTTGGTGTTTCTCCTCCTTCCTCGTGTCCCATCGCCTCTCTCCTGCCCAAGATCCTACGCCACATCCAGGAAGCCCTCACTGCCTGCAGCCCACAGCCCTCCTGCTCTCTGGCTCTGGCTCAGATCCCTGGGGCATGTCTCAGCCTGGAATGCCACCCAGAGCAGAGCCTCAGGCCAGTGTGCACGTGGTGTATTTGGGAGGAGAGCTCAGGGAGCAGAGTGAGGGGCTGAAATGGAGAAGGAGGAAAAGCCAAGTCAAGGGTATGTTGTTGGACATGCTCTCCATCCTGCTGGAAGCTTCTGGGGAGTTTATGTTCTTCTGCAGACGCCCCAGCCTCATGGCCACTGAGAGCTGTTCCAAGGATCCTTAGCTGTCCTGCACTTCTGAGCTGGGGGCAGACTGGGCACCGCTATGGTCAGAGGGGAGGTTAAGGGAGTGTGAGATGGGGCACTAGAGGTACAGCAAGGGACAGACGCAGTGGGCCAGCACTGAGACCCCCATCACACCACCCACAGACACTGACACACATACCTGGTGAGTGTGGGCACAAGCCCTGCCTTCAGGCTCATCGTTGTCTGGCTGGGGACGAAAGACAGGATCCTTCCAAACAGCTGGTGAGGCCAGGACTTTACATAACCCAGTTGCACAACGAGTGAGCGACAGATGACAAGGTCAGAACTGGAAAGAGCTTCAAAGAGCCCCTTGTTAATTCTAGTTCAACCTTCTCACCTACAGGGAAAATTGAGGTTCATGTATTCGTTTGTTCAACAACTATGCCCATTTTATTACAGTAAAATGAGAGCGAAGTTAACGTGTCTTCAGAAGGCAGCCTATGCATTGAGGGATTCACCATGAAGTCCTAGAGAGCTGGGCGGGGTGGGGGGTAGGGGCTGAGGGTGGGCAGGCCCAGCTCGGAGTGCCTCTACTGACTTACTACACCACCCGGAGGGTGAGTCCCCGTTATTTTGGACACATCAAGGGGAAGACCTGGCCTTTGCTGGAGTCTTGGCCCATCTCCCCCAGTTGTTAATGGGTATTGATCTGCAAACAAAGTCTTAAGTGCAAGAGATGAGGGCGGGCATCTGTTTAAAGAGCGAGCACCAGTTATAGAATTTGGAGTCCTACAGTCATATGCATTCTCCTTTCTGTGTCTGTACTTCTGGTTCTGTTTAACCTTGGGCAATTCATCTTTCCTCTCTCTGAGCCTAAATTTCCCCATGTTTTTAACCCAGTAGAGCTTTTCCAGAAAGGCATGCTTTGTTGAATGCATGAACCAACCCACATAAAACAATCAGTGGAAGCAGCCTTGGAGATAATCTTACCCCATCTCTTGTTTAAAGATAGGGAAACTAAGGAGACCTTCAAGATGGCAGAGGAGTAAGATGCAGAGATCACCTTCCTCCCCACAAATACATCAAAAATACATCTACACGTGGAACAACTCTTACAGAACACCTACTGAATGCTGGCAGAGACCTCAGACTTCCCAAAAGGCAAGAAACTCCCCACGTACCTGGGTAGTTCAAAAGAAAAAAAAGAGACAAAGGAATAAGCATGGGTCCTGCACCTCTGGGAGGGAGCTGTGAAGGAGGAAAATTTCCACACACTAGGAAACCCCTTCACTGGCAGAGACAGGGGGTGGGGAGCTTCGGAGCCACGGAGGAGAGCACAGCAACAGGGGAGTGGAGGGCAAAGTGGAGAGATTCCTGCACAGAGGATCGGTGCCAACCAGCACTCACCAGCCCGAGAGGCTTGTCTGCTCACCCGCTGGGGCGGGTGCGGGCTGGGAGCTGAGGCTCGGGCTTTGGAGGTCAGACCCCAGGGAGAGGACCGGAGTTGGCGGTTTGAAGACAGCCTGAAGGGGGCTAGTGTGCCACAGCTAGCTGGGAGGGAGTCTGGGAAAATGTCTGGAGCTGCTGGAGAGACAAGAGGCCATTGTTTCAGGGTACACGAGGAGAAGGGCTTCCTGTTCCGTGTGCCCACAGACGGCAGAGCACCACCTAAGCAAGCTCCAGAGATGGCCGCGAGCCATGGCTATCGTCTCGGACACCAGAGGCGGGCACAGACTGCTGCTGGTGCCACCGCTGCCAACAAGAGTCCTGTGTGCAAATGCAGGTCGCTACCCACACCCTCCCGGGAGCCTGTGCCGCTCACCACTGCCAGGGTCCCGTGATCCAGGGCCAACTTCCTCCGGAGAACACACGGCGCGTCTCAGGCTGTTGCAACACTGACCTCTGCTGATGCAGGCATTCCCCCCCGCAGCCCAATTATGACTACTCTACCCCTCCCTCTCCCCGGCCTGAGTGAGCAAGAGAGCCCTAATCAGCCGCTGCTTTAACCCCCTCCTGTCTGGGCGGGTAACAGACTCCTGAGGGCGACCTACACGCAGAGGCGGGGCCAAAACCAAAGCTGAACCCCAGGAGCTGTGCGAACAAAGAAGAGAAAGGGAAATCTCTCCCAGCAGCCTCAGGAGCAGTGGATTAAATCCCCGCAACGGGCTTGGCAAACCCTGCATCTGTGAAATACCTGAATAGAAAACAAGTGTTCCCAAAACTGAGGTGGTGGACTTTGGGGGCAACTTTGGACTTGGGGTTTGCTTTCTGCATTTGATTTGGTTCTGGTTTTATTTTAATCTTAGTTTAGTTGTTTTTTTTTTTTAATTTATTTATTTTTGGCTGTGTTGGGTCTTCATTGCCGCACGCGGGCTTTCTCTAGTTGCGGTGAGCAGGGCTACTCTTCATTATGGTGTGTGGGCTTCTCATTGTGGTGGCTTCTCTTGTTGTGGAGCATGGGCTCTAGGCGTGTGGGCTTCAGTAGTTGTGGCACATGTGCTCAGTAGTTGTGGCTTGTGGGCTCCAGAGTGCAGGCTCAGTAGTTGTGGTGCATGGGCTTAGTCGCTCCGTGGCATGTGGGATCTTCCTGGACCAGGGCTCAAACCTGTGTCCCCTGCATTGGCAGGCGGATTCTTAACCACTGTGCCACCAGGGAAGTCCTTAGTTTAGTTTTTAGTGTTTGTTTTCATTTGTGTGTTTGTTTATTGGTATGGTTACTCTCTTCCTTTTTTTTTCCCTCTTTTTGTGAGTGTGTGTATGTTTCTTTGTGTGACTTTGTCTGTTTAGTTTTGCTTTTATCATTTGTCTTGCGGTTCTGTCGGTTTTGTTTGTTTTGTTTGGTGCTTTTTTGTTTGTTTGTTTGTTTTTCCTTTTCTTCCATGCCACACTGATGGCAGGATCTTGGTGTTCCAGCCGGGTGTCGGGCATGAGCCTCCGAGGTGGGAAAGCCGAGTTCAGGATGCTGGACCACCAGAGACCTCCTGACCCCATGTAATATTAATCAGCAAGAGCTCTCCCAGAGATCTTGGTCTCAACACTAAGACCCAGCTCCATCCAACGGCCAGCAAGCTCCAGTGCTAGACACCCCATGTCAAACAACTAGCAAGACAGGAACACAACCCCACACATTAGCAGACAGGCTGCCTAAAGTCATACTAAGTTCACAGACACCCCAAAACACGCCACTGGACACAGCCCTGCTCACCAGAGGGACAAGATCCAGCCCCACCCACAAGAACACAGGCACCAGTCCCCCCAACCAGGAAGCCTACACAAGCCACTGAACCAACCTCATCCACTGGGGACAGACACCAGAACTAAGAGGAACTACGAACCTGCAGTCTGCAAAAGGAGACCCCAAACACAGTAAGTTCGACAAGATGAGAAGACAGAGAAATATGCAGCAGATGAAGGAGCAAGGTAAAAACCCACCAGACCAAACAAATGAAGAGGAAATAAGCAGTCTACCTGGAAAAGAATTCAGAGTAATGATAGTAAAGATGATCCAAAATCTTGGAAATAGAATGGAGAAAATACAAGAACTGTGTAACAAGGACCTAGAAGAATTAAAGAGCAAACAAACAATGATGAACAACACAATAAATGAAATTAAAAATACTCTAGAAGGAATCAATAGCACAATAACTGAGGCAGAAGAATGGATAAGTGACCTGGAAGATAAAATAGTGGAAATAACTACCACAGAGCAGAATAAAGAAAAAAGAAGGAAAAGAACTGAGGAAGTCTCAGAGACCTCTGGGACAACATTAAGTGCACCAATATTCGAATTATAGAGGTCCCAGAAGAAGAAGAGAAAAAGAAAGGGACTGAGAAAATATTTGAGGAGATTATAGTCAAAAACTTCCCTAACATGGGAAAGGAAATTGTCAATCAAGTCCAGGAAATGCAGAGAGTCCCATACAGGATAAATCCAAGGAGAAACACATCAAGACATGTATTAATCAAACTATCAAAAATTAAATACAAAGAAAAAATGTTAAAAACAGCAAGGGAAAAGCAAAAAATATCATGAAAGAGAATCCCCATAAGGTTAACAGCTGATTTTCAACAGAAACTCTGCACGCCAGAAGGGAGTGGCAGGACACATTTAAAGTGATGAAAGGGAAAAACCTACAACCAAGATTACTCTACCCAGCAAGGATCTCATTCAGATTTGATGGAGAAATTAAAACCTTTACAGACAAGCAAAAGATAAGAGAATTCAACACCACCAAACCAGCTTTACAACAAATGCTAAAGGAACTTCTCAAGGCAGGAAACGCAAGAGAAGGAAAAGACCTACAAAAACAAGCCCAAAACAATTAAGAAAATGGTAATAGGAACATATATATTGATAATTACCTTAAATGTAAATGGATTAAATGCTCCAACCAAAAGACACAGACTGGCTGAATGGATACAAAACCAAGACCCATATATATGCTGTCTACAAGAGACCCACTTCAGACCTAGGGACATACAGAGACTGAAATTGAGGAGATGGAAAAAGATATTCCATGCAAATGGAAATCAAAAGAAAGCTGGAGTAGCAATACTCATATAAGACAAGATAGACTTTAAGATAAAGACTATTACAAGAGACAAAGAAAGGCACTACATAGTGATCAGTGGATCAATCTAAGAAGAAGATATAACAATTGTAAATATTTATGCACCCAACATAGGAGCACCTCAATACATAAGACAAATACTAACAGCCATAAAGGGGAAATTGACAGTAACACAATAATAGTGGGGGACTTTAACACCCCACTTACACCAATGGACAGATCATCCGAAATGAAAATAAATAAAGAAACACAAGCTTGAAATGACACGTCAGACCAGATGGATTTAATTGATACTTATAGGATATTCCATCCAAAAACATCAGAATACACTTTCTTCTCAAGTGCTCATGGAACATTCTCCAGGATACATCATATCTTGGGTCAGAAATGAAGCCTTGGTAAATTTAAGAATATTGAAATCGTATCAAGTATCTTTTCCTAACACTATGAGACTAGGTATCAATTACAGGAAAAAAACTGTAAAAAATACAAACACATGGAGGCTAAACAATACACTACTTAATAACCAAAATATCACTGAAGAAATCAAAGAGGAAATCAAAAAACACCTAGAAACAAATGACAATGAAAACACAACAACCCAAAACCTATGGGATGCAGCAAAGTCAGTTCTAAGAGGGAAGTTTATAGCAGTACAATCCTACCTCAAGAAACAAGAAAAATCTCAAATAAACAAACAACCTGGCCTTACACCTAAAGCAATTAGAGAAAGAACAAAAAACCCCCAAAGTTAGCAGAAGGAAAGAAATCATAAAGATCAGAGCAGAAATAAATGAAAAAGAAATGAAGGAAACGATAGCAAAGATCAATAAAACTAAAAGCCGGTTCTTTGAGAAGATAAACAAAATTGATAAACCATTAGCCAGACGCATCAAGAAAAAAAGGGAGAAGACTCAAATCAATAGAATGAGAAATGAAAAAGAAGTAACAACTGACACTGCAGAAATACAAAGGATCATGAGAGATTACTACAAACAACTATATGCCAATAAAATGGACAGACAACCTGGAAGAAATGGACAAATTCTTAGAAAAGCACAACCTTCTGAGACTGAACCAGGAAGAAATAGAAAATATAAACAGAACAATCACAAGCACTGAAACTGAGACTGTGATTAAAAATCTTCCAACAAACAAAAGCCCAGGACCAGATGTCTTCACAGGCGAATTCTATCAAACATTTAGAGAAGAGATAACACCTATCCTTCTGAAACTCTTCCAAAATAGAGCAGAGGGAGGAACACTCCCAAACTCATTCTACGAGGCCACCATTACCCTGATACCAAAACCAGACAAAGATGTCACAAAAAGAGAAAACTACAGGCCAATGTCATAGATGCAAAAATCCTCAACAAAATACTAGCAAACAGAATCCAACAGCACATTAAAATGATCATACACAATGATCAAGTGAGGTTTATCCCAGGAATGCAAGCATTCTTCAATATACGCAAGTCAATCAGTGTGATAAACCATATTAACAAACTGAAGGAGAAAAACCATATGATCATCTCAATAGATGCAGAAAAAGCTTTCGACAAAATTCAGCACCCATTTATGATAAAAACCCTCCATAAAGTAGGCATAGAGGGAACTTACCTCAACATAATAAAGGCCATATATGACAAACCCACAGCCAACATCGTTCTCAATGGTGAAAAATTGAAACCATTTCCACTAAGATCAGGAACAAGACAAGGATGTCCACTCTCACCACTATTATTCAACATACTTTTGGAAGTTTTAGCCACGGCAGTCGGAGAAGAAAAAGAAATAAAAGGAATCCAAATTGGAAAAGAAGGAGTAAAATTTTCACTGTTTGCAGATGACATCCTAAAGATGTTACCAGAAAACTACTAGAGCTCATCAATAAATTTGGTAAATAGCAGTATCCAAAATTAATACACAGAAATCTCTTGCATCCCTATACACTAACAATGAAAAATCTGAAAGAGAAATTAAGAAAACACTCCCATTTACCATTGCAATAAAAAGAATAAAATACCTAGGAATAAACCTACCTAAGGAGACAAAAGACCTGTATGTAGAAAACTATAAGACACTGATGAAAGAAATTAAAGGTGATACAAACAGATGGAGAGATATACCATGTTCTTGGATTGGAAGAATCAATATTGTGAAAATGACTATACTACCCAAAGCAATCTACATAGTCAGTGCAATCCCTATCAAACTACCAATGGCATTTTTCACAGAACTAGAACAAGAAATTGCACAATTTGTATGGAAACACAAAAGACCCCGAATAGCCAAAGCAATCTTGAGAAAGAAAAACAGAGCTGGAGGAATCAGGCTCCCTGACTTCAGACTATACTACAAAGCTACAGTCATCAAGACAGTATGGTACTGGCACAAAAACAGAAATATAGATCAATGAAACAGGATAGAAAGCCCAGAGATAAAGCCGTGCACATATGTTCACCTCATCTTTGATAAAGGAAGCAAGAATATACAATGGAGAAAAGACAGCCTCTTCAAGAAGTGGTGTTGGGAAAACTGGACAGCTACGTGTAAAAGAATGAAATTAGAGCACTGCCTAACACCCTACACAAAAGTAAACTCAAAATGGATTAAAGACCTAAATGTAAGGCCAGACACTATAAAACTCTGAGAGGAAAATGTAGGTAGAACACTCTATGACATAAATCACAGCAAGATCCTTTTTGACCTACCTGCTAGAGAAATGGAAATAAAAACAAAAATTAACAAATGGGATCTAATGAAACTTAAAAGCTTTAGCATAGCAAAGGAAACCATAAACAAGATGAAAAGACAACCCTCAGCATGAGAGAAAATATTTGCAAATGAAGCAACTGACAAAGAATTAATCTCCAAAATATACAGGCAGCTCATGCAGCTCAATATCAAAAAACCAAACAACCCAATCCACAAATGGGCAGAAGACCTAAATAGACATTTCTTCAAAGAAGATATACAGATTGTCAACAAATACATGAAAGGATGCTCAACTTCACAAATCATTAGAGAAATGCAAATCAAAACTACAATGAGCTATCACCTCACACCGGTCAGAATGGCCATCATCAAAAAATCTACAAACAATAAATGCTGGCAAGGGTGTGGAGAAAAGGGAACCCTCCTACACTGTTGGTGGGGATGTAAATTGATACAGTCACTATGGAGAACAGTATGGAGGTTCCTTAAAAAACTAAAACTAGAAGTACCATATGACCCAGCAATCCCACTACTAGGCGTATACTTTGAGAAAACCATAATTCAAAAAGAGTCATGTACCACAATGTTCATTGCAGCTCTATTTACCATAACGAGGACATGGAAGCAACCTAAGTGTCCATCGACAGATGAATGGATAAAGAAGATGTGGCACATATATACAATGGAATATTAGTCAGCCACAAAAAGAAATGAAATTGAGTTATTTGTAGTGAGGTGGATGGACCTAGAGTCCATCATATGGAGTGAAGTAAGTCAGAAAGAGAAAAACAAATACCGTATGCTAACACATATATATGGATTCTAAAAAACCCCACAAATGGTTCTTAAGAACCTATGGGCAGGACAGGAATAAAGACACAAACGTAGAGAATGGACTTAAGGACACAGGGAAGGGGAAGGGGAAGCTGGGACGAAGTGAGAGAGTGGCATGAACATATATACACTACCAAATGTAAAATAGATAGCTAGTGGGAAGCAGCTGCATGGCACAGGGAGGTCAGTTCGGTGCTTTGTGTCCACCAAGAAGGGTGGGATAGGGAGGGAGACACAAGAGGGAGGAGATATGGGGATATATGTATATGTATAGTTGATTCACTTTATTATACAGCAGAAAGTAACACAACATCGTAAAGCAATTAAACTCCAATGAAGATGTATAAATAAATAAATAAATAGATAGATAGATAGATAGATAGATAGATAGAAACTGAGTCCCAGGGAGAGAAAGTTTCAATTGCCCTCCAAACACCTATAAGCAAATGAAGGAGGCAGATGTGTAACTAGTACAAGGTGACAAGCATTAGAGCAGGGGTATGTGGCGGGAACCTATGCACAGTGAGAGGGCTGATGAAGTCTCTTTAGGCTTCTGGGGGATGGGCTGGACAAAGCCTTAAATTCCCCCAGATGCCACAGAGGGGTCAGCTAGCATCATATTCTTTCTTCCCTCCCTCTCTGTCTATGTCCCTCCCTCCCCTTCTGTGACCATGAGGGCTCCGGGTTGCCCACAACAGACCTGGGCTCTGACTCTCTGGAGGAAGATGTGGGCCCTCACAGAATCCAGGGAGGCACAAGGGAAATGAGCTGGAACCACAGCTGCCAGAAAGACAGCTGAGGTCATGTGACCGGACACTGTGGCCATCAGTGTGGACACCAGTTGTCACTACTGGCCCAGCTTCTTCTGCAGCTGGGGGCGGCACTGCCACCCTGGCCAGCAGTACTTCTTTTTTAAAAAAATCTATTTATTTTATTTATTTTATTTTTGTCTGCGGTGGGTCTTCTCTGCTGCGTGCGGGCTTTCTCTAGTTGCGGCGAGTGGGGGCTACTCTTTGTTGCGCTGCACGGGCTTCTCATTGTGGTGGCTTCTCTTGTTGCGGAGCACAGGCTCTAGGTGCACAGGCTCAGTAGTTGTGGTGCACGGGCTTAGTTGCTCCACAGCATGTGGGATCTTCCAGGACCAGGGCTCGAACCCATGTCCCCTGCATTGGCATACAGATTCTTAACCACTGTGCCACCAGCAAAGCCCCAGCTGTACTTGTGACCTGCCCTGCTTCTAGGTGTCACTCACTCTAGCCTAAATCCCTGATGGGGGAATCCCATCGTCTGAACTTCAGGCACCTGCTGTCGTTGGCTGCCCAGGCTAAAGAGAGCAAGTCAGGGCCTTTTAAGCTTTCCTGGAGCAGGCAGGGCTAACCTTCTCCAAGACTCACTCAACAGCCCATTCCTGAAACATGGGGAAGTGGTCCAGATATTGGGTCCCTCCTACTCTGTGTTCTGTACTCTCCTGGCCTCTCTGTACACACCCTGTGTAGGATGTGGTCCAGGCCTCAAAGAGCTCATGGTCCATGAGAAGGCAGCTTGAGACTGAGTCTCCACAACACCCCAGCCTGGGCCCAGGGCTGGCCTCTTGCATTCCAGGAGTGCCGGAAAGGCGAGCCTGTCTCAGTACAGCCCAACATCTCCAGAGACCGTCTTAGTGGGCATTCTGACCTTTGTGCTCTGAGGCATCCCACAGATGTCAGGACCAAAAAGATCTTGATCAGGAGAGAAGGGCACTTCTGCAAAGTGGCAGGTGCTCTCTCCACCCCCAGACTCTGCAGTGAGCAGCTAAGGATGCCAAGGCTACAAGAGGACCTGAATTAGTGCGTTCTCCCCCCTTTCCTCTCCCTCCATAAGCTGTACTCAAGAAGTGACAACACAAGGCATCCCCTCCCTTCCCTCTGCCCTACATAAGACCATCACACAAAAATAGTGATGCACACAGAACTGCACTTTGCCTTTCCCTCCTTAGCGATATACCCTGCAGCTTGCTCCGTAGCAGAGCATGTAGAAGTCTCCTTGTGATGGCTGCAGAATATGCCTTATTTATTTACCCAGTCCCCATTGGATGGAGACTTTGATGGTTTCCCAGCTTTGCTTTTGCAGTGTTTTGTTTGTTTTCGTTTGTTTGTTTGTTTGTTTTTTGTTGTGTGTGTGTATGTGACTGTATTTACAGGACATATTCCGAGGAGTAGAATGCCTAGATTAAATAGTATGCACATTTAAAATGTTATCAGATATTGCCAAATTGCTGTTGAGTAGAGGCTGTATCAAAGTGCATTCCCGAGAGCAATGTATGAAAATGGGTGCTGGTTCCACACCTTGGGGTATCTGGAAGGTGGGGAGGTAGGAAATGCCACGTGAGTTTGCCAGTGCTTGTCAGAACCCAAGATGGCCTTGCCCAGTTCTTGGCTGGGAAGATACTTTCGTAGTTCTCTGGCTGTGTTATAAATGTTAATTTTCTGAATGCAAAGCGTTTTGTCAGGGCTTTTCCTTTCTGACGGTGGAATTGGTCTCAAGGACCTCTGTTAGCCCTCAGGGCGATGGCTGTCAGGGTGAAGGAGAGACAGCAGAACTTTCCTCTGGCCATGCACTCCCTTGCATTTCAAGCTGATTGGCCCTGTGGCATGTTCATTGCTCAGCCAAGAGGAAATGGCAGTGTCCCAAATAGATCACTCTGCAGCAAGCATTCCTTCACTTTCTCACTAGCCCCATCTGTCAGTCCTTCCATCTGCCCATCCACCCATCTATTCATCCATCCATCCGTCCATCCGTCCATCCATCCCTTCTTTAGGCAGAGCAGGCACTCATTTATGAGTACAGGCACTTAGTTAGTGCCTACTCTGTTCTATGTGCTTGGAGAGCTACGAGGTGATGGGAAGGGGGAAGGGATGTAGAAATGGAAACGACCGACAATACTGTGATGTCTTCTGTGCTGACGTAGAGGAAGGTTGGTTACAATAGATCCCACTTATGGCAGAGCCATACTATGCTGGGCCCTTGTACCTGGGATGCAGAAATGGTGGGAAAACCATCAACTCTCCCCTGAGGAAATTAGGGTCTCCTAGGGAGGAGGAAGGACAGTCACACAAAGAAGTATCACGGAAATGCACGCCATGTGTAGGAGCACTGAAGAAGGGATTTGTTCTTGCTGGGGGGGAAAGAATGTCACATTATTTTATTTGCTTCAAATCAAGTTAAACTGGCTGCAAGCCCCCATTTGTCAAGATAGATGAGAAATCCATATCTGTCATGTTCTGGGCAGGCCTCACGCAGGGTGAACATTCAGGGAAACCCCCTGGTCTTCTGCTGTCGCTGGTCACCCAAAGTTCCCACCCCAGCAGCTGTGGCTTCTCTACCTCTATGTGGGCTGAAGCTGGAGATCTTTACTAGGTGGGAATCTCAGGATTTAAGGTCAGCTTCCCTAGGCACCTCTTCTGTGAGGTCTGCTATCTGCTTGGGAAGGTGTTCAGGTGAAGGCATGGGCTCCTGCCGTCTCAGAGACCCCGCTTCCAGAGTTTCTAAAGTTCAATTCCGAGGTCTTGGGGAAGACTAAATCCTTCTTTCTCCCTGGATTCCAACCTTGTCAAACTTTGGTGTCCCTTCCTCCTAGGAAAATCAGTTCTATCAACTTTCTGAGCACAGACTTTGAAAACAAAAGCCTACTGGGCATTGTCTCCCTGGGTGCCTGGGCGGCTTCTGATCTCAGCTGGCTGAGCAACACAGAACAGGGAATGACCCAGGGAATCAGAGGCCTGGTCCCTGCTCTGCATGGGGAGGCGAACGTCCCTGTAACAGTGTAGAGGCCACTGCTCTGATCCCCTCGGGCCTGTTTACTTGTGTCTGTGCGCCCATCCCCCAGGGTCTGAGGGCATGTCGTCTAATGCCCTGCACCTGCGACTCTCTTTAGCCTTTGGGCTGCTGGAGCCGCCTCGCCTGCACATGTGCACAGACGCCTGGGTGCCAGGCTACTGCTGGGCCGTGGAAACCCAGCCACCCTGTCTCAAGTGGTATAATTGACCTTGAGCTGAGGCTAGGATTTTGCCCATAGCACAATCTTCTTCTCTTTTTCTCTTCTGCTTCCCCCATTCCCTTACTGGTTTCTCTTTTCACCAGTTGCATGAACCCCCATCTCAGGGTCTTCTTCTGAAGAACGGACCCATGACAACCAGTGAGGACAAAACACAAATACGATCTGTTCCTGATGCCCCTCTCATGAACGCAGTGAAGGTGTTCGCTCAAAGCAGAGTTTCACAGCAGAAGGGACCCCTGAACCCACTCAGTCTCCCTTGTCTCAGTTGGGTGGACCGAATGACCAGCACAGGCCGCGGAGAGGTGGCTTTCTAGGGCACAGGTAAGAACAACCTCTTGCTTTATTGCTGAGCAGAGGCTCAGGCCCCAGTGCAGCTCAGCTGCCCCGGATTCATGAGCCATCCTGGGGGTGGGGTGTCCGCAAAGCCAGGGTCCAGAATAAAGGAAGTGAAATCCCACTTAAACCGGCAAGGCCACAGGGCTGGATGGAACCTCCTAGATGACTCGTCCTTGATGGTGAAGGGGCTGGAAACCGAGGTGTGTGGCTCCAGAGCAGCTTACACTCTGCAGGCTGGGTGCAAGGACCTGATCTTCCTAAGAGGAATGAAGAAGGCTTGATAGAGCAAGTGGGGATTGAGCTTTGAAGGATGA
Source organism: Balaenoptera physalus (assembly GCF_965194825.1). Lineage (NCBI taxonomy): Eukaryota > Metazoa > Chordata > Mammalia > Artiodactyla > Balaenopteridae > Balaenoptera > Balaenoptera physalus. The sequence continues at coordinate 13,594,738 of NC_138885.1, forward strand.
AAGAAGGTCACTAGTGAGAAAGGCAGAGGGAGCCCTCTCTTACTTATTGTGTGACCTTGGGCAAGTCATTTTACCTCTCTAAGCCTGACTTTCCTTTTGTGTAGGATGAGGGCAGCAACAGTTCTTAATTTGCAGAGTATTGTAAAGATTAACTAAGCTGTGCAGGTGAAGAGCTTAGCACAGGGCCTGACACATAGCAAATGCAGAGAAAGCATTAGCCATTATTGTCATGTTTATATGAGGAAGAGCTGTTGGAACTGAAGATGTTTGGATTGTCTGCTTGACAAAGACTTATATGTGTATTTCAAGACCCAGCCCAAATGGGAAGATCTCCTACTGTCCTCTTATTCCTTCTCCTTTCAACTTAGAATTGGCCACCCCCTCCTTAGGCATCCTTGTGTGTGCCCTGGAGTGGATGCTGTGCTGTGTTACCCAGACCTCACTTCTGGACAAGGCACTTGTTTTCCCAGATGCCTGGAGTATTGGCTGCAATGGCAGGATGGCTGCAGCCCTTTCTGGGAATTGCCTTCAGCTGGAGGCAGATGCCCTGTCCAAGCCCACACCCTTGCTGGGAGCAGCCTACACTCTAAGGGATGGGAGCAGGGTAAAGGCCAGTCTTCTTGCCTCAATTTGAGACAGCTCTGAAGGGCCATCCAGCTCAGAGTTCCTCATAGGATTGGCTGAGGACTATTGTGACTGCAGCTCAGTAGGTCTGCCCTCTGTCCAGTCTTGCTTCTGTCATTCCCTCACAAGTGTTGACCTCATGCACGCAAACCTAAGACACACCTTGTGCATTTTCTTTATATCTGTTTGTTTCCTCCAATAATACTGGGGCCATTTGTTCTCCTTACCAGGGTCCCCAGCACCTAGCACAGAAAAACCATGTATTAAGGTTTGCTCAGGTGCTATCAGAGTCCAGAGGGGAAAGTGCCCAGTTAAGCGGGGTGGCTTCCAGGTGGAGGTGACTTCTGAGCCAAGTCCAGTGCTAGCCCTGTGTGTGCCAACTTGACTGGCAAGAAAGGCACAGAGGTCTCGGCTCAGATGAGGGGTTCCAGGACTGGTACCCATCAGTAGACTGCAGGGTCCTGAAGAGGGTGGAGATTACAAGCTCCCCATGGCTTCCAAGGGACCCCTAAGCTGCAGAATGAACGATGAGAAGTCACAGGGAGAGAAATGTGGGCAGCCAATTTCATTAGTGCAGAGTACGGCAAGATGGAGGGAGGCAAAGCTGACCCTGGAGTCTCAAGCCCACGTGGGCAGGAAGAAGGGGGCCCAGGTATCTCTGACACAGCTTCTGGCAAAGAGAGTATGGGGAGGAAGGGTGAATCCTTTGCAAACACACATATAGAGCTGAGAAGTTTGGGGAGAGCTCTTCACGCAGATTGGACAGGCGTTTGGTAGAGATAAGAGTTGGAACTCGGAGCCACCTGGGTAAAGTAGAGGGAGAAGAGAAGAAGGCTAAAGATCTGACCTGGGGTGGGGGAAGGGATGGGGCACTGACGGCCACGAGGGGAGGGTCGAGGGGAAGAGACACAGAGGAGGACAACAAAGGAGATCTCAGAAGTCAGAGGAGTCAAATGTTACCCGAATGTCAAGGAGGCTGAGGCCAAGGGGAGCCACAGGTTGGTTTGGGGAGGCCCCTGGTGGCCTTTGGGGGCCCGGTTAAGGCACTGATTGAGAGCACAGGTTTTAGAATCAGAGCTGGGTTCAGGTTGTAGCTCTTTTCCTTCCTGCCTGTGTGACCTTGGGCAAATCGCGTAACATCTCTGGTCTCTGTATCTAGATCTGTAAAATGTGGTTGTCACAGGGACGAATGGACACAGTAGTTAGAAAAGCACTTGGCACAGTGCCTTGCCGTGGATAATGCCAGTCACCGGCAGCTTCTGTGGAAGGTGAGGGCAAGGAGGTGAGGATGCTTAAGAGAGAGCCAGGGTGAGAAGGGCTTTGTAAGGCTGGGGGTGGGGTTTGCTGCTTCGTGGACAGACCCAGGAATGGACAGAGCTGAAGCACAAATGTGGGCAGGGGTAGCTGATCCTGGAGGCGTGGCAGGTGCACAGGTGCAGAGAAGGAGAAGAAGCAACCTTGTGTCCCTCCAGGCTCTGAGGAGGCAGGCCTCTCACTGGCAGTGACATGAAGCCATTTCCCCTTATCATGGGTCTGCTCATGGCCATAAAAATATGAGCTGACACTAGATTTGGTCATCAAGTAAACGGGATAAAGAAATAATTGGAAACTGGATCCCTGCCCAGAAGGAGTGGAATTTTTCCCTGCGCTTTGTTGTCTGTGCCCTGCTCTCTGAGTGATCTGCAGAGCCAGGCAAGTAAGTCTGTCAGGCTTAGGTGTGATGAGAAACTCTGCCTTGAAGAGAGCCTGAAATTACCCGTGACAGTGGAAGAGCCTTTGTCTCCTGAAGGGAAGGAGGAAGAAAGACCCTGAGTGTTCCCTGGGGGTGGGAGGGGAGGGAAGGAAGGAGCCCCTGAACGTTAAACGGGCACCATGGTGCCTTCCCTGGTCAGGCAAGGCTCACAGCCCCACTTGGGGAGGGGCCAGGGGGCTGGGATGGGGGGACGCTCAGGCTTGGCAGGGGAGGTGGAAGAGGTGGCCGCTATGAGGTGCACACACTTTTGCTTGCAGGTCAATTCATCCGTCTCTCGGCTCCTGCAATTTATGTCCTCATACTGGACCCTTGGCGCACGCCGCAACCCAAAGTTCTTCCTTGGGCTCTTGGGAGGTTAGAGAGGTGGGGTGACGATTATCCAAGACAGCCGTGGGAGGAAGAGCTGGGTTTCTAGTGGACGGGGTATGCGGAGGATAGGTGGGAGCCCTCCCTTCCCATACCCCCAAATCTTTTACAAAGAACCCAAAGTGTTGTATGGAAATGCCACTCTGACGTGCCTCTCTGTGGCTTCAGACCTGGTCTCCAGCCGTCCCTCATGCCGCCACACCCAGGGGCTCACAGCCCAGACTCCCACTCACCCCTCCCACGGTCCATTGTTAAAGGCACTTAAGTAGAAACCAGGCTTTCTTCTTCTGTTGTGCCTTCTGGGCAGCAAGTGCTGTATTAGGCACCACTGGCGTTTAAACCATTTTCTCTTCCTGCCTCCAAAACGAGTCAGGAGCAGCCCCACCCAGAGCGTCCCAACTTCAGTCAAACACACGGGACAGGACCTCAGTTTTTCCATCTCTAGATGGGAACAGTGTGCCCCACAGGCTGGTGGACGTAGATAGCATCAGTTTCACTTCCGGCACTTGTTCAAAATACAGAGTCCTGAGCCTCGCTCCAGAGCCACAGAGCCAGAACCTCAGATTCAGAAAACCCAGATACTTGACATGAAGGAAAAAGTCTCTACTTAGAGTGTCATATTCCCAGCTAAAGATAGATTGCCTTACATGAAATGGTCACATGCCAAAAAGTCACAAAACAGTCCTTGGCTTTACAGAAAATGGAAAACATTGAAATTCTCCAAATAAGATACGCAAGGATTTGTTGCTGCTAAACATGGAGAGCAAAAAAATTTACTAGAAGATGAAGATAAAAGTAGAATGAGCAATTCGGTAACGAAGCAAGGAGGGATTTTTACAAAATCCATTTTTCATCTCCATTTGCTGTCCATGAAAACGAATCATTGGCCGTGTAGCCAAAAATAAAAAAATAAAAATGCAATACGCTTGTGCACATGCATTAGTGGCTTTATGTGCAATAAAGGAAATGGAAGGGGAGAGAAAACTGGGTTAGAGTCATCAGGACGTGGTAGATCCCTCCTGCCTGCTGCTAGAGCACGTAATTCTATGTCCATCCTCCCTCGACAATTTGTGTGAGCTGGGTCTCTTTTGCTGGCATTGCCCATCGAGTTTGCACCTGTGCTCATGAAAGGTTTTACTGAGTAACACGTGCCTCTTCATTGAAAATCTCACCGTAGGAGCATCCCATCCTGCCCTCGTCACATTAATGTGAAAGTTGTTCTCAGCTCGGACCCTATCCTTTGGCTTCTCAGGGCACATGGCCAGTTTGGGGACCTCCTCAACTGCCCTCACAAAAGAGGTACCCACTTTGCACCTGGGAGCACGTGGGCAGTACTGGCAGGGATCTGTCTGTCTAATGCATTCTCCAAATGATTCCCATACACGTCGAGTGGGGGAAGGCATGGACGAGGTGTCTGAGATCCGTGGCAGTCTTTTAGTTTCCATTGCCTTGCTGGCTGGAGCCCTTATGGGTCCTGCCACCTGTTCCTTGCCCATCCCTAGCCCTCTCCCCAGTGCATCTGCGAGGGCTGCTCCATCACATTATCTCTAACCATCCCTCTAACCCCAGTTCGAAATCCAGCTACAGCCGTGACCCAGCCCCTGCCCCACTGCAGCCAGGTTCCATATTCCCGTTTTGAAATTACAGGAAAATGCACACTTTATTGGTGTCTGAATTTTAACAAATGCATGTAGTCATGTAATCATCCCATAATCAAGATACTGAACAGTTCCAATTCACCCCAGGATGACCTCATGCTGTCCCTTTGTAGTCATTTTCTCCCTTAGCCTCTAGCCCCTGACAACTGCTGATTTGTTCCTATAATGTGGCCTTTTCAGAATGTCATAAATGTCTATGACATTTTCCAAACTGTCATAGCATCATACAATGTGTACCCCTTTGAGTCTGGTTTCTTTTCCTCAGCATAAGGCATTGAATTTCATCATGCTGTTGAATCTATCAGTTGTTCATTTCTCTTTATCGCTGAGTAGTATTTCTCTGTGTAGATGTACCCCAAGGTGCTCATTCCTTCATCAGACGAAAGACATTTTCGGTTGTTTCCAGTTTGGGGTGATTATATATAAAGCCACTATAAACAATTGTGTGTAAGGTTTTGTGTTCCATTTCATATGTTACCGAGGAGTGGGATTGCTGAGTCATGTGATAACTTTGTGTTTAACTTTATAACAAACTGCCAATTTCTTTTCCAAAGTGGCTGTACCGTTTTGTAGGTATGTACACATAAGCAACATGTGAGAGTTTGTATGCATGTATGTATGTATACATACACATATACGTTTGTATTTGTATATATACACACACACACAAAGCAATGAGAGAATCATTTTGTTTGCATGTGTGTGTGTATACACAAGTATTTATGTATATAACACATATGTTTGTACTCATGTGTTTGTACACACAGCAATGTACCAGAGTTGCAGTTCCTTCCCAGCAGTTGTATTTTTTTTTTTAAGTCATTCTATTAGGGCACAGTCATCTTTCATTGTGGTTTTGGTCTTGCATATATCTAAGGACTAATGATGTTAAGCATCTTTTCATATACTTACTTGCCATCCATATATTTTCTTTCACGAAGTATCCAAATCTTTTGCCTATATAAAATTGGATTGTTTGTTTTCTTACACTGAGTTTTGAGTTCTTTTTATATTCTGAAACAAAAGATTTTTCAGAAATGTGTTTTGCAAACATTTTCTCATATTCTGGATTTGTTCTTTCATTCTCTGAACAATGTCTTTCACTAAGCAGAGGTTCTTAATTTTAATGATGTCCGATTTATCAAAAAAAAATTTTTTTTGCTGAATCATGTTTTGGTTGTCATATTAAGAAATCTTCGCTAACCCAGGGTCACAAATATTTTCTCTTATGTTTTCTTCTAGAAATTTTATAGTTTTAGTTATTATATTTAGGCCTCTGTTCCATTTTCCTTGAGATTTTCTATGTAGACAATCATGTCATCTGACAACAAGACTATAAGACAATAAGTTCTCTTTCAACTTTTCCAATCTCTATGCCTTTTATTTCTTTATCTCACCTTATTGCACTGGGTAGGAACTCCAAACAATGTTAAATAAGAGTGGTGAGAGTGGACATCTTTTCCTTGTTATTAATCTCAGAGGAAAGCTTCCCATTTTTCACCTTTAAGCAAGATGTTTGTTTTTTGTAGATGTCCTTAATCAGGTTAAGGATGTCCCTTTCTGTTCCTAGTTTGCTGAGAGTTTTCTTTTTATTATGAATGGATATTGAAATTTGTTACACGCTTGTCCTGCATCTATTTTGATTATCATACTTGTTTTCTTCTTTAGTCTCTTGATTTAGTGAATCACTTTGATTGATTTTTTGAATATTGAACAAACCTTGCATTCCTGGGATAAATCCCAAATGGTTATAAAATAGTATCCTTTTAATACTGTGTTGAATTCACTTTGTTATTGGAGGATTTTTGCATCTATGCTCATTTTTTCATTCCTGATATTGGAAATTTCTGTCTTTTATTCTCTTGGTCAGTTTGGCTAGAGACTTATCAATTTTATTGATCTTCTCAAAGAAATAGCTTTTGGTTTAATCAATTCCATTATTTTCAATTTGTTGTTTCAGTGAAACAATTTGATTGTTTTCTGATTTTATCTTTATTATTTTCTTGCTTCTACTTGCTATGGGTTTAATTTGTTCCAATTTTTCTAGGTTCTTAAGGTGGAAGCTTAGATTATTTATTTGAGACATGTTTTTTTCTAATATAACCATTTAATGCTATAAATTTCCCTAGAAAGTTTACTTTTGCTGCATCTCATAAGTTTTGATATATTATGTTTTCATGAAATTAAAAATCTTTTCAAATTTCCTTAGTGATATCATCTATGACCTATAAATTGCTTTAGAAGTACATTGTTTAATTTCCAAATATTTAGGGTTTTCCTAGATATTTTTCTGTTATTGATTTCTAATTTAATTTTGTTAGGACAGAGAAAATACTTTGTATAATTTCAATTCTTTTAAAAATCTTAAGCTTTTTTCCTCCCAAATAGTCCAGAATATGTTTTATTGTGATAAGTGTTCCACGTGCAAAGAAAAAGAATGTATATTATGCTGTTGTTGGGTCAATTAAGTCAAGCTTTTTAATAGTGTTTTTCAGGTCTTCCATGTCCTTACTAATTTTCTATCCACTTTTTCTATTAATTACTGTGAGAGCAGTGTGAAGTCTTCAAGTATAATTGTGTATTTCTCTGTTCAGTCCAATCAGTTTTCCTTGCATGTGTTTTGAAGCTTTGTTGTTAGGTACATACATATTTAAGGTTTAATTGATCCTTTTATCATTATATTATGTCATGCTTTATGCATGACAATATTCCTTGTTCTGAAGAACTTTGATATTAATGTAATCATTCCAGTTTTCTTTTGATTAATATTTGCATGGCATATCTTTTTCCATTCTTTTACTTTCAACATACTTATGTCTTTTACCTAAAGTATTTTTTTTCTTGAAAACAGTATATGGTTGGGTCTTTAAAAAAAATTCAATCTGACAACCTCTGCTATTTAATTGGGATTTAGATCATTCATATTTAGTGTCACTCTTGACATGGTCAGATTTAGTTCTACCATTTTATTATTTGTTTTCTGTTTGTTTCTCTTTGTCCCTTCCCTACTTTCTGCTTTTTGCATTCTTTTGATTATTTGAATAATTTTTAGTATTCGATTTTAACATATTGGCTTTTTACCTATATCTGTATTTTTTTTCTCTTCTTTTGGTGGTTGCTCTAGAGAATATAATGCACATAACTCTATTAGTTTCCTGGGGCTTCTGTAACAAAGTACCGCAATCTGGGTAGCTTTAACAACAGAGATTTATTTTCCCCCAGTTCTGAAGGCTTGAAGTCCAAGATCAAGGTGTTGGCAGGGCCATGTTCCCTCTGAAAGCAGTATGGAAGGATCTGTTCCAGCCTCTCTCTTAGCTTGGTGGTTCCTGGGCTCTAGGCAGCACAACTCTGATCTTTACATGGCATTCTCCCTGTGTCTGTCTTTGTGTCCAAATTTCTACTTTTTTTTTTAAGGACACAGTCATATCAGATTAGGGCCCACCCTAATGCCCTCATTTTAACTTGATTACCTCTATAAAGATCTTATCTTTAAATAGGGTCACATCTGAGGGCTTCATACAAATTCTAGGGAGACACAGTTCAACCCACAACAATCACTAACCTTTTGTAGTTTATTGAGAGTTGATATTTTACCACTTCAAACAAAATGTAGAAGTAACTATACAGGTCATTTACCCTCCCCCACTGGCCTACATGTTATAGTTGTCATATGTTTTACATGTCTTACATGAAAACTACTCCAGATACCATTGTATTTTTTGCTTTGAGCAGTCATAAATATTTTAAAGAACTTAAGAGGGGAAAATATTTTATATTTATACAGATATTTGCATTTGTTTTGCTCTTCCTTCATTCCTGAAGTCTCCAGTTTCTCTTTGGTATCATTTCCCTTCAGCCCAAAGAACTTCCTTTATCATTTCCTTTAAAGCAGGGCTGCTGGTGATAAATTCTCTTGGTTTTCCATTATCTGAGAATATCTTTATTTTGCCTTCATTCCTTAAGGGTATTTTCACTGAATATAGAATTCTGGGTTGGAAGGTCTTTGCACTTTAAAGATGTTGTCTTACTGTCCTTTGACTTCTGTGATCATTCAAATCATTGTTCTCCTGTAAATAATGTGTAATTTTTTTCTGACTACTTTCAAGATTTTTTCTTAGTCTTTGAATTTTAGTAGTTTTAGTTTGATGTGTCTGGGATGGTTTTCTTTGAGTTTATCCAGTTTATGTGCTTCTTTTCATTTATGTCTTTTCCCAATTTGAGACATTTTGACCATTATTCCTTTAAATTTGTTGTGCACTAATATGTTTCTCCTCTTCTTCTGGGACTTCAATGACACAAACATTAGATCTTTAATATTGTTCCTCAGGTCCTTAAGGTTCTGTTTATCTTTTCAATCTTTTTTCCCCCTTTCTGTTCTTCAGATAGTATAATTTTTATTGACATTTTCAAGTTCATTAACTTCTTCCTCTCTCACTTCCATCTTGCTTATTGAAATTTGTCCAGTGAATGTTTTACGTCTGATATCACATTTTAATTTTTTATAGTCTCTATTTCTCTGATGAGCATTTTTCCATTAATTTTAAGTGTGTTTACCACTCAGTGTTGTTATTATACTTGCTTTAATATCTTTGTCTGATAATCCAATATGTGCATCATCTGTTGCCTCACTCCAGATAGGGCAGCATGGAACTCACCTCATTATCCTCACCATCCCCAATTCCAGAAGTTTTCCAGTCTTTAGAAAAGGTTTTAGCAGCCCAAGTCTCAGCCCCAGTCAAAGAGGTCCTATCAACAGCTTCCCACAGAGCTGACCCAATGCCCCTTACAGTCATCGTCTGGCCCTTAGGTCTGTAAATACCGTTGTCCAGGAAGGCTCTGTTCTTGTTCTGAAGTTCCTGTTCTAACTTCTCCATATTCTGGGCCTTCCTCAAGGTCTGAGAGAGTCTTACCAAGACGGCCAGTGGCTAGGTGGAGAACAGTCCTGCCTGGCATCAGGGCACACGAGAGACTTCTCCTGGCAGTGTGGGCCGGACGACCTCAGGCAGCCACATCCTGTGCAGCCCTTGTCGTCACCCCTTCGCTTTCTGAGAGCCCAGCCTCCCAAGTTCAGGCCCCACTTCAGCCAGATCCGTTTCTTTTTTTCCACATCATCCTCAGCCTCTTTCCTGGCAGCTTCTGTTTTCCTCACAACAGTCAGGGAGGCTGCCGCCTCCCATTGTAACTTGCAGAGAGACCACAACCCTTGCCCTCAATCCTGCGAAGCCAGGAGATCCGGCTCTCTGCCCTCTCTGGAACTCAGTCCCAGCTTGGTTAGACCGTATCTCAGCAGCCGAGGAGACTGTGAAACTTTCTTCCTTTCTTTCTATGCCTGTGAGAGCCCAGCAGAGAGGAAAGGGGCTGCTGAGGAGCCAGGTGAGAGACGGATCTAGGTCTAGTGGGCTTGGCTCTGGGAAATCTGCTCACCCCCTTCTTCAATGGCAACTGTGCTCTTGTGAGCAGAGAGCCATATGCTGGCACATCCACGAGGAAAGCCAAGCGAGTCATGCGGACTTATCCACAACACCCTGACTCTCTGAGGACCCCAAGACCCTCACCTTCTGAGTCACCCTTCTGCTGCTGTTTATCTTCTGTTTTCCAGGGTAAGGCAGGAGGTAGCAGGTGGCTTCTTCCTTGAGCTGCTTTCTGAAACCTGAGATATTTGTCAGAGGTTTTTTGGGGGAGTCAAAGCAATGTCTTGTGGTGAGCTCTGTGTAGAAGCCACCCACCTGGGACCCTCTCCCTCCTGACAGCCCATTCCCAACCTTTTCAATGCCCAGTTGCTGCTTATTTCCCATGCCAGTTCAGTCCCGTACTCACACGGCAGCTTCAGGGCCAGGCCCTCGGTGCAGAGGGCAATCAGTCTTGGTCCCTGCCCTCAGGGAGCACACACCCTGACTCACGTTGGTGATGGCCCTCAGGTGGTTCTGTGCTTCCAGCTTTCTGTCTGGAGCAGTGGTTCTCAGAGTGTTCTCCCAGGACCAGCGGTATCAGTTTCATCTGGACACCTGTCAGAAATGCAAATTCTTGGGCCCGACCCCAGACCTAGGAATAAGGAAGTCAGGGGGCAGAGCCCAGCAAGCTGTGTTTTAACAAGCCCTCCAGGTGACCCACTGCTCAAGGACTGAAGAGAAGGTGAAGGGACAGAACTAGGAGATGGCTGGGGCAGAGGCATCAGGGCAAAGTGTGTCAACTGGAAGGGCTCCATCTCATGATGCCATCCCGTGTCTCTGCACATGAACTGCTGCACAGTTAAGGTACATTCACTACAGGTCCCCTCTGGAGCCTCGTCTCCCTGCCTATAGCCTGGGTCTAGGGGCAAATCAGGACTTCTATGCTCCATGTACTGCACTTCTCACCTCTGAAGCCCAGATCTGTTCCCCATGGCCTGTCAGGTATGAGAGACCTAGATCTCCTGGTCCAAACATCCAGAGAAGGAAAGGCAGTTAGTCCTGGCCTCACAGCAGTTTCATGATTCAGCTGCCTAGAGAGTCCTAATCTTCTCTCTTGTCTCGAACTCACCCCCTTAAGTGAGGACATCCTGGAGCCTCTGGATCCAAGTCCTTCTGCATAATCTGCGTGTTGAGAATCTAGGCAAGGAGAGTGAATGGGGGTGGGGAGGGATGGTGAGAAGGAAGACAGGGGAGGTGACATGGGGGAACTTATAATCACTTGGCTAGCCCCACCCCGGGACCATCTCAGTCTGTGTGGATAGTCCAGCCTCGAGGCTCAGAGAGCAGGTTAAGGTAAAATCTGATGCAACCTGGAGTCCAAAGCCTGCCAGGGAGTCTCAGTGGCTTAGGTCGTGATTGGATGATGTCTTGGAGAAACCTGGGCAGACTGAAGACAGCTTTAGAGGTTAGAACCTACAAAGGATTGGGAGAATCATCAGATCTAAGCACAGAAAACTGAAGGGCAGATCCCACAGAGCAGAAATGTGGGGGGTCAGAGAGGAAGAACTCCTGGGTCCTGAGTCCCAGAGCTCCTCTGCTAGAAGTTGAGCAGCTTGCTGAGGATGTTGAGCTGGAAGTTGGCTATCCTGTCTCGTCCCGGATCCATGGCACCCTGTGTCCATCAGGAGCATAGCCACCTACACAGACAGCTAGGAACTATGCTTGAACTCTGATTCAGATACAGCCAATCAGGGGCTCTGATCATCATTACATAGCTGTGTTATTTCCCAGAATTGATACATTATCAGACAACAATAAAGAACTTGAACTTTGGTTAACTTTGAGAACTTATTGTGGACACGGTCTCCATTTAGCTTCCTGAAATGTTGAAAATAACCTGTGGACATTCCCTCACTGGCGTCTCAGAGCTATAAGTACTGGAAACTATTACAGTAAGGGAGAAGTCAGGAATGACTCTAAGATTCCTAGTCTGGAAGACAGACTCGTGCCCTAAGAGACGGGTGTAGGGCACAAACAGGACTGGGGAAGTGCTGAGTTTAGTTTTAGACATGGAAAAGTAGAGATGAAGGAGGAACCTTCAGAAGGAAGCCTACAGGAGGCAATTGGGAAATATTTTTATCTTCTAAAATCTAAGTGGCTAGGTTTGCGAGATGATATCAGGCCAGGAAATAGAGATTATGGAGTCATTGCGTGCAGGTGGAGCCCTTAAAAATGGGTGAACTCCCCAGGGCAGTTTGGGAAGCCTTCTAGGAATTGGTGGTGGTGGTGGCAGGGGGATGCCAATGTTGAAAATGAAAGAGTTGTTCGTTTTCTCAGTCCAGGCCTCCATCCAAATTCACCTGGTGGTAGCAATCTGAGTGCCAAGAAGATGAATATTAAAAAATTTGGAGAGGGTTACGGGTTGAATCGTATTCCCTCAAAAGATACATTAAAGCCATAAACACTGGTACCTGTTAATGTGACCTTATTTGAAAATAGAGTCTTTTGTAGATGAAATCAAGTTCAGATGAGATCATTAGAATGGGTCCTAATCCAACATTACTGGTGTCCTTGAAAGAAGAGAGAAATTTGGGGAGTTCCCTGGTGGTCCAGTGGGTAAGACGTGGAGCTCCCAATGCAGGGGGCCTGGGTTGGGGAACTAGATCCTACATGTATGCCACAGCTAAGAGTTTGCATGCCGCAACTAAGAGTCCACATGCCGCAACTAAGCAGCCTGCACGCCGCAATGAAAGATCCCGCATGCTGCAACTAAGACCAGGCGCAGCCAAAATAAATAAATAAATAAATATTAAAAAAAAAAAAAGGGGGCTTCCCTGGTGGCACAGTGGTTGAGAATCTGCCTGCCAATGCAGGGGACACGGGTGCGAGCCCTGGTCTGGGAAGATCCCACATGCCGTGGAGCACTGAAGCCCGTGTGCCACAACTACTGAGCCTGCACGTCTGGAGCCTGTGCTCTGCAACAAGAGAGGCCGCGACAGTGAGAGGCCCGCGCACCACGATGAAGAGTGGCCCCCGCTCGCCACAACTAGAGAAAGCCCGCGCAAAGAAACGAAGACCCAACACAGCCAGAAATCAATCAATTAATTAATTAATTAAAAAAAAAAAGGCAGAAGAGAGCAATTTGGACACAGATACACAGGGAGAATGCCATGTAACAATGGAGGCAGAGATTGAAGTGATGCTGCAAGCCAAGAAACGACAACCAGCAAGAAGTAGGAAGAAGCAAAGAAGAATTCTCCCCTACAGGTTTCAGATGGAGTATGTCCTTGCCAACACTTTTATTTTGGACTTCCAGCCTCCAGAACTGTGAGATAATACATTTCTGTTGGTTTAAGCCACCCAGTTTGTGGTACTTGGTTATGATAGCCTTAAAAATGTAATATAGAAGGAAGGACTTCCTTTTTCTGACAAGTGCTCTAGTCTGCCCCCGTGCAGAGTGAAATAACAATGGCTAACATTTATTGATCAGTTAGAATGTACTAGGCACTGTCCTGAGCATTTCACATGATTAACTCAATCCTATGATGAGACTATTCTTATTATCCCCACTTTACAGATGTTAAATCTAAGTGGCTTGCCTAAGATCACCCAGCTAGTACCTGGAAGAGCTGGAGTTTGAACTTAGTTCCCTGTGGTTCCAAAACCCTTGTTGTTTCTAGACCAGAAAGGCTTTCCATTAGGCCCAGCCTGCTTTTTAATCCCTGGACATTATGCTTGACCCTGTATCAGCTCAGTTCCAGCAAGCAGGATAGTAAAAGCCAGAGGAAAGATGCAAGATAGAAGTAAAGGGAAGATGAAGGAGGAAGGAGAGGGAAGAAAGAGAGGGGGAAACAGAACCTCTCACCCGGCTTCCTCAGAATCAGAAAAAAACCATCAGGGAGTGTTTGGAGACTGACTCGGAAAAACAAAACCAAGGGGGCATGGTGGAGAATACCTGTGAATCCTGAAGCAGGCATAGGGAGAAGAGCTGAGCAGAGAAGGACCAGCTCAGCAGGAGAGGGCACAGGAAGAAGAAAGGCCTTCGGTGATGCAGAGAAGGGCGAGAACTGTCCCCAAGCCCTCATTCTCTCTAGATAGTTTGAAGTCTATCTCAGTCTTTACAGGCGGCAAGCTATCTTCTCTACAAAGTCCAATAAACATTCATTGATTTATTCAACAAACACCTGCATTTGTTGTTCCTGAGACCTGGCTGATGAAGTAAGAACAGATCTCACATTGGTCCCTTCAGGTTTCTCTAGAGTAGGAGTCTCCAAGGGGTAGACTGTGTCTGGGACAGCTCCCTATATGCCTGTTACTTCTTTCCTCTTTTTTTTTTTTTTTTAATTTTATTTATTTATTTATTTATTTATGGCTGTGTTGGGTCTTCGTTTCTGTGCGAGGGCTTTCTCTAGTTGCGGCGAGCGGGGGCCACTCTTCATCGCGGCGCGCGAGCCTCTCACTATCGCGGCCTCTCTTGTTGCGGAGCACAGACTCCAGATGCGCAGGCTCAGTAGTTGTGGCGCATGGGCCCAGTTGCTCCGCGGCATGTGGGATCTTCCCAGACCAGGGCTCGAACCCGTGTCCACTGAATTGGCAGGCAGATTCTCAACCACTGCGCCACCAGGGAAGCCCACTTCTTTCCTCTTTAGTTCCAGGCTGCTGCGGCAATGGTCCCAGTGTTGCTCAGAATAAATCTCTGCTTCTCAATCTACTGAAGCCACCTCTCGCTGGAAGTGTGCTGTTGGCACTAGGAACTCCAGTGGCCAAGTTAAAGGCATTCAGTTCTCCACTGCCTGGACCACCATTGCTTCCAGTCAGGGTAATAATATCCTCTATCACTACTATGAATGAATATTGTTCAAATAATGCAATAAGACACAGAATAAAGGAATACAAGAATAAAGAAATAAAAAAAGACAAAGAATTATAATCTATAGGTGATATTATCATCTTCACAAAATTCACAACAAATATAGGGTTTAAGACTAACAGAATGACCAGATATAAAATCAACATACAAAAACCAATAGCGTTTCTATATACCAGCAATAATCAGTTAATAATACAATAGGAAAGAAGACAATCAAAACTATAGTAAAAAAAAAAAAAGCAAACAGCAAATAACAAACAAAACTATAATGTATCTTGGAGTTAACCTAGCCAAAAATGTATAATAAACTTATGTAAAAAATTTCAAAAATTTATTGAAGAAATTGAAAGAAGATTCAAATAAATGAATTAGCCCAATATTGTAAAAAATAATTATTATTCCCAAATTAATATATAAATTTAATGTAATCCTAATGAGATTGCCAACAAAATTTTTAATGCAACTTGGCAAACTGATATTAAAATTAATCTGGAAGGCTAAGTGAGCAAGAAGCATTAAGATAATTCTGAAAAATAAGAATAATGAGGAAAAATAACTGTATCAGATAAGAAGACATGTTACAAAGTTATTTCACTCTAAAAGTACAGTATTGAGCAGATTTTCGTAAATGGATAAATGGAATAAGATAGAGAACATATGTATACATGGGAATTTATTATATGTTGGAGCTTGGCATCATAAATCAATGAGGTAAAGATAGACTCCTAATAAATGATATTGGGATAATTGACTAGCCATATGGAAAAAAATTAAATTAGATTGTAACTTCATACTGTAAACAAACAAAACATTCCAAGTAGATTAAGGACTTAGTTGTAAAATAATAATATTAATTAGAAATGGTGGAATGGGTAAAGGGAGTCAAAAGGTATAAACTTCCAGTTATAAAATAAATAAGTCATGGGGATGTAATGTACAGCATGGCGAATATATAATAATACTGTATTGCATATTTGATAGTTGCTAATAGAGTAGATCTTGAAAGTTCTCATCACAATAAAAAAATTCTGTACCTATGTATGGTGATGGTGATGGATGTTTACTAGACATTATGGTAATCATTTTGCAATATATGCAAATACCAAATCATTATATTATACACTTGAAACTAATAAAATGTTATATGTCAATTATACTGCAATAAAAAATATTAGAAAATAATACAGGAAAATATTTTTATGGTTTAGGGCAGGGGTCCCCAACTCCCAGCCCACAGACTGGTACTGGTCCGTGGCCTGTTAGGAACCGGGCCGCACAGCAGGAGGTGAGCGACAGGTGAAGGAGAGAAGCTTCCTCTGTATTTACAGCCGCTCTCCATCGCTCACATTACCGCCTGAGCTCCGTCTCCTGTCAGATCAGTGGCGGCATTAGATTCTCACAGGAGTGTGAACCCTACTGTGAACTGCGCGTGCGAGGGATCTAGGTTGCACACTCCTTATGAGAATCTAATGCCTGATGATATGAGGTGGAGCTGAGGCAGTGACGCTAGCGCTGGGGAGTGGCTGCAAATACAGATTATCATTAGCAGAGAGGTGTGACTGCACAGAGACCATAATAAATCAGTTGCTTGCAGACTCATATCGAAACCCTATCAGTGAGCGGCAAGTGACAATTAAGCTGCATCTTACGGAGTAGACTGGACATAAGCCACACACTTTGGATGCCACTGTCTCCCATCACCCCCGGATGGGACCATCTAGCTGCAGGGAAACAAGCTCAGGGCTCCCACTGATTCTGCATTATGGTGAGTTGTATAATTATTTCATTATAAATTACAATGGAATAATAATAGAAATAAAGTGCACAATAAATGTAATGTTCTTGAATCATCCTGAAACCATCCCCCCAGCCCCGGTCTGTGGAAAAATTGTCCTCCACAAAACAGGTCCCTGGTGCCAAAAAGGTTGGGGACCGCTGGTTTAGGGGTGGGAAAGGACTTTTAAACAAAACACATGAAGAAAAATTTACAGGAATAAACTGATAAATTTGACATGAAAACGAACAACTTTGCCATGCCAAAAGAAAACATAAAGTTAAAAGACGTGTAACGAAATGAAAAAGCATATTGGAAACAGATATAACAAAGATTTAATACACAAAATATATGGAGGACTCCCACAAAGCAAGAAGAAAAAGGGCACAATTCAATGGAAAAATGAGCATTGGATACAAACAAGCAATAATAAAATAGAAAGTACAAATGGCCAATCATCATATAAAAAGATGACCAACCTCACTAACCATCAGGGAAATCCAAAGAAAAATAATGGTGAGAGAAATTTTGAACCATTGTATTGGTTAAAATCAAAGTTGGACAGTATAAGTGTTAGTGAGAGAGGGTATGAAGAAATGGGTTCTTTGTGTACTGATACAGGAAATAAATTGTACAGGCAAGTACAGAAGACAATTTCACTTTTATAACTAAAATTGCTCATATCTGTGACTCTGCCTTCTATTTCTAGGGCTCTACCATAGAGGAACATGCACAAGGAATACCCATGCACAAGGAGCAGCTCCAGAGGTGTTTATACAGCATTCTTGGTGACAGAAGAAAACTGAAGTAGCCTAACTGTTCATCAGGAAGAGAATGTATAAAGTCAATAGGGCACATACACTAGTAGAATGCATTCATTGGACTTAGAAGTTAAAAGCAGTGAAGTAGATCAGTGGGTCTCAGACTTTTGGGCCCAGGACCCCTTTGCCATTTTAAAAATTATTGAGAACCTCAAAAAGCTTTTGTTTATGTGGGTTATATCTACTAATATTTACAACATTGGAAATTACAAGGCTGAGAAATTTTTAAAATATTTATATATCAATTCATTAAAAAATAAACCCATTACATGTTAACATAATACTTGTAATAATATAAACAACATTTTAATGAAAAATAGTTATATTTTCCAAAACAAAAAAACTTAGTGAGAAGAATGAAATGGGGACGCAGGAAAGCCAATACAGGGGTGTGTTATTAAGCCAATGACTGCTTTGGGCAATTGGGGCTCAGGTTAATTGGGGATCCCCTGAGAAACCATGTAGAATATACCATAAAATCGTGTGCTGGAGACCCGCAAGTGTGGAATATTGATCCACTGGCTCCCATCTCCCATTGGTCAAGGATTGCCTCGGGGAGGGTTAACTCCTTGGCACTTCCGGGTTTACCAGCACACCAGTATGCCTGGGGCAGAAAGGAAGACATGTGAGGTGCAACTGAGGCAAAGCTGTCAGGCTACACCTGGGAGCTGCTGGTTGCCACAGCAACTGTTGTGCAGAATGCTGGCCAAGACAATGTGAGATGGGACCTCAAAGACTCAAAGACGTCCAACACATCGTGTGGGAAAACCAGGCTGCAGAATAATGCATGCAGCAAGATACCATTTATGTAAATAACAAAACCACCAAAATAATAGTATATATTTTCTGGGGATATAACATATTCTTTAAAATAGATTTACACATATATGTGTGTATGTGCATATGTGTGTATAAGTATGTGTTACATACGTATATATAAGTGTAAGACTACTAAAAAGTGTTGGATTTATATGTACCTACTTCAGAGGGAAGAGATCTGGATTGGAGATGGGGTTGTCTAAGAGAATGTTACTTTTTTCTGAAATTTGCTAACCTTTCTTTCTCCCCCAAGCTTTAAACACAGATGATTAGAAGCTTAAAAAAGAGTTAATGCATAGAATTTGTCTGCCACTTTTCTCCCTGTGGAACAAGATTAGGGGTTCACGTCCAAGCCAAGCAAAGGGGCTCCAAGAGGACAGTTCATGGAGTTTGGGGTGCTTACAAGGAGAGAATGGCATTTATCCTTTAGCTGAATACTCATCATCTCAGAGCACCAGAGTGACTGGCCAATGAGAAATTTCCAGGAA
Organism: Balaenoptera physalus; assembly: GCF_965194825.1. Taxonomy (NCBI): domain Eukaryota; kingdom Metazoa; phylum Chordata; class Mammalia; order Artiodactyla; family Balaenopteridae; genus Balaenoptera; species Balaenoptera physalus. Next base: position 13,613,301 of record NC_138885.1, read on the forward strand.
GGCATGGCAAGGGTCTCTGAAAGTTTGGGATGAAAGCTGAGTAGAGGACTCTTGCTTCCTTTGTGGAGAATTCTTAAGGTGGGAGACTGCCTTGGACGAGCTGTGGTGGCAGGTGAGCAGAGACAGCCAGTGTTTGGAAGCTACACTTCTACTCTCGGGCAAGGCAAAGACATGCTGTTTCTCAGGAACTAAACGGGTCGCCTGGAAGCTGGGCTAAGCTGCCTTCAAAGAAGCCCACTTGTGAGTAAGGCTTGCTGGGTGGAGGGGCTCCCCAGGAAAATGCTGTGAGAGTGAACAGCACATCACTCACGTTGATGAACTTCTTCTGGGGGGCTCACACCCCATGGGGAGGGGCTCCTCAAAACCAGCTTGGAGGCCCAAGACTGAGTTGATAGGGGGACAGATCACCCACCACCAGTCCTTCAAGACTGCCCCCTCCCTCTCACCTCCTTCTCCCTGACCCTGAACTTGGAAGAGTGAGACTCAGGAAGGGAGGGAGATAGAGAGGGTGTGAGAGAGCAGGTCCACCCCTCCTCCTGCACCACAGGGGTGGTCTGAGCTGGGGGAGGGAAGAAACTGATGCCAGACTGAGTCCTAATGTAGACAAGGCTGTGCTTTCCATGCTTCAAAACACTACACCAGTTATGATAGCTTGACATGACTGAAAAGTCTTGGAACTGCCCGAGCTGTCATCCTGGGACTAGGAAAGTCATGCTGACAGAGCAGAAAAATAGCAATGGGAGAAAAAATGAAGTCGTTTCTTGTCTATGCCCATTGAGTTCTGCCAATTCAGTAAATCAGAGAGTCTTCTTTGTATTAAAAAAATATGTATATATGGTCAATGCTGGAAGCAATTATATCCAAATATTACCTGTGATTAGCAGACTGTTGATCACTTGTTCAACCTCCAGTCACTTTCTGTGTTTCCTACAGATCCCCAATTTTGTTCTGGTATTGCCCAGCTCTGTGACGTCACATGGGTCCGGAGAGTTGGTTGGTCTAAGCCAAGGAGGTGGTACCATTCCCTAAGTGTGTTCTCGAAATTGGTGTTGGCTTTTATGTTGGGGAGGAGGGCCCTGCTGTAGACATTGAATGAGTGGGGTCTAGGAATGCCAAATATCCTACAGTGTATGGGACAGTCCTTCTGGAGAGAATGGCCCCATAGCCCATGGGATACTTTGATGTCCCATGAGACATTCACGCAGGTGAAAAACCCATTTCCAAGCCTAAGACTTCATCCATTTGACATATACACACTCCAAACATTTTTTGCATGTTTTTAAACATAACCTGACTTCCTTAGGAATGTAACTACTGTATAAATCAAGGGATGATTGCACTGTGTTTTGTTTGAAACATTATCAAGAGTTGTTCACCATTTTAGAAAATCGTTCTGTCAATGGCCGTGGCCTTGTGCTTGTTGAGTCATTTCCTGCATCTGTCTGCATTTGTGGCTGTCCCAGCCTTGGCATTTCCATGCGTAGCTGCAAGCATCTCATGGCTACATCACGTCCTGTTTGATAGGACTGCTGCCTTCACATTTGCTTATTAAAAGACATATTCATTTATTATAAATTATTGTACTTTTAATGTCTCTTTTACATTACAAGCATTGTTTTGAATCCCTTTTAAAATATATATTTAGGGGGAGTTCCCTGGTGGCCTAGTGGTTAGGATTCTGGGCTTTCACTGTGGTGGCCCTGGTTCAGTCCTTGGTTGGGGAACTGAGATCCTGTAAGCTGGGTGGTGTGGCAAAAAAATATATATGTGTGTGTGTGTGTGTGTGTGTGTGTGTGTAAATTATATTATCTACTACTTTTGTTTCTGGATTGAAGGACGGCTGTTAAAAGAATAATTGTTTTCACGAGGGCTAGTTGAGTCTAAGATGTCTGAGGTGGTCCCTTTTCCTCACCAGTGACATGGAACACTTTGTTAATGTGGGCCTCCAGTGCTTTGGCCAAAAGCTTTACAAGTTGAAGGAAAAGCCCTCAATCAAAGGGGGAAGAGGGGTTGATGAACTCATATGTAAAGAAGTTCATGGAGGACATCAATAAGCTGGTCAACAGTCCATTTGATGAAATGAGATGTCTTGAATATCCTTTGATCAAAGTGATTCCTGGCGTAGAGCTCTCAAACCCCTGCGGTACTCTGAATTTTGTATGATCACTAGGACTCAGGGTGGAGGAGCTTAGGTAGCTTCACACGAAGAATTTGTATCACCTATGTAGTATGTTAAAAACAAAACAAAATAAAACCAGTGACTGGTTTTGAAACAGGAGGGAAGGGAGTAGGGCACAACCTTTAAAAGAATGACATAAACATAGGACACGACAAAAACTAGTTAGAACCAACTAGGTCCAAGATGGTGGAAGGTTTGACTTCCAGTGGACCTTGAGCCTCATTGTAATACATTAGCATAAGCGAAGTGACACACCCACCAGCGCCATGACAGTTATGAGGCCGACCATCAAAGATCAAAAATTGGGTGGTGGCCCAATTCCTGGAAATCATTCCTGCCCCTTCCCCAAAATAGTTGGACTAATCCTCCTACTTATTAGCCTATGAAATTCCCCAGCCCATAAAAACGAACCACACCATATTTCAGAGCTCTCCTGCCTTCTGAGATGGCCCACAATCTGTCTATGGAGTGTTTCTCTCTAAATAAATCCACTTCTTACCTACCACTTTGTCTCTCACTGAATTCTTTCTGGGACAAGACATCAAGAACCTGAGCTTCATTAAGTCTTGAGACCAGGTGTGTGATCTCAGTTAAAAGACCGTGGGTTCAAGTCTTAGTCTGGGTTTTGACCGGGTTCAAGTCCCGGCACGTGGGTTCAAGTCCCAACCTGAGTTGCACGGTTTCAGTTTGGGTGTGGACATGTGACGTAATTTGGCCAGTGAGATATGTGGGTACGTCTGCTGGGGAGTTTTAGGGAAAGGTTTCTTTACTCCTAAAAAGAGAACCAAGGAAGAGATGGCCTCTTTTCTACCTTGGGGAATTGTCCTCTTTTATCATACGCCTGGCTCTCGCAGCCATGAGGTTAGAAAGTCTGAGGACTAAGTCTACACACTTAGGGAGCAGAGTAGTAGGACGGAAAGGACCTGGTCTTTGGTTATATAGCTGAGCCATTAACTAGCCAAGCCTAGGCATTTAATCGCCCAGTAGATCTGCTGATATGAGGTGGGGCTATGACTAAATTTCATGGCTATTTTTTTGTTGTTGTTGATAACATTTGCCTCCCCAGACAAAACAAAACAGACAAAACCAAAATCTCTTCCAAAGCAAAAATGTAGTAATGCACATGACAGAAAACCCAAACACTGCGAAAGTGTTTATAATGAAAAGTCAGCCTCATTCTACCAGTCTTCCCGCTCCCTCCACCAGCCTGCCCACCTCCGTTGCAGAGGCAACAAATGTCACGTTTCTTGTGCATTCTTCTAGAAATAGTCTATGCGTATATGAGTGTATATGTGTACGTTCACACACACACACACACACACACACACACACTTCCTTTTCAAATGCATCATCATATGTTGTAACTTCTTTCCTTTTCCTTTTTTCTTGTCACGTGGTTATAGAACTAGGACAGTAATTTATCTTTGATATTTCCCTACTCGGAGGCTAATTAGAGAAGTCATCTCCTTGGCATGGAAAAGTGGAAAACTCTGTGTAAATCATTTTTTCAACCCATTTTGACTCTTTAAAATTTTCTTAGGCTGTCACTTTACTTTCAAAATTTCAGTGTGTAATGCCCTTTATAGAAATAGTTCGGGTCTTTTAATAATCTGAAGTAAAGTTTCTTGGTAGAGGGGGAAGTGGGCAGTGTTGTTGCTGGAAGCACAAGGCAGCATTGCCCACTTCCCCTGTGTCCGCCTCCACCCTGACCTGAGGCACCCAGAGGGTCTGCGGGGGGGGGGGGGATGAGCCCTGGTATGGAGCTGCTTCACCCCTCAGAGCCTCAGTTTCCTCTTCTAGAGATCTCTATGGCCTCCTGCCTCCCTCCCCTACTCTCCATTTTAAATAAAATCAAACAAAACATGGGGGGTGGGTAGGATAAATCAGGAGCTTGGGATGAGCACACACACACACTACTATGTATAAAACAGGTAACCAACAAGGACCTACTGTAGAGCACAGGGAACTCTGCTCAGGATTCTGGGATAACCTATATGAGAAAAGAATCTAAAAAAGAATGAATATATATATATGTATAACTGAATCACTTTGCTGTACACCTGAAACTAATACAACATTGTTAATCAGCTATGCTCCAATAAAATTTTAAAAAAAAGAAAGTAAATAAATAAAATCAAACAACACATTTTGCTTTGGTTACTGAAATTACTCTCATTCCTTCCTTAACCAGCCAAGTTTCTTAAAACAGTCCATCTCCATTATATCTCTTCCCTTAAGTAATATTCCATTATGTGTATACACCACATCTTGTTTATCCATTTATCTGTTGATGTGCACTTAGATTGCTTCCATATCTTGGCTCTTGTAAATAATGCTGCAATGAACATAGGGGTACATATATCTTTTCAGATTAGCATTTCAATTTCTTTGGCTAACCATCCAGAAGTGGAATTGCTGGATCATATGGGAATTCTATTTTTAAATTTTCAAGGAACCTCCATATCATTTTCCATAGTGGCTGTAGCAATTTACATTTCCCACTAACAGTGAATGAAGGTTCCCTTTTCTTTACAACCTCTTCAACACTTGTTATTTCTTTTTGAAAATAGCCCTTCTGACAGGTGTGAGGTGGTATCTCATTGTGGTTTTGATTAGCATTTTCCTGATAGTTAGTGATGTTGAGCACATTTTCATGTGCCTGTTGGCCATCTGTATGTCTTCTTTGGAAAAATGTCCATTGAGGTACTTTGCCCATTTTTTAATCAGGTTGTTTGGGGTTTTTTGCTACTAAGTTGTATGAGTTGATATTAACTCCTTATCAGATATACGGTTTGCAAATATTTTCTCCCAATCTGTAGGTTGATTCTTCTTTTTTTGACTGTTTCCTTTGCTGTTAGAAACTTTTTTAAAAATATATTTATTTATTTATTTATTTGGCTGCACCGGGTCTTAGTTGTGGCACGTGGGATCTTCACTGCAGTGTGCGAGATCTTCCTTGCAGCATGTGGGATCTTCATTGAAGCATGCAGGATCTTTAGTCATGGCACGAGGGAATCTTTTAGCTGCAGCATGCAGGATCTTTTTAGTTGTGGCATGCAGGATCTAGTTCCTTGACCAGGGATCGAACCCTGGCCCCCTGCATTGGGAGCGCAGAGTCTTAACCACTGGACCACCAGGGAAGTCCCTGCTGTTAGAACCTTTTAACTTTAATGTGGTCTTCACTTGTCTACTTTGCTTTTTTTTTTTTTTTTTGCCTGTGCTCTTGTTGCTGTATCCAAGAAATTGCCAAAGCTAATCTCCTGGAATTTTCCCCTGTGTTTTTCTTTTAAGAGTTTTGTAGTTTTAGGTCTTACATTTAGGTCTTAATCCATTTTGAGTTAACTTTTGTATATGGCATAAGCTAAGGGTCTGACTTCATTCTTTTGCATGTGGATATTCAGTTTTCCCAACACCATTTATTGAAGAGACTGTCCTTTCCCCATTGTGTGGTCTTGATGCCCTTGTGGAAGATGATTTGACCATGTATGCAAGGGTTCATCTCTGGGCTCTCTATTTTGTTCCATTAGTCTACATGTCTCTCTTTATGCCAGTACCATACCATTTTGATTATTGTTGCTTTGTAGTATAGGAAGTGTGAGATCTCCAACTTTGTTCTTTTCAGGATTGTTTTGACCGTTTGGTATCCCTTGAGATTCCATATGAATTTTAGGATTTGTTTTTCCCTAAAAAGTGCCATTGGGATTTTAGGTATGGGCTATGCGCATTTTAACAATATTAAGTCTTCTAATCCTGGAGAGAGCATTCAGCTTTTTAGTCTAATCTTTCAAGTGTGGCTTGATGGGTGGTGGTGTGGGTCACTGGTCCTGCAGCATGAGTGCCTGTGATGATGTGTCTTTTCTTGAAAGGAATCTTGGGGGGCAGTATGCAATGGGTCTGGATTCACAGAGCTGCCTGCAGCCTCCAAATGGTCCAAGAATGGGGCAGAGGGCGGGTATGGGGACAATTTTATGGAGTGCCAGGGAACGACCCTGACAGTGGGTGCTTGCCTCCGTACAACATGGCTTAGCCTCCCTGCGTGAAGATGTTATTACGTTTCAGGAGCTGGTGAAGAGCAAGGATATGCTGCCATCTCTATGGGTCACCTCCTCCTCCTATTGCCCAGTGGTGTACCTAGCACAGAGCAGAGTGCCTGAGACATGCTAGGCGCCCAGTCACACAGATGGCCCGGGAGAGGGCAGCCCAGCACCTAGTCAGTAAGTGACGGCACCTCTTGTCCTTTGCCCTCTCTCTGGAGTTCAACCCCTGGGGGAGAGAAGAACTTAGCATAGAGAAGGTAGGGGAGTGAAATGCAGAGCCCATGGGCTCACCTTTCTGCAGGGCCCAGGGGCCTGGCCTGGGCTGGCCAAGGGCAGAGGAAATAGTGATTCAGTGGTCTAAAGCTTTTAACAGGACTGGACTGGCCACCTGCCTGAGATGTCCTTCAGGGACAGAGCCTGAGTGAAGGCAGGGACGGGGAGAATGAAGCCATTTCATGCTTTACCCAGTGAAGTTTAGTCTGTTTAATAAACTACTTCCTGGCCAGCCCTCATTTTAGAGGGACCAGGAAAACAAGGCACAGAGCCGTGGAGACACCTCCCTGAGCCCATGAGGCTAGTAAGTGCTGCCTCAGAGCCGACTCCAGCGACCCTCGCCCCGGCATTCACCCGCGTGATGTCTCTTCACACGGACCAGAAGTGGCCTGCGGGCCAACAGAACGTGGCAAAAGGGACGGCGTGTGACTTCCCAGACTGTGTCAGGAAAGGCCTTGTTGGCTCTGCCTTGGCCCTTTTCATCCTTCGCTCTAGAGGAAACCACCATCAGGCCCTGAGGTCTCTCAAAGAGCCCATGGTGAGGAAGCGAGACCCCGAGGCAACCAGCTTGCCAGCCATGAGTGCGAGGGAGGCACGGGGCAGGCAGAGACCCCACCCCTGGCCCAGCCCCTGATGAGTTAAGTCCCAGCTGACATCTGACCGCACCTCACAGCAGACCCCAAGTCAGAAATGCCTGGCCCAGCCACTCCCAAATCCCTGCCCCACAGAAACTGGGAGATAATCCAGGATTATGGTTGTTCTAAGACACTTAGTTTCAGGATAATGGGTTACACAGCATTGGCAAACGAATACAGTGGTGGAGCTGGGATTTGAACCCAGCTAATCCAATTCTAGAGTCTGAGCTCTTAGTTACTTCACCAGTGGGGCGCACGATACAGGGGTGTGTGTGAAAAAACTCCTTGGGGCATAAGAAGATAATATTGGACCTGTTATTTCTATGTACTTAAAAAAAACCCAAAATAAGAATAGTTTCTTGAGTATTTCCTGTACAGATTGACCAGGCATCGCTGGCCAGAGTGCTGGGTGCTGTGCGGCGTGTACAGCTCTCCTCGTCAGGTGGCCCCGGGGAAGGGGGCTCCCCAGGCTGGGGGCAGAGTGGAGCGCTCACCGGCACTCACGCCGTTTACACACGCACGTGCCCAGCTGGGCAAGTTCACCCAACAAACCTCCCAAAGTGAACACGAGCTTCGAAAGTTGCTGGCCAAGTCACCAAGGGCGGCCAGGGCACTGATGAGGACCACACAGGTGAACAAAGGGAAAAAGGCAGAGGTGATGCCCAACTCCTACAAGGAGCTCTTCATCAGACACAGGAGAGGAAGAGAAGTGACTCCCTAGTCAGACCCTACATGTTCAATCACCTTGCTGTCACTAACAGTACTGTTGTTATTGATGTCATTTAGTGAGAACATGGGAAAGGCTTTTACTGGGTACCATTAATGAGTGAAATTAAAACATTACCTTAAACTATTGATTTTATCATTGTATCTTCCTCTTTAACATATAATTTTTGCAGGTGCTTTATAATGTCTAAAATTTATTAATCCCCTAGTGCATATATAGAAAAGTAAGTGGTGTGCTGCGGAGTGTGCCTAAGTATGAAAGGCTAGGACTCAGGACCTTGTTCTGGCTCTGCCTCCTGCAGGAAGGCACGAGGTCCCAGCGCCCTCCAGGAGAGAAGCACTTTCTTCTTTTTTTTTTTTTTTTTTAGTGGATTAAAACAACACACCTTTATTATCTTACAGTCACCCCTATTACTTTACATCATAATCTTACTGCATCCTTCTTAGATTACTGAATAAATGTTCTTCCAACTACTCTTTTTGCCTCTGCATTTTTTTAACATCTTTATTGGAGTATAATTGCTTTACAATGGTGTGTTAGTTTCTGCTTTATAACAAAGTGAATCAGGTATACATAGACATATGTTCCCATATCTCTTCCTTCTTGCGTCTCCCTCCCCCCCACCCTCCCTATCCCACCCCTCTAGGTGGTCACAAACCACCGAGCTGATCTCCTTGTGCTGTGCGGCTGCTTCCCACTAGCTATCTGTTTTACGTTTGGTAGTGTATATATGAACATGCAACTCTCTCACTTCGTCCCAGCTTACCCTTCCCCCTCCCCATATCCTCAAGTCCATTCTCTAGTAGGTCTGTGTCTTTATTCCCGTCTTACCCCTAGGTTCTTCATGACCTTTTTTTTTTCTTAGATTTCATATATATGTGTTAGCATACGGTATTTGTTTTTCTCTTTCTGACTTACTTCACTCTGTATGACAGACTCTAGGTCCATCCACCTCACTACAAATATCTCAGTTTCGTTTCTTTCTATGCCTGAGTAATATTCCATTGTATATATGTGCCACATCTTCTTTATCCATTCATCCGATGATGGACACTTAGGTTTCGCAGGGAGACGCAGCTGAATATCTGGGACGAGGCAGAGCAGAGCTTCCTGCCTGAACCCCAGGGGTGCTGGGAGGCTCCGGCAGATGAGATGTTAGTTCCCTCTGACCTTGGAGGAGGGGCAGGTCACCTCCAGGTGAGAACAGCTTGTCCTCTGGTCCCGATGTGCCTTGAGATGTGAAGGGTGGGGCGCTGTCCAGAGACTTGGGGGTCGGGATGTGTGCATGGGTTAGGTTTACCTACAAGTCCTGGGACCTTGGTAGGAGCCATTTCCATGGTATCAGGGGCAGGAGTCACCTAGTGGGCTGAGGTGAGGAGACCGTCCACAGCACTGGGTGAGTTGGAGCCTTCACCATTCTGGGGTGGGGGGCGGCAGATATGGGCTGAGCTGGGGATGGCAGAGGGCAGCCCAACAGAAGCCTCCCAAAGGGTCCTTGCCCCGAATCAAAAGTGAGCAGATGTCAGAGAAATCGGGCAAGTTTTGGAAATTACATCAGAGGAAGCGGAGATAACCAGGGGGTTAGATCACGAAGCTAAGAAGCTTCAAGTGGGCTCGAAGAAGGCTCGATGGGGAGTGAGAGGTCAGTGGCTTCTGGCGGTGCTGGGAGAGCGCAGGGCTGTCCCACGTGGAGGCTGGTGATGGCTGAGGAGTCACGCCTTGTACCGAGCCTGGGGTTTTCCTCCTTCATTCGCGTCCAAGAGAAACGCTGATGGCCCATTAGACCTGGACTGGACACCACGAATCCCCTGTTTCCTCTCTACTCCTCACCTTGTCTTCCTTTCTCTGTGTACAAAGAGTTCTGGGTTCAGGAATGGAGAGGAACTTTTCTTATTTTGACTTCTTGCAGAGAAGATCCAGTATGTCTACCATTTTGAGCCATGAGCTTTCTTGCACCTTTATTGACTCTTTAGAAGAAGGTGTTCTTCTCTTTCTGACTTACTTCACTCCGTATGACAGACTCTAGGTCCATCCACCTCACTACAAATAACTCAATTTCGTTTCTTTTTATGGCTGAGTAATATTCCATTGTGTATATGTGCCACATCTTCTTTATTCATTCATCTGTCGATGGACACTTAGGTTGCTTCCATGTCCTGGCTATTGTAAATAGAGCTGCTATGAACATTGTGGTACATGAGTCTTTTTGAATTATGGTTTTCTCAGGGTATATGCCCAGTAGTGGGATTGCTGGGTCATATGGCCATATGCTAACACATATATATGGAATCTAAGAAAAAAAAAAAAAGGTTATGAAGAACCTAGGGGAAAGACAGGAATAAAGACACAGACCTACTAGAGAATGGACTTGAGGATATGGGGAATGGGAAGGGTAAGCTGTGACAAAGTGAGAGAGTGGCATGGACATATATACACTACCAAACGTAAAATAGATAGCTAGTGGGAAGCAGCCACATAGCACAGGGAGATCAGCTCGGTGCTTTGTGACCACCTAGAGGGGTGGGATGGGGAGGGTGGGAGGGAGGGAGATGCAAGAGGGAAGAGATATGGGAACATATTGTATGTGTATAACTGATTCACTTTGTTATAAAGCAGAAACTAACACACCATTGTAAAGCAATTATACTCCAATAAAGATGTTAAAAAAATAATAATAAATAAATAAATAAAAAGAAGAAGGTGTTCTGTTACAAGTGTGGAAACTGAGGCTGGAGAAGTCAACCTCTGCTCCTTGGTGGTGAACTCCAGGCTGCTGAATTCCAAAGCCCCTCCCTGTACTTCCTAGTTAATGAGCATTCCCAAAGGATGGTGCCCAAGCCACTGGTGGTAAGTGAGAAGATTACGGGAGAACGTTTTTTTCTTTTAATAGTTATGCATTAGTTTCCCATTTATGATAGGTATTTTTGAAAAAGTGAAAGTATTTAATTAAAAGGGAGTTGATATAAACATTAAGTGAACACTAGTACAAATGCTCTAAGGACATGGCAAAAACTGGGATACTTCTAGAAGAACCCTGCACTGCTCTCCTGTCACCTTTCCTTTCCAGGACATCTGGCCTGGTGTTAGCCCACCCCCATCATTTCAGGATTTACCCTCCAGTCACTGGATTTCCTTGCTCCCCTCACAGTGAAGGGAGCCCCCATCACCTGGGAGTTGGGAGGGAGGTGGTCCATTCGTGGAGGACATATCCTAGCTGCCCAGATCTCCTCTGACAGCCCAGATAGGTTAGATGTCCCCTTCCCCGATGACAAAGACGACCTCAGAGACAGGAGGGTTTTCCTCTGCTCCTCATTCCAGTCCTTGGCCTGGGCTCTGAAAACACAGCAGAGAGGTGCGCCTGGGCTGAGGGAGGTGGTTACACGTCCTGGGCCAGACTTCACAGGGCTGAGGGCATGTAAAGATGCCTTATCACAGCAGAAAAGGAAACTCTCGTGGAGCAAAGACCATACCCATCTAAGATCATCACTCTAAAACAACTGCTTATATTTCCCACATCTTTCCTGCTCTTGTTCACGTGCATGTCTTTAAAGATTTTTAATTCCGTTATATACCATTTTGTATTCTGCTCATTCCCGCGACCCCCGCAGACCACACCCTAGCCCTTTTCCCTGTTGCTTTGTCATTTTCGTGATGACCATTGGGGTCCTGTACAGGGCTCCCTCCCGTGGGTCTTCAGTCATGGACTAAATCTCCCCTGGCTGACTAGACACTTAGATGGATACAATTTTTCATAATTATATGCAAGGTTGCAAGGAACTGCTTTAACACATGTTGCTTTTAAGAATTTTTTAACCTGTTTTTACCGTAACTATTTGCTGCCCCTCTTACTGCCTCATCCTCAGCCCCTCTTGATTTTCTGTGCCTCTTTTCTGGAACCTTCTTTCTCCCCTCTCTGACAGCCCTCTCTCTTCTCTCCACCTGTCCTGTCTCCTGCCCCACCATCCACACGGCTTGATGAAAAAAGCACTGGTTGTGGAGTCAGAAGAGATGAATTCAACGTAGGATTTGCCACTTTCTAGGTGTGTAATCCCCAGGCAAGTCACTTGATCTTCCTAGCTCTTGTTTTATTTCTATCTCTAAAAATAAGAAAAACATAGGCAGAGCACAGAGAATTTTTAGGGCAGTGAAAATACTGTCTGCTACTCTAATGGTGGATAACCGTCATTATCCATGTGTCCAAACTCATAAAATATACAACACCAAGAGTGGACCTTCATGTAAACTGTGGATGTTGAATTACAATGATGTGTCAGTGTAGGCTCGTCAGTTGTAAGAAGCACGTAACTCTGGGGGAGGATGTTAATAATGTGGGAGGCTGTGCACATGTGGGGCAGGGGCACATGAGAAATCTCTGTACCTTCCTCTCAATTTTACTGGGAACCTAAAACTGCTCTAAAAATAAAGTCTTTAAAAAATATGTAAGAAAAATAATACCAGCCCGAAATATCTCCACAGCATTATTTATAAAAGTAAGCTTAGAAATAAACCAAAAATCCATCAGTAGAAGACTACATGAATTAAGTGGTAAATATAACTAAAACATATACAAATGGTTTCATATGTCGGATGCTGTGAATTCACTAAAATGAATAAGATGGAGCTGTGTGCGCACGACATGGTACAGGTAACTGTGAATTAGCACGTAAGTTTGCAAACCACATGCACAGCACAATCTCCCTTTTTAGTAATGATTTCTCCAAATATTCATGTACTGAGGAAGGATACACAATAAAAGGATAAATTATTATAAAAGGATAAAATCCCTGGGGATTGAGAGTAAGGGGGAGAAATATTTGGGGGTTCTTTTTTACTCTTATTGAAATGTTTTTTAAACAAACACATATGATTTTGTAATATAAATAATGTGTGGAAGAAACAAACCCATTTGCCCTTTTCCCGGAGTGCTGACTGTCCAGTGGCACGCATAGGAGAAAGCCCTCCGTATCACACGACACACGTGTGGTTATCAACTCTACTCCTCCTGTCGGGACTCCTTTCTCCTCTCCAGTTCCTGTTCCCCTTTCCAGCCCTTCTCTTCTTGTAGATGGTATGTGACAGAGGTGACAGGATAGAGGAGGCAGATGAATCTTAGACCCAGTCCAGTTCTCTGCTCCCCTCGCCCCTGCTGCACGTTCTGCCCAGACAAGGACACAGCTGGACGATGCGGAGACAAGTTCCCTGGGGCTGCCCTCTCCACCCCTCGCCGTCTCCCGGGGCCACATCTGCAGGTCCCTGGATGCTATCTGGTTGCCCTGGCTCCCAGCCACAGCCCTTCACTCACTGGGATGCCGTGTCCAGAGCCCCTAGCTCCCTACAGGTACCACAAAGACCCCACTTCCCCAGAGCAGGGCAGGAGCAGCCCTGGACCAAAGCCCTCAGGATCTGCTACGTGGTGTTACCTCCGAGCTGACAGATTGAGTCATATGGGCAAACTAATTATATTTTTCATTTTTTTCCCTGAGCATTTGTGAGTCTGCGGGACTTTAATTTATGTATTAATTACACCTCAGAGCTAAATGCGGGGGCTGGAGTGCCTCAGACAGCCTTCGCATTTTATTAGGAAACATTGCATACACATTCGGCTCCATAGGGAAACAGCCACTAAAGCTTCCTTCCGGGCAGTGTGGAGGTTTGGGGGAGCAGAACCCTCTGGGCAATTGCAGGTGGAGGCTCAGGGGAGCAGTTTGGGCCAGCCTTCCATTTGGCCTGCAGCTGACTCTGAACCATGTGATTAGCCCGCCCGCCTTCTCCGCTGCAGGGAAACAGCCCCTCACTGCACCCCGCAGCCCCAGTGGCTGCTGCGTGTCCCTCCTCATCAGGTGTGGGGTCCGTGTACTGCGCTGCGCTGCTGTCTCCCTGCTGTGGTCCAGCAGGGAGGCCATCAGCCTGTTGCTAGAGGCTGGGGCTTCCGGAAGAAAGTTACCCCGGCAGAGCCCTCACCAGTGAGCCATATACGTGAGGCTGGGTTTGCGTAGGTACAAGGAGAGAGTGGCTGGCTTTCTCATCTTGAATCTGGGCTTGGCGGGGGGGGGTCTGGTAGTCTTGGTGCGGGAGCTCAGCCAGCGCCCTTGCGATGGCCAAGAGGTTGGCAGGAAAGATTTGGAAGCCAACCTAAGTGTCCATCAATAGATGAATGCATAAAGAAGACGTGGTACATATATACAATGGAATACTCCTCAGCCACAAGAAAGAATGAAGTAATGCCATTTGCAGCAGCACGGATGGACTTGGAGGGCATTATGCTAAGAAAATAAGTCAGACAGAGAAAGACAAATACTGTATGACATCACTTATATGTGGAATCTAAAAAATACAACAAACTAGTGAATATAACAAAAAAGAAGCAGACTCACAGATATAGAGAACAAATTAGTGGTTACCAGCGGGTGGGGAGGTGGCAATATAGGGGTAGGGGATTAAGAGGTACAAACTGTTGGTGTAAGGTAGGCTACAAGGATGCATTGTACAACACTGGGAATATAGCCAATATTTTGTAGTAACTGTTAAAAAAAAAAAGACGCTGGCGGGAAGAAAGCCATGTTTTTGTAGCAAGACCATCAGGGCTCCCAGCTCCTTAATCTCCCTTTCTTGTCTTCGGGTTCTTTCCCAGGTCTTGCCAGAAGCTGCTAGTGTTGCTATCCTGTGTTATGGGGGTGGGAGTTTGGGGAGAAGGTCCTGAGTGTACCCTTTGGCCAGTTTTCACAGGGGAAGCAGCACTAAGGCCTCGTGGTGGGGGGATTGTTAATATCAAAGTGATCACCAAGGGAAAGAATAGAAGTAAAGCCTCTCTTACCTCAAAGCCGCCGGCAGGGTCAACCTTGGAGTTTCTACAGCTGAGGAAAGCACTTCTAAAAAGAGCTAAAGGAAGGCCCCAAGGCTCTCTAGGGACTAAGGGCTGACAGGCAGGTGTGGGCTCTGAACACTGAGTTAAGTGATCTAACTGTTGTGTCCTGCCACTAACCTGGTGGTAGGCCTGCCATCTGCACCCATCTCGCACCCCCTCCTGTTGCTCTGGCTCCTTTAAAAGTCAGCAGAGGGCAGACCTACTTCATGCAGGATGTGGAGGCTTGTTGTCAGACTGAGAGGTGACCCTCAATGGTAAGTTTGGAGGAGTTTTGGTATTCGTGAGTACCTTATGAAGAGGAAGGAGCGGTTTGGGGCACTCACACCCACTCTGATGTGAGCCCTCTGAGGGCAGGAATTGTTGTCTGCTTTGTTCACTATATTCCAAGAACCTAGAAAAATACCAGGCACAGAGCAGTGGTCATTAAAAGAACATCTAGGAGGTGGTGTTAGGAAGGTTGGCTACAGCTGCTCCCAAATCATCTTTTGGGCAAAGGAGATGAACAGGAGGCAGATGAGTCTCAGAGAAGCTCTGGCACGTGCCCAAAGTCACACAGCTAATTAGAGGCCAGGCCAGGCCAGGAATCATGGCCAGGAGTGATTCCAATGATAGCCTAATTTTCATTCTCTAACCTGTTTCTTAGTCAGCTTGGGCCGCAATAACAAAATACTGTAAACTGGGTGGTTATAAACAACAGAATGCATTTTTCAGAGTTCTAGAGGCTGGGAAGTCCGAGATCAAGGTGATGGTAGATCCGGTGTTTGGTGAGAGCTCTTCTAGGTTGCAGATGGCCAAGTTCTTATATCCTCACATGGCACAGCAGAGAGAAGAAGCAAGCTCTCCCATGACTCTTATAAGGGCACTAATCTCATTCATGAGGGCTCCACCCTCATGACCCCACCCAATCCCAACCACCTCCTCAAGTCCCCACATCCTAACACCATCACATTGGGGGATAGGGTTCCAACACATGAGTTTTGGGGGGGGGACACAAACATTCAGTCCATAAGGACCCACCTGTTATTCAGACCCTATGGCTACCACATTCATGGCTGCAGCCTCTAGCTGTCTGAGCTAACAACAAATCTGCTTTGCCTGATGCGTGGGTGATGCTCAGATTTTTTGTGCCTCCAAGATGGTCCAATGCATGGAAATTCTTGTTAGTGGGATTCCATCACCTCAGTGAAGTGTTTGATTCTTGCATTTATCAGGGGAAGGCTGGGGAAGACTGGGATGAGGGAATGACCGCTCACAGGGGCGCTGACAGGTGGAGGGCTGGTGAGGGGCTCAGCTTTGTGGAATTGCCCACTGCAAGCTCACCCTGGGGAGGGGCTCAGAGGCTTGTGGGTTTCATTCCTGCTTACTCCATCCAGTGTACCCGCTACCCGCCGCCATGCCAGCTGGTCTGTGTAGGGAGTGTGTGGGGTCTGAGGGGGGTGGGGAGGGTAGGAGCCTCCGCAGGAAGCAAGCTAGAGCCCTCACAGCGAAGGGTGTGTTCACCTAGTCCTCAGTCCTCCTCCATCCACCCAGCTGGCGGTGTCTCAGGCAGGGACAAAGCCAGGCTGGGGCTTGTGCTGTAATCATCTCAGAGTCAGGTGCCTGTTCAGCCTTCACCTGGGGCAGAACGTGCTGTCTGGGTCTCTCCACAAGGGCCTGGATGTAGCACCTCTCCCCCAAGGGCCCTCAGCTTGCAGTCACCTGCTTCCTCTGTTTTCTTTCTAGAGCCTCAGGCTGGGATGCCAGCTTTCACAAGACAGGATGGAGGGAGCCTGCATGATCTTTCCGGGGAGGGCACTGCCGGAGAGGTGGCCAGCACGTCTGACAGATAGCGCTCTGGATTCAGGCTGTCTGAACGCATTTGTCTCGTCCCCCCGAATCCAGCCAGCCTGGGAGACAAGTCTAACCTTTCCTGACAGAATCAGTTCAGGCTTGTCCTCTGAGCAGGGCCCAGGGTGGTCAGGGGGCTGGCTGGGGCCAGCTGGGCTCTCTGACCATAGCTGCCAGGGGCCTGCTGGCCAGGGGAGGACACATGGGGAGCCCTGATGGGCCCAGTGGACAGGCTCCAGCCCAGTTCACGGAGCAAGAGCCGGGAGAAGGGGAGAGGGGTCCCTGCCTCTGCGTCTTCTCCCAACCCCAGGGCAAAAGTAGCGACGGGGGCAGGGAGAGAGGCCTGTTTTTTTTTTTCCTCCATCCTGCCCCTGTTCTATTCTGAGGCCCAACTTTTATGAAAAGCCCATGTTTGGGGGCATCAGACTAGGCTGGATTTGAATCTTGGGGTAAAGGCTGGAGGAGAGGGGCTGTCTGGGCCCCTTTGAGAGCACAGGTGCGGCATCTCCACAGCAAGTCAGAATTGCCCACACCAAAGAGGCCTGACCTTGGGCAGAATACTGTCTCTTCTGCATTCGAGTGACACCCTGTGTGTCCTGCTGCCTGAAACCCACGTTCGTGGTCCACCCCCTTGGTGTAAGCTCCGCTGTCTCCAGCCTCTTTAAGAAATTGCAAAGTCACTATATTTGTGAAATTTTATCTTTTCTGGGAAGGACAGAGGCAGGGATCCCAGACTGTGGATGTCGCTTGGGAGTGACTGGGAGTCTGGGGTGGGAGTCGGAGGTGGGCTTGCACGGTTAACGAGAAGGAGGCTGTTCAGGAAAGGAGGGCAGCCCTGCGCCCAGCGCTGTCAGCCTCTCTGGTTTCTGGACTGTGGAAAGGGGGACATGGGGCTGTGGAAGGACTCACCTCTAGTCTTTCTGGATGTCAGAGGGCAGGGACAGGGGGCTGAGAAGTGCCGAGTCCTAGCCAGGAGCCAGGGCCAGTGATTTTTCCTGCTCCCAACCCCACTTCGGCACAGGGCCCAAATGACAGACCAGGGAGCTGGGTTAGGGTGCAGAATTTCACTTCTGGTCGTCAGAAGAAGGGACGCTGAGAGCTTGAGACATTTCCGGGGGCTCAAAGAGAGGCAGGCGGGAGCCGGGGACCTGCCACACTCTTGGGGGATAGAGAAGAGGAGACGCAGATTTCCAACCTAAAAATATCATAAAATACAATTCCCTCCCAACTACCCACAAAATAGCAAGCCGTGGATGTACAGGTGTGAACTCATGTAGATCTCCTCCACTGCGAGGAAGCAGAGCCAGAGACAGCAACACATGTACGAGCGCTCATTTGGGAGGTGAGGCCAGGAGACACCAGGAGGGGTGTGGGGAGGCACGATGGGGATGGGAGAGGCGGGCAGTATGCGTCTTGGAGCTGCGCTCTTCAAAGGCGTGCTGACACACAGCTCCCACTGGCTGCTCGTTAAGGGCTACTCCAGTGAGTCTCTGGTGGCAGAGTTCACCCCGCCGCCTGGGCCAAGAATCCGAGTGCAGCGTTCGGGCAGCCAGTCAGCCCTTTCGGCACCTCAGGCACAGAGATGCAGGTGCTGGCAGTTGGGAGGGTGGCCCGCGTGTGCCGAGGTGGCCTGGGCTCGGGATGTCTGCTACAGCGCTGTCAGTCCCGCTGTCCGGATGATGAAACTGAGGCCCACAGGTGTCTGTTGTCCAAGCTCTCCCGGCTGGTGATAGCTATGCTGGGATCTGACTCTTTTCCAGGCCCCAGTCTTATGTGTCAAACGGAGATCATGATACCTACGATCATAGCCAAGATGGCAAGATTCTCCATCTACTAGGGGGCTTGTGAGGACAGACTGTGATGGCAATTGCAAACTTGCCTGTGAATATCCAAACGCTGGTGGAAGGCAGCAAAAAGATGTGAAGGCTAATCAACTATACTACGATAAAAATGTAAAAAAAAAAAAAAGATGTGAAGATTATTATGTAGAGCTGGGTTCAAATACCACTGGGGCTACTGAACTGCAGTGGGATCTTGGGGAAGTTGCCTAACCTCTGAGCTTTAGGTTCCTCAGCTGTAAAATGGGGCTGATGACATATTTCTGGAGTTGTTATGAGGATTACATAAAAAAACAGGTGACGTGGCTGGTGTCCCCATAGGGCTGTGTACATGCCTTGTACCCTCCTCACCTGTTCCCCTTCGCACCTTTAACTCTGTTATGATCTTGCAGAAAGGTGTGGAGTTTAAATCCTCTGATCCCCCTCTGGGTGGTAATGTTACGGGGGTGGAGGTCTCCTCATCACTGGGAATAGGCCACGCTTCCCTGCCCACTTCCTTTTTGGTCCCAGGAGGCCTTCTGTTACTGGTGAGCTGGGTTCTTTCTGCCTGAGGCCACTTTATGAGTCATATGAACAAGGACCCCGCGGGGGTTATTTAGAACGAAGGTTTTCACGGCCTTTAGAGGACCTGACTCTGCAGTCTCCACATTAACGAGGGCCCGGATTGACCCAGGATTTGGCAGAGGCTGGTTCCCGCTTTCAGCATTGTCACCGGTCTCCCTCATGCTCCTCGTTCCCACTTTATTTCTACCAACCGGAAGTAACCCCCTCCTCCGTCTGCCTTTCCATATTTCACCAGGCTGCAGGGTTCAAGATCCCCCCTCCTTAATGCCCCCATGCCTTTGCATGTGGTTTTCTGAGGCCCCGATTCGATGTCCCCTTTTCTGCCATAAACCTTCCTTGACCTCCCCAGACAGAAGCATCCCTTCCTGCTGCTGAGGCTTAAAAACATAGGTGAACCTGGGCAAGAAGGGATTAGGTCAATAACCACCCTCTGCCACCAGGGGGCAGCCTTGCAGAAAGAGTCGCGGGCTGCACAACTTCTGACCTCAAGCAGGACGTGAGCCTTGCTTCGGTGTGCATAGAACACGGGACCATGGGGCCAGCAGTCAGAATGTTGGTAGGCACTGTCCTCAGGTAAAGGGGCATCTGCAGCAGTTCACAGAGTATCAGATAGACTGGGGGCTTCCTGCTTCCCTTCCCTGAAGAGGGGCTGAGGCAGAAATGGGCCCACTCAGGAGCTTGTCCAAGATTCTCAGCAGTGATGCCTAAAGCACACTTTGGGTTATTCATAAAGTCCGCAGCTAAGGGGCTGAGGGGAAGGTCTACCTGGCACTTAGAATCAAGATTCCGGTCCAGAGTGGGCTAAACCAGCCCAGCAGCCCCCTCCCCCAATTCCACCCTGAAGAGGCTCTTGTCTGTCTGAGTGAAGACTGCACCTGCTGGGTACTTCCGAGGGGCTCTTGTCCCCTAGTTGTCTGTCACCCTCACTAGGAGGGGGGCTTCAAGGGATGACTTGCTTTGCTCACCTTGGTGTCCCAGGTGAGGCCTGGACCAAGTTTTCCTCCTATAAATGCTGCACTGAGCTGCTCAGAGGTCACTGCCTTTTCTGTGGGCACCTGGAGGGATCCAGACGTCCCACACAAGAGAGGTGAGGGGGCAGCACCAGGGCGAGTCTCTGAATGAGAGATGGAGAGGCCTCATGGAACACTGTTCCATATTGACCCCCTCCCTCCAGGTGAAACTCTCTGGGACCTCCCCGTCCTCTTCTTGGGTGGTGT
This sequence comes from Balaenoptera physalus, assembly GCF_965194825.1. Classification (NCBI taxonomy): domain Eukaryota; kingdom Metazoa; phylum Chordata; class Mammalia; order Artiodactyla; family Balaenopteridae; genus Balaenoptera; species Balaenoptera physalus. Next base: position 13,633,463 of record NC_138885.1, read on the forward strand.
GTGGGCAGTCTTACGTAACAACCTGGCTTGGCTGTAGTCCCCAGTTATTCAATCAAACATTAATCTAGGTGTTGCTGTGAAGGTGTTTTCTAAAATTAAAAAAATTTTTTTAAAGATGTGATTAATGTCTACAGTCAGTTGGCTTTAAATAGAGTGAGCCCGACTCCATCAGGTGAAATACCTTACGAACAGAGCCAAGGCTTCTCTGAGAAGAAGAGACTCCTCCTGTGGATAGACAGCAACTTCAACCCGTGCCAGAGAGTTCCAGCCTGCCCTTCCTGGTGGCCTGCCCCGTGGATTTCAGATTTGCCTGTCCGGCCCTCACAGTTAGATAAGCCAATTCCTTGCAACAAATCCCTTAATATAGATCTCCTATTGGTTCTGTTTCTCTGGTGGAATTCTACCTGTTACAGGTGGGCTGGGTAAGCTCCCTGTGCCAGGGGAGGAGAGGATGAATCAGGGTGATAGAACCATTTTGGTGTCAGGGCACTCACTGTATAGCAGTCAGTGTGCTTAGACTTTGATCACATTTAACCTTCTAAGCATCATATGTCATAAGTACTATTATTATCCTTATTTTATAGATGAGGCAACTGAGGCACAGAAGAGTTAAGTGCTCAAGGTCACACAGGATGCTGCAGGCCAGGATCAGAAACTCCTGGCTCTAGAGCACAAGTTCCTAACCTTTTTGTACCAGCAACCCCTTTTCCAGCCTGGTGAGGCCGTGGATTTCTCCTGTGAAATATTCTTTCATGTGCATAAAATAAAATGCACGAGGTTACAAAGGAAGTCATTAAAAATAATTATCAAAGTAATTTACAGCACAAATTTATGATGTGGTAATACACGTGCTTTCCTATGAATGCATTCCGTTAACTAGACTAGTGAGGGTCTACATGTCATGTGACTGCATCATAATATCTGTGATCGCTGTGCTATGCCATGAGAATACATGTGATGCTTCTTGGTGACAAGTATGGCTAACACTACTTGTGGCTCCTTGTTTGCTTTCCTAATGGAAGGAAATGCTAATTTTCAATTAGGGTGATACTTAAGCTGTGTTTTTTCCCCATGCAAGTTCACAGATCCCCAGAATGCTCCCTGATTGGAGGGTAGACTTCACCACCCCACTGGGTGCCTGTTCTGCAGAGATGGTAGTGCAACAGGTTCATGGACACGAGTGAAACCCTGTTACACGGCAGGCACACAGCAGACATGCCTCCCCTCTCTCCACTCCAAGAGTCAGATGGGCAAGAGGAGCCAGGGTCCCAGGGGAGGACGCAGTCAGCGGGAATGGCTTCTGTGCCAAGCTCAGCCCATACAACCCCTGAGGGCTGGTGTGCCCTCTCACTGGCACTGGTGGTCCCCAGGCCCAGGCCCACTCCCATTCCCCACACATCCGTGGTGTCATGGGGACGCCCAGCCCTGAAGCTCCCTCACCATTCCTCTTGGAGACAGAGGCCATGGGCACCTGTGCTTCCCGCAGACCCTTCTCGTGTTTGTGTCAACATGGGCCTCCCTCAGCCAGCTGACTCACCCTCCTGCATGTAGAGTAGCTTTGCCAATCTGTGGCGGAGGAGGCCCAGGCAGAGCTTTTCCGGGTGGAGAGCCAGGAAGAGAGTAAGGGCGAGAGGCAGGCTACCCACCTCCCTCGCATCTCCAGAGAAGGGACCCTGATGGACCGTAGCTGGAGAGGTCTTCCCCCCCAATGTCTCCCTCCCCGCTTTGACCCAGGCCAGCCCTGATGAAACTAACCTCCCATCATGACAGCCAGTTTCAGCCTGAGCCTCATTCCCACCTCTACCCCTTTCCCTCTTCATGTCACTTCTCCCACTGTGAGAAGGCAATAGAGAGGGACCTAAAATGCCCTAGTGTTCATCAAGTGTCAGGCACTTTGAATACACGATCTCATTTGTTCTCTCCAGCACCCTGTGAAGTGCTGCTGAGACACCAATTTGATGGGTGGGGAAACCCAGGCTCAGAGGGGCGTTGCCCAGCAGTAAGAGGCCGGGCTCTGAACCCAGCTCTGGCACCAAGATTCACTCTTGTTCCACTTCCCAGGCTGCTTTCCCCTGGTCAACCTCTACCGATTCCTGGTACCCAGCTCCCAGGCTGCACAGGCATCTTCTATCGTTCAGAAAGCCTCTACCGTAGAAATTCAGACTAAAGTGTTAGAGACTCAATAGGTTACCCTCCCGTAGGGTATCTGCATTTTAAGAGGGCTTCAAGGAGGCAGCTGTGCTCAGTTCTCAGAGAATGCTGTTTTGTGTAGCACAGGGGCTGACTAGGATTTGGGGGTTAAGGGGATAAAGAAAGGTGTGTAAGGCCTGGGTTGGAGTGGGATGGAGCTGAGATCTTGGAGATATGTGTGTGCATGTGGGCAGAGTTGACATTTACCTCTAATCCTCAAACCCCAAGGGGTAAGGAGTATTGCTAACTTTTTAAGAAGAGGAACAGGTTTAGGGAAGAGAAGTGACTTGCCCAAGATCACACAGCTGATAAGTGGACGAGGCATGAGCCATTCATGTTTTTCATGTTATTGTGCTAGTAAGCAGTAGAGGACTTCACGTGTCACCTTTTGCAGGCAACATGCAAGCATTCACAATTAATTAATTATGCCTATGATGAACAGCAAGTGTGTCCCAGGCATTGTGCTATGCAATGGAGCCCTAAAGATAAACGGAATGTAGTTCTTGCCCTTGAAGAACTCATGGTCCATTGGGGGAGAAAGACACAAAAAGTAATCATTGCAATTTACTGTGACAAATTCTCTGACCAAAGGCAACTCCAAGCCAAAATGTTGCTTTAAGATTTTAGAGAGTGACTAGCTTTCTTACTAGATTCACAGAAGGCTTCTCCTAGAAGGAGACTCTTGATTTAGGTTTTGAAGGCTAAAAGGAATTCATCATAAGTTTGAAGAAGTGAGTACATTCCAGGTGGAGAAAATGAAACAGCTTGTGCAAAAGTCTGTGTGCCACTTCTGTGGGAACCTTCCATAGACAATGCCTTTACCTAGCATTTCCCAGATTGGGTTTCACAAATATCAGTGCCCCTGGTAATAATAATGTCAGGCAATGGTTTTCTAGGGCTTACTACATGCCAGGTATTCTTCTAAGAGCTCTCCATGTATTAACTCATTTAACTTTCACAACAACCCTCTGAGGTAAGTGTTATTATCTCCATTTCACAGATGAGGAGACAGTGACACAGAGAGTTTAAGGAACTTGCTCAAGGTAACACAGTCAATGGCAGAGTCAAGATTGGAACTCAAGCAAGAATGTTCTAGAATCTATGCTCCAGTGAGTACATAAAATCTGGTCAAGGGAAAATGGCAATAATGAATATTGGCCTAGTGAAAGTTCTAAAAAGTGCATCAGCTAAACAAACATACACATGCAAATTTTTCCACTCAGAGTTTTCCGAATCAATTTTATACAGGAATACTTTTTTTTTTTCTTTCAAGAATGAGTTCATGGAAAACCCTTTGAGAATTGTTGCCTTATCCCTAAGAGTGACTCTAATAGAGGCTGAACCCTTTGGCAGGGGGCTGGGGGCTGGTGGATTTTTCTGGTTCCTGATGATCCCCCATCAGGCCTGCCAGGTGACCATCTTCTCACAATGCTGCAGCTCTCCCTGAATGAATCTTCCAAGACCGTGTGCTTCTTCCACATATTTTACAATGCAAGAAAAGAAAAACTACTAGAGTCTGGAGGAAGCTCTTTTGGTATTGTCACAGCTGCATTTTTAATCTTATGCTTTATTTCTCTCTCTCCTGGCTGAGAGGAAAAGTGACTGTTGGAGAGGGTTAGTGGTTGCCTCATTTACTGCCATGTTTCATGGTGTGTGTGTGTGTGTGTGTGTATGTGTGTGTCAGTGTGGGCACACAGAGTAAATAACCAAGAGGAAGGAAAGTAGGGAACCAGAGAGGAAAAAACAGTTCCTCTCAGCTACCCAACCTCTTTCCCAGCCAGTGGGGAAGTCTCCTGTGCAGAGGGGAGGCTTGGAGAGAGAGGGCATGTGTGGAGTGTCTAATATTTCCACACAGAGCTATGGCTTCCCATCCAAGTCTGGGAACATGAGTTAATTCTTGGATTTCTGAAACCTGATCCCTTCCTGACAAGGGAAGTCTGGCAGTTGCAGCCATTAGCACCACGGACAGCGGCAGGCCTGCCACGTGCACCCCGGGGAAGGGCTGGACTTCCCTTGCTCAAGAAGCAGATAGGCACGGGTGGGACTGAATTTTAATAGGATCACAGGGTATTTTTGCGCTGTGAGATGGGGTCTTAGCTGGACTTGCTGTCATCGACACACCCCGCTCCCACCCCCATGTCAAATCAATGAACACAGGGTCCTAGAGAAAAGAAATGCTTGCCAGGGACTCAGAAGATGGTGATAAGGGAAGTCACTGGAAGGTGGTACTGGAAGATACACCCACGTCCTCCAGGAGTTCACAGAGATGGCTGAGGTCCCAGGAACACTGTGGCCGTGTATTGTTTGATGGCCTGCCTTGTCTGTGTTTTCAGGGCCAGGAAGTATCTTCAGTGCTGAGCTTGGGGTAGCTGCCCCGTTAATGTCGGCGCAGAGGGGGGAGAGCCCTGCTGCATGGCCAGGTTCTACATCTGCATAAACAAAGCCCTGAGTCTCCCTCTAGGGGAAACCCTTATGGTCTCAGATGAACTTCTGAATCAAAAGCCTGCTTCCGTTGGCAATCCATAGGCATGTTTTCAGGACATGGAAACTTGCTTTATTAACAGCACAAGGTACACACAAGCTTGCAAAAAAAAACCACAAACGAGACAGCACACTTCTCTGGTGGCCTCTGGGGCTGTTGGTGGCTCGCTGTGCTGCCCAGAGGTAAACACACCCAACCTCGGATTTCCTGTCTCACTCTGTTCCATCCCACGAATGCGTGTTGAGTGGTCAGTCCCAGGGCCAGTCGTGTGGGGACGGGGAGACTAAATGGCGGGGTCTCTGCCTGAAGAAACTACAGGCTCCCAGAGGGGAAAAGTCACTCAGAGAAGCAGGATACTGCAAAGGCCAGCCGAGATTGTCACTTGTCACATGCGTTACCCCCGCCCCAGGCATAGACGGCTTGAGTGAGGCGAGGTCCGTATTAGTGGATGTTATCAGGACGACAAGAGAGGAGATTGGAAAAGTAATCTGCGTAAGTGTGCTCAGTCAGCCAGGGCGGGATGGTTCTGCTTTCAGCTGTATCCCCCATATCTTGCATATAGTAAGTGCTCAACAAATACTTGCTGTGTGGATGAATAATTGGAGAGCCGGCTAGAGGACTGAGAGAAGAAGGGTGGGCAGTGGGGCTTGAATGGCTGGTACGTTGTTGCTTAGTGGGGGCGTCCCAGATAAAATCACTATCCCCTGGGGTTTTGGAGAGAGCTGTCTCTGGCAGTTGGGCGTGTTGCAGGGGACTTGGGCCCTGGAGAAGGCAGGCGAGGGATAGCTACAGACCCACAGCTCTGTGAAGACACAGCCAAGGCCAGCTCCTCAAAGCAGAGATAATCTGGGCTCCAGCCGCAGCCTCTGAGAGATCCAGGCGAGGGCTTTCAGGGGCTGGCTGACCCTCTTGACTCAAATGTGTTGCTGCTGCTTCTAGGCTAATGGGCCTGGCGGGCACTTCCTCATTGGTCCCCGAGTAGGGTTGTCGGAATATCTTCAGAGGCTGAGGCTGGAGTGCTCTTCCTCTCCCCCGTTCAACATCTCAGGAGCTGGTAATGGAAACAGCCCTCAGGTCACAGTGGCCCAGCCTCTCAGAACAGCGGGAGCCTGTGTGTTCAGCCTCACCCACCCTCTGGCCTTCGACTGTGGGCATCTGTTCCTGACTGAAAGGAGTGGGAGAGGCTGTGGTACCCATACCTGAGAGAACACCTAGCCCAGGGACCAGCAGAGAGCAGAAAATGTTATTTCCCTTATCTTTCTTTCAAAGCCATCACTCAATAAACACAGTGAAAGACTGGGGTGGGGGGGGGCTGGGAACTAGATATATAAAGAGAGACACAGGGCAATGCCTACAATAATATCCCCAGAAAGTCCATAAAGAAAATGGAGCTAGAGGGCAGAGTAATCAATATTTGTGGGGAGTGGGGGCTTGCTGGGAAAGGTAGCACATGCAGCTTACTGTCTACATCAGCCCTGCCCAGTCCCCTCTGCTCTGTATAGACCAGTCTCTTCACTGTTCCCGAAACACCCCTTAGGAGGCTCGACCTCCATTATCCACCCAGATTGCTGATCAGTTCAAATCTCAGCTGTCCTTTAAGGTTATTCTCTGTCTCTTCTTCCTGGGACAGACTTCCTCAAGGGCCGTGGCCACAGTGCCTTGATTTTAGCAGCCTTTTTCTGTCTATACCCTTGTCTACACCACCTAAACGATGTCTTCCATGACTGCTTGGGTGCTTTCTATCTGTTAGTCCCTCCAACTAGTCTGTAAGCTCTTTAGCAAGGACCTCATCTTGAATCCTCCTTTCCATGCTTCCACCCACTCCACCCCACTCCAGCACAGCGCAGCATTCTGCATATAGTAGGTGCTCAATAAAATTCTTACTGAGAGAATGAATGAGCAAATAAATGAATGAATAAGGAAAGAAGAAAGGAAGAAAGGGAGAGAGGGAGGAAGGTAAGGAGAGAGGAAGGAAGGAAGGAAGGAAGGGAGGGAGGGAGGGAGGAAGGAAGGGAGAAAAACCACTCCGGTTTTTGCAGAGGCTAACGGGAACTTGTGTGGCCGACAAAGTTGGTGCTCTTTCTTTGCCCTCCTTTCTTACCCTTCCATCATAGAGAGTATCTTTTTAAAATTTTTACTCCTTTTGCAAATCATGACATGAACTAACATAAGTGACATTTTCAAGCAATATAAAATAATCACAAATTATGAATGTTTACTGAACACTTACTATGCCCTCATGATAGTTCCTGCCCTTGAGAGGCTTACAGTTTAGTTGGGAGGTAGAAGTAACACACATGAATTCTTTAGCCAGAGCGACCTATGGTTGGTGCTCCAGATCTGGAGATGCATGTCTTGGATTCCAACATGACCTGGAGCAACTGTTGGGAAAATTACATACCCTAATGATATTTGTCAATATACAGATTCACACCCCCCCCCCCATTTCCTCAGCTGTAAAACAGGGGCACGTATCTCACAGAACATTACAAGAATTAGTATACCTAAAATTCTTGACAGAGAGCCTGGCCATAGTGTTCAATCAATATTACCTATTATTATTATCGTTAAAGATATAAAATTGTTATTGAACTCCTCTAATGAGTCAGTTACTAAGAACTTCGGCCATTGGGTTATCCCAGCTTTCTCTTGATTGTTGGTTTCCCCCTTCATACTGTACCATTTTCATTAGCAAACAAACGTGCTCAAGTGTCTCCCATCTTTAACCTTAAGAGCTTGTGTGATGTGGGCCCAGCCTACCTCTCTGAATTCATATCATAATGCCCTTCCCATTGGCGATGGAGACAAAAGATTGGCCAATGTATTCAAGATGATGTCTCTAAAGAGCTTACAGTCCAATAGGCTCACAAGTCTAATTCAAAGAAAGCATGCCAACACACAGCCGTGCCAGATTGCAGCTCTTTAGATGCAAACTCAAATGACACCAGTAGAAAGAGGTAGACGGGGTTAAGGAAGTCTTGCAGGACAGCAAGAATGGAAGGGACCACATCTGTATTGTTCTCCACTGCACGCTCAGCACACAGCACCTTGCCTGGCATACAATAGGGGTCAATAAATATTTGTGAGACTAATGAATGACACAATGCATGAATTAATAAATGGTGTGATTTCTGCCCTACTGGAGCGCACACCCTGGTTGGGGAGGCGAACAAGTAAACACATGTCTGATTGCATGATACATGATGGCAGGACTATATACATTCAAGGTAATTTAAGGGTACATGGGCAAGAATTGTCAGTTCTGCTTGGGGAGAGGTTAGGGGAGACTTCAGACAAGGGACTTAGCTGGGACTTGAATCCAGGGATGAGTCCAGGGGGATGAGGGGGGACAGGCATCCCAGGTTGATGACACTGTAGTGCAGATGAATGAAGAGTGGGGCTCATTGCCGGTGGGAATTATTAAAGTAGCAGATAAGACAGTGCGTGATCAAGTGTCAAACTCTGTGTCACAGGCCACAAGGGCTTTGTGACGTGAGAAGGTGGAGGTGACTGGCTGGCACGTGGTAAACTGTCAATGGATGTTGATGGAAGGAACGCAGACTGGCTCACTAAGGGCAATTTGGGGGCAGATTTGAGTCATTACTGGACCTTGAAATGTAAAACTACAGTCTAAATGGAAGGCAATATGCTAATAAAGGTCATAATTAATATTAATGAGAAGACAGTCACCGACGATGACGTGCATCACTGGGGCAGGGGGATGCAGAAGCCAGGCAGATGAGGAGGTGTGTCTAGCTACTCTCTCTGGCTCTGCCACGTGGGAGGGAGGGAGGGAGGGCAGGGGAAGGACTTCATCATGACTCATGCGACTGGCAGGGAGGAAGCTGCCAGCTCTCCACCCGCTCGAGCTGCTGCTGCCCCTGCCCTTGGTGGAGTGCTGGCCTGGGGAAGTAGCCCTCCTCCCTGCAAGCCTATAGTTGCTCCCAGGAATGCGGATCCCCTGGAAAGGTTGCTTTGCCTGAGGTCTGTGAAAGTAAAAGCCTGAGTAGCAAACTTTGCCCCTCCTTGCTTTTCCCCTGCCCAGATCCTGCAGGGGCAAAAGCACTGGAATTGGGGGAATTGGTGGTCTGCAGGGCTGAGGAATTCAAAGTGAATGCATGCCTGGAAAATATTCATCCAGGTGGAGCTGGTGACTGAAAACCCTGGGCAGTCTTGATAGAGGGCAGGAAGCCAGAGCAGGGCAGTCTGAGGGGAATGTGGGATGGATGCTGCGGTCCCCCTTCTCCGCTCCTGAGAAGGATAGGATGCGTGGATGATCTTTGGGTCTCTCTGTTTTTAAAATAAATCCACTTTCCCCACCCCACATGTGCTTACTGCCCACATGTCTTACTTTAGTGATGGTCTTAGGCATGATGGTGGAGGTCCAAAGTATCAGTAGTTAATAATAATAGTGAACCTTTACTGAGCCAGCTATTGTTCTAAGGCCTTTGTATTAATTAACTCATTTAATCTCTCAATAACTTGGAAGTGACATTTGTCATTCCCATTCTACACACATGGAGACTGAGGCTCAGGGAGGTGAGCCATTTGCCCAAGGTCACACAGACATGAAGTTGCAGAGCCAAGACTGGAACCCGGCAGTGTGGCTCCTGGAATCACTGTGGCTCCTAGTTCTAGAGGTGGCCCTAGGGAAATGAAGGGAGGGCTCCCAGGACCCAGCAAACAAGTGAAGAACGTGGCCAGGAGCTAGTGGCCAGTGCTATGTTCATTGCCAGGTTCTCAGAGCCCCTGGTCTGGGTGGGAGGAGGAGTCCTGCTCTGTTATATGGTGGAGGACGCTGGGCAGGCACCTCACACTTTCAAAGCCTTTGTCTTCTCATCTGAGCAATGGGAGAATGATTGCTAATCCATAGGACTGTTGGGAGAAGTATGTGAAGCAGCAACTACAAAGTGCCTGATGCATCATAGTAGGTGCCCAATAAATGAGTCCCTCCTCCCCCTTATCTCCTGGGTCAAGTTTGCTTCAAGCTAGGTTTCGTCACCTTTTCTGGGAATATGTACTGAGGGCCTACCAGGTACCAGATATTCTGCTATGCCCTGGGAGAGACATCAAAAAAGGAAGAGGCTGGACCAATGCATAGTGGGGAGGGGAAATGACCCAGAGTAACCAGAGAGAAACAAGATGAATTTTTAAGTAACCCATGAGAACACAATACCTGATAAATGAAATGTTCTTTTCAAAGCAATAGCCTCAGGAAGGAGCACAGTTGTTCCAGAGACACTGATGCTCTGCCAAACACCGACATCAGCCACTGACTCTCCTCCCAGGCCCGGCCTGGTGCATTCCCCTGTCAGGGAGGGCTGGGACAAGAGCTTGCCTTTTAGGAAAACGGAGTCTTGGAGAAGGGAACGACCCACCCAAAGTCACAGACAGGGAAAGAGCAGAATCAGAAGACAGGGCTTTTTTTTTTTTTTTGCTGGATCATATGGCAATTTAATTTTTAATTTTTTGAACATCTTTATTTGGGTATAATTGCTTTACAATGGCGTGTTAGTTTCTGCTGTATAACAAAGTGAATCAGCTATACATATACATATACCCCCTTATCTCCTCCCTCTTGCGTCTCCCTCCCACCCTCCCTATCCCACCCCTCTAGGTGGTCACGAAGCACTGAGCTGATCTCCCTGTGCTATGCGGCTGCTTCCCACTAGCTATCTATTTTACATTTGGTAGTGTATATATGTCCATGCCACTCTCTCACTTCGTCCCAGCTTACCCTTCCCCCTCCCCGTGTCCTCAAGTCCATTCTCTACGTCTGTGTCCTTATTCCCGTCCTGCCCCTAGGTTCTTCAGAACCTTTTTTTGTTTTTTAGATTCCATATATATGTGTTAGCATATGGTATTTGTTTTTCTTTTTCTGACTTACTTCACTCCGTATGACAGACCCTAGGTCCATCCACCTCACTACAAATAACTCAATTTCGTTTCTTTTTATGGCTGAGTAATATTCTGTTGTATATATGTGCCGCATCTTCTTTATCTATTCATCTGTCGATGGACACTTAGGTTGCTTCCATGTCCTGGCTATTGTAAATAGAGCTGCAATCAACATTGTGGTACATGACTCTTTTTGAACTATGGTTTTCTCAGGATATATGCCCAGTAGTGGGATAGCTGGGTCGTATGGTAGTTCTATTTGTAGTTTTTTAAGGAACCTCCATACTGTTCTCCATAGTGGCTGTATCAGTTTACATTCCCACCAAGAGTGCAAGAGGGTTCCCTTTTCTCCACACCCTTGCCAGCATTTATTGTTTGTAGATATTTTGATGATGGCCATTCTGACCGGTGTGAGGTGATACCTCATTGCAGTTTTGATTTGCATTTCTCTAATGATTAGTGATGTTGAGCATCCTTTCATGTGTTTGTTGGCAATCAGTACATCTTCTTTGGAGAAATGTCTATTTAGGTCTTCTGCCCATTTTTGGATTGGATTTTTTGTTTTTTTTGATATTGAGCTGCTTGTAAATTTTGGAGATTAATCCTTTGTCAGTTTCTTCATTTGCAAATATTTTCTCCCATTCTGAGGGTTGTCTTTTCGTCTTGTTTATGGTTTCCTTTGTTGTGTTAAAGCTTTTCAGTTTCATTAGGTCCCATCTGTTTATTTTTGTTTTTACTTCCATTTCTGTAGGAGGCGGGTCAAAAAGGATCTTGCTGTGATTTATGTCATAGAGTGTTCTGCCTATGTTTCCTTCTAAGAGTTTTATAGTGTCTGGCCTTACATTTAGGGAAGACAGGGCTTTTGATGTCTGAGGTTTTACCAATACACAGAAACATCTCCCATCCTTGCTTTATTTTCACAAGCTGCATTAGAGGTGGATAATTCTTCTCTAAATCAGGTGCCACAGCTTTGGCTCAGAATGGCTTTGGACTATTTTTTAAATAACTAAACCCACCTCAGTAGGAGGGAGCTGGGGATGTCCAAAGGAACCTGTCTGTGGATCTGCTGGTAGTGGCTGGCTGGGAGTGGGAGCTGAGTGCACCAAGGTTACCGCCAAGTGCTGGGTGTCAGGGATCTGGATTTAAATGAACTTTGCAAGGGCCAGACTTTCTTTGGGTAGAAGAAAGGGGCTAAGGCTAGTAGATTCTTGTTTTGGGGGCTTTGGGCTTTTCAAAGAGTCATTCAAAGAGTTGGTGGGCTGCTCTTCTGGAGCCTATTTGATGGCTTGGAGTCCTCAGGCTAGGTGTGTGAAAGACCTTCCAGAAGCGAGATTTATTCCATTCTGAAGAGGTAACTCAGCAGGGCTTTCAGAAAGTTCTTCTCTCCTGGGGCTTATGGGACTGAGGTTCTCCTTGACTGGGGGGTTTAAGTCTAGTCCTGCTTGCGGGCAGGGGGTGGATTAGGTGACCCCCGAAGGACCTTGCTGGCTTCGGGATTCCGGGTGCCTTTGTGGCCATGTAGAGGTGCCTGTGTGCGCCGGTGAGTGTGCCGTGGGTGAGGGCGCGTGAGTGTGGCCGCCAGTGGGTGTGCCCGAGGAGCTGGGCCCAGGCTGCGCCCACTTGTGGCTCCCAGGCGCCGCCAGGAGGAACCGCACCCTCGCCGTCTCTGCCGAGGGAGCCGCCGGAGAGGAGGAGGACCGAAGACTGATGACACGAGGGCGCCGTCTCCCAAGTGATGGCAGCGCGCGCTGCTTGCTCGCCGCCTCCGCAGCTCAGCCCCGGACTCCTTACGTCAGGGTAGCTGGGTCCCCCCTCCGCGCGAGAGCCAGCGAGCAGCTGGAGAGCAGAGCAGAGCAGAGCGCGCCGCGGAGCCCGAGCGCCCTCCCTGCGCGCGGATCCCCGCCGAGCCCAGGCGAGCCGGGCAGGAGGCAGCGCGGCCGAGCCCTCGCGGGACGCCGCCTTCGCACCCGGCTCTCCCCGGCCGCAGCCGCCGGGACCCGTGGGGCGCCGGGCTCGTCCCGTGAGCCCCCGGCCATGCGCGCCGGGCTCCACGGTTCTCCAGAGCAGCCACAGCGCGGTGTACACCCGCGCCTGGGCCAGGGCGCCTCTTGCTGAAGTAGTTGGGCGCCCAGAGCAGGGGGTCGCCACGTCGGGGGCGCGGCCGGGACCCGCGGAGTCCGCCCCCGAGCGCGGGGAGCGGGGCCGCCCGAGCCGCCCGACCATTCCCTCCCCGGGCGGCAAGGAGGAGCTGGTGGCGGTCGCCTCCCGGCTGTGGCAGCGGCGGCGGCGCGCCTGCCTGGCGGCCGTCGGCGTGCTCCTGGCCATGGCGCTGGGGCTGCTTATCGCCGTGCCGTTGCTGCTGCAGGCGGCGCCCCCCGGGGCGGCGCACTACGAGATGATGGGCACCTGCCGCATGATCTGCGACCCGTACAGCGCGGCACCAGGCGGGGGCCCCGCGGGCGCCAAGGCTCCTCCGCCCGGACCCAGCACTACCGCCCTGGAAGTCATGCAGGACCTGAGCGTCAATCCTCCGCCCCCTTTCATCCAGGGACCCAAGGGCGACCCGGGGCGACCCGGCAAGCCGGGGCCGCGGGGCCCCCCGGGAGAGCCGGGCCCACCTGGACCCAGGGGTCCCCCGGGGGAGAAGGGCGACTCAGGGCGGCCCGGGCTGCCTGGGCTGCAGCTGACGGCGGGCGCGGCCGGCGGTGTCGGGGTGGTGGGTGGCGGAACCGGGGGCGGCGGCGACTCTGAGGGCGAAGTGACCGGCGCGCTGAGCGCCGCCTTCAGCGGTCCCAAGATCGCCTTCTATGTGGGTCTGAAGAGCCCCCACGAGGGCTACGAGGTGCTCAGATTCGACGACGTGGTCACCAATCTCGGCAATCACTACGACCCCACTACTGGCAAGTTCAGCTGCCAGGTGCGGGGCATCTACTTCTTCACCTACCACATCCTCATGCGCGGCGGCGACGGCACTAGCATGTGGGCGGACCTCTGCAAGAACGGGCAGGTCAGTGACCCCCCTACTCCCACCTCCTCGCCCGCAGATCCCCGCGGACCCTCGTTCCCACCCTGAGCCCCGAACCGCCTGGGAACCCAGCCTCCCTTCTCCCCACTCGCCGGCGCCCGAGCTCGCCCCGGCAGGGAGCGCACGATAACATCTCGTTTCCCGGTGCGCCCTGGTCCCATAGCTCCCGAGGTTGCGTTCCCGGAGCTCCGAGACCAAATTGCACTCTCCCGGCTATTTGCATACCCGCCTGAAGCCCCGTGGGATTCTCGGAAACCTCACTCTTCTTTAGCTCTCTGTGCGCCCCATTCTCCCCTGTGCCCTCCTGTCTCCTTTCTTCTCGGCCCCGGCCCCTGCTTCCCGCCCGTCCCCGCTGGGTCAGTGCCCACGAAGCCCTCTCTCTCTCTCCCTCCCGGACTTGGGAACTGCGGAGCATAGGGGACCGGGAAGGAGTTGGCTAAGTTGGAGAGAGAGCGTGGAGCCTGGGTGGGAGCGTGGACCCTGGAGCTGCAGGCGGAAGGCCGGCCAGGGGGCGCGCCACGTGGGGGACAGGCGAGGGCCCAAGCAGAGGTGCCCGGGCCCACCCGCTGTGGCCGCTCGCCCCCAGGTCCGGGCCAGCGCCATCGCACAGGACGCCGACCAGAACTACGACTACGCCAGTAACAGCGTGGTGCTGCACCTCGATTCAGGGGACGAGGTGTACGTGAAGCTGGACGGAGGGAAGGCTCACGGAGGCAACAACAACAAGTACAGCACGTTCTCGGGCTTTCTTCTGTACCCGGATTAGAGGCGCCGGGAGCGCGAGGTGGGGTGGCTTCCGGCCGCCCTGTGCCGCTGGGAACGCTCTGATCCCTGGCGAGGACCACTCCCGCTTCCTGACGCTTCCTGACATCGTTGGAAAAGACACATGCCTGCTGTCCTTCCCGCCCCGCTTCCGACCTCAGTGCGTCTGCGACTCGCCACGCTCTGCACTGTGCTCCTGGTCCCTCTCCCCAACCCAGGGCGGGAGAGGGGGACGCCAGAGTGGAGAAATGAGCGTGAATCTGAACCCCAGTGAGGCGGCAGCACAGACTTTGCAAGCCTGATCGGACTGGACAGGCCCGGAGGGACGCCTGCCCTCTTCCAGCCCCCCTCCTCCTCGGAGTGCCCTGAGACTGAGGGCTCCCAGCCCGGGCCACCCGAGGTAGGCCAAAGTGAGCACGAGCTCCCTGGGGCGTCCTTCTCTGTGACCTGAAATACTCGTGCAAATGTCCCTGTCTATACGCCAAAATCCCACCCTCAGCAGAATCCCGGCAAACGGAAACTCCATCCTGCCTCAGACCCACCGCAATGCATTAAATTATGTTTTTAGACTATGGTTTCCAATGTCTCTATCAGCGTGGCCCCAGGACCAGGCCTCCAGATGTTCACCTTGGCATAAAGACCTAAACTAGGCCCTGAATAGCTCCATCTATACCCTGGCTGCCAGCCACTGCCTTGTCCCTGCCCCCTGGGATGGGTGGAAAGATGTGGGGAGATGGGAGGGCAGCATCTCACCCTTTGTGGGGGTTCTCCCCTGGGCTGGGCTGCTGCCTTGAATTGGAGGGGCCCAGAGGAGGGGGGGAGGGAGATTTTGAGGGTGACAGGAGAGGGAGGGTTGGATCTTCAGGCCCCCAGCCTTGTGGGAGGAGGTCAAAGGCCAGGAGCTTCTGGAGAAGGAAAGGGGAGAGGAGGCATTTCTGCAAAATGAGAGGCATGAATGAGGTATTGGCCATCTAGTGATGTCTGAGATCTCCTAAAAGGAAGTACAGAACTCCCTGAGGAAACACACCCACTCAGGCACGCAGTACACTCAGCACTACAGTTAATGTCCATTAACTTACACCAGCTGGGTCCATAAGTCTCCAAGGAACTGGTAAACTGAGGCAATTCTGTGGACTATGCGGCTTGCTGAATTCACCCAGAGCTGTGTGGTAACTGAGATAGACTCTACCCCTTGCAGTGGGACACCCCCTTTCGCGGGTCTTCCCGTGTGCACAGTGGTGTGGGACACCCGCCCTGAACCTGACCGTGTTTGTTTGGTCCCCCTCTTTCCTTCCCTTCGCCATTCCGCACACACACTCCACATGGTGTTGATTTTTTTCTTTTCACGTTTTTACTCTGTCTTTAGGTTGAGTTCCGATAAACAGTACGTTATCTACAAAATAACTAGTTAGCGAACTGTTAGTATTTACGGAGCTCATTTTGACCAGTTGTTTGAAGAGAAATGTGAATGTGTACACAGAGGCAACCCCAGAGTGCGCTACCTATGTAAAACTGGACACACACACACACACACACACACAACCCATGTGGGTATAATGTTGTGGTTGTCATCGCTAATCCATGTCACACACATGCACACACATACGTATTCATAGAGTCATGTCGATGTGGTGTGTGACACGTTCATGGCTACATGTCTGCCCCCAAATTGCATTGTGCTCAACTTTAATTCCTGGAGGATGCTGAAAACCGTGATTCCCATTTAAAGGACAGTTATACCCCCTGCCTCGAGTCCTGTGTCTGTCGCTCTTTCTTTTTATGCTCTTATTTTATTTGCTCTTATGTTATTTGTTTTATCGTCATTCACTTGAATATTAGCAATGATTGCATCTGCTTCGAATCCAGGGATAAAGTGCTCAAAGAGAGCGAGGGGAAAAACAACATCCATGTGCAAACCACCATCTCTCCAGTTTCAGACCCAAATGAGTCCCAATTCCCCACCCACCCCACCCCCAATGATTGTGGAGCCCAAACCCAGCTGAGCCCAGGAACTGGAGAGGGCAGAGCCAACCCCGTCTACCGTTGCATACGTATCAATTTCTGATGCCTTGTCGATTGTATCATCCAGAAATGCGATTAAAACCAAATATCTGAGACTCAAATGAAGTCTAATTGCTATGGATCTGCAATCCCCAGCGGGCCCCTAATCCTTTTTGACTTATTCCTCCCCTTCCTCCGATGAGATGGAGCTTAGACACAAAGCCCTCAGTTTAAATTTCAAAAATGAAAATTGACATGCAGCGGTGGCTTTCCTGGGAGCGGGAGGAATTTCTAAGGAGCCCAGCTTTATCCTCTGCATTAAGAAGCAATTTGTACTTCTAACAAAACCCCCATCACTCCCCTTTGGTGGAAGGGCAGTAGAAATGCCTTGCCTGGGTCCGGCTGTTCACAATACTTGGACAAATTTGAATCTGAGGTTCCTCCATCTGTATTCCCCGGGGCAACCGGGCTTCTTGCAATTCTAATGCCCAGCTTGCTGGGAGGTGCTGCCAGAGGTGTCAGCTACTAAGAGGATGAAAGATTGATGAGGCAGCGGGTGGGAGGCGCGGCCCATGGCAGGAGCTCGCCAGCGCAGGAGCAACTCTCCCTGTGTCGACACGTTCTCTGTGTACCAGGCAGGCCCCTCATGATCTACAATCCCATGATCTTCCTGGAGGACTCCCTGAGATGGGGCAGGTAGGGATGGGGAGACCTCTGCCACCTCTGTGTGCCATCAGTCTCGGGGTGCATGTGAAATGAAAGAAACTATTTGCTCCAGAAACTTATCCTTTTTTTTTTTTTTTAATTTTATTTATTTATTTATGGCTGTGTTGGGTCTTCGTTTCTGCGCGAGGGCTTTCTCTAGTTGCGACGAGCGGGGGCCACTCTTCATCGCGGTGCGCGGGCCTCTCACTATCGTGGCCTCTCCTGTTGCGGGGCACAGGCTCCAGACGCGCAGGCTCAGTAGTTGTGGCTCACAGGCCCAGCTGTTCCGCGGCATGTGGGATCTTCCCAGACCAAGGCTCGCACCCGCGTCCCCTGCATTGGCAGGCAGACTCTCAACCACTGCGCCACCAGGGAAGCCCCACTTATCCTTTTTGTCTCTAGTTAGGTTGAGAATTATTATCAATCAGTTGTGAAGTAACATTTTAAGTTCCTAATTACTTTTGGGCCCATTTTCTACCTGTGATTTTAGGTTGGGATGGATTATCATACTTGCATCTTCCCAGAAGTAGAGAAGGTATTATTCTGTCCATTTGGGAGGTGGAGAGATTAGGGCTCAGAGAGGCCTAGTGACTTGCCTGTGTTCACAAGGCTTATAAGAGACTGAGTGTGGACTTGAACTCAGACCTCCAGGCCCTGCCTCTGCCTGACTGCACAGATGGAGTGCATTCACCTCTCAGAGCTCCCAGGTGTTTGAGAGGAGGGCAAACGGGTGGGACACACTTCCCACTCCTTTCTCTGAATTAGGGAGTCTCAGCACCCTTCAAAGTGTCAGACGAGATGAACGACCTGCTTCTTTGACCCAGGCTTCCCCCAGAGATCACCCCAGACCCCTGAGGCATTTGGCTGAACTTCCTGGCTTGAGTTCAGTGTTGATGGCGGGACCCTTTGGTCACCAACTCCAAACGCTCCATGTTTACCTGTGTGTCTCCACCAGCAACCCCCCCCCCACCCTTCTCCTTAGGGGCCACTGACCACCTTCTCCTATAATAGCTCTCCCTTCTTCCTCTTGCTGGGGGGGCGGGTTTAGCTGAAGTGAGCATGGCTGTCCCTGATTGCAGAGAGGGTCCTTGTTTCATTCCCAGAGTCCACATCTGGGTGAGTAATTATTTTCAGGACTGCCTGTGAGCATGAGATACACACTTGGCCCTGGAAATTCGCACAGAAGTTATGCCGTCTGCTACGTGAACCTCCTATCTGTGTGACAGGTGGCTCTCTTGGGCACCCAAGACAAAACATCTAGGCTGCCCTCTGCATGGAGCTATGACGACACCATGGAGAGGTCATATGGTGGAGACCGCTTGCTTAAACTTCACTGACCATGCAGTCCTACTGGACAAACATTTTTTTGACCACTCATCCCCAATATACGTATTTGACTTATGAATAATTTATGTATACCATTGTCAATCCATACTTTCAAAATTCTATCTTTTTGTGTTTATATTCATCAAAGGATCTCCGCTTTCAAGTCCGTATCTATATTCCAGCCGGCTAACCAAGTTTGGACACAAGTCTCCTCTCATTGCAACAAAAAGAAACAAGGGCTAATCCAAGTGTTTCCCTCCAACTTGCCATTTTTCCGGAATCTTAGGCAAAAATATGTTCTTTTATGAGTCCCAGGTAAGTCTGTGCACTTTAGTTCTTTGAGTGCACAGTTTCAATCCATATTTTAAGTATTAGTAATGCTTGATTTTCTCTCTCCTTTTTAGATTAAAAGTAAATAGAACTAAAGTTTCAATATTTCCTTCTTATCTGATTTTGAAGACTGATGTTGGCATTGGAACCAGATCCTGGAATCAGGACGGGCCGGGCTGGGGACAAGGTCTCTCCCAGGGCCCTGCTGGACGTTGTGAAGGATGAAGCTGGCAAGTGGAAATGTGGAATTCTAGAAGCATGTTTTGGTCGCCTGTTATTGCCATACCCTCGTTTCCTTCAACCAATGAGGGTGTTACACAAAGGAGCACGGGTCCCAGCAGTAGTGGAAGTAAATGATAGGAGCAGTCATTTTTAAAAATAAATTCTGTCATAAGAATTTCAAAAATACTCAAAAGGAAACAGAATAATGCAACAACCCCCATGTGCCTGTCTTCTAGCTTTCACACTCACTGCACCATGGCCAGGGCCAACCAGGCAGAGCTACAGTTTTTACGGATTAAGCCCTCACAATGTGCCAAGAATTGGTGCTAGGGCACAATTGTTTCCTCACAACGCCCCCGTGAAGTAAGTACTGCTATTCTCCCACTTTACAGATGAGGAAACTGAGGCACAAGGAGGTGCAGTGACTTGCCCAAGATGGGGGGCAAGGGACTGGTGCTGAAGTCTGTCGGAGCCTGGAAACCAAATCTTTTGGGAATATAGGCAGGGCAGGGTGGTGAGGCCTCAAAGGCAAACCACAACAAAGGCACACTGATACAGATACAAGCAAGGCTCCCCATCAAGGACTCCAGAGGTGAAGCCACACCTCTTGTAGAGGCTCCTAAGTGTCTGCTCTCTCCCAATAGTGTAATCAGTTGATTTCCAGACTTCTCACTCTCTTCCTTCTTACTGTTCCATACACCGGTCATGCTGTTTCCTGTACTTGTAATCCTCTCCTCCGGGTTGGCTCCCACCCCTCCTTCAGGTACATCTCTCTTCCAGTAGCCTTCTAGCCCTCACCCTGGTGCCCCTTCCCCTAGGGACCACAGAACCCTGATCTTCCTTACCATGGTGCTTGCCACAAGGCTGTATTCCCGTGTTCAGTTGTCTGTCTTCCCCATGGACGGCGGGCTTCACAAGGCAGACCCAGCATCTGTGTGAGTCACCACTGAGACCCACATGCCCAACTCCAGCACTTAGAATGGTGCCTGGTAAACGGTAGGTACTCAGTAAACATTTGTGCAATGGATGGATGGACGGATGGATGGATGGATGTGGGAATCCTGGGGGATCCTGACAGGGTAGATTTTGGAAAGACCTCTAGTGTCTGACTTTACAGCAGGATCAGAGGGGGTCTTCCCAGCAAGCTGCATACTGCTCTTAACCAATGGGTCCCCAACCGCCTCCATCCCTGACCCTGAGTTGTTAAGGTTTGGGTGAGTGGTGAAGACTGCAAAAGAGCATTTATTGCAAGCTTCAAGGCTGCGGTTACATGTCTAGAAAGCAGGAGAACTGTCCAGTTGACATGAAATTATGACTACTGCCCACCGTGGCTTCTGGGCTGATTTGGGTCTCCTCCCCGCAGGGCCTCCAGGATGTCCCTCAACCTTCTGAGGGTGCTTGGGCAGTAGCCTCAGTTCCAGCGGGGCCCCTCAGTTGGTGCTTTTGCAGTCAGGATGCTTTTATTTTCTCCAAATGGAAAACATCTTTTGAAAAATTGTTGATGCAATCTGCACTTGCAAAAAATGTAAACAATATACAGAAATATGACAGAAAATAAAAATTCCCTCTCTCCTTATGCAGTCTCCTTCCCCAGAGGTAATTTCTGTTAACATCTTGCTTTGTATTCTTCCAGACTTTTCAAATGTACATATGTGTGGATTTTTTCGGGAAGAATTTAAAACTCTAAACACCGGCAGGTCCTGCACCTGCTCTTTCTCCTAATGATCGCCCTTGAACAATGCTAAGGGGCAGTTAGTACTGAGCCCTTTTCCCTTTCCGCCGAGGTGCAAGCCATTGACCATAGACGATGGACCTAGATAGGTTAAACAGAGGGAAGATTGGATCTTCCATCACTAGACCTGGAAGCTGTTTCTTACATCCCTGCTCTAGCGGAGGAACAGCCTCTGCTAACAAGATTGCTCTCCCATTTAGATACAGACTCTGCCCTTATGTGGGAAAATCCTGCCTTAGTTTCAAAGCAAGGTAAACAATGTCTTCCATCTAATTTTCAGATTATTCAAGTGTGTCCCCTCCTCCTGTTCTCACTATCTACCTCTTGGTATGTTACCTACACCCAGCAGCCCTTCCCCTGGGACTGAGTAAATGAAAGAAAGAAAGAGATCAACTCCCGCCAGCCAAGTTTTGCTCCTGCTGGTACAGGGAAGAGGAGGGGAATTCCTTCCAGTTGCCTACTCAGTTGTGTACCCAGGTCCCCAGCCTGAGGTTTGGAGAATGGCCCCCTTCTCTCCCCCCTTCCTCTCTTGCAGTTCCCGTGTCCAGTGCTGGGGGCTGCTGCTTCTCCCCGATGCACTGCACCTGGGGATGGGGGAAGGCGGCGGGGGAGGGCGGGACATTCTGCACTGATGCCTGGTGACTCCAGGCCAGCTGAAGAGACTGACACAGGCGCAAGGATGCCAGGCCACAGTGGGCATCTGACGTGTGCCCTGGAACCAGACTGAGCAGGGGGCAGCAGCTGAGTGCACCAAAATAGCTCAGCCCTTTCAAAGCAACCAGGTCATGACACAGAGTGGAAAGAGAAAAAAAAGTTGTAGAGTCTGTCATACAGAGTGAAGTAAGTCAGAAAGCAAAAAACAAATACCGTATGCTAACACATATATATGGAATCTAAAAAAAAAAATGCTTCTGATGAACCTAGGGCTAGGGCCAGGAATAAAGACGCAGATGTAGAGAATGGACTTGAGGACATGGGGAGCGGGAAGGGTAAGCTGGGACGAAGTGAGAGAGTGGCATGGACATATATACACTACCAAATGTAACATAGATAGCTAGTGGGAAGCAGCTGCATAGCACAGGGAGATCAGCTCGGTGCTTTGCGACCACCTAGAGGGGTGGGATAAGGAGGATGGGAGGGAGACGCGAGAGGGAGGGGAGATGGGGATATACGTATGCCTATAGCTGATTCACTTTGTTATACAGCAGAAACTAACACAACACTGTAAAGCAATTATACTCCAATAAAGATGTTAAAAAAAAAATTGACCTGAGCCCTTTATCTCTGTATTATCTTGCTTAATATCAACAAGGAAGGAAAGTGAGGCGCAGCAAGTTAAATAGCTCAAAAATTCTAACAACTCTGGGAGAGGGGCAAAATTGAGGCACAGAGAGGTCTGGTGATTTGCCCAAGATCACACAGCAAGGAAGTGCCCAAGTTCGAAGCTCAGGTCTGTCTGACTCAAAGGCCCTGCTTCTCGTAATCTAATGCCCTGTCTCTCATTCTGATGCTCGTCATATAACCTCTCTGAGCTATGGTTTCCTCTTCCATAAAATGCCACCTATTCCATAAGACTACTGGGAGGAGTGAATGAGTTAATGGATGTCAGCTATGTTAATGGGAAATACTCAATAAAAGTTGGTTATTATCAGCATTTAAATATTTGTTTTTAAAAAGTCACTTTTCCACCTATACCACCTGGAAACTTTTCTAAGCTACAGTTATTCAATGGAACTCAACAATCCTCTTTGAACTTGGATTCAAATCCACCTTTACCATAAACTGCCTCTGCAATACTTTGACAGATCTTTAACTTGCTGAGCCTCACGTTACCCATCTGTAAAATGGGGCCAGTGTGCCTACCACATGGGTGGTTGGGAGGATTTAATGAGATGATATAATACAGTATGGGGCACAGAGTAAGTGCTTCAGTCCTGGGGATGGTAGACGTTGTTGAAATATTTAATTATTAGGGGCTGCTCTGTTTTCTGCTGAGCTGACACATCTCAGGAAGCATCAAACCAAGGCTGCTTAGAATGAGAAACAGCAGGATTTCAGTGACAACGGCTGGCATTTACAAGCATGCCATTGGTGTAGGAGCCACCAAGGGCATTTCCCAACATATCTACAGTCCTTTCAGTGAGTCTGTGAGGTAAACATAATTGCACCCATTTCACAGATGAGGAGGTGACTGGCCATTTTCAACGGTTGTATGTCAGAGCCAGAATTCAGACTAGTGCCTTTCTCACTGTTCAAGCTTTGGCCTCCCAGAGAGGATGAGCCCCACGCCCTAAACCTAACCCTAACCCTAACCCAGGCCCTACCCGGTCCCTGTTCACTGGTGTGCATGCAACGGTCCTGTGCAGATCCTGGTGGGGCTCCGTTGTTGACTTCAGGCTAATAAGTCCCTGCACAATTGGGCCTGGAGCCGTGACTAAGTCTCAGGGCTCTGCTGCATGAATATGCAAACTCCCATTGACGGCCCAGCTCCATCACAGCCTGATTTCAAATTGATGGGCACATCCCGGTGGCTTAGGGCCTCTCGCCATGCATAGTAAGAACGCCCACTAATCCCCGCCAAAGCTCCTGGGGCTGAGTGGGAGGAGGCTGGGCAAGGCCCATGCAAAAGGGTACATTGAGGGCGCGCCGTCCAGGCCGTGGCCTCTTTCAAGGCCTGCCCTGCCTCTGTGAGATCCACATGGACCTCACAAGCCTTAGGAAGGCTGGTTTCTTCTTTCTTTCCCCAGCACCAGCATGCACGCCCGGGAGACCCAGCCCCTGCTTGAGGGTGCAGAGTCCGATGGGAGAAGTATGCTGGTCTCTGGACTTTGAAAACCAGCTTTGCCATGTGTTCCATTCACAATCTGCTTACTGGGTGTCCACCGTGCACCCAGCACTGCAGCAGGGGATCTGATCGCTACCCTCTTCCAGTCTGGCTGGTGACAGGAATAAAGACACAGACCTACTAGAGAATGGACTTGAGGGCACGGGGAGGGGGAAAGGTAAGCTGGGACGAAGTGAGAGAGTGGCATGTTCACATATACACTACCAAACGTAAAATAGATAGCTAGTGGGAAGCAGCCGCATAGCACAGGGAGATCAGCTCGGTGCTTTGTGACCACCTAGAGGGGTGGGATAGGGAGGGTGGGAGGGAGGGAGACACAAGAGGGAAGAGATATGGGAACATATGTATATGTATAACTGATTCACTTTGTTATAAAGCAGAAACTAACACACCATTGTAAAGCAATTATACTCCAATAAAGATGTTAAAAAAAAATTATCAGTGATAACAGCAATAGCGCTCCCTCCCGTTGTTGAGTACCTGCTGGGAGGCGCATGTGGCTCGTGTGACCTCATTTAAAAGTCTTTGCAGCCCTGCAAGATGGGTGTTTTTCTTTCTATCTCACAGCCGAGGGTGCTGAGACTTGAGATGTTAAGTGAACTGTGCTACAGCCCTGCATCTAAGAAGTGGTGGATTCCGAGGTCAAGCCCGGATCTGTCTGGCCATCCTCCCCTTCCCCCTTCACCCTGCTCCACACAACAGAGGTGCTGCAGGGTGTGGTGAGACCAGGCACACATGGGGAAAGCTGTCCAGATGGCTGTTCTGGGCATGGGGCTCTCCACCTAAAACTGAGAGGGCCTGGGAAGGGCTGGAACCATCAGGAGGGCTTCCCAGAGGTGGTGACCTCTGAGTCAGAGTTTGCCCTGTAAGTTTTAGGCCTCATCCTCATGGGGCTTGCAATGAGACTGCGCAGGAAAGACTCACACACTGAAAATTTGCTGGTTATTTATTCATTCTCCAAAGAGTTATTGATTGCTACCCTATCTATATGGAGCTCCATGCTGGGTCTGGGATTCAAGATGTCCTGAGATGCGTCCCAGTCCCACAGGAACTCTCAGTGGAGGGGAGGAGCCACAGCAGGGTTCGGGGCTGGAAACTTGTCACCTGCAGCAGGACGGAGGCTGCACCAAGGACGGAGTCCCTGAGCCTTGGGTGGAGGCAGGAGAGGAGCACCGCAGAGGCATGGAAGCTTCCCTCTCCTGGAAAGCCGCATCTAGGTGGGGATCGGCGGGAGTTGAGGTGCCATTCTTGTGGGAAGGGACCAGCATAGGCAAAGGCGTGGGGTGGGGCTTGCCTCTGGGAGGGGGGTCTCCTGGAGCCTCCGTGTGCTTGTGTGTGTGTGTGTGTGTGTGTGTGTGTGTGGTGTGTACGTAGGTTTACTGTGGCCGGGACATTTGTATGTAGGATGTGGTGTGCCTGTAGGTGGGTGCTTGAACATATCAGGGGTGACTGTGTCGGTTTTGGTGCTGTCTGTGGCCCAGAAGACCCCATTACTTAGGCCTTCCTTACCCCACACTGGAAAGGTGGAATGATTTTACACCATTAGTTCACCCCCTTTGCCCTCAACACACTCAGTACACGTGGTGGCTGACTGTCCTTGAAATGTGTTTGGAGTTTGTTTGGGGGCGGGTCAGGGGTGGGCTGGGGTCCTGGGCTCAGGGCTAGACGAGGGGGAAGTGCGGAGCTGGAGGTTAGGAGGGTCCTGGAGTTGCCGAAAGGACCCAAATCAAGATGCCTTGGAAACACAGATGCAGATGCCTGACATGTAGCAGCAGCAACTTAACATTTTGATTGATTTGATTGATACTTTCTAAAGCACATTGGCAGCTATTTGCTCTCTAATTTGTAGTGATGCTCGAGCCCCACAGTCTCCAGCAAGTTGAGATTACAGAGAGCTCCTTCCCATTTGATTTCTGTATGACTTTCATCACTGAGTGGGTCAGCGATTACACATCCAATTACCTGTCGGGGAGACTTAGGCTAAGATAAGTGAGGTGATTGGTCCAAGGCCACATAGCTGGTTAACTGTCCTGCTGGGAATGGCCTCCCGGTCAGATTCTCAGGGTTTTTGTTGGCTCAAAGTGTGGGGTGTGGATATGTAAACATGAGGGGGCTGGGAGAAAGCGGATAGATTCCTACCCTTATTCTAGGCTACATGGAGCAGACCACTCTCCTGCATGTAACCTGGCCCTCTAATAACTCCTGTATATATCAACTAAAGCCTCTATCCATCCACCCTCCATCCACCCTCCATCCACCATCCATCCATCCACCATCCATCCATCCATCCATCCACCATCCATCCACCATCCATCCACACATCCATCCATCCATCCATCCACACATCCATCCATCCATCCACCATCCATCCATCCACACATCCATCCATCCACACATCCATCCATCCATCCACCATCCATCCATCCACCATCCATCCATCATCCATCCATCCATCCACACATCCATCCGTCCACCTACCCATCCATTGTCCATGAATTCAATGCATACCTGCATACCAGGCGCCGTGTAGGTGCTGGGAAGACAGTCTTCACACAAAGAACTCCCAGTTCGGTGACAGAGCTTCCAGAAACCCCCATCTTCCCCTTCCTCACTTTCTCCAAACAGCTCCTTACTGACAGAAATGGGGGTAGGGCTCTCACCTATCAGTGAGTTCGTCCAGCAAGGAGCATGACAGTCTACTCCTAAGTGACTGGCGTTTGAGAACAAGACGCTCCCCACTGGTGAGGCTGAAACTGTGAGGCCACACTCAAGACCTGCCTTATAAATATGTGAGGTAGCCGGGGATCTGGCCCCTCTCCTGAGGCAAAGCCCACGGCGCTTCCTGCCCCCTCTGCAGGACCGTGACAGTCTGGGGCACTGCACAATCCTTGCGTTGAGTTTGGTTGCGCCGTGTGCCCTGTGTGGGGTTTGTCTGAGCCCTTCCTCGGCCCATGGCCACAGGCTGCACCCTCCACTCGGCTGGCCACCTTTGCTGGGGTGTGCAGAGGGTACCCTGCACACATGTCCCTGTATCCGGAGGGCCCTTCACAACTCCTACACTGTCGTCTGTGTTCGGAGGTCTGGCTGCAGAGGGAGAAACTTAGGCTTGTGTCTTACATCCACTAAGTTAGTAATTGGAGGGGAGGACTTCTTGTGGAAGTAAAGCAGGAGCAAGGCCACCACCTAGCCTGGTGCACATGTGGCTGCGGGACAGGGGGAGGTGCTTTCACCATGGAGCTCTGGGACCTGAAGCCCATGAGAGCTTGTCTCTAAGATGTGTGTTCTGGGGAGCTGGCCAACTAGCCCTCACTGCCCACTGCCAGCTGCCCCCTTTCACATTGCTGGACTGACGGGGCTGCCAAGTTAGGGATCCCGTGGCCCCAGCCCTCAAACAGCAAGTAATTGTTTTCTCTGTGTGAGCTGACAATGACCCAGTGTTTGCGGGCAGCTGCTTAGGGGCCAGGGGCCCAGCCAGTGTTTTCCTAATTAACTCCCCATGACTCCCATCCCAGGAGGATGAGGCAGACGAAGTTTGGACACCATCAAATGGCAGACATTACCCTCAGCTCCTTGCTTGGTAAACCTCCCATGACGCCCGGCACCTACAGGGTACCCTCCAAGTCCCAGAGCTAGTGGACTGGGGAATGGTGATCCGGCCCTACTGCCTCCCCGCCTACCTCTCTCCCTCCATCTCACTCCCCAGCCAAATGCAGCTTCTTGCTTCCCCACAGGGAGGTTTTAAGCAGGGCCAGGACTAGGGTGAGGCACAAAACTTAAGGGGGTGCCAAAACTCCTCAGTCATCAAGACGGATAATTTTAATGCTACATTTAAAACATCAAAATCAACGCAATCCATCATAAACAAAATATCAACATTTTAAATAAAGATGCCATCAGTTCAGTAAATTGAGCATATCTTTCTCCTTCGGGGTGGATTCCTGATTCTCATTTTATCCCAGATAAGCACCAGGTTGTGGGAGGGGAGGGAAAGAAGAGGGAAAAAAGAGTGCCGAGAATGCAGCGAAGGAATTAGTGACCGCATTTATTTTAGTACAAGTAACTCTCCTGTTACTAACTATCTATTGTTTATTGAGCACTTAGCACCAGGTACCACGTTGTACGCTTTACATTTATGATCTCATTTTTTCCCTCCGAGGTAGGTGTGATTACGCTCACTTCATGGACTTGGAATCTGAGGAACAGAAAGGTCATGTAGCTTGCCCAGAGTCACACAGCTGGGTGGGGTGGAGCTGGCACTGGAATCCAGGTCGGACTTCAAGACCTGTCCTCCTCCAAGGTATCACATGGCCCACCTGAGGTATGCTTGTGTCTTTGCCTTTTTCCCTGTCCCAAAAGTGACGACTGTAGCAATAAGTAAAATTTCCTAGGCTCTTGCTGTGTGCCAAGCACTCTTCTAAGCATTTTAAACATGTTATCTCATTAAGTCCTCCCAACAACCCAATAATGAGGTGGTATTATCCCCAGTTTATATATGAGGAAACTGAGGCACAGAAAGGGTAAGTAACTCTCCCAATGTCCCAGAGATCAAAAGTGGCAGAACCACCACAAGCTAGGACCAGAGCCTGAGCTTTGCCATCTCAGGGGTGGTTGGGATGTTCTAGGTGCTGAGCTGAACCACGTGCCAGAGGTGGGGAAGATGTCACCAATCCCACCAGCCCTGGCCCAGGCCTGGAGCCCCAGGCTTCCCAGGCTGGTACATTTCCCACCCATTCTCAGACCGGTGCCTTGCAGGGTGGCCCCTTCCATGGTCGCTGCCATGCTCAGCAGAAGCCGTCATCTTCGTGGAAACCTGCCGGGGGGACAACGAAGGCATTCAGGGGTTGTTATTTATTTATTTCTCAATAAAGACACTTCATGAATAGATGGATATTTATTCACCTAATTCACTTTTGCAAATGCAGTGTCCTTCAAAGGATGATTTGTTTGCCGATCGGGGCTGAGGCGGGAGGTTAAAAATAGCTCCAGGCAGTACCGTATTTCTCAGTAAATCAGTGTTGATAATTTAATAATAAAATTAGTCTTACATCAGGTACCAGATATTGCTCCTCTGACATGCAAATCGAGTTCAGCTTCCTTCCCAGTGTGGGCTGTTTGTGAGGCTACAAATTCACCAGCCTCTGTTTTGGGGGCACTAAATTTAGAGCCTTTCTTACGTGGGTCAGTACGAAATTGCCTAAAATGCCTGTCTCACTAATGTGGTCATTTGTAATATTCACCAAGTTGAGAATGTAGACAGCTGGCCTTCCTTTCACTTCAGAGCTGCCACATACAATAGGATGGAAAAGACGACCAGGTACACACTTGTCCAATTTGGGAAGATCACCACAAATTGCTTTGAGTTTCGGGGCCAAGGGGCTGTCTGCCCCAAAGTACATTTCATTTCCTCTCAGTAAAAGTTTCACGGCCACCTACTATGCACCAGGTCCTGTAGCAGGTGCTGGGTTAACAGAGATAACCTAGGTGCTCTCCTTCAGAAGCTCATTCATGGGCTGGTGGAGGGAGAGCATGGACACATCAAGGGGCATCATGGTATAAGGACAACGGGAGAAGCATATATAAAATCTAGGGGCGCATAGCAGAAGGGAGGGCTGACATCATCTGTGAAGGAAAGAGCACATGATCCAGGAAGGCTTGCCCTCAAAAGAGACATTTACATTGGGTTTGCAGGATGAATAGGAGTTCTCCAGGCAGTTGGGTAGGAATTGGCGGCCCTTGAGAGGACAATCCAGGCAAAGGAAATGGTACAAAGGTGTGGATGCATGAGACTGGGTACTGCCTAGAACAATTAAAATTGGTTCATTGTAGCCAAAGACTAGCCAGAAGGAGGCTCGACAGTTTAGCAGGGCCCATATGGCCTTGTGTGACATGAGAGACAGACGAGATGTTTGTCTGAGGGCCTGGGGAACCAGGGGAGGGTTGGAAGCGGGGAGACGTGGGGTCAGATGTCCATGTTGAAAGACACAGTGTAGAGGGAGGGTGGATGGAGGAGGGCGAGATGGTTCCCTTTCCCCCTAAGGAATGAGTACTCCACAGGGCAAATGGCGTACTCTCTGTATGATGCAGGACACAGGGGCTGAGGAACAGACAGGAACTGAAGAACACTGAGGGCGAGAAGAGAAGAGGAAGAGCTGCCCCAGCAGGAGCTGAGGGGCAAGCGAGAGCTTCTGCCCTGGGAACCTCACGGCCCACCCGCCCTCAAGTATTCAAGAAGTCCCTCTACTTGTCTGACATGCGAAATGTACAAGCCATTCCCATGTGGACCATGGAATTTGATCCAGACCATAACCCTCTGAGATTGGCAGGGTAGGCCCCATGCTTCCCACTTTACAGATGAGAAAACTGAGGCTCAGAGAAGTGAAATGACCTGCCTAAGGCAGAAATGGGACTCCTGATCAAGTCCTCTTAATTCCTAGTCTGGGCTTTTGGGGGGCATAATTCTCATTTCAATGACTTGGGCACCGATGATGATTCTCTTTCTGTAGGTGGGGGATGGAGACAGAGGGTTAGAGTGCCTTGCGCAGGATCCTGTAGGTGGGCTTCCCTGGTGGTGCAGTGGTTGAGAATCTGCCTGCCAACGCAGGGGACACGGGTTCGAGCCCTGGTCTGGGAAGATCCCACATGCCGCAGAGCAACTAGGCCCGTGAGCCACAACTACTGAGCCTGCGCCCTAGAGCCCGCGAGCCACAATTACTGAGCCTGCGCGTCTGGAGCCTGTACTCCGCAACAAGAGAGGCCGTGACAGTGAGAGGCCCGTGCACCGCGATGAAGAGTGGCCCCCACTTGCCACAACTAGAGAAAGCCCTCGCACAGAAACGAAGACCCAACGCAGCCAAAAATAAATTTAAAAAAAAATAAAAAAGTCATGTAGGTGACCCGAGGCCCAAATTTAGATTCTGTTCTCCTGAGCTTCATTCATTCATTCCGTTATCATTGTCATCCCCATCTGTGGTCCCCTGTCCTCATTTACTGCTCCGGGGATCACCGGCCTCCCTGACATTTTGTAGTTCGCCAAGCATTCTCCTGTTTGTGACCTTTGCTTTTGCTGGCCCTCTGTCTGGACTGTCTTTTCCCCGGGTATTATCACAGCTCCCTCCCTTACTTTGTTGCGGTCTCCACTGAAATGTCACCTCTTTAGAGAGCCCTTCCCTGACCTCCCCACCTACCAGAGCACATCCCACGGCTCTGCCCACTCTCTGGCTTTAGTTTTCTTTATAGCACTTGCTCCTTCACTGCTGTTTCTTCACTTGTTTATGGCCGCCTCCCTCACTAAAAAGTAAGTTCCAGGAGGGCAGAGACTTTGTGTGCTTCTGCTTTTCATTTCCTGTCTCGTGGCAAGGAGGTGCTTGATAAATGTTTGCTGTGTGCCCCCAACGCAAGGCACTGTCCTTGGATCCAAGGTGAGCCCTGCCCGTGGGAGCTAGTGCACAATGTGCCGGAAGACAGGTTTTCAGGTCCTCACCACGAGCCAGTGTGACAAAGGCTGTGTCGACATGTGCTTCCCTCATATATCAGGAACCATCTGGGGCTCCTTTCACGGCAACAGTAGTTGGGATGATGGAAGGAAAGTGTGTGGAGAAACTGGGCCATGTGGCAGGCTGACTTGCACACGCTGAGAAGTATTTCAGGACGAATGTAGAGAGGACGTCAGATTGCACCTAAAATGGCCCAGGAGATCAATGTCCATTATCAACACTCTGGTATTTGGTCACGTCCACAGCTCTGGGTCTCAGTGTACCAAGCAACAAAATGGGTGGAACTTCCTGCTTTTACTTAGCTCACCAGACCTGTCATTTCTGTCACTCCTTCCAGGGGAAGTCAGCTAGAATTCCCATTTCTTTCTTTTCTCTGTATCTTTATCACCTACTGAACATTCAGCTTGGTGCTAGAACGGGAGATGCTGGAAACCTCCCCCTCCCCCTCTGCCCAGAGTGGCTGGGGCCTGAGGCTCGAGGTCTACTCGTACTCCAGCCCCAGAGAATCTCAGTGAAGGAACAAAGGAACCAGCCCAGGAGCAGGCAGATCTGGAGCCCTGTGAGCCCGCTCCAGCAAATGTAGTTAGATGATGGGTACATTGTATACTATAATAAGAGGGCTTTTAAGAAAAACACAGAATCGCTTAGGGGAAAGTTAAGGGGAAAAAGGAAGGTGGTGGAACTGTTCATACTCCATCAGTGCCTAAGAAGAGCCAGTTTCGATGACGCACTCTTCCAGGTATTAGGATGGTGGGTATGGGACGCCAGCCTCTCCACAGCGCACACACACACCCTTCCCTGGTGCTGGAAACCTCTGTTCCCAGCCCCCTGCCCAGCTCCACTCAGCTGTTCAACTGCCACATCAATTTCAACAAGTTTGAAACAAACTCCTGAATGTCCCCACCCAGAATAGAGAACCAGCTGGTAGACACCAGGAAGGACATATTAGTGGGTTAAGATATTTACATATTTTATTTAAATATTTAAATATTTCCCTACTGGTTAATGAATAGCCACTGGCCTGAGCCACCCCGGCTGCTCTGGCCTCTCGCCCTGGACCTCTGGACCTCCCCAGGCTGCAGCAACTGAAGGGTTAACCTCTGGCACAGTTGGGGTCTTTGAGGACCCTATTCCAGCCCCAGGTTTCTTCTGACTGGCCAGTGTCAATGCCACAGCCATTTCTAAGTATGTTGAATATCCCCTCTACACCCAGCCCATCACTCCCACCTGCTCTTCCTCTCCATGTGAATGCCCTGCCATCGACTCAGGTGCCCAGGGGAACATCTGGAGGTGGTCATGGACATGCCCCGGCTCCACACACACAGGCAGACCCAGGGCCCTGCATCAGCTCCAAGACTCCATGAGGGCAGGTACTGTGTTTGCCTGTCCCCCACCGAATCCCCATCCTGGAGCCTGGCACTCAATTGGTGATTTGTTTTTCATTTTAAAATTTTATTTATTTATTTATTTTTGGCTGCATTGGGTCTTCATTGATGTGCGCGGGCTTTCTCTAGTTGTGGCGAGCGGAGGCTACTCTTCGTTGAGGCGCGCGGGCTTCTCATTGCGGTGGCTTCTCTTGTTGCAGAGCATGGGCTCTAGGTGCGCAGGCTTCAGTAGTTGTGGCACGTGGGCTAAGTAGTTGTGGCTCACAGGCTGTAGAGCACAGGCTCAGTAGTTGTGGCGCACGGGCTTAGCTGCTCCGTGGCGTGTGGGATCTTCCTGGACCAGGGCTCGAACCCGTGTCCCCTGCCTTGGCAGGGGGATTTTTAACCACTGCGCCACCAGAGAAGTCCCTCAGTTGGTGATTGATAAATGGCACACTATAGTTGGAGGAATAATCCACCAGAGGTATCTGTGTCCTAATCTCTGGAGATGCAGAACCTGTGAATGTTATACCAAACAAGGGACTGGGTAGATGTGATTAAGTTAAGTACTTTAAGAAGGGGTGATTACCTTGGATTATCTGGGTGGGTCCCATGTCATTACAAGTGTCCTTAAAAGAGAGAGGCAGAAGGAGATCTGTACCAGAAGAGGAGTCGTCCATGTGACCATGGAAACAGAGACTAGAGTGATGAAGCCATAAGCTGAGGGATGCAGGCAGCTGCCAGAATATGGGGAGGCAAAGAACAGATACTCCCCTGGAGCTTCTAGAAGAATCAACCCTGTGGAAACGTTGATTTTAGCCCCAGCTCCTGTCAGACTCCGTTCAGATGTCTGGCCTCCAGAACTGTAAGAAAACGAGTTTCTGGTATTTTAAGCCACTGATTTTGTGGTAATTTGCCGCAGTAGCCACAGAAAACTAGTACACACACCCAACTCATTTCAACCTCCTGGTAAGTCCTGGTAGGTCACGGCACGTGGCTTAGAAAACTGCTCAGGCCCGTGGCCCATGACCTCTTGGAAATGCAAAAAGAACCATGGTAGTCCCACGCCGTCATTGCCCATCAGTCAAGGGCTCCCTATTACCTTGGTAGCCCAAGGTCTCTTGCCAGCACACAGGTCCTTGTGATGTCCCCTCCTGGCCCTTTTGGTCTTTTTCTCCCATGTCCCCACATACCCCATGTGCCAGTCAAACCAAACCACTGACGTTTTCATCCTCTTTAAGTCTCACGTCACACACTCTCAGGCCTCAGAGCCTTTGTCGCAAACCACTCACTATTGCCTGGAAAGCTCCACCTTCTTCACTGGGTCACCATGCACTTGTCCTTCAAGCCAGCCTGGGAGTCCCCTCTTCCAGAAAGCCGCCTCCGCCAGCCTCGGGGCTGGTTTCCTTCCTGTTCCCACAGCCCCTGGGTGTCGCCCTGGCCTCAGCGCTGAAGGCACCGCCCTACATAGTCTGCGTCTCCTGCTCTCTGGGAAGGGAGCCCCTGATGGCGAGGCAGAGTAAGACCATGACCACTCCCACCCGCCGTCTCTGGCCACCTTTGCCGGCTCGGCCCAGCTGGCCACGCTGGGACTCACAACTCACATTCCGTGAAGCACAGCTCGGTGGCTTCCTCCAGGGCAGCAGAGCAGGTGTGGGCACCTGAGGCCTGTCTGACCCTTCTGGGGGAACCACCATGTGGGAGGGAGAGGCCTGGTCCCCCAACTCTGCTTTCCATCCCCTCCAGGTGTTTACACTTTGGTTACAAATTAGATAGAACACTTTTTCATCTTTCCTTTTTCTTCCGTAATCCTATGGAGGTTTTTTTTTTTTTTTTTTGGTAAGAATCAGATATCCTGTAGATAATATATATGTAAACAAAAGGCAAGGATGTTGCTTTTACTTTTCTTTACTAGAAACGACTTTGGTGATTTTTCTTTCTGCTCATAAAAGTCCTACACGTTCACCAGAGACAATTTGGATGCTATGGAACTGATGCTGCTTTGGAGGAGGTTAGGGAGCCCAGCACTACTTATCTCCTCTCTCCAAACCAGCCTCCCTCCTCCCCCACCGGGGGCTCCCGCTCCCCATCCCCCTGCCCCCCAGTGCCCAGCCACTGCAGCTTTGAGCCTTTCCCTCCAACGTCCTCAGTGCTGGGTCTTCTTGCGGACTCTGCACGCCTCTCCATCCCCACAGCCGTTGCCGTCTGCCAGGCCCCAGGCTTCTCTCACTCAAACGTCTACGGTGGTTCCCACTTCCCTTCCCCTCTAGTTTCTCCCCCTCTCTGGTATGGCTCATGGCACCAGAGAGATCATCTGAAGGCCCTACCTTGAGGCTGCCTCTCTCTCTCCTTCCGTGGCCTCCCATCACCTACTTCACACAGCCATGTCCACGGGCCCATCTCACGTACGTCCCCACCCACCGCCACTGGCCTAGCTCTCTGACCACCAGCCTGGAGCTCACCCTCCTCTAACCACGCTGGCTTCCCTGGCCCCTTCCGTGGCCCACTTGGGCTCTGCTGTACCTGAGCTCTACTTCCCTCGATGCCTTTTGGATTTAAGAAACTATATTCACCCCCTTTCTAGAGGGGGAGGCCATTCTGTGATTGGGAAGCAGGGGAGGAATGGGGTCAAAGGGTTAAGGAAGGGCAGGGGAGGGGGCTGAGAAGTTGAGGAGGGAGGAGGGCCTGCCGTGGAGAAGAGCGAAGGCCCTCCAGCATCTCCTGGTGATTGGTGAGGACCGGACCGAGAATGGGCAGGGATGGAGCTGACCCCTGCAGACCAAAATCTGACCAGTGAGGAGACTGCACGCTCCACCAGGCTGCCAGAGGCCCAGAGGAGAGGTGATGCCCTCACTGACCGTCCCCGGGGGCTCTGGAGGGCTGGGGCTGTCCTGGAAGTGTCTGTCTGAAGCCTGCTGGAGGCTCCTCGCCCAGCCAGCCTGTCCCGGGCTGGTGGCCGCTCAGTGACACCTGCTGTGTGCCCGAGGCTACGGAGGACCTGTGAGCCACCTTCGGGAGGCAAGGAAAGAACTCACTCAATCCGAGCACTTGGTGTGTACCAGACCTGTGCTAAGTGCTTTCCATGGATTATGTCATCTAATGCCCACAGCAGCCCTATGAAGTGAGTAACCATTATCTCATTTTCCGGGGCACAGAGAAAATCAGGGCAGAGCAGAGTTCAAATGCACGTCTTTCTTTCTCCTCTCCCACAGAAAGGCCTAAGTCCCAGAGGCTGCTGGAGCTGACGGCCGACCCAGAGGCAGGCCCTGGGTGCTCGTGTCACGAATCCCGTCTGGGCTGTAGCTGTCGCCCTGAGCCACCAGCAAAGGCCGCCAGCTCAGGGAGAAGCACCGACTGCGAGGAGCTTACGCCTGGATGCGTGGAAGACGTTGACAGTTTCAGCCAGGACCACAGAGAAACTACTCTGGGCGGGGGGAGAGTGGGAGGCTGGGGAGTGGGGGACCCCAGGGGATAAGGGCAGGTTGCCTGGTGCTGTCACTCACTCTGTGGGGGCTGGGGGAAGGGGTTCTGGTCCAGGCCCTGGGTGGGTGGTCTCTAGTTATGGGACAGCTGCTGGGGGTGCAGGTGGGAAGCAGCCTTGCTCTGTAACCTCTGTAAAGTGAGGGTGGAACTGGGTCAGTGGAAGGTCTCACCCATTTCTGGCAGCCGAGGTCCTGGGATGCTGAGCCAGCACAGTCGCAGAGCTGAGCCGGGAGCTCCTTGATGGCCAGGCCAGGCCTGTCCAGCTCACCAATGCCTTCACGGGGCCTGGCATCTCAACAGTCGGGGCTCACAGAGAGAATGAATGACTGAAGGAAGCGAGGGTCACCCCACAGGCTGGAGGCTCCACGCTTTGGACTGGAAGCGGGAGAGGTGAGAAGAGCTGTGGGTCACACGTGGGACCTTGGCACCCCTGCCCAGAGGACCAAGGCCAATGCCAACGCTTGGGGTGATTGAAAGGGAGGAGGAACTGTTTCACCTCTAAGTCTTAATCCTGTAAATTCAGGCAGGGAGGTTTTATTTTATTTTATTTATTTTTTATTTTTAAAAATATTTTTATTTATTTATTTATTTATTTGGCTGCATCAGGTCTTAGTTGCGGCACGCGGGATCTTTGTTGCGGCATGCAGGATCTTTTTTTTTCTTATAAATTCATTTATTTTATTTATTTTTGGCTGCGTTGGGTCTTCGTTGCTGTGGACGGGCTTTCTCTAGTTGCGGCGAGCGGGGGCTACTCTTCGTTGCGGTGTGCGGGCTTCTCATTGCGGTGGCTTCTCTTGTTGCAGAGCACGGGCTCTAGGCATGCGGACTTCCGTAGTTGTGGCACGTGGGCTCAGTAGTTGTGGCTTGTGGGCTCTAGAGCGCAGGCTCAGTAGTTGTGGCGCACCAGCTTAGTTGCTCCGTGGCATGTGGGATCTTCCCAGACCAGGGCTCAAACCCATGACCCCTGCATTGGCAGGCGGATTCTTAACCACTGCGCCACCAGGGAAGTCTCCATGCAGGAGCTTTTGTTGTGGTGTGCGGACTCTTCGTTGCAGCTCGCAGGCTTCTCTCTAGTTGTGGCGTACGGGCTCTAGCACGTGGGCTTAGTTGCCCTGTGGCATGTGGGATCTTAGTTCCCTGCCAGAGATTGAACCCGCATCCCCTGCATTGGAAGGCAGATTCTTAACCACCGGACCACCAGGGAAGTCCCAGGCAGGTTTTAATTACTTAGCTTTGAGTGGTTTTACTTTACTTTTACTTTTCAATTAAAGTCATCAAGTAAACATTCAGAAATTAGTGCCCTTGTTAGGAATTAGCAGCACTGTGGACCCTCCTCGAGATGCTGAATTGAAGCTGGCCAGGAAGGGAGGGTGGGAGGGTGACCTGCACCCCAGCCCATCACCTCCACCCATAGACTGAGTTGATGCTCCAAGCCCTGGCAGTGGGACAGGAGTTGGGGGCCTCTGGGAGTAGGGTGGGTGTGTCCCGAAGCACCTACCTCCTCTCACTTACTTTTCCAGCAAGAGAGTCTCTCCACGCTCAGGTGGGGAGGGACATCAGCTCAGACCACGGCCAGGGACCAGGAGTGATGGGACCCATGGCAGGTCTGTGCATACAGCAGGTGCCCGGCCAGCACTTGTTACAGTGGAATGTGGGTGGAGAGGGGCACCCCAGGACTCAGGACCTGGGTTGAGGGCTGTGGTCTAGGCTGTGACCCAGGCAAGAGTGCTCTGGGGGGGGGACTCTGGCTTGTCCCATGCTGGCCTTCAGGGACTAAGCTGGGAGGGAAAGCGGTGGGGCAGAAGGGAACTAGGGATGCCAATCTGCTCTATGGCCATGAGGCAACCACTTCTGGGCAAATCTTAGCCAGAGAACTAGAGAACTCAGGAGGCCACTGGCTACCTCTGGAAAAAGATGCAGTCCTCCTGGAGACTGAGGTTTCAGAGGAGTGCTCAGGGTTCTTTCGTCAGTGCTATGGACTGAAATGTGACCCCTCAAGATTCATAAATTGAAGCCCTAACCCCAATGTGACTGTATTTGGAGTAGGGCCCATACAGAGGTAACTGAGATTAAATGAAGTCCTAAGGGTGGGGCCCTGATCCTATAAGATTAGTGTCCTTATAAGAAGAGACACAAGAGAACTCACTGTTTTCCCCCTGCCGTGTGAGCACGTGGTAAGAAGGTGGCAGTCAGCAAGCCAGGAGGAGAACTCTCATCAGAAACTCAATCGGCTGGCACCCTCTTCTTGGGCTTCTAGCCTCCAGAACTGTGAGAAATGAATTTCTGTTGTTTAAGCCACCTAGCCTGTGGTATTTTGTTCTGGCAGTCTGAGATGACTAACACAATGACTGACATTTTGTACAGTACTCTAGCTTCCAACAGCCCTGGGAGGAGGCTGAGCGATAATGTGAAAGGGTCAAGGGTACAGTCAGGAAGTGGCGGTCAGGGCCAGAGCCAGGCCAGGCCTTGCAGTTTCTAAGGCCAGTGCCTTTAACGACTGTGCTGCTGCTGGAGATGCTGGTGATGTTGACAATGGCAGCGGAATTCACATGGAACATAATAGAACAAAAAAAAATGGAGCTGGCTATCGAATAAGGAGGTAACCAAGGGTCAAAACCAAAACAGGTTCAAAAGAGTTCAGAGGCGTTTGAGGATGGCAGTGTCTCAGAGGTTCCCAGGGGGTTAGTCCACCCTCTCCAACCAGGACTTACCTGGGGAACCACCCTGCTTCCTTACACTCTCTCCAGGGCCTGATTCCAGAGTTTAGAATCAGTGTTTGTGATTGGATACTGGAGGAAATATACACCCAAGTGGGCCCTGTCCTCCCAGGCTGGCTGCCTTCTTGTGGACAGAGCAGCCCCATGGACTCTTCCATTATTCTACAGATACCCAGTGTGGCCACAGGGTCCTATGTCTGTCCCAGAGACGGGCGTCTCAACCTGGCTATGGGAGGGGGGTTTGAGGAGGCCAAGGTGAACGGAAGTATGTCCACATGGTTCTGGGGTTCATGCCAGCATATAAATAGTGCAAGGCTAGGATAATTTTTTCAAAGACATCATCTGAAAAAGTTTATATTAATGCAACATGTCATCTTTTCTGGGAGCCATCTTTGAGATCAGAAGCCTCGGCTGGGCACCCGCTCAACACCACGAGAATGATTAAGCAAAATGTCAAACACTGAAATGATGTTATTAGGCCAGCAGGGACTCCAAACTTGGGCTAATGAGGGGAAATTTGGCCATGGGAAGAGGGGGCCCCCTACTGCTTCCAGGCAGTCTGGTGGTAGGCAAGCATCCCTCAGAGGTCTGGAGGCTTGGCTCCAGTGCTAGGTCTGCTACTTGCTTGCTGTGTGGCTTGAATTAAACAATTGCCCTTTCTGAGCCCAATCGCCTCACCTACAAGGGTGGTGGATGTCTCTT
Source organism: Balaenoptera physalus (assembly GCF_965194825.1). NCBI lineage: Eukaryota > Metazoa > Chordata > Mammalia > Artiodactyla > Balaenopteridae > Balaenoptera > Balaenoptera physalus. Next base: position 13,672,740 of record NC_138885.1, read on the forward strand.
AGGTGTCTCCAAGGTTTGTGCTTCTTTGAATAATATTTAACACAATTATGCTGCATGGAGGTTTGCGGCATGCTTTTTCTTAAATTACGTTTTTTGAAGTACATATCTCTGCTTTCCACACACGCTCATGACCAATTATTCGTTGGTCTCTGGGGAGGATTTGGGACTTTGTTCTTGTTCTTTTAATTATCCTACTGACAGCTGGTGATCCATCTATCGAGGGGGGACAGCCCTTGTCTTCCAGGCTGTGTGTACTGACCAGCTACTAGTTAAGGGTCTCAGAATAATCTTTGTAAAGTGAATGGGCTTTGGCCTCACACAGAGCTGGTCTGAATCCAGGTCCCTCTGTGTGGCCATGGGCAGGATACTCAAACTTACTGAGCCCTGATTTCCTCATGTATAAAATAGAATGAATATCAGTTACCTCGTGGGATTGCAAATGACCTGGAGTAAATGACCTGGCACAGGAGAAGCACCTGTCTGAGAGAACCCTAGGTAAGTGGTGACCAGAGTATCGAAGTGCACTTGTCACTTTCGTCATTCGCAGTCTTCTGTTAGTAATTCTTACTTCATCTTGTCTTCCTAAATAGACTCTCAGCTCCAAGCAGGCAGGCATGGCACGTGGACCTCTTATAGCCTCCCAGAGCCCATCACAACTTGCAGATAGTGTTTACTGGTTCTTTACTTTAAAAATGGTGCAAGGGGACCCTCTTGGGATACCTGCCTACCTGTGAGCCAGCATTCCCATCATTCCCGGTCCACGGGACCCCTTCTCAGCAGCCGCCTTTATATTGACGAATACTATATATCCTGAGTTCTAAGACTCATTAAAAAAAATTAAACAATGTGTGCCTACTTGTACTTTTTCTCCATTATTTGTTTGTTTCTTTGTTTGTTTACTTAATGAGAGTAACGCCAGGCCAATTAAAATAATTCAGATAGAGATGTATATAGAATAAAAGATAAAAGTCCTTCTTTACCCCTTCCAGTACTTTTCTAGCCCCAGAGGTAACCACAGTCAATACAAAGGCTTTAATTTTACCTGACATTTTCTCTCTATATTACAAACTATCTACATAATGTATGTAAACATACACAACATAAAAGTTTTCTAAAAACATAAATGGGTCATTCTGAGACTTTGTTTTTTACTTAATGAAATGCTTTCTGTGTCAGGCATCTTGCTCTTTTAAAAACTAACCATATTCTTTAAATGATCACACAGTAAAATTGACTTTTGGGTGTACAGTCTGTGAATTTTAGCACATCCACAGATTTGTGTAACCACCACCATCACAATCAGGATATAAAACAGCTCCATTACACCCTAAAATTCCCTGGTGCTGTCCTTTCATAGTCAGCCCCTACCCCTATCCCTAACCTCTGGAAACCACTGACCTTTTTCTCCATCACACACTTCTGTCTTTTCAAAAATGTTACATAAGTGGACTCATACAGTTTGTAATCTTTTGAGACTGGTTTCTTTCACTTAGCATAATGCCTTTGAGAGCCATCTAAGTTGTTGTATCCGTTTTTATTGTTGAGCAGCATTTCATTGTGTGGATGGATCACATTTTATTTACCCATTCATCAGCTGATGGACATTTAGGTTTCCAGTTGCTGGTGATTATAAACAAACATTGAACATTATATGAACATTCATGTACAGATCTTTGTGTGGACATGTTTTCATTTCTTTGGGACACATTCTTTAGTTTAATCAATATGTATTTTTAGTTTGCTGTTGTTAACTGAGGCTGCGTCCAGCACTATGCAGGATAAGGAACTGAGGTGCTGTTGATCTGTCTTGGCCCGGGGCTGGTCCTTCTCGCACAGATTTTTGCCTCCAGAGCAGGAACTGACGTTTGGCCAACATGAGGACTGAAAGAGAGAGTCTCATGGTAATTAGTTCTCATTCCCGGTTGGGCATATTACAGGGATTCTTGCATATGCTGAGAATTTCCTGCTGCCAATTGTGGTTTAGTTGGGCCTTCTTACTTTCTCATCAATAAGAAAAGAAACAATAAGATAAAAACACAAAAATATTTTCAGTTGTTTGATGTTTGGAAATGGGCTGACCGACATCCAGACACTTGACTCCATGGCTTTACTCCATGGGTCCAATTTGATGTCACTTAGACACAGCTTAAACCACTCAGATCTTTATTTAAGTATTAAGCATAAATGTCATCACAGGTGGATAGATTCCTCGACTTGAAATGAGCTTTCAGGGGTCATTCTCCATCCTGATTCAGAAATTGCTTTTCAACTTCCTCTATGAGAGTCATCTATCTGGTTTAGGTGGTGTCAAAATCAGTACAGTCCATCCCTGAGTGACTTAATTGTTAGAGTTTCTTTTTTCATGAGCTGAAAATTACTTCTCCTGACTTCCTTCCATTGGTCTCTGGTTTGTCCCTGGGAGCCAATAGAGTTTCTAAGTTTCCTCCCTCTTCCTTTTCACAACACTGGATATAGTTTAAAAGAGCTCTCATGTCTTCCTTTTGCTCCCTTAGCTTTCTCATCCCCAAGCCAACAGCCCCAGTGTCCTTCCTCATGTCCCACAGTTCAGAGTTTCCATCCCTGGTCCTCTCCTCTGGGCATGCGTCACTGACCTGCCTGCAGAAGAAGCTCTTCATCCGTGTCACCCCAGCTTGCTCACTTTCCATATATGAGTTAGGGAACGAGAGCTGCTGATGCTAATGGTGCTTCCCTCCCTGCTCCAGGAAGGCAGTAGAGGATGGTGGATGCTGTGAAACCTGGGCTTGAGTTGGAATCCAGCTTTGACCCTTACTAGTTGTGTGACCTCGGGCAAGTTTTAACCTCTCCATGCCTCAGTTTTTCCATCCATCAAAGGGGTGTAACAAGCTGCTAGCAGGCAAGAGGTGGCCACCCATCCAAAGGCATATGATGGTTTGTAACCCAGGGTGGGGGGCACGTCCTGTGTATACCCTCTACAGAAGGCAGAACCTCCCCTGGAACCGCTGCTCATCGTAAAGGAGAGCCTCAGAAGGACAGGCTCAGGGTGCGGGGACGAAGCACTGGCCTGGGCTATCAGGAGGCATGGGTTCCCACCTCGCCCTGACCCGGGACAACCCACAGTGTCTGTAGGTCTCAGCTTCCTCTCATCAGGAAAGTTAGCACTGCCCATAGCCCTCGCCTCATTTTTCAGGATGGCCCTGAGTCTCAGATGCTGTGTCATCCTGGTGTGGAGGCCAGAGCCCCTGCTTTGGGGCCATACAGACCTTGACTTGAATTCTGTCTCTGGCACGTACAAGCTGAGGGACACGGGCAAGTGTCTGACCTCTTCGAGGCTCTGGGTTTTCTCTTGGACAACGGACATGGTATTATGTACCTTGAAGGGCTGTGGGAAGATTAGACATGCCACATGCAAAGTGCTTAGCATAGCACCTGACACACGGTGGGACTTAACATACGGTCGACATCACTGTGAAATCTGAGCAGAGCGTTTGGTGCACAGCAAAAGTTCTGGAAAAAGTAACAGCTTGGATAGAGTGGAGGTAGCTGGAGTCCCCGTACAACCTGAGTCCCAGGGATTCTGGGGGCGGAGCCCTGACCAGTGTTTCCCAGAAGCCCCTGCACTCGGCCTCATCCAGTGAGCTCAAGCATGGACCTGAGGCTGAGACCTACAACAGCTGGAGCCAAGGGACCTGGATTGCAGAGACCTTGGTGTCTCTCCTTCTCACCCCTAGGCCATCACCAGGCAGTGTCCCAGGGCTCCGATACGGAAATATGAGGCATCCAGGGCTTTCTGATCACAGCTGACTGCACCCTCTGAGCCAGTCGAGCAGCTAACTTGTTCCGCCTTCTGAGCCTCTGGTTGCCTGGATTTTGGGCATGGTGGCAGATGTGGCCTCTTAAATATTGAATCGCCCCTCCCTGGCCCCATTCCTACTGATTTTACTGAGGGTTCCAAGCCTTAAGTTTGTTTAATAACCTCCTGACACTAAACAAACAAACTTGCAAAAGGAGTAATTTGCGAGGCAGAAAGAAAACAAATAAGTTGCAAGGACATAGCACAGCCATGACCGGGCTGATTACATTCCAGGGGCCACCTAAGTCCGACATCAACTGAGAGCATATAGATCTTCGCTCTTTTCCACTCTGGGAAGTCTTCAAAAACATGGGCAGGGGAAACTTTGCATTAGGCCTCTGGTGACGGTGCATCATTAGAATTCTGGGGGCATATTAAATGCCATCTAGTTGCTAACACGATGCATCATTTTCTGTTAAATAATTGATCACGGTGCAGAGATTGTGTTTGTGGAGTTTAAAAAAGTGATTAGAGCAGGGAACATTTCTGGGAGGCAAGTTGCATCTGTAACCCGGTGCCTGCTCTGCATACCTTCCCCGGGGGCCATTGGGCTTTGGGGATTCTTGCCACACAGGAGCTGGGAGCTGGGGTGCAGCATAGGAGCGCTGACACAGCAGGACTAGAGGTGACGGTTGGTGACGCGGGTGATGTTATATAAGACTGACAAGGAGGGGGGTGGTAGCAGAGTCCTTGCAAGGGCCTCAGAGACTGTGCCAACCTCTGACCCTGCCCAGGGAGAAAGCAATTGCTGCACCCCCTTCCCCCAGATCCACACCCAAATGGCATCGCCCAAGGCCATGAAGGCAGGTGTGGTCCTGAAAAGAGCTTGTCCCAGGACTCCCCAGTGTTTCTTACCTTTTTCTGCCCTACTCCTCCTCAAAGATAATCTCTTTCTCCTTCCCTTCCTCTTAGGAAAGAGTTTGAGACCCTCCAGCTTCACCTCTGAGTAAGGGGTGAGTTGTCGGGTTGAGGATGTGCATGGAAGACTTTGGTCTGGGTAGAGGGGAAGGCATTTCAGAGCCTGTTGGGGGAGAGAGACTGTGGGCTTGTGGGTGTATTTGGGAGGTGAGGTGGTGAGATTTCAGCGGGTATTAAAATAGCTGGAAAGTAGAAAGATCTGGTACACAGAAAACCACAATGATATTTTTCAAATGAATGACACAGACCTGAACAAGGAGTCGAGATTTGTACATTCCTGACGGGCTGTGTGCCCTTGGGCAAACCACTGAGCCTCAGTTCCCACATCTGAAAAACACACGTGTGTGGATGTTTGTGTGTGGTGATTTTGAAGGGCCCTCTGACCCTGACATTCTGTGCTTTGAAATCAGCTGTTTTTATCCCTGGCTTCACACTAGAATCTCCTGGGAACCTTTAAAAAAGGCAGACGCTGGGGCACAACCCCCAGAGGATCGGACACAATTGATCCAGGGCAGAATCTGGGCATTTGGACTCTTGGAATCTTCCCCAGTGGCCCTGACGTGCAGCCAGGAATAAGCACTCTTACCTCGGGAGGGGTGGGTGGAATGGGAAAGGCAGGCACAGATCTGGGCCAGCTCTCTCTGGCCATGTGTGAAAGTCCCCAACTCTGGAGCAAGAAGGAAAGAGGCCCGGTCGAGGCTCTGGGAAGAAACCATTTTTGTGCCTCAGTCCTGCATGTTCTTAGAATGAGTCTTTCTCTTCCTTAATGGCCTGGGACGGATGCAGAGGCTTTGAGATGGTCCCACAGTCAGGTGTTTGCCCCTGGCTCTGCTCCCTCCTCTCTAGTGACCCCCCCTCTCCCAAGCGGCCCAAGATTGCTCCAGCCCTCCGGTCCCAAATACCCACTGAACTGAGTCCTCAGTCCAGGGCAGGTGGAGCTGTCCGCAGGTCCCCTCCCCAGCAGCTGGAAAGCTAGTGCCCTGAGGGTCCAGACCAGTTCTCCCATCTTCCTGGCAAAGTAAAGTGTTAGACGCTCTTGTTGGTTCATACAGACTTACATTGCACTGCACAGGCCACCTCCCCTGCTGTGTATCCCGGCCGGGTCCCCTTTCCTGTTTCCAACCTCCGTTTCCTCACCTGGAAAGAGTGGGTCAGGCCCCTACAGACTGATGGCAGTGGGTTCTGTGGCTCTGAGGGGTAGACAGAGATGACCACTACTCCTTCCATTTTACAGATGGAATAACTGAGGCTCAGAGATGACCTGACTTTACCAAAGTCATTCAGGCAGAAGGAGGGAGAGCCAGAAGCAGAACCCAGTGTCCCTGGTTCCCAGTCCAAGACAGCCGGCCACTGAAGAACGCAGTCCAAGGTCATGGGGACTTTGTCAAACCCCCAGTCCGAGGAGAAAACCAGTTTCTCTTAGGAGTCAAGCATCTACTTTGAAATAAACCTTCTCACTTTCTCTCTCTCTCTGGGAAGGACCTGATTCATTTTCTGCCGCCATGTGGATATCTCTGGGCCTTCAGCCTGTCTGCTACCTCGTCCCCCTGAGGGGCGATGGCCTGAGCCACATCTCCAGGCCCACTTTGCCTTGTCATCTGCTGCCCTTGTCAGCCTGGCTGGGCCACCCACGTAGCGTCTGAGGGAGATTGGTTTTAGCTAAAGGTCACAGGCATATTGCCCAGGGATCCCTGGGGAGGCTTCCTGTGGATGCTCACGCCAGCCCTGGCCAGCAGGGGGTGTGCGAGGTCCTGAGTCCTGGGCCACAAGGTCAGGATGGGAAGCAGAGATTGCAGGCTGGGGGTTGCGGGGGGGGGGAGTGGGGTAGGGGGGAGGCAGGGTCAGGGTTCGAGGCTAGGCTGCCCGCTGAGTGTGCTTCTGGTGACTTCCAGCTGCTGTCCTAATTTGCTCCCGTAGGATGGGGTGTCGGATAACCATCAAACGCCAGGCCCTCAAGCCCTGCAGAGCACAGCTGGGTGACTTCGGAAATTATCCTCTGAGTTGGTTCAGTTTGAGATGCCGAATTTGGAACTGAATTTCCTCCCTTCTGCCCACAGGAGCTGAAGTGGTCTAAACTGGTCTTTTTCTATATCTCTTATATTCTAGTCTCTTCCTCAAAGACAATGTGGTCCTGCCCAGCATTCCTCCAACTTCAGGGAGCATCAGAATCATTGGGGACTTGCCAAAACACAGATTCTTGGGTCCCACCCCCAGGGTTTTGGTTCAGGAGCTCGGGGGCCACACTTTAAGAACCACGGGTCTAGTCTCCCACCTCGGTTCCCAGACTAGCTGGAGGGTTTCCTGGAAGTAAGGGCATCAGCTATAGATTCAGACAGACTTGGATTCTCGGCTCTGCTCTGGTCTAGCTGTGACCCTGGGCAAGTCTCTCACCCTCACTGAGCCAAGATTCCCGGAAATGTAGGGAAGGCAGTGCCCACCTCAGGCTCCAGGTGAGCTTGGAACAAGATGACTAAACATTTGTGAGGGCTCTTGTGTATTGCAGGCAGGCACTCTAAAATATTCCTTTCTAGAAGGGGCACTGTGGTGGAGGTGGGGAGGGCAGAGGCCATCTGGTCAACCTTCATCCTTGTGCAAATAGAGAAAGTGAGGGCAGGAGCCCGGCCCAGGTCCTACTTGGGGGGCTGGCAGAGCTGGGCAATTCTTGTTAGCCCTCCCTCCAGCTGAGAGACTGTAGCCCACAGCCCAGAGGGCAGCACTTCTCCTCAGCTGTCTGAGCAAACATGGGTGTTGAAAGCAGCCCCAGAACCTGTGCAGGCTGTCACTCAGCGAGGCCGCTGAGTCACTACCTCACTGAGAGGCCGCCTCCTCCCCCTCCCTCCAGCCACCTCCCAGCCTCCATGGTCTCTGCCAGGGCCGGGAGCAGGTGAGTGTGCGGGGCTCACTCCCACTTCCTTCAGGGCCACGGGAGCCGGGCAGGGGAGCTCAGCCAGGGTGGGCCACCCCGTGACTCTGCTGCCACAGCTCTACAGCGCTCTCTGGCCCGTGTTGCATTTCCCGCATGTATTAGACCTGGGTCTTTCCCTCCTGCCGCCCTCATCCTCCAACATCTAAAGGAACCCTGTCTGGGATCATCTCAGGGCGCCCCAGGACCAGCCCACCAGCGGCTTCTCTGTCTCTATTTCCCACAGCTCCCCATCAGGCCCTGGGCTCAAGCTGAGTTCTGGTCCCTTGGAGAAGCCGTTGTCTGTCTCCTAACCTCAATTTGCTCCTCTGTGAAATGGGAGCCCAGGGCAGCACTTACCTACCTCTCTTCCGCAGAAATCTTGTCCTGATGCTGCCCACATACGCAGGGACGGGGCTTGGAGCCTAGGACCACCCCCCACTTGGAGAGAAGGGAAGTGGCTTCTTGAAGGGCCATTTTTACATCTCTGGTGCCAGGGCAGGTGCCCTGAACAGGCAGGTAGTGAGTCTGGAGCTGCCTTTTCTCCTTCTAGGGCTGCCGATCTCAAAGATGTGTCAGTGGGGTGTCTACGTGCGCTCAGTGGAGTGGGGTCTCTGTCCCAGGGTCCTCTTGCATTTTTACCTCTTGTGTCATTTATCAAGGCGGAGAGAGGTTGGGGGGTCCACAGACCCCCAAATCTAACTTTGAGAAATAGGGACTCCAAGCCAAGGCTGAGAGATGACCTCACCACCCATCCACCCTCCTTCCGCTCCCCCATCCACACACTATATGAGGAGGACTTACTGAGCCCCAGGGCGTCCTCCATTTGTCCCCCTGGGGAAGGAGGCCTCAGGGCCCCGCGTGTGTCTTTGCCAGTCACTGCCATCTCTATTCCAGGCATGTAGGACTCCTCCAGCTCTTTGAATCCTCCAAAGACCCTCTGGTGTTTAGCTCAAAGGAACCTTTTGATGTCCTAAATGACAAAGCCAGGTATCACGGAGGCTGTGTGGAGACAGCTCCCTGCAGACACGCTGGGAGGGGCAGCTGCCTCGCTGTCAGCACTTTTGGCCGTCTGAAGTGTTGTTTCAGCTCCATGCGGACATCTTTGTTGTCAGAGCTGCCCCTGCTTGGCTTCTCTTGGGTTTCCTTGGGGAAGTACAGAGCCACTGGGCCAGCCTAGCCCCGCCGTTCATATGGCGGGACAGGGCCTGGGTCCTCCCCAGGAAGTGGGAGCCCTGCTTTGCCCAAGGCTGCCCAGGGCTCCCTGTCACCCCGCCTGAGTCCTTTGCTCCAACCAGGCTACTCAACCTCTGGACACCGAGGGGGTGGGGCTTTTGCGTCCAGGACCTTTACACACTCCGTTTCTAATCCCAGTCTTTGGGCAAGTGTCAGTTTTCTCATCTGTAAAATGGGGATGATAATGATAATACCTACCCCAGAAGATGGGCTGGTACAACATACACACTGGAAAGCCCCTGGCGCGTACCAGCTCTCAATAGTACCAGCTCCCATCCCCTTTTCTTCTCCCTCTTCTTCATAACTTAATACTTCACAATCCTGCCTGTTCATTAATATCCCCTACGGGGCATTTACAATGTACCAGCACCCAGACTCCAGCCAGACTAATGACAGAGGAGCTCAGAGGGTGTGGTTTACTTCTGTGCTATTTTAAAGCTTCCCAGATGATTCTAAGATGCAGCCAAGGGACAGAACTCCTGATTCCACTTGAACTGGGTCCCACCACTCATAACTTGTGCTGTCCAAAACAGATGCCACTAGCCACAGTGACTATTTAAGATTAAATTCATTTTAAATGACCTAAATTAAAACTTCATTTCTGGGATCACAGTACCACTTTTCAAGTGCTCAATAGCCACATGTGGCTAGTGGCTACCATATTGGACAGTGCAGGTCTCGAACATTTCCAGTATTTCAGAAAGTTCTTTTGGAGAGCACTGCAAGGCCAGAGCTGTGCATTGGAACTATGATGCAAACCGTGTGTGTAATTCATGTAATTAAAATTTTTGTAGGAGCCACGTTAAGTAAAAGGAAACAGGTGAAATTAATTTGAATAATATATTTTATTTAATCCTATGCATCCAAAACATGTCATTACAGCATGTGATCAATATGACAGAAAGTAATGAACTATCTTGCACCTTTTGTGTATTTAGTCTTCAAAGTGTGCATTTTACACTTTCAGCGCACCTCAGTTCGGACAGGCGCCTTTTAAGGGCTCAGCACAATCTGCCCTGCACGGTGTGGGAACCGGCAAGTGCCTGACAATGTGTGAAACTATTTCCCACGGACATCCTCTTCTTGACAGGACGACATTGCTTTAGCGCTTTAGGACTTATGAAGTGCTTTGATACGCACATCTTCTGCTGCCCCCAAGAGCCCCCTGCCCGAGTACTGTAATCCTCAGGCTGGCTAGGAGTGCTGCCCAGGGCCACACGGCTGGTACGGCGAGGAGACGGCACTAGAATGCAGGTGTGCAGCTTGTGTGCTTCTGTTGTCGTCCCCGCATTACTGAGTGTCCAGTTCTGGGCAAGTGCCATTTGTGTTGGCCAAATAGACTGGTCCTCCCTTGGGGAGAGAGAGCCTGTCCCCTATTCCGGTTTTGCCCATCCTACCTCTGGTGTTCCCTCTACCAGCCCGCGTATCGTTGAGGAAGACGTTACTGGAGTAACTTGAGTAGTGCTGGAAGGTCTCTCTTGCTAGGAGACATGGGGCTGGTGGTTCCCGTCATCATTCACTCCTTATTGCTGGAGTATCTATGGTACCCCTGCCCATAGAACCCTCCAGGGAGGGTTCATGCAGCCACCTAACAGCATACATTGATGAGTCGTATTGGTTCATAGTAGAGGGTGGCCAGGCACGAATGGGATGCTGTGATAAAAGAATATGGAATGAAAGACCAAAGTACAGAGGTTTTCCTAGGATAAGAGAAAGAGTCAATGGCAGGGCAGGCAAGGAGGTCAGGGGCCATGGGAGGATGTGGGCCCCAAGGCTGGGCTGGAGAAAAGAGGTCTGGCAGCGGCTGAAGAGTAGGGGCAGAAAGCCTTGCCCACCAGAAAGTCACCCCACCTCCTCTTTGGCACGTGGGACCCTGGTGGCTGGTGCTGAAAGGGGATGAATATATGTGACATCAGAGGCTTGAGGAGGAGTCCTGCTCTTTTTAGATTTGATCCCATCGCTTCCTTTAGAAGCCCAGCTGACAGCGCAGGCTTCAGGGACTAAGAGTTCAGCTCCTGGCCTTGGGGACTGACAGGCTTTCTGGGGCATCTCCTCTTGCCGGGCTCCCGTATGCCGTAAGATCACCCCCTTAGGTATACTGTTGGCATCACATATGAGCAGTTCCCTGATACCCTCACACCTTTCCCTATCTTTATTCTGACTTGCTTTCTCAACCACTCTCCCCAGTCTGTCCCTGATCGTTCTAGGCTCTGCGAAACTTATTTCCAAATCACCACCACAGCCCGGGACCCATGGAGAGGTATAGCCTGATATCTCTTTGGTCTCTAGCCTTTGCTCCCTTTGTGACTTACACTCAGTTCTCCCTCCTTCTAAGTACCCACCCCCCATCCTGGTGCAGACGACCTTGGCTCAGCCCACACGGGTGTCAGCCCCTCCAGGTCCTCCCAGACTCCACCTGTGGGACAAGGAGACCTGACTCCAGGTCTCCTCCCTAATTATTTTAGCCAGAGTAATGCTGGCACTGAAAGTGATGTATTGCAGGCATACGACAGCTATTCAAATCCAGAGACTGCTGGCCTGGGCTGAACTGTTCTTTCTTATCCCTCTGACAAATGCTCGCTGAGCACCAAATCTGGACCCCGTCCCACCCCAGGGCCTCTGATCCAACTGGCCGTGCCTGCACGGATTGGTTTTGGATAATAGGCTAATGAATCAGGATCATCCAAATGGCTTTCTCTTGCACTGAAGTGTCCAAATGCCAGGCAGCTCTCTTCGTGGGCTCGGCGTATAATGATCCCTCCCAGAAAATCATAATCCTTCAATCTCCCCTTTCAAGACCATCAATCAGTGTTCCAGGATCCACAGCTGCGTTCTCATTCCAGGAGTTTTCAATCTCTTCCCTTTTCCCTCGTGCTTGCCGAACAAAGCAGTGACACTAGGAAATTGTGTTTTGACATGAAATCATTATGTGTTTTAAAACCTCTCCTTCGATTGTTGGTCTTCTCCTGCCTTCTTGCTCTCCCCTGACACATCTCCTGCTACGAACTGCAGTGTGAGCCCCATTCCTTTGTTAAACTCTCAGGCACAGGTGAGGGATGCACGGTCCGAAAGGAAGAAATATAGAAAAAATAAGCTGCCCGTTTTATTCCGGTACTATAACACTCTAATTAATCTGTCTCCTCTAATCGGAGCCCTCCCAGTATACTTCCTGCAGGGATGTTTGAAGTACTGGTGTGTGTGTGGGGTTGGGGAGAGGCGGTGTGCTGGGGCACGTGTGTACAGTGAAGGAACATCATAATCAGGTGCGTTTAATGTGAAATGTAACCGTACGCCTTCAGCAGTCAGTCGGTAGGTAGGTTCAGGGGGAGATTAAGCTAGGTATTCATGGTATGGTGATTATGCCCGTGGGCCCCCTCACACGAGCCCAGGGTGAGGGTGAGAGATGGGAGGTCAGTGCTAGCTGCTCTCTAGCTATGTCCTGGTCCCTGCACACCTCCGCCGGTCGGAGCATCTCTCTTTGCTGATGCTGATTTTAATGTTTAGAGACAAGTCTTTTGGACACAGTGAGCCCCTAAAGGCACACCAATTACTGATCCGGTGTTCAGCCAAAGAGGAGGGCTGGGGGAGAAATGGACAGATTTGGACTTCCAGGAAGGTATGCTGGGTCTATCCTGTGTCTTTCCCAAGGCCTTTTCATGGGAACCTTTGGTTCTAAGCAATTCTCAATAGACCCGCTCATTCTAGAACTTAAGCCCCTTGAGGATGGGCCTGAGCCATATTTGAGAGGCCCAGCACAGCAGAATCATGGCGGCCTGTCGGGAGACAGGCTCAGTGTGGACCCTCCAAGTGGTGTCTTCTTGGGCAAGTCACTTAAACTCTCTGAGCCTCAGTCTCTTCATCTAGAAATGGGGGTAGAAACCCTACCTTCCTTGTAGGGTTTGATATGAGGGCGAAAGATAAAATATGCTTCTGCGGGCCTCAGTGGGTGTGCAGCAAATGGTGGGTCTTGTTATCATTACGGATAAATGAGTTCTTGCGGAGGAGTGCCGAGCGGCCAAGGTCACCGAGGTGCCTCATTTAAAAAAGAAAAGATGCTGTTAAGTTAGTTTCTGCCGAACAACAGTAACTTACACTGTAAATAATAGATGCTGTGAGCAGACGCCCAGTGTTCACGTCCAGGTGAGGTTTAGGAATGATGGCTCTACATTCTAAATCACCTCATCTTTCCTTTCTTGAATAGATGGAGTCTGTGCTGGAGGTCACAGTGAAAGTCACACAAGTGTGACTTCCAAAGAAAGTGCCACTGGGAAGACTGCAGTCTGCTCCCTGGCTGCTGGGGCAGGGGAAGCACCCTCGCTACCCCTCTGGGCAATGAGGAGGCAGGCCCAACTGGTGTCCAGCACCCAAAGCCTCTCCTTTCAGGGACCCTCCCCTCCTTTTGGCATCCATTATTTCAAGGGTGTTCAAACTGCTTCTCAGTTTCACTAAGAGGTCCTGTTTTAGCCTGTTATTCCTTGGCAGTGCCCTCCCTTAACTCCTACGTGTTCTCTGCTCCAGTGCCATGGGACCTGACTTTGGCTAGGACCATCACAATGGCCTTTCACCAATCTTTCGAGTAGTTAGTAGTGCATTCCGTTAGAGCTGGAAGGCACCTTCCTACAGGCTACCTCACCCCCATTTTCCAGCTGAGCAAGATGGCACTCCCTGCTAGGGAAGTGGCTGGCCAGGGCCGTAAAGCAACTTTGACCCTAATTCATGCATACTCAGCTCTGAGACACGCAGGACCTTGGTGCCAGGTGGGTGAGCAGCTGGGACTCAGGAACTGGCTATGGGAGTGGCCTCTGGATGAACGTGACATGAACCAAGATTCAAATATCTACAGAAAGGGGAGAATGTGGCCTGGTTTCTCCATCCTGGGTGCTGATCTTTCTCTGTAGGGGTCTGATCTGGAGTGCAGGGTGGCAGCAGGAGCCTATGGGTGGAGGTGACAGGTGAAGTCAGATAGGAGGTCTGTCCATGAGCTGGACACTCAGTGACAAAATAGGTAGGGGTAAGGCTGGTCCCGGCAGGAGCTGGCTGGCTCGAGGGGGAGCTTTAGGGCTCCCCCTCCACTTACTGAACACCTACGATGTGCCAGGCACTGTTCTAAGGATTTCCCTGCATTACCTCCTTAGATCCCACCGCAGCCCGTGGAGGCTGGTGTTGATGCATATAGATGAGCGGCCTGGAGGTGCACTCACTCGTCCAGGATCTCTCATCTAGAAGCGGAGCCAGGATGCCAAGCCGGCCCTGATGCTCTCAAAGCCTGTGCTCTTTGCCCCACCCCTCACAGCCTCCCCAGTGCTCACTGCACGGCTCCAGGTCACCAGGAAGAGAGAGGATGAAGAAACTGAGGCAGAAGCCCCACTGCGAAGATCAGGCCAAGGCTGGGGGGAGGCAGGAGTTGGCCACAGCCCGGCACGGCCCAGGGATCCTGGGTGCAGCCCTCAGGCGGGTGGCAGAGGCTGGCACGCTCCCTCCTGGCCAGGTGAACTCAAGGGCGCTTCCCAGGCCCAGCCCTGGCTTCCCAGCCTGCACTTAAACAGGGGGCCTCCTGGAGCACGGGGAGGAGGGTCCTGGAGGTGGGCTCCGGGTGGAGGGAGCATTTTCCCTGTGGGGTGCCATGAATTGCCCCTCTGAGGTGAACCCTCCCGCTGGCCTTCATGAAAGACCAGCCTGCGGGTGCCTGAAGGAGGCCCTGCCGACTCTGGCATAGGAACTTGCCTGCCCCAGCGTTTTTTAAGTCAAACTGCCAGTAGGGCCACAAGCTTTTTAGTTCAATGAGGCTCCCTGGGGAAGGAACTTTAAAAAGATTTCTGATCATAACAATTCTCTCCTCTGCTCAAATCGACAAATGTTTTCTTCCCCTCCATCACAGCAAGGGCACACACAGAGGAGAGTAACATTGAGAAAAGGCCATTTCTGGCTGCCAGACCAAGCAGGGACAATTAACCCTTACTCAGTCAATTTCTTCCTGCCAGAGGAGGTGTCTTTTGATAAGAGAGCATCTCTTCCTCCCCAGCAACATCAGGTTCACCATCACAGGGGTCTGTTTATTTTCCACCCAACGTTTCTGTTATATCCATCCCTTGCTTTGTAGTCCAAAGACCATGACCTTGGCTGCCCTCATCTTCCCTGCTGGATTTCCGCAGTGGCCTTGTAACAGTATTTCCCTTCTCCCCTCCACTTCCATGCTTCCGTCCTGTGCACCCCACTCCGCCGCAGAGTGATCTTTCTGACACAGTGCTAGGAAGGCTGTAGGCCTCTGCCGGGCACCCTTTTCACCTGGCAGGGCTGTTAATGACCATGCCCTCCCTTCAGGGTAGGCACTAGGGCCCACCCGGTCATAGCACCCCATTCTTCTAGCCCTGGTGCGGGACCCAAGGGGTGGGCTGGTCAGAACTTTCCTTTGGTCATTGCAGCCATGTGCAGGGAGAATCTTCTGAGAAACAGGGTGGCAAAGACATCTGCTCTTCTGGGGTGGCTATGGCAGTGCTTCTGGCCTCCTGTCCCAGTGTCATAGGTGCTGAATGATAAGCAGCCACAGGGGTGTGGCCCCAGAGCAGTCTTGTGGTGTGGCTGGGCGTTTGCCTGACCCCTCTGTTCTTGCCTGAGCAGCATCTAAGTTCCACTCTGAGACTCTCTTGAAGATGCTGAGAGCTACCCGATGGGTTTCAGCAAACTCCTTTACGCCTAATCCAGCTAAGGGGGGTCTGTTCACCGCAGCTTAGCATGCTGACCGACCCAGAAGGTGACAAAGAGGAACCCCGATGTCAGCACGTGGTCTCTGGATGCAACTGTGTTTGACACAAGATGTCCCACCATCCTTCCCAGCTATGTGAGCTGATAAGTCCCTTCACTTGCTTCTGTGGTGGAGTAAGGTGTGTTTTTGAAATCTGTAATCAAATGAATCCTGAATAATAATCACAGTTCGGAATTATATCATGTCACGTCTCGGCTCAGGCATCTTCCCTGAATCCCATGGCACCAGGTTCAAGGGCCTTACATAGGCTGCTGTCTTCCTAACTGCCCCCTCCGAGTCCTCACCTGTTCCCACGATGGTCCATCGTCTGCTCACTAACCCCCAGCCTCTCATTTCATTCCCTCCTCTTGCTTTGGCTCACGCGGTGCCCCCTGCTGGAAGGCACTCCCCCTTTACTCAGCTCATAGCCAGCTTGCAGGTTATTCCATGTGACTGCAGGAACATCTCTGGTCTCCGAAATCCTAAAGTTTATGCAAGTCAGGTTTGTTCATTCATTTCCTTCTCAACATTCAGGGAAATATTATGGACAAATTATAAGGGGAGGGGTGGGTATATCATGGGTCCTTCATGCCCGGCACCTCCAAGCTGAGTGCTTTATGTACACCTTCTCATTGAATTCATACAAATCATGAGGAAGGAGGTAAGTATTGCCCTTTGGTGACTGTGGGAACTGAGGTTTTGGACTTTAAGTAACTTCCGCAAGGTCACAGAACTCTGTAGTATAGAATCAGCTCCTTCAGGGATTCCTAGATGGCTCTGTCCCTGAGGCGTGGTCCTCATTCTTAAAGGGGCAACATTCACAACTGGGACCCAGGGTATTCTCCTAAACATGGAAACGGCTATCATAGTCAATTTAGCAACATCATTGGGTGTCTATTACATGCAAATTGTTGGGCTATTGTCTCAGGAGCAAAATAATACGATTCAGTCCCTGACCTTAGTGCAGAAGGGACAAAGGGAAGGCATTCGAGGTAACTCAGGTTGGAGACAGCAAACAAGAGCCAGCAGAGGGAAAGACAATGACTTTGAACTGGAGAGCCCTTGAGCTGGGCCCTGAGACCAAGCAAGGTCAGATAAATAGTGAAGACAATCCAAGTTACAGGGGCTTAGATGGCAGCTACGATCGCCATGGTCTCAGCAGTCAGGGGGAGCTTCCTGAGGGAGGTGGGCCTTACCCTGAGCCTCCAAGACTGGGGAGGATGGCAGTCATTATGTATGTTGCCTATTTCTTCTCCCTAAGGAGTATAAAAGCTTCTTAATAAGAAATTGATAAACTTGAACAAATTCTGTATGAAAACTCACTCGCATTCAGTGAGTTCTTTCCATATGCCAAACACTGTGCCTGGTATTTCTTTCCAAGCCCAAATTTTCTTGTCTGTAAAATGAGAGTGATTGTAAGAGCTAGATTGTTGTGGGCGATTAACAATAAGGTATAGAAACCATTTGGCATCTAAGCAATGCCTAGTAGATGGGAGATGCTCTGTTGATCAATACAATGACCCCATGTGGAGGGAAGGGGGGACTTTTAACTACAAGTGAAAAACCTGGGGCTCTAGGAGATTACATGAATTCATGGGGGCCTTTGGCTTCTCACAAGCAGAGAGGGCCATAGGGCCAGAACTCCTCACGCTTCTCTCTCCAGACCGGACTCTCTGGCATCTATAGTCTCTGAGTCAAGAGGGTGTCTGCTGAGGTCAGGGTCCTGGTAATGGACAACATACCTTATTGGCCCTTTCCAGTAAGGTTCTCAGCCCAGCAGCCTGGCAGCCTTGACATGGGCCTAGCTGGCTGTGACACTGTGGGTGTCATTCATCCAGAAACTCAAGCCTTGGGTCTGATGTCTGAGGCTGGCGCTCTAAGGGTGCAGATGTGGACGGCAGAGATGCTGGTATGGGGGGTGAGGAGGCCGGGGACAGTAGTCCTTCATCTGGACCCTGGACTCATGTTTGACTCCTGTGAGCAGAACGACATGGGCTGGTCTCCACGCTAAAGTCCCACGACAGGAGGGGCGATGGTTGCCCAAAGGTGGCAGTGTTCTTATTAACTCAGAAGCGTCACTTCCCCCTGGGGAGCACGGCATGGCACCCCAGGGGGCAGGAAACTCCAGCAACAATAAAGGTGACACCAGCAGCAGGGGTGATAGAGCAGAGCTTTCTTTGCCCTTCTTTTTGGACCTCTTGTCCAAAGGAAGCCAGATTGGGAGGGCTCTCTGTGACCAGACATGGGCCACAGGGCAGCTAAGAGGACTTGCTGTGGGGAGAGTCTTGCAAACCCTCTGGTGACTTCCAGAAATAATCAGCGAGATGTGAGGTCCTGGAGTAGTGGGTGAAATAAGTGCAAGAAAAGCCTTATCACAAAGCCTGTGCCAAGCATGACGCTGGGCACACAGCATGTCCCCAACAGCACTTTGTAGTTAAGGCGTTAATTGAGGTTGTCTCATTAGCTGGGATGCACATGCTAATGGAAACCTGCATGGAATGACGATCCTGGTTTCCGAGGAGGCGATGCAGGCGGCGATGGCTCTGAGCTCCTTGGGGAGCCGCTCTGCCTGCTTCCCCACCTACCCCGGGGGCCGGGGCAGTTCCCTCCAGTGGCCCCTGGCTTCCTCTGCACTGGGAAGGCTCCGCTTCAGGGGGCTCCTGACTCCTAGAAAGAATGCTTGGGACTCAGGGGGAGCCAAGGCTTCTGCAGTGTCTGAGCGCTCTTTTGAGTGAGTCTCTTGTTGGGTCTCCCGGAACAAGAAGATAGAGCCATCCTAGCCCAGACTTCCCTTCCTGCGCCACCTGGTCCACCCGTGGCCTGGAGACAGAGGAGGGGAGCAGGGCAGGGGACACGGAGGGGCAGTGGGCAGTGATGGGTGGGTGGGCCCTTTCTCCTTGGCTGGGCAGGACTGCCTTCCCATCACTCAATTCCAGTACATTTGATTCTGAGCCACAGGTGGCTTGTTCCTCTCCAAAGAAGCATTTGAATTTTAAAAGAGGACCCTGGAGAGGAAACACTTAACCCAAAGGAGTGAATATTTAATGCTGGCATTTCAGGTTCTGTCGGGCAGAGGTCTTAGAGGGGCCTTTCCCAGTGTTCCGCAGAGTACCCCCGGCTGCTTGCCTCTTCGGCTCAGGAGGAAGGCCAGCCTGGCAGGAGACCCTCGGGGAAGGCCGTGGGGAAGAACGAGACACTGACTGGTCTCGGCTTCCCGCTAACTCTGTGCGTCCCTAAGCAGGCTGCGGGGTGATTGCTGGGCCCCAGTTGGTTACAGCGTTAGGGCTCTCAAAGAGGCGGCCCAAGGCTCAAATCGGGCCTTGATTTCTTTTTTTTTTTAATTGGGTCTGCAAGGCCCTTGAGGTGAGGCTGCAGTGTGGGTACTACCCTGGGATGTGCGGCATGGCCGGATATGAGCTCCCCAGGGGACAGAGAAGGGAGAGATGGGGGCTCGATGTTTCTTCATCCTCAGTAGAGGATTCCAAGCCTAGGGATGTATGCTCCAAGGGTTTCTGGGAATTGGGGTTGCCATTCAACGTGCTCCTGGGCTCCTTCCTAATGAGGGGCTTGGAAGAGACATTCAGGATTATTTGTGCCTCTTTCTGTCTTCTGGGGTGACAGGACCCCTTTACAAATGTCCAGCTTGCTCGTACATCGTGGCAGTGGCTGTGGCCACATCAGGATTCCCCTGCTGGCAGGACTGCCCCTCAGGTATAAGCCCACGAGCCACCCCCCTACCTCAAGGAAGTGGCAGCCACAAGATCAGCGGGCAGCGGTCCCATGAGGTCTGTTCCTTCTCTCTGTCTGGCCTCAGTTCCCTTGCCCTTCACTCGGAATCCTGACTCTGGCCTTCAAGCCGACTCCCCCTGCCTCATGCCCTGTTGCCCACAACCCCACCTACCCCCCAGATGGTCTAATCAGATAGAGCTCGTGACCGGCCTGGGCTGAAGAACCGTTGCAGGTGTTGCCACCAGACCTGTGTGGGGTCGAATCCTGGTTCTCTGGTTTACATTGTGAAATTGGGCAGGTTACTTCGTCTTTCTGAGGTGTTTCCTTATCTGTAAAATCGGATAATGATGCTTCACAGGGTGTTGAGGCAGATTAAGTGTATATAGAAATATAATTAATTTTTTTCCTTGCCTTTCTTTTTTATTGAGATACAATCGACATAACTCCGTATTAGCTTCAGATGTACAACATAATGATTTGATGTTTGTATATATAAAGAGATTTTAAATTATTGCTCTACAATTGGCAATTGTTCTGCACCTTGTTTTTTCCTACCTTAATACTGTATCTTGGACTATTCTATATTAGTACATAAAGAGTCTCATCAACATTTTTATGTTTGCCTGGTGTTCCTTTGTGAGAATGGACCATAATTTATTTAGCAGTCCTTTTCTGATGGACATTTAGGTTGTTTACAGTATTTTGCTATTATAAATACTGCTGGGATAACAGCTTTGTATATTCATCATTTTGTACATATGCCTCTGTGGTTATGAATAAGCTGTCCCTTTTGTGAGGAATTTCCTCTCCTTGTTCTATCTGCCTGGTGAGGGCATCCTACTTATTCTTTACGTGCAGCTTCAATGCTGTGTTCCCAGGAAGTCCTTCCTGACTTTCCTGGGAGAATCACACTGTCCTCTTCCAGTGTCTGGCTGTCCTCTCTTCATATCTCTGATAGATTTCTGTCATTTATTTGTATGTCTTCCCTTCTAAAATGTGAACTTCTGGACGACAAGAACTGTATCTCTCCAACAGCAGAAACTGCAAACATATCTCCAGTGCCCAGCCCAGTACTTTTCACAAAGTAGGAGCTTAATAACTTTTTCTTGCATAAATGAATAAATGAACCACAGTCTATGCATTCAGGGAACGTATGGTCCAATGGAGGAGATAAAGATATGCACAAAGATAATTATAATTACAATACAATGCAAGTCAGAAAGTATTAAATGCCACCAGAAGTATAGATTAACTATTCTATTTAGTGGTTCTCAGCCATGACTGTAATGAGAGTCACCTGGGAGTTTTTAAAAGTACTACTATGCCTGGGCCTGATCCTCAGAGAGACTGGTTTATTTAGTCTCATGTGGAGCCCAGCAATTGGTTATTTAGAAAGTTCTCCAAAGGATTCAACTGGCAGCCAGGATGGAGAACCACTGCCGTACTGCTCTGGTCAGTGAATCTGTGGGGAATCTTGTTAAGATGCAAATTCTGATTCAGCAGGTGTGGGTGGGGCCTGAGGCTCTACATGTCTATCAAGAGCCCGGATGATGTCCGTGCTGCTGGTCCTATGACCGTACTTTGAGTAACGGTGCTCTAGAGCCGTTGTTGTCAACCCTGGCTGGGCGTCAGCATCCTAATTCCCAAGCTGACCCCAGACTAATGAAGTCGAGGTCTCAGTCAGCTCTGGATGCTATAACAGCATAGCAGAGACTGCATAGCTTCAACAAACACTTAGTTCTCACAGTTCTGGAGGCTGGAAGTTGGAGATCAGGGTGCCAGCATGGTCAGGTTCTTGTTGAGGGCCCTCTTCCTGGTTATGTCCTCAGATGGCCTTCCTTGATACATGCAGAAGTAAAGAGGGAGAGAGAGAGAGAGAGAGGGAGTTCTGGTGTCTCTTCTTATAAAGGCACTAATCCCATCATCAGGGCCTCACCCTTATGATCTCATTTAAACCTAGTTGCCTCCCAAAGGCTCCATCTTCAAATACCATCACTTTCGTGGTTAGGGCTTCAACATATGAATTTTGTGGGGATACAAACATTCAGAATCTCTGGGGTTGGGAACCTAGACATTAATATTTTTTAAAGCTTCGAAGTGATTCCAATGTGGGTGAGGCAGTCCTTTCTAGCTGTGTGGAAGGAGTCCAATTTTTCTGGAAGAGATGGCACTGTGGAAGTGGTGAGGAGAGCATTTCAGGAGAGGGAACCTACTTAAATGACCTATAATTGCTCTCCTAGTTCTAATATTCTTCGATAACCTTGTTTAGATTGGAGGACAGGAGATGTGGGATCTTGGTCTGTAGATCCTTAGGTCATTCATTCATTCATTCATTCACTCATAGAAATATTTGTTGAATGCCAGGTATTGTGCTAGGTTCTGAGGAAATAACAATGAACAAGGCCGGTCTAAAATTCTGATCCCTGCTCTAGTGGAGCTCATTGGAGAGCAGTGAATTCAGACAATTAAACTAGTAATTATCATAGAGTATAATTGATGTTATGATAGGGAAAGCGAAGGATAAAGTTCCAGGTTCCTAGCTGATCAGATAGATGATATAATGAGGTCTTTCCTTTCTACTTCACAAAGTGTGATGAAAGTCACATGGGACAACAGGTTTGGGGAAGCCGTGCAACATTGTATAAGGTCTGAAGGAATGTGACACATGGACGCTCAGAGTGTGTGTTTAATAGGACAAAATGCATCTACTTGACAGTCAGACATACCTACAAGGCCTCAGCCACCAGCACGTGTTTTTCTGGATGGCTTTGGCTTTTTGTCAGAAGACTTGAATTTAACCCCAGTGCTATCCATGCCACCTACACCCACACGGGTACTTAGTAGAGTGTGGTTTTCAATGGGGTTGGTTTTGTATAGAATCTCCATTGATTACAGCCCTGGAGATGACACAGCTCTTCCAGAAGGGATGTGCAGAGTGGCCCTGGCAGAGCAGCAAAGGGAAGGGTGGGCCACCCAACTGCCAGCTACTTGGGACCCTCCAACCACCTTCAGCACTGCCTCTGAGGCAGCTGGCACTGCAGAACCCGGGATTTACAGCTGAAATCACAGGTGGTCCTGGACCCAAGCTGCCTGTGTGAGATGACATGCAGATGAGTGCATTAATGTGCAGGTGAAAGGGTAAACACTTTCATTCCACTTCATCTTTCTAAGCCTCTGCCATTGCTCACAGCTGGAATGCCCCACTGGAGACCACAGAGCGCTGTGGGAAATGGGGTGAGGAGAATGCAGCACTCCTCAGGGGGCCTGTGGCTGCTTGTTCTTTGTTGTTTCCAGTTTGCCCCTATTTAGCTGGACTATGGCATCTAGCTGCCCACGGTGGACGTTTCCTGTCTCTTCTCTGCTGCCACCTTCTGTAGCTCAGACCCTACCCCCTCGACTCTGACTCCTACAGTAGCCTTCTGACTTGTGTATCTGCCCCAGGACCGGCCCTCGCATTAACCTATGTGCTGCTGACAACACTCTGATCCCGACACTCTCTAACTCCAAGCATCTTTGCAGTTCTCTATTTCCCATCATGTCAAGTCCGAACTGCTATGCCTGCTTCCAAAACCCTCCACTATCTCTCTGCTCCAAATACCTGACAAAATGTATCCCCATTTCAGACTGCCAGTGCCCTCATTTCTTCCCTCCACCCTCTCCACTTCAACCATACATGAACACACACACACACATGCACACAATCATACACACAATCTCACACACACCAAGTGCACACTGGGAAGTGGAGGATACTGTTGCCTCACCTGGAGTGTTTTATATTCCCATCTCCTTGTCTAAATCCTCTTCATTCTTCAAGGCTCACTCTCCTCTCCCCACAACACACATCTACTGTGCTTGTGCTGCCCTTACAGTTTGGCATCACTTGCTCACTATCCATGTTACATGAGCTAATTATGTTTTCCCAGCAGACAGCACATGCCTTGAATGCAGGAACCATGCTAGTCATATTTGGATCTGCTTCCATTAGCAAAGAGATGGGCATACAGGATGCTTAATGAATTGATTGATTAGTAAATCCCTATTAACAGACACATGAAATCAGTCAGAGGGGCCAGTGCTCCAAGTGACATGCAGGATGACAGAGACCCAGATGAGGGAAAGGGAACCTCTACAGACGTCTGGCAATATCAGGATGAGAGAAGCTCCTAGAATGTTATTAAAAGGAGAAGAGAAATTAATCCATTTAACAGGCATTTAATGAGCACCTACTATATCATCAGCATAAATTATAACTATCCCCCACCCGAAAGGAATTCAAGGGTTAGCCAGAGAGAGAAATCCACATGAAGCCAACTAAAACACACTGTGATACTCCAATAATATGACCTAGGGTTATAGGAGCATCAAACAACAAACACACAGTAATGGTCTGTGCTGGCCGGCTTTGGTTGTTGATTGGGTCAGACAGGTCTAGTGACAGGAGCAGGTGGCTGATATGAGGAATTAAAAAGTAAGAAGTGGGATGAGGACACAGGAAACAGCATGACATTGTAAGAGACAGCACAGTGTCATAGAAAGAGCATGGAAATTGGCAGAACTTGTGTTTAAAATTCAGCTCCAACTCAGCAAGCAACATTTTCCTTATATATACAATGAAGATAATAATATTTATCTTTCAGTTAGTAAGGAAAGGTGAGATAATGTAAGCAATGCACTTAGCACTGTCCTTGACACCCAGTGAGAGCTTGTGAATTTGATCTCCTTTTTCGAAGAAGAGAAAGCCTGACTCCTGGGCCAGAGTCCATCCCAGGCCTTCAGCACCATGGACAGCTCCAAGGATGGAAAAGTAGGCTGTTGGTAAATTGAGCTTTTAGTTTCTGGGTCAGAAAAATAATAGAAGCTAACAGTTATATAGCATTCCTGTGTCAGAAACCTTACATACCTTAATCCCATTAATCCTCACAACAAATCTAGGACAAAAATACTGCTTTGGTCTCCATTTTAATGTGCGAAGAAACCAAGGCACAGAAGTTAATTGATTGTCTAAAATCACACAGGTAGTAAATGGTGAAGGCAAGATTGGACCCCAGACAGATTGGCCCCATAGCTCATGCTCTTTGACTCTAGACTACGCTGTGTCAGGCCTTCAGGATGCCTGTGTTTTCTGAGTTGGGGCAGTGGGAGTGGGAGACAGGGAGGACTGTCCTTTCATCACCTCACAGTTCATTGTTCAGGGCTCCCCTTTATTTTGGGTTGGTCCTGGAGGCAGGACCTCAACCAACTGGTATTGTTTCTGTCACCACCATCCCAGCATATTTGTGCCTAGTTCTCTTGTCCCTCACATATCTCCCTCCTCTCCTGCATAGTTGAAGGTGAGGGAGGAAAAGAAAGAAAAGAGAGATGAGTAGAGGAGAAAGGAGGGTTAAGTTTAGAAGAGGTAGAAGAGAGTAATAGAAGAGAGATGGGGGAGAGAGAGAGAGAAAGAGTCTGAGTGAGATGGTGAGGGTTCAGGTGATGGGGGAAAACAATATACTAAGAGTGAGTGGGAGAGAGGAGGCAGAAATGAGTTGGAAGGAAGCAAACACAGGAGGTGGGAGGAAAAGAAAGGAAGAGAAGGACCAGTGGAAAGGAGTAAAATGAAAAGAATACATGAGTAGAAGAAGAGAATGTGAAAACTTGGGAAGAGATGTGTGATGATGGGGAGAAAGGTAGGGAGAGGAAGGTAAGCTGGAGAAATGGGCAGGAAGGTATCAAAGAAGGTTCAAGTTCTGTGAAGCAGTGACTGGCAATATTCCTCTTCCAAATGGAGCTGAGACATTGCCCCTTCTTGCTCTATCCTTCCCTGACTTCTTGAGGTCCAGCAAGGTCAGGGGGAGAGGTGGGACACAACGTCAGCCTATTACAGAATTATGAATTCCCACAAGTACAAAGGAGCCCCCAGTTCTCCTTTCCATGGTCAGACACCCTCTTTCTCCACTCAGCCACACCCATGCTTTTCTGTGCTCCATTTGGTCAGGTCATAACTTGGTATAGACAAGGCTGTCCTATGGAGGAGGGAAAGATAAAACACCAATGCCTCTTTACCTGAAGTTTGTCCTTGCAGGTCATGAGATGAGAAGTGTACGTGATATCACTCAACTCTTCACTTCTTTTAAACCAGCTGCCGCTAATTTCGCTGCTATCAAGGATCAGGAAGCATTTATTAAGAATTTATACATGGTCGACATTGTACCAAGGGCTTTTACATACAGTGTCTTATTTAATCCTCACAAAGACCCTGAGAGGTAGGCATTATTAATCTCCAACTTTGTGGATAAGAAGCTGTGGCCAGGAGAGATTAAATAACGTACGCAAGGACATGCAGCTAGTAAGTGGTAGAGCAGGGAACCCATTTATTCAGTCTCCAAGGTCTTCATTCTTTCTATAATGAGGTAAAATCATGTCATAATATTGTCTTCAGAGGGAGGACACCTTTTGCCATGAAACTGGGAAGCTTGAATGTGAAGTGGCTGAGATCAGGAAAGCCTTGTCTATACGCAATGCCTCATTGCCTCAATAGTGGCAGAAATATCCCTGGGTCTCATTTCTCATCTGGCCTTTTGGGGTCCTGGACAAGTCTCCTTGTTCTGTGCCTTGGTCCTCTCCCTACGCCCCACCCTCAATCAGTAAAACAAGTTCAAAACGTTTACAGAACACAGATGTCTAATCTATGCAGAGCTCAGTGAAGGTTCAAGTTTCACAGGCTAAGTTTTGCTTTGCTCCTAGCTTCAGGTTCTCTTTCATAACTTATTCTTTGGGGACCTCCCTAAACCTCCAGAATAATATTTCCAATTTGGCAAAGTCACACGCACTATACATTCATAACTTACAAATAACAATGGTCTGTCACAAAGAAAAAAATCCAGAGTGAAGTGTTCTTTTGTAGACTACTTGCCTTGAGCAAAGCACCATAGTCAGAAATGTTCTTCTCCCCAGGGCTGCTGACTACTCTTGTATAGGCTATGAACTACACAAAAGTACTAGAGCCAGAAGGACTGAATGAGTGCTGAAAACCATACTGGGCTCCCTTTACCAATCCATGTATTCTGGCATGAGGTGTCAGCCCAGAAAAGGAGGAACCTATGGTTAATTGCGCTGCCCAGAGGAAGATCCCTTTTGTGTCTCTCTAGGCAGGGAAGAACCTTCTAATTTTCACGGAGGCACAAGAAGAAATGCAGCCCTGTTCTTCATCTTCATTTTCAAAATTCATTTCCCAGACTTTGCTTCCAGAAATTGTTCTAGTCATGATGAAGTAACTGGCTTTAGATTTACCTACCCACAAAAAGCAAGAAACTATAAAACAGGACAAAATATATAAAGCAACTGCTTTCAGATATTGGACAGCAGGAAGCATAGGATTTTGATTCCTGAGAGAAGGAAAACACGTGAATGTGCCCCAAGGTTTGCCTTGATTTTCTTCCTGGGATCATGTTTCTGATTTTGGTACAGGGAGGTGGAGCCCATAAAGAGTGAAAGTGGGTATCTCAATGAGTTGAGAAGGCAGAGATGGAAGCATCTGAAATTTGCAAGGAAGGGTACCAGAGGGGAGGAAGCTGCATGGGATAATACGTGGGCAGAAGTCTCCATGAGAGTTTACCTCAGGTTCTTTTTTAAAAAAATTTTTTAAATTGAATTATAGTAGATTTACAATGTTGTGTTAATTTCTGGTGTAGAGCAAAGTGATTCAGTTATACATACATACATATATATGTATATGTATATTTTTTCAGATTCTTTTCCATTATAGTTTATTACAAGATATTGAATATAGTTCCCTGTGCTATACAGTAGGTCCTTGTTGTTTATCTATTTTATACCTAGTAGTGTATATCTTTTAATCCCAAACTTTTAATTTTTCCCTCCCTCCCTTCCCATTTTGGTAACCGTAAGTTTGCTTTCTGTGTCTGTGAGTCTGTTTCTGTTTTGTAAATAAGTTCGTTTGTATCCTTTTTTTAGATTCCACAAATAAGTGATATCATATGCTATCTCCATCCATCCATCCATGTTGCTGCAAATGGCATTATTTCATTCTTTTTTATGGCTGAGTAATATTCCACTGTATTTATGTATGTGTGTGTGTATATATATGGGTATATATATATATATATATATATATATATATATATATCATATCTTCTTTATCCATTTATCTGTTGATGGACATTTAGGTTGCTTCCATGTCTTGGCTATTGAGAATAGTGCTGCTATGAACATTGGGGGTGCATATATCTTTTTGAATTAGAGTTTTTCTCTTTTCCAGGAGTGACATTGCTGGATCATATAGTAACTCTATAAAATAAAATATTAAAAAAATATTTGATTAGCATGAAAGACAAGAAAATAGTAGCAGAGGAACAAAAAATTATAAAATGAAGAAAACAAATAGGGAGATAGTAGACTTAAACTCAAGTATATAAGTAATTACATTAAATGTAAATAGTTTTACCTCCAATAGAAATGCAGAGATTTTTAGACCAGATTTAAAAAGACCCGACTATATGATAGCTACAAAAACCTCTACACTTTAAATGTAAAGACACAGATATATTGAAAGCAAAAGGATGTAAAAATGTACAATGGAAATGATAAGTGTAAGAAGGCTGTTGTATGCCTATTTTAATATCAGACAAAGTAAATTACAAGATAAGCATTGTTAGCTAGAGATGAAGAGACTTTGCTAATGATGAAAACAAAAAAGCTAGTTCAGCAGTCAAATGTTGTCTCTGCACTGAATTTTAATACAATTTTTAGGGTTTTAATACACATGAAAAAAAACTGATAGAAATAAAAGGAAAAATATTCAAACCAACAATAATATTAGGAGATTTTAACACTCTCCTCTCAGTAATTGATAGAATATGTAGACAAATCAGCAAGGATACTGGAGATTTGAACAACACTAGCTACAAATTTGACCTAATTAACATTTATAGACCACTGCCCCTAACAACTGCAACATACACATTCTTTTCATGTGCATAGAAAACACTGACCTAGAACTCATAGTGGCCATAAAATTAAGTATCAATAACAGTGAAACTTTATATATATGTTTTCTTATACTGAAAAGGAATTAAATTTGAATTCACTAAAAACAAATATCTAGAAATATTCCAAATATTTGGAAATTATACAACATATTTCTAAATAATCCATGGGTGAAAGAGGAAATTACAAGAAAAATTAGAAAATATTTCCAATGGAATGATAACAAAGAACACAGCATTTCAAAATGTGTATGATATAGCTAAAGAGCTGCTTAGAGAGAAATTTATACCTTTAAATACTTATACTAGAAAAGAAGAAACTTTTTTTAAAAATTTGCAAGTGTTTTAATTTGTTGCCATGACAACAAGCTAGACTATTTCTCTTTCCTCCTCATTAGTCTTTTGACATGTGATCTTTAGTCAACACGCAATGGTTATTGAAGCGATCATTTTGCTCCATGCTGGCGATCTATTTTACATTTGGTAGTGTATATATGTCCATGCCACTCTCTCACTTCATCCCAGCATACCGTTCCCCCTCCCCGTGTCCTCAAATCCATTCTCTACGTCTGCGTCTTTATTCCTGTCCTGCCCCTAGGTTCTTCAGAACAATTTTTATTTATTTTTTTTAGATTCCATATATATGTGTTAGCATATGGCATTTGTTTTTCTCTTTCTGACTTACTTCACTCTGTATGACAGAGTCTAACTCCATCCACCTCACTACAAATAACTCAATTTTGTTTCTTTTTATGGCTGAGTAATATTCCATTGTATATATGTGCCACCTCTTCTTTATCCATTCATCTGTCGATGGACACTTAGGGTGTTTTCATGTCCTGGCTATTGTAAACAGAGCTGCAATGAACATTGTGGTACATGACCCTTTTGAATTATGGTTTTCTTAGGGTATATGCCCAGTAGTGGGATTGCTGGGTCATATGGTAGATCTATTTTTAGTTTTTTAAGGAACCTCCATACTGTTCTCCATAGTGGCTGTATCAATTTACATTCCCACCAACAGTGCAAGAGGGTTCCTTTTTCTCCACACCCTCTCCAGCATTTACTGTTTGTAGATTTTTTGATGATGGCCATTCTGACTGGTGTGAGGTGACACCTCATTGTAGTTTTGATGTGCATTTCTCTAATGATTAGTGATGTTGAGCATCCTTTAATGTGTTTGTTGGCAATCTGTAAATCTTCTTTTGAGAAATGTCTATTTAGGTCTTCTGCCCATTTTTGGATTGGGTGGTTTGTTTTTTTGATATTGAGCTGCATGAGCTGCTTGCATACTTTGGAGATTAATCCTTTGTCAGCTGCTTCATTTGCAAATATTTTCTCTAATTCTGAGGGCTGTCTTTTCATCTTGTTTATGGTTTCCTTTGCTGTGCAAAAGCTTTTAAGCTTCATTAGATCCCATTTGTTTATATTTGTTTTTATTTCCATTTCTGTAGGAGATGGGTCAAAAAGCATCTTGCTGTGATTTATGTCAAAGAGTGTTCTGCCTCTGTTTTCCTCTAAGAGTTTTATAGCGTCTAGCCTTACATTTAGGTCTTTAATCCATCTGTAGTTTATTTTTGTGTAGGGTGTTAGGGAGTATTCTAATTTCATTCTTTTACATGTAGCTGTCCAGTTTTCCCAGCACCACTTCTTGAAGAGGCTGTCTTTTCTCCATTGTATATTCTTGCTTACTTTATCAAAGATAAGGTGACCATATGTGCGTGGCTTCATCTCTGGGCTCTCTATCCTGTTCCATTGATCTATATTTCTGTTTTTGTGCCAGTATCATACTGTCTTGATGACAGTAGCTTTGTAGTATAGTCTGAAGTCTGGAGCCTGATTCCTCCAGCTCCATTTTTCTTTCTCAAAATTGCTTTGGCTATTCTGGGTCTTTTGTGTTTCCATACAAATTGTGCAATTTTTTGTTCTAGTTCTGTGAAAAATGGCATTGGTAGTTTGATAGGGATTGCACTGAATCTGTAGATTGCTTTGTGTAGTATAGTCATTTTCACAATGTTGATTCTTCCAATCCAAGAACATGGTATATCTTTCCATCTGTTTGTATCATCTTTAATTTCTTTCATCAGTGTCTTATAGTTTTCTGCATATAGGTGTTT
Organism: Balaenoptera physalus; assembly: GCF_965194825.1. NCBI lineage: Eukaryota > Metazoa > Chordata > Mammalia > Artiodactyla > Balaenopteridae > Balaenoptera > Balaenoptera physalus. Next base: position 13,703,203 of record NC_138885.1, read on the forward strand.
TGTCTCCTTAGGTATGTTTATTCCTAGGTATTTTATTCTTTTTGTTGCAGTGGTAAATGGGAGTGTTTCCTTAATTTCTCTTTCAGATTTTTCATCATTAGTGTATAGGAATGCAAGAGATTTCTGTGCATGAATTTTGTATCCTGCTACTTTACCAAATTTATTGATTAGCTCTAGTAGTTTTCTGGTTGCATCTTTAGGATTCTCTATGTATAGAATCATGTCATCTGCGAACAGTGACAGTTTTACTTCTTCTTTTCTGATTTGGATTCCTTTTATTTCTTTTTCTTCTCTGATTGTTGTAGCTAAAACTTCCAAAACTATGTAGAATAATAGTGGTGAGAGTGGGCAATCTTGTCTTGTTCCTGATCTTAGTGTAAATGGTTTCAGTTTTTCACCATTGAGAACGATGTTGGCTGTGGGTTTGTCATATATGGCCTTTATTATGTTGAGGTAAGTTCCCTCTATGCCTACTTTCTGGAGGGTTTTTTATCACTAATGGTGTTGAATTTTGTCGAAAGCTTTTTCTGCATCTATTGAGATGATCATATGGTTTTTCTCCTTCTATTTGTTAATATGGTGTATCACATTGATTGATTTGCATATACTGAAGAATCCTTGCATTCCTGGGATAAACTCCACTTTATCATGGTGTATGATCCTTTCAATGTGTTGTTGGATTCTGTTTGCTAGTATTTGGTTGAGGATTTTTGCGTCTATGTTCATCAGTGATATTGGTCTGTAGTTTTCTTTTTTTGTGACATCTTTGTCTGGTTTTGGTATCAGGGTGATGGTGGCCTTGTAGAATGAGTTTGGGAGTGTTCCTCCCTCTGCTATATTTTGGAAGAGTTTGAGAAGGATAGGTGTTAGCTCTTCCCTAATGTTTGATAGAATTCACCTGTGAAGCCATCTGGTCCTGGGCTTTTGTCTGTTGGAAGATTTTAAATCACAGTTTCAATTTCCATGCTTGTGATTGGTCTGTTTATAAAAAAGAAGAAAAAATTTAAGTCAAGAGTAAAATTTCCACCTTAAGAAGAAAAAAGACATAAAGGAAAGTGAATAAATATAGAAGCAAAAAACAATGAAATATACAACAAAGAATAGAGAATATTAATAAAGCCAAACATTGGTTCTTTGAAAAGATTAATAAAATTGATAAACCCTCAGAGATGCTGATCAAGAAAAAGGAGAAATACTATTGAATATAATGGAAAAGAAGCAGACTCACAGATATAGAGAACAAACTAGTGGTTAGTAGTGGGAAGAGGGAAGGTGGAGGGGCAAGTTAGGGATAGGGAAGTAAGAGTTACAAACTATTAGGTATAAAATAAGCTACAAGGATATATTGTACAACATGGGGAAATTTGCCAATATTTTATTATAACTATAAGTGGAATATAACCTTTAAAATTGTGAATCACTCTATTGTACACCTGTAAATTATATAATATTGTACATCACCTATACTTCAATAAATAAATATGAAAAAGGAGAAAATACAAGTTACCAATATCAGGACTGCCAAAGGAGATATCACTACAGATCTTACAGACATTAGAAGACTATTAGCAACTTTATGCCAATAAATTCAAGAACATATATAAAAAAAGACAAAGCTTTAAAAAGACAACTAAAAAAATTGACACAAGATGAAACAGCATATCTGAATAAGCCTCTACTTATCAAATAAGTGGAGTTTGTTTTCAAAAACTTTTTCAAGGAAAGAACTTCAGGCCCTGGTAAGTTCATAAGTCAATTCAATCAAACACTTAAGAAATAGTACCAATCTTACACAAACTCTTTCAGAATATAGAGGAATAGACTTTACTCCCCAGTTCACTTTATGAGGCCAACATTACTCTGCATTACCAAGACCAGACAAAGATATTAGAAAAAAAAAAAAAAACCAAAAACCCCTGCAGATCGGCATCTCTCATGAGGTAGATAATAGAATAAAGCATCAAAGCTAACATTAAAAATTTCTAGAAAAAAAAAAACTTAGCCAAAACAAAACTTTGACACCTTAAGAGTAGGCAGAGATTTCTTAGATAGGACATAAGAAGTACTGTTAATAAAAGAAAAAAGTTGATGAAATAGGTTTCATCAAAATTAATAACTTCTGCTGATCAAAAAATACTGTTAAGAAAAAGTAGAGCAAACTATAGGCTGGGAGAGCAATAATAAAAATACATACACATGGCAAATATATCCAGAATATGTAAAGAATGCCTACACATCCAGAATAAAACCCAAAAGCATTTCAAATAAAAATGGAGAAATAGGTGGATAAACACTTTACAAAAGTGTAGGATGCGCAGGGTTCAAATCCAGTTTTGTTTGTTTTTTTCTTACCCCAAAGCACATTTCTTAAACATTTCCTTCTAGTTTGGGGACTGGGCTGAGATTTGAACAAAGTCTGGTACTCATCATTCCATCCATCCATTCTCCTACCCACATCATATTCAATCAACATTCTAGTCCCATTAGTGAGGTCCATTTCCTGCCTCAAGTAGCTCACAGTCTGAAGCAGGAGTGGAGCGATGAGCAGGTAGAATCCCACATGATGCCTTCTAGCATAAAGGAAGGCCCAGGGGGCTCTGAGGACACAGAGGAGGGGTCCCAAACTAGTTAGTCATTCCAGGGAGGCTTTCAGAGGAAGGAAGAAAGGCATATCCCTTGAGATTGTCCCCCTCCACTCCTGGGCTCCTTGGGTCCCCATCACTTCAGGGTGGGGCACAGCAATCTCTCCAGAACAGGGAACTGTTATACAATTCCTGGTTGGTAAGATGGACCAGACAGGACAAAATCTTGGCTGCTACCCTACTCCTTCTCCCTCTATCTATCTCCCATTCCCTTATCTTGGAGCAGCCAGTGTGCATCCATAAAAGGACATTGCCCTTCCCTTCCACTGAGCTATGAGGGGAAGAACTGAGAAAAATATCTCAGATAGATACCCTCGGAAAAATCCATCCTCCTCTCTACCTCTCCTGCCTACTCTGTCCTCAGCTAGGCTGTATGGGAGGTACAGAGGGCAGGGGCCCACCCTCAGAGATCCTCTGCTCCAGCACAGGAGCTAAGGCATATGCCCCAGGAGGAGCAATGTTGGATGAGAATCAGTGAAAGCAAACAAGGAGGAAGGAAGTTCGAGGAAGGCAGATGCAGATTGGAGGGCTTCCTGGAGGAGGTGGGGCTTGTAGAGAAGAGTATAAAAGATTTTTTTTTTTTTTTGCTTTTCTCCTGATTATTTATTTGTTGTGTAATGGTAGGCATAATTGCAAAGAACACAAACATTTACTTTCAGTAGATAACATTAAAAAAAGAGAAATTCTTACAATCTCACTGTAGTAAAACATGTTGAATCAAGAGTGGGAAGGATTTGGATGGGAGGAGGGTCATGGGGGGCTTTCTGGGTAGTAATAATTATGCAACAAATTATTACAAATAATTCCTATTATCAAATTATTGTTCACATTTGTGGAGTATTTTGTTTTTCCAAGTCATTGACCAAGGTAAGTGCTTTATATGAATGAATACCTTCATTTCAGGAGGGGTAGTGGAATCAAGATGAGCAAAGGCATTTTCCTCTCTGCGGCAGCCCAGGGTAGTCCCCAGCATGCCCCCCCCCCACACCTCATGCATGCACACATGCAGGCGTGCACACAGAATCCAGCCTGAGATGCTCTGGGGCAGAGCTCAGAAGCCAAGTCTCACACATTTCCTTAGCACTGATCTTGTCCACTGATGTAAGCTGGTATAAGCACATTGGCCTTTGGGCAGCATATATTTGTTTGAACATCCAAAGGAAAGGGCGCAGGGCGGGCAAGCTGGTTGACAGTGACTGACAGCTCTCTGGCGGTAGCCTGTGGAGGGCCACGCACGTCTAGCCTAGAACTCTCCATCAGTCAGATGACCCGCTCTCACCTGGTGTCCGCCGGGGCCCGGCACTGCACTGGCCGTCAACCTGCGAGGCCTGATCTATGGCCCATTGCCTTGCTGGGCGGCAGCACTCACACAGATGAACTAACTGAACAGCTGACACAGATCGCGATAGCACGTGCATGCGATGCCACACTGAACGCAGGGCGAGGGCCTGATTTTCCTCAGGCTGCCTGCCGGGACCCGAGGGCAATGTGGTGGGAGAGCCCCCTTCCCTGCTTCCGCCTGACCTGTTTCACGTGTACTGGACTTCAGGTAAGATTTCATTCAAACCTGTTCTGCTTTCTGAGAAAACCTTGCTAGTGGGGTCCGTTGGAGGTGCTGGCGTGGGCTGATGTTACTGGCTGCGGGGGGGCTCCAGCAGGTGCTGGAGGAATTGGGAAACTGCACACATGGCACTGGGGAGGGAGCACGTGTCACTGCACAAGGTGTCCTAGAGTAGGGGGCTTGAGCTAAGCGAGCCCTCAACTCCCCCCGCGCCCAGCACAGGGAGCTCCATTTCCCACCGAGAAGGCTGCCCGCTCCGCCCCCTAATAAAACTCTTAATTCGCCCTTGGGGGGCCTCCACTGTGCTGGTCCTGGGGGCCGGGAGCCGATGCTTTGGGCGAAGTCTGGAAATGTTCACAGAGCCGAGGGGGGGTCTCACCTTTTTCTCAAAAGGGAATCGAGATAACAAGGGCCTGGACCAAGGGTCAGCTTTCATCAAGACAGGAATCTCCCCGCTCTGGGTGGTGAGGCCCCAGAGACACCCCGCCACCCCTTCTAGCCCCCAGGGGAGCTGTCTAAAGCATCTGCTGCCTCACTGCCTGTCACTTGTCAACTTGGAGCAATCAGTCTGCTACTTAACAATGAAACAGGCAAAGCCCTCCAGCGGCTGCCTCCGATTGGTCTCTGTCAGCATTCACGGGAGATGGGCGTGGAGGTCTCCTGTGCCACCTCCCTGCCGCTCTGCGCCTGGGCCCGCAGCGCCATCACTCAGGCCTCCGCAGTCACCGGCAGGGCACGCGGCAGGTTCTCACCTGGCCGCTGAGTCGGTTCCACGGGGCCCAGGGGGCGTGGCCGGCGTGCCAGGGAAACACTGGGCAGTGGCCCCCCGGCAGAAACCCACCCCGCTGCCTGTCTCCGCGTGTGCAGACCCGTGGGCACACGTGTAGTGTAGTGAGTTCACTTAATAAACACTGGCTGTGCTAAGGGCTGAGCGCACTGAGATCCTCCCCTCAGAGCTCACAGCCTGGGAGATGAGGCAGGCCCACCCACAGGTGCTCTCCAGCGATGCGGTCAGTGCCAGAACCGAGGTGGGTACTCAGCCTTGTTACAGAGGAGGTCTCCTTTCACGCTGCCAGGAGAGGTCAGAAAAGGCCTCTGGGACTGGGATATGTGGGAGAAACCTCGGCCGTCAAAGGGCAGGCAGGACACGAGGCTGCAGAAGGGACACGAGCTAAGGAAGCAGCCCGTGCAAAGGCCCAGAGATGAGAAAGAGAAGACTGAGCTGGGGGAATTGCAGGCGGATTGGCCTGGCTGGAGTATTACTGAACCGTCATGTATCTATTATTTAGCTGTCAGCAATCCATCCCTACCTACTTCTCCTGTTCTCTCTTTGTGGATCTACCTACACTTTCGTTGCCATCCACCCAATTAGCTGTTATTTATCTATCTTCCATCCATGCATCCGTCCATCCTTCTCTAGAAGTCTTCATGTCATGTTCCAAAGCAGATCTGTCTCCAAAGAACTCTCTCAGCCAACACAGTGCCTGACACTTCATGATTAGGGATGGATTTCTGCCTTAAGTACTAATGTCTCTCAGCGCTTTTTTTTTTTCTGTAGAAATATAGCTATCTATTTATTCATAGGTGAATGTGGACTTTACAATGGACAACACAACTATAATGGAATAAGGAGACTTCCAAGTCGAAGGTGAGTTGAGTTTTGGAAATTTAGGTCCTTGATTCCTGCTGTAGTCCCTAACCCTTGGCTGATTGTTTTATAAAAAATCTCAGCGCTTGTAACAAGTACACGACCCAGGGAGAGGCAACAGAAATCACAAACACTGCAGCTTGTGTGATGTTGATTAATCACAGATCGTCAGGTCCCGGGACCTGAGGATACGCATCGAATAGCTTGCTGTGTTTGGGGGAGGCACCGGCACAGATGGCCAGGCCCACTGTTGAGGATTTGCTGTTGATATGACCATGTCCCTGGGACCAGCCTTCCCCTACCTGTAAGCTCCATGGAGGCAAGAGGGTGTGTCTACATGTCCATCTATTGCAGTGATGGAACATAGTACAGACTCAATGAATACTTGGAACGAATGACACAAGGAACCCTTGGGCAAGCTATTGCGTACCTTGTGCCAGGACTGCCACCACCCTGGCACACTGGTGCTGCCCTTAGAAACGATGCAGGGCCCAGATCTCAAGCTGTATGACCTGGGTTCATAAATGTCTGGCCTTGAATGAGAATTTAGCCACTTACCAGCTGTGTGATTTGGACAGGATACGTAACCTCTCTGGGGTTCAGTTTCTTCAGCTGTAAAACAGGACCAATAGTACGTATTTGTGGGATCAAATGATATTGTGGCTCTTTGGGAACTACAAAACGTTGTACTAACAATAGTGGTTGTTAGTCTACTTCAGATGTGGGTAGAAGGCGAGACCAATCAGAGGACATTTTGCTTCTCCCAAAGGAGGAGGAAAATTTTCAGAAAATATCAGACACTTCTAGGTTTGTGATCTACCTCTTTTCAGAGTTGTGCCTTTATAGTACTGGGAAAGTCTATGTTCTTTACTTCAAGAGAAATTCCTTTATAACCCTCAGTGAGAAACACTTCCAGTGCAGTGCCTGGAATTGCATCATTAAAGATTCAAAATTTTAGGCAAGACCTTTAAGAAAGGTTTTGTTAGTCTGATACAAGGGCTTGGAGGGCTGTATCTTTGGGTTTATAAGTGAACACCTGGGAATGTGTATGTGTTGTAAGAGAGAAGGAGAAGGTGGGAGGGAAAGATAGCCACTGTCAGCTATGAAACCAATGTCCTATGAGGACAGGTCTGTCCCAACACTAAAATGCATTGTCTCGGTGAGCAAAGCAGATTATGTAGTTTAAATGCCTTCATACAGTGTGTTCTTCACAGCCTTTTCCCCCTGTCCCGCTCTGGGATCTAAAGAATTCCAGAAGGAAACTAAGGTAGTTAGAGTCTTCCAAGGAGCTGGCATGGGAGTGTTTCCAGGCACGAACACCTAGACTGAATCAGGCAGGATATGGTTGTGGCCACTGTTCCTTGCATTTGGGGAGAAGAGGCAGGAATGGAATGAGTAGAGTGGCCCTCATGCCTGGTGTGGGAGGAGCCCATGCAAATTGTACAATCCCCATTGAAGGCCAGACCTATGTGTCCGATGCCATCTGAACCCCTTACTCACGGGTGTCTTCCTAGACAGCCTGGTGTCCCCAAGTACAAATCAAAAGTGTCCCCGCTCCAGGCTCTCAGAAGCTGTCTTTCAGCTCTGGCTCCTCTCTGATGCCCTGGCCCCTCCCGTCTCAGTGGTACAGGGAATGACATTGTTGGTACCTGTCAATGATGGGGCCACGCCTACTTCCAACACGAGAGTCATTGTCTCAATAAAACCCAGTGACAGCAACCTTCTTAAACAAATGGGACAAACCATATTCTCTTTTTACTCCTTATTCAATTAGTCTGGTGGTCTGAAATCCAATCTGCTTGTTAGAATCAAGGTGAAGGGACAATAAGAATTATGATTCCTGAAGCAATACCCCATCCTCCACACAAGCCCCCCACCAAGAGATTCTGATTTAATGGCCAGAAAGCTTCAAAAAGCTTCCCAGATAATTCTTCTGTGCAGCCCAGGCTGAGAACCACTGAGACAGCCCAGCATCTAATTTGACTGTCTTAGTTCCCTCCCTAACACACACACACACACACACACTCTCTCTCTCTCTCTCTCTCTCTCTCTCTCTCTCCTGCTTACAAACAAAGCTTCAGACACACATGGTGTTTGGCTGGAATTTCTGTTTCTCTCTATAGACTCCCTAAATCTGGAAAGTGCTTGCTTTTACATCTGTTGTCTTATTTGGCCCTCGCAGATGAGCTAGGTTGTACTGATAGATGCATTTTAGTGGCAGAATGGGCCCATCCTCGCAGGACCTTGCTCTTCCAGGATCATCTTTTAGGATGACCCCCTCTTGGCTCCCCTTGGCCCTGGTGAATGCAGGGGAAACCCGGGAGACTCGTGAGCCTCCACCTTGCCCTGAGCCCCACCACTGACAGCTCAAATTGGGCGACTCAAGCCACTGCCAAACTTCAAGGTATCTTTGTACTGAGCTCATCAAAAAGCAAACACTCAGGCACTTGAATAAGATAAGCAATTTGTGGCTTTGTAAAAAGTCAATGCAATTCAATTTAGACCTCTTAAGGAGTGCTGCTGCCTCTCAACATTTATTGTTTCCTTGTATAACCTGCTCCAGCGAAGGGACTGCAGATTTGTCTTCTGTTTGCAAAGTGGGATGAAGTCCCTGGAATGAGTGACCTTCAAAAGAAGCACAAAACTTACAAATGAAGCTGTCGCCGAGAAACCTCAGTCTTGCCTCAGCTCACGGCTTTCTTTCTTTATATAGATTTGATTTTCCAAATGGCAGATTACAAAACTAGCTATATTTTCCTCCCAAACACAACTGCTTTAATTTCTTCCCTTTCCCCCCCTTTTAACCAAGAAAGATGTTTTTAAAATGCAATCCTCACTCTAATCTTTACCACTCCTGAAAGCCTCCATTTGTTTTCCACCCAAGAAGGCATCTTTGGTGCCAGGTGGGGTCCCTGAAACGCACGCCTTTGTCCTCTTACCCTTCTCACCGGGGGTGGATTGTTTTTTTCTGGTTTTTGTCTTTCCTTTTGGTCACAGAACAAATTGCTCTTGGCTTCTCTTTATTTGATTCTTTGTTGATTTATTTAGGGAATAGGACCAGTTTAGCCCCACCTTGTCAAATAAATCCAAGTCACATGACAATAATAGTAATAATAATAACAATAGTAATAATAATACTGCTAATGATGATCTCTGGGCCAGGCACTACACTTGGTGTTTTACATGTGCTTTTTTGTTTAATTCTGGCAACAACCCATGAGGTAGGTAATACCACCCTCAGTTGATGAGGCTCAGAGAGATTATGGAACTTTCCCAAGGTCACACAGCTAGTAAATGCCAAAGCTAGAACCCAAGGTCACACAGCTAGTAAATGCCAAAGCTAGAAGCCAAACCCGTGCCTGACTGAGTCCTAAGCATGACTCCCAGGCCCCTAGTGTTTCACAGATACTGCTTCCTGTTTCCATTCCTCATGCCTCAATTGCAAGAGCTTCTCAGTGGACATTTTCTCATAAAGAGTCTCTTTTTTTTATTGAAGTATGGTTGATTTACAATGTTGTGTTAGTTTCTGCAAAGTGATTCAGTTATACATATGTTCTTTTTCAGATTCTTTTCCCCTATAGGTTATTACCAAATATTGAGTATATTTCTCTGTGCTATGCAATAGGTCCTTGTTGGTTATCTATTTTATAGATTATAGTGTGTATATACTAATCCCAAACTCCCAATTTATCCCTCCCTGCTCTTTCCCCTTAGGTTACCATAAGTTTGTTTTCTATGTCTGTGGGTCTATTTCTGTTTTGAATGTAAATTCATTCGTATTATTATTTTTTTAGGTTCCACGTATAAGCGATATGTGATATTTGTCTTTGTCTGGCTTACTTCACTTAGTATGATAATCTCTAGGTCCATCCACGTTGCTGCAAATGGCATTATTTCATTCTTTCTTATGGCTGAGGAATATTCCACTGTATATATGTACCACATCCTCTTTATCCATTCATCTGTCAGTGGACACTTAGGTTGCTCCCAGGTCTTGGCTATTGTAAATAGTGCTACAGTGAACATTGGGGTACATGTATATTTTCAAATTATTGTTTTCTCTGGACATATGCCCCTGAGTGGGATTGCAGGATCATATGGTAGCCCTATTTTAGTTTTTTAAGGAACCTCCATACTGTTCTCTATAGTAACTGTATCAATTTACATTCACACCAACAATGAGGGAGGGTTCCCTTTTTTCCACACCCTCTCCAGCATTTATTATTTGTACACTTTTTGCTGATGGCCATTCTGATTGGTGTGAGGTGATACCTCATTGTAGTTTTGATTTGCATTTGTCTAATAATTAGCAATGTTGAGCATTTTTTCATGTGCCTGTCTTCTTTGGATGAATGTCTGGTTAGATCTTCTGCCTGTTTTCTGATTGGGTTTTTTTTTTTTTTTATATTGAGCTTTATGAATTGTTTGTATATTTTGGAGTTATAGTTGCATCGCTTGGTGTTTTACATGTGCTTTTTTGTTTTGGAGTTATAGTTGCATCGCTTTTGGAGTTATAGTTGCATCGCTTGTCAGTTGCATCATTTGCATCATATAGAGTTTCTTCCTGGCCCATATACCTGGGCATCGAAAGCCACCCTGCCTTGAAGGACTCAAGTGAGCAAAAGGTGACAGTTACAAAACTTTCTTTGATTTCTTTGTCATTTCTCTCTTAATAGTAGGCTTCTGCATCATTCTTAGTGTTAGAACTGTTGCTGACATGTTTTCACCTATGTTAGAAGCTTCCTTTCCTCCCTTTTATCACCTTTGTGGAAAACCCCATCAACTGCCCTCTCTCCCGCAGCCATGCCTGGCCCCCCATTGGCCTTGGGAAAACCATGGGGCTTGCAGTCATACCCAAATACATGGGTGCAGCCCCTGGGAAAAGAATGCTGTGGCCATAATTTTGGCCCAAGAGTCCTGACTCCAAGTTGAACAGGGAAAAGCAGTTCTTCCTGCCTGAGTACAAAAGGTCCCCTATTCTCATCCCCTACCTTCCCAGAACACCAGGAAATTCCAAGACTGAAGTACCAGGCATCATGAGGTGTCCAATACGTTAGAGCAGAACACCAGCCAGAGGGGAAACAGAAAATACTGGATTGTCAACTTTGATCCTTTTTCTGGCTATCTTTCATTGCGGTCAAACACAGACCAAGGCACCTCTGACTGAGCTGAATAACCGAATCTTGATCTTTCCCCCGATCTTCACTCACGGGTGCCACCACTCGATGGCCTGTCAGGGGCTGATAACTCCTCCTATGGTCCTAATAATCTGCTGCTTTCCCACTTTTCTACTCAAATACTGTGTATCTTGCAGCATCAGGTTGCCCTTGTTTTGTTTTCACTGCATTTATTTTTACAGTTACTTTCTATTTAGGGGAGATAATGTTTGTTTTCCATGAAGGACAGTGACCTAAAGTTTTATGTTTTTTAATGTATTTAAGTGAGAATGGACAGTCCATTTAAAAATATGATGATACTATTATACAGGTGTTAGGAGGAAATGAAAAAAGTAGCGCAGATGACATAGAACTGACCAAAGGTGGGGACATTGACCTGTGTAATTCTGAGGGGTAAAATTGAAGATAGCAGAATCAATTTGAAGCAAAATGCTGCACAGTTACAGAATTAAGGTGGTGGCAGTGGAGGCTTTTGGGGCGTGCTTGGGTCAGATGAGCAGCGAATTGTAGGGAGGTATCTTGGTAATAAATTCTCTCTCCAGAAGCCTGGCTGGCTGGCATGTGGTTTGAGCCCAGCCCTGGGCACATATGTGGGAAACTTTAATGTAGGAGACACCTCTGAATGCTGGAACAAGAACCAGGAGGTCTCCTGACCATGTGGACAGCTTCTCCTCATGATGGTCATCAGCCTCGGTCCCTTACCAGGTGGTTACAGCTGGGGCCCTGAGTAGGAGTTGTACGGGGCTCTAGGAAGCATCGGCAATCTGTGTCCAGTTATCTTTCATGGCTGGACCGATATGGACACTGTGTTGACTGTCACACAGGGGGACAGGCCTGTGGGAAGAAGGAAAGCAAGGCCAGGCTGTCTTCCTGGATCTCACACTTGAAGGATCTACACGTTCAGCTGATGGACCGAAAGGAGAATTTTTAAGATGGAAATAAATGTCAGAAGAGCATTTGAAGCAGAGCTAGGCAGGATGAAAGTAGAGGGACACACGGAGGCTGTGTTTATCACATGTGGGTCTATAACAATGTGTCAGTTTTTGATCAATCAAAATACTAGTCACAGCACGAAAATCAGTTTGACTGATGTTGATAAAGCAGTTGTTTTCTACACAGGCCAAGGGGAAGGAAAAGGCAGTGTCCACAAGTGAGTGAGAGGAGCTTTTGAGCAGAAAAAGTAGAGGAGGTGAGAGGTGAGCAGGGTGGGGGGATGAGAGAATCCCATGGAACGTGGGTATTTGTAGGGCCTTGGTCCCACTCCCTGGGTCAGACACAGTTGATTGTCTTCCTAAAGCCTGTTGCCCCCTCTTCCCAGCTAACAGAATTCTAATTTAACTCTGGGCAGCAATTTCCTCAGGCAATGGAGCATGATTGGTCTAAGCCAGTCATGACAATTCTGTTTGCCACTTCCCAGATGTTCCTCTAGCTGGGTGGGGGACACAGCCAGTGAAACATAAGATGTCTCTTCAGAAGACTCTGAAGGAGCTTCGCTTTCCTTGTAAAAAGTTCAGGTGAAGCTGGTGCTGTCTTTCAAGCTCCTGCCTGTTTCCTGCCTTGAGCACAGGTGTGGCTCCCAGAACGACATTATGTGACCCCAGGGTGGCAAGACGACACATCCACGATGGCAAAGCAGAGCAATAGAAGAGACTGGAACTTCTGATGATATCGCTGGGATGCATCAATGCAGCCCACCTCTGGATCTCTCCTTGTGTGAGATAATGAGCATCTTTATTGCTTAAGCCACTGCTCGTCAAGTATTTTATTACTTGCAGCAAAAACATCCCTAACAGATGCACACTGGATTTTCCAGAAGATACTAAGTCCCATCAAGGGGTCAGAACTTTCCCAAAGTCACACGGTTTGTTATAAATCTCCCTCAGGAGACCCCAGACTGTTTCTTAAAATCCCCCATCCCTCACTGCAACCACCCTGGTCTAGCCCCTTCCACCAGCCCCACCTCTCAACTTCAGTGCTCTCCCCCAGTTGATTCTGTATTTGGTGTTCAACATATCTTTTTCAGATGGAATTTTCTTCACATCATCTCCCCATCCCTACCCTATTCTGGACCTCAGTGGATGCAGGTTTAAATGCAAGGTCCTCTGCTTGGCTAAGCACACTACTGTGTGTGAATGCATTAAATCCTTGAAGTCCTGCAAAGTGATTACTATCTTGCTTCAGGACCAGGAGGCTAAAACGTCTTCCAGGACCATCCTGGGCATAGAGTCCTCTCATCATCAAGATAAAACAAAGCTCTCAATTTATTCCTGAGGGGGCTGGTAGAACACCTCGCTCAGTTCCCTACTCTTCGGCCAAGGATGTTGTTCTCTGTCTCCCTGGAAACCTTCCAAGACCTGGTGTAGCCAACAAGTGCTGTCATCCTCCAGTGGTTTGTGAACAACCAGAAAGCAGAGCCTTGATCACAGCAGGCCAGCAGTGGTTCTTGAGTAACACACGCTGGTATAACCAAATGATCTTGATCCACTTTGGAGATTACAACCTGCATGCAGTTCCAAGGGAATGCTGTTGACCTGTGGTTCTTGAAATTTTGTGTCATCAGTCCTTTCAAGAACCTGAAGAAATCTATGGATCCTATCCTGAAAAAAATCAGTGAGTGAGTGTGCACATGTGTACATACACACACACGTATTTGCATGCAATTTTGGGAGGGAAATTAACAGCCTCCCTAAAGCCCAGGGACATGAACCCAAAGCTAAACACCCTTTCTACAGGTAAAGCTGGATTTCATCTGGTCATGCCACAAAGTCTCTAATTTCATTTCTGAGAGCAGGACCTGGATGGGTTCAGATCTGGTGGAAGAAACACTATCGAAGAGACTTGATTAACAAATGGCCGTTATTCTGGAGGGAAGTCTAAGTGGGACACCTGAGGGTCTGCTCTTGGCCCTGTCCTATGAGACATAGTTTTTAAATCAGTGATTTAATATAAGGAAACCCCAAATTGACACAGTATTTATAGGGATAGCCAATATTCTGTATGACAAGATCAAGATTCAAAAATACGTCAGCAGATTAAATGACAGGAAATTCAAACAAAGTGAAAATTACAGCACATATGTAACAGAATATATTAAAGTTATCAGTCAGTTGCCCAAGTACAAACTGGGGGGACCTTGTTGTCAGGAATGCCCCACAGCTCCAGGGACCTCAGGAAGTGTGGGTGGTTGGAGAGCGTCTGAATCATCTTATGGGGAGCACAGCCCCAGGTGCTGAGCAAGAGTTGGCCTTAGGTCTAGAAGCTACATTGGGCAGAGGGGGTTGAGGAATGGGATTATATCCAGAGAAGGGAAACTAGGAGGCCCAAGGGTACAGATGCATGTGATGTGAGGGGAACTGGGAAGAACCAAGGCTCTCTACCCTGGAGGAGAGAGGACTTGCCTGGGGAGAAGGGTGGGCCTGATAATGGCCATCAGATATCTGCTAAGCTTCATACGGAAGAATGACTAGACCAATTGGTGGTTCTAAGAACTTTTTGACACCGAGTTGCTCACCAACAGCATGGGCTGTCTCATGGAGAAGTGGGCCCCCCATCTCTGGAAATGTTTGAGGAAAGGCTTCTAGATCATCTGTTGGGGCGATGTAACTCAGAAGACAGTCACCACTACCCAGAGTTGCGGTTGAACTTGGTCTGGGAAGGCAGCTCTAGTTGACTGGCTCTCTGGAGAGTGGTGATGAGAAAGCTTAGGCGGCCACCTCTGGGTTCAGCAGGGCAGTGAATGACGTCTGGGTGCAGGGGTGGGAAGCAAAGGCGCTCATGCTGTTTATTGGCCAAGACTCCTTATTCCCCGAAGACTCTGAAATTCCCCTTTTTGCCCCTGGGAAAACCTCTTTCGGCACCTGTCTGTGCGTCCACACACAGTCTGTGTGCCACTGATGTCTATCTAGCGTGTGTGTGTGTGTGTGTGCTCGTGTGTGTGTGTCTTCCTCGTGGTGACGTGGTCAGCCGTTAACGTAGGAGCAGAGCCCACAGCAAGCCCTCCACGGTCGGGTCTCTCCATCTAACCTCGCCCTGCGCGCTGGATCACCGGACCCCACTGCTCCCCCTTGTGGGCCCCTCACGGTCCTGAGCACAGCCACTCATTCTTACCTCTGCAATTGTGCCCCAGGTCCTGTCTCCTGAAATGGGCCTCCCCCCACCCCTGGCCTGGTTCTCCCTCCACAGCAAGGCCCAGGCAAGCGCCTCTCCCTCCACGGGCTTGGGGACTGTCCCAGATCTGCTGCTCAGAGACCCACCACTTAGCTATGAGTTGCGCCTCTAAAGGAACAAGGACAGACTTTTAGAATGGCCTATGGAAATGAGCTTGTTTAGGTGTCTAGGTTGGTTGTCCCAAACTGATAGCCTAAAACTTGGGTGCAGGAAATTTATTTGGGAGGTGATTCCATAGGGAACAAGAGTAAGGTGGATGGGAAAGGGAGATGAAGGAAAAATCCACAGAAAGGTGACTTATTGAGGTTCCAGGGGCTCGGTTTGCTGGGACCTCTGTGAGCTGTACAGAGCGCCTCTGGGAACTGTCTGTCAGGATGGAGACTGGGGCACTTATGCACTTGCTCCCTCCCAAGTGGGTCAGGTTGCCTGCGTTTCGGGGCTACGCTTGCTTGCAGGCTGAGTGGACTCTCTTCAGAGCAGGCCCCGAGGCAGGAAGAAGGAGAGCAGAGCCGCTCGTGCCTCCAGCCTGTGAGCTCTGTCAGACCCCTGTGACCCCCCGTGCAGCGCAGATCAGAGCAGAGCAGAGGGGACGTTGAAACCAC
Source organism: Balaenoptera physalus (assembly GCF_965194825.1). Classification (NCBI taxonomy): domain Eukaryota; kingdom Metazoa; phylum Chordata; class Mammalia; order Artiodactyla; family Balaenopteridae; genus Balaenoptera; species Balaenoptera physalus. The sequence continues at coordinate 13,719,000 of NC_138885.1, forward strand.
GTGCTGCAGTAGGTCCAGCTGGTCCTGTGCCACCTTGTATTTTCCACTATCGTCCCATTCTATGTTTATTTCAGCAAACATTTATTGAGCGCCACTGTATACCCAGTTTTAGGCACCAGGATACAGAAAGTTCCAAGTCTGTTTCTTGTCTCCTGCCATTTAGATTGAAAGCTGTTTGGTGCAGGGAACACAATATTTTGGCCATACTGTGGACACCCAAACAGATTGGTTGACTGATTAATTAATTGATTGAACGATTTACTAAACTAAGCTCTCATGGCTTCTATATTAAAAGTCATTCCTTATCGTAGGAAAAAATGTTTACTTTCAGGCCTCTGGGGCATTCTAACCTGCAGTGTATGCAGTACACATTTCAATGATAAAGTCCTTAATAACTACAGGATGAGTTGGCAGAATGGTTTAGATCTAAAGTCCAGAGCAAGGCAATTACATCTGGCTCCCGGCTTTAAAAATTGAAATAATCTTCATCTGAGTTTTTAAAAGTATGTTAAAATGATAACATCAAATGTCAAATGTGGCAATGACTTATCCTGCCCATGTGACAGGGCACCGAGGAGGTAGAACCTTAATATGCATGTTGCTACCGCCTAAAGGTTAAAAACATCTGATGCGATCTGGGGCGTTAATTGTACTTTTATCGATCACACTGGGCATCTGAATAGCATCAGGGAAATGAAATTCTTGTGGCCAGCCTTTCCGCCATAGACTTTCCTCATCTCTTTTGGACAAATGAGACGTTTGGAGAAGAAATTCATCTCCAGTGGCTTGCTGTCCTGCTAAATTATTTTCTGTTTCTCATTAATTCTCGTCTTTCTCTTGCTCATGCCACCCACCCTTCGTGCCCTCCCTCGCCCATCCGAGTCACATCAAGTTGTCAGATTCACCTCTTCCAGGCCCTTCCTCACTGCTCCCCTGAGCTCCCCTCCCTCCAAACCAAGGCTCCTGGGACCCGGCAATCAGGGCTTAATTATGTCCTTCTTGTGTCACTTGCTAATTGTCACTTCTATGACTCTCTTGGCTCCCTGGGAGATACTGCCTTTTGATGTAAAAGGCATGTTTTAAGTAACTGTAAGACAATGTAAGCTGATACCTGCGAGAACTGCTTTGAAATTGCCAAAGGAACATTAACAAGGTAAATTCAAAACCTGGAGCCAAAGTGGTAAAACTTGGCTTCTTTCTCCGAGGGCAGCCGGGACAGGCGCTAACGTGGATACTCCAGGTGGGGGCCAGGGTGCAGGAGAGCAGAGCTGGGAAGGTCATCGAAACAAAATCACAACCTACATAGGGGACCCCTGGGTCACACAGACGCAGTGTGAGTCAAAGAAGCCAGACGCAAAATACATACTGAGTGATTCCATCAACGTGAAGTTCAAGAACAGGCGAAACTAAGCGCTGGAGGTTAGGAAAGGACTTACTTCTCAGTGTGTGAGTGGAGGGAATGGTCTACACCTTGATGTGGGTGGTGCCTACGGAGGTAAGAACACATCAAATTGTACACTTTACTGTACGTACATAATACCTCAGTTGAAAAGTAACAACGACAACAGCGAAAGTAATAATACAACTGTGGATGTTTGTGGAGCCTCTCTTATGCCCCGTGTGCCTGGCCCTGTGCTGCTGCTTCCCGCGAGTCCTATTTGACTTCTCACAAGCACTCTTCAAGGCAGGCGTCTCCAGCTTCATTTGCCACGTGGGGAAACAAAGGCTCAGAGAGTGTAAGAAACTCGTCCAAGAACACGCGTGTTACAAACCCCTCCACTTGTGAACTGGAAAAAAGTGGCAGAATTCTGAAAAGTCAAAGATTCTACCCTGCAGTCCATCCCAGGACTGGACCATGGTTGGTCATCTCCAAGCTATGAACACGATTCCCCCGATGCCCACCGATTGTCCATTTGGAGGTCTGGGAAAATGACAGGACTGGGAGAGGATGGGGTCAGAGGTCACGGTGCAGAGGCACTTCAGGGGGTGGCAGTGAGCAGGGGAGAAACCACTGCCCAGGGGAGAAGGCTGGGTGCCCAGAGCTCGGACCCCTCAGACTCTGAACTTGTTATATCCCAGCTGGATGCGGAAGGGTCTGAACACACCAAGGGTAGCTGCTGATTATTTCTTGGGAACAGAGTGATTGCCCTCACACTTGATATAGAAGGAGAACCTTTCTTTCTCCCTCCCTCCTTCCTTCCTTTCTTCCTTTACATATTCACACAGCACTAACGAAGTGCTAGGCACCAGGGATGCTGCAGTGAACACGACAGGGAGTCCCTGCCATCGGGGAGCTTGCAGTCTATACAGGAGACAGACAATGAGAAACCAAACAAATAAGCAAGCAAGCAGTATACGCTATGTCACATGACGCCAAGTTCAAGGGAGGAAAACACAGCCCCTAAGAGAGGTGGATGCAGGGCTAAGGGCGCTACAGAGAGAGGGATGTGGAACGAGCTTTCTGAGGAGGGTTGAAGTGACCAGGCTGTTCATAGATGAGGGGAACAGTGTGCCAGGCCGGAGCCCAGCAGGTGCAAAGGCCCTGAGGTGGGAAGGAAGCCCTAATGTTTGAGGAGCAGCAGAAGGGCCTTTCCGTTGAGTGAAGGAAAGAGAGCAGTGGTTGAAATCAGAGCAGACGGGCCCCAGTGGTAAGGAGTGTCATTTCTATTCTGAATATAATGGGACCTTTCGTAAGTTTCTGAATAGGGGTGAGGCCCAATCTGAATGTCTTAGAAAGATCGTTCTGGCTGCAACCGTGGAACTGCCTTGTCCAGGCAAGATGGCAGCAGGGCGGCCAGGAGGAACCTCCTGCAAAGTCAAGGCAGGAGATGGGCCCCGGGGAGTGTGTGCCAGGCCTGTCTGCGAAGGCACCACCCGGTGAGAAGTTACACACAAAGGCCCCCTAAGACGCTGTGTATGGGCCTGACTCAGGCCCTCCAGGCCCCTGCCTAAGGGCCCCACTGGTGAAATGACAGTTGGTCCAGGAACAGGACATTCACAAGCAGTGAGTCCAACACAGAATTTTTCCTTTTTCAATTCTGCTTTTATCCTTTTGTTTCCCTTGAGGGCACGGAATTTCCCAAGGCTTACAACAAGAGCCCCCAAAGTGGGATGAGTTAGTCCCAAGGCTGTGCAAGAGAGTCTCTGGGGGCAAGAGATGAAAGTGTTGGGACGTATATTTATAGCTTGTTCTTATCGTATAGACCTCTAGGGGATTCAGTCTATGCTTATGTGCAAAGTACATTAGTAAGACTATGCATGTACTCAATTTATAAATACGTATATTGGGAGATGTTATTAAAATGTTTGGGGATGGAATGGGCAACAAAAATATATTTGGAGTTCATTGACCTACGGGATGAATCTCAAACTCCACGACATGGCTTATGACCGCCCCATCGTGGTCTCCTGCTTCCCTTCCTTCCCTCATTCCCACATCCTCTGTGTCACAGCAGTGTCTCCCCATCGCCTATCTGGTTCACCGCGGGGAGGGGCTGTGGAGATTGTTGGGAAATAGTTAACAGGCTTTCAGAACTCAGCCTTTCCTGAACCACTTCCCTCACCGTACTGCCCCACACCTGCTACCATCACGCCCAGAACATATTCCTAGCACACCACCTGAAATACTTCGTTGTTCCTATTTATCCCCAGCTCATCTGTCTGCTCTGGTTGTGAGCACCTTGGGACAGGGGCGGTGATTTATTGGTCTTTGGATCTCAGGGTTGCCAGAATTAGCAAATAAAAATAGAGGGTGCCTAATTAATATATTTATGTATATATCAATATACATAATAAGTATGTCCCAGGGGACATACTTATTTGGGACACACTTATACTATAAAATTATTTGTTGTTTATGTGAAATTCACAGTTAATTGGGATCCTGTATTTTAACTGGCAACCCTATTGCACCCGCAGGGGCTGGCTCAGGGGCTGTCATGGTGGAGATGTTTGATAATTACCGTCTGAATGAATAAGCCAGGTAGCAGCTATAAAGATTCCCTCTCTGCCCCCTCTAAAATAGAGAGATGTGAGGATTTATCTTCTATCTATTTAATAATTCGATTTTTAAGGGGAAACTTGACACCATTAAGAGTGTGTGTGTGTGTGTGTGTGTGTGTGTGTGTGTGTGTGTGTATTTTCAGCTCTGTCCACTGACTGGGCCTGGAAGCAATAAGCTGTGACCCCCTAGTAGCCATGAACACATCTAGTGCCCATATCTTGATTTCTGAATGTCATTCCTCTCTAAAAGTTACATGGAGAAGTGGCTGGAAATCTCAAGGGCTGCCTGGAACACCTCTCTTTATCAGAAAAACAAGGGTGAACTTAAGGTTTAATTGGGTCGAGTATAAAAGGCACAGGACCCACTGGAAGAGGTTTCAATGCACCAATCTGCGGCAATTTGAGCGTCAAAAAGGATAATGTCTATAATGAATATTAACACATTGAAAAAATTAATGCATTCATAGTGATGAGAGAGAGATGGGTGGGTGTGTGGGAGAGAGAGAGAGGAGAGAGAGAGGGAGAGAGAAAGGAAAGAAGAGTGAGAAAATGAAAGAGAGAGAATAAAAAGGTGAAAGTATCCTTCTTTCCAGGAGAATGCTAGCTAATAAATATGGAAGGAACAATAGAATTAGAAAAATCACCATTTTGTAACCAGCAATGTAATAACTGACTCAGGTGAATACAATCAAGAGTGATAGAAGAATTTGAGAAGTGGTTATTCAAGAACAGGACATTCACATGGACTTAAATTCTTCACCCACAGATTATTTATAATTATCAAGGGGGAAGTGAATGGGACCACAGCAAGATCTGGCAGCCCTGCCCTGACCATGCAATCAAACGTCACCCACGAGGATCCTGGGATTGTGTCTTCTGATGTGAATCAATGAGAAGTAACAACAATACCTATATAATATTCTTGGCTGAAATGCTTAACCAGAATCTACATGAGGAAACAATCGTCAAATCCAGAATGTGGAAAATTTTACAGGACAACTGGCTTGAAATCTTTATAAATATCAAGGTCATAAAAGACAAAGAACAGTGAGAGAGTCGTTCTAGGGTAAAAGACACTAAAGGGACACGACAACAAAATGTCATAGATAAACCTTGATTGGGTCCTGGATTGATGGAGAGGAATAAAAAACTACAAAAGACGTCTGGGGGACAATTGAGAAAATTCAAATGATATTGAATTACTGTTAATTTTCTTACATGTGAGTGCTATTTGGTAGTCCTGTAGAAGAATATTCTTATCCCAGGAGATGCCTGCTTAAGGATTAGGGTTGAAGTGTGGTGATGTCTGCAACTTAATTTCAAATGGTTCAGAGAGAGAAAATGAATCTAGGTGAAGGGTTTTAAAACATTAAAAATAAAAAAAGGTCAAAAAAAAAAAAAGAACATGAGCATATTCAGAGGAGAAAAGATCCAGAAATTGGAGAAAGGCAGGGACAGAGGGAGGAAGGGCAGAGCACTTGTGAACTGCCAAACAGGCTACGAGAATGGTGTTGTCTGAGACCCTCCCTCCCCTTTTCATCTCCTTCCAGAACATTCCCCCGACCCAGTCCCAGCCAAGCCTCCACACTATATGATACTCCTGCCAGAGCAGAGGTGAACAAGTGATGAAGAAACTTAAAGCTCCTGTGACACATTTGGTCCTTCCAATCAGAGCTCAGTATTTCCAAACATCATATTGCCCTTAATATCTTCATTATACCATGCGTGCCCACACACACACTCACAGAAATGTACAAGAACAATCCAACATCTACCTGCAGCCCCCCTCCCTCCTGGCCCCTCTGAGATGACAGAATGCACCGTCTGAGCAATGATTCCTTTCAAGACAATAATTACAAAACACTTAGTGGTATTTCCAAATGATTATACATTTTACTTAAATATTTATCTTTCTCAAATTTGACTTAAAATCTATAAGTAATTAGTTATAAGCCCAGCTACCAGGCTGATGGGCGGTTTCCTTAATTTTCTATGCAGTCGACAGGTTTTAACTCCGAAATTATTCTAGTCACAGCATACTTCAAAGGTCTAAATGAAAAAAAAAAAGTTAAACGCCTTAATATCTTTGAGATTTGCAAAGATATTTGAGGATTTGCTGAGGGATTCAGTGTAGGGATGAAGAAAGTGTTTTGTTAGTAGGCAGATGAACTTGCATCTCCAATTTGAAAGAAAATATGAAATCCAAAAGCACAAAGATTATTTAGATGAGCGAGCACTGAGCAGTCGTTGTTATACCTCTGCAGCCCGTGCGTCTGAGTCCTAGTTTACAGTGGTTTGGAGGAAATATGGGAGGCTATTCTCCCCTCCTCTTCCAAGGGTAACCATGCTTTCACAAGTATAACATGCAAATGGGCACACCCTAGTTATAAGGTGTCTAAACTAAACTGAAGCTCAAACCCTCTCCTGGACAAATGCACACCCTCCGGCTACGTTTGCAAGCCTGCAGTGTCACTCTCTGTGCGGCCTGAGTGTGGGCCTCAGCAGGGTGGCTTCGAGATGCTCTGGTGTCCTGGCTGGGTCACCCTCGTAGACCTTCCTGTTTGGCCTGGCACTGGCCTGTCCCCTGCAAGGTTTCCAGGCTTCCAGTGGTCTGTTCCCACTCCCACGTCCCCAGGCTCTCTCCTGCCACATCCTTGCATCATCTGTCTCCTCTCTGCCTCACAGCCTCACAGCTCAGCTCCTGAAATCACAAAGTTCACGTTCATCACCGGAGAGGCCGGTCCCAGAAAGCCTAGCCCAAGGCTGAGGCTCGAGAGTTCCTGAATAAAGATCTAACTTGTCAACTGAATTCGACTTGGCTGACGGTCTTTGGAAATTACCTTTTGACCAATATCAAATTGTTTGCTGCCATTTGTCACCGTCCCAAGATAGCCAAATGCTGAAAAGGGGTGCTGGGTAATTTGGAATTACGGTCAATCAACAAGCAACAATGGTTCCTTTACTCTGCCCAAGGGTTAAACTAACCTGGAAAAGACAATTTCATTGACCCACATACTCTGGGTTACAATATTTAGTTTCTCTTCATTTTATTAATTTTCTATTTCTATTTACACATCAATTACCCTCTAGACCAGGGGTCTGCGAACTCTCTGTAAAAGGCCAGATAGTAAATATTTTCGGCTCTGAGGCCAGATGTCCTCCGTCACACAACTCCTCAGCATTGTCACTGGAAGCACAGACGTGTCCACACACAACAGGTAACAGGGGTATGGCTGTGGCCCAGTGGAATTTGATTTACAAACACAGGCTGCAGGCTGGATATGGCCTGCTGGCTATAGTTGGCCGACCGCTGTCTAGACTAGCCCGTAACCTTCCTGAGGGCAGGGAATGCATATTATCATCTGTGCCTCTTCAAGGCTTAGTACAGTGTGTGACACACACTGAGACATGCTTGATCCGTGGCCATTGATGGAATAACTCAATAAATGACCCCAGAGAGGCTTGAGCATTCTCTTCTTGGGGTCTCCCATAGCACCTGGCAAAGGCAGGCACACAGTAGGTCCTCAGGAAGTCCCAGGGTTGAGGGATAGACTACTGAGATGAGAGGGCTCTTCTCAACGGGGGGAGGGCTCCAGCTTGGGCATGCTTCACGTCAGCATGGCCGGGGCCTGCCCTTGACCTTGCCCTAGACCTTGCCCTCTGACTGGTCACTCTCTGCACTTGCTTTGCAGCTGGTCCTCAAAGAGGGGCAGGAAGGACCTGACCCCCCTTCCTCCATCCTTTCCTGCCCTTGCTCTTCCACTCCCTTCCACAGCCTAGTGAGTGCGGTACAGAAAAGCTCACCATGATTCTAGTTACATAAACCCTTCCAAGCTCCTCATTTCTGTGTTTGGGGCTGGGACTGAGCTGTGCTCCACGCATCAATGAGCACAAAAGAAGAAATGGTTACAGGTGTAACTCCAGCGATTATACAATACAAACCCCTCTATAGAGTGTCTTATAGACATATGCATTGCAGGAATTTCTTAATCCACAGGAACATATATGTATGTGTGTATACATATGTGCATATGCACATATATGTATCTATGTACTAGGAGATATTATTTATGTATTATATGTCCATGAGTATGTATCTAAGTACATGTATACAAAATCCCACTTTCCTCAATGGCTATAGGGCCTGAAAATTAGAGATGAAAAATAGGTGACTTTTCAGCATCCCAGGAGTCTGCTCCCTGGGCCTTACCCCTCCCTCCCTGCCACGTCTGTCCGGCTCTGCTCAGCACTCTTACAGGAGCTTCTGCTCTGGGGGGGCCCATCCTGCCTTTGCTACTTGCTGCTCTTGGGCCAGTTGAGAAGCTCTCCTAAAGCAGAAACTAACACACCATTGTAAAGCAATTCTACTCCAATAAAGATGTTAAAAAAAAAAAAAGAGAAATGAATGTGAAATAAAGAAATTTCCAGACCAAAAAAAAAAAAGACAGCATGAAGATGACATTGAGGTCAGTCCTAGATGAGGGCCCACATTTTCTTTGTGTTTGCTATAGGACAGAGTCATCTGGTCTTCAAATCTCACACATTTGGTGTGGCAGAAGCCCAGTTCCTGCCAGTTGGTCCCTGAAATGGATTTGGATGCTTTAGGTGTGCATGTGTGTATACATGTGTGTCTGTACGTGTGTATATATGTGTGTGTTTGTATATCTACACATGTGCTTGCATGTGCCTATGCTTGTATATGCCTATGTTTGTGTGCATGCCTTGTGTGTGCCGCATGTGTGTGTTTGTATGTGCATGCCTGTATTTGTGTGTACACGCATGTGTGCACATGTTTTGTGTGTGCTAGTGTATATGTGAGAGAATGCATGTGTACTCATATACATATCATATACAATTAATGAAATGCTGTCTGTAAAGCCCCTTACCACCTGCTGAGGGACAGTGGGTCCTGCTGAGTTAATTGTCTAGTGCAATCAGTTAGGGAGCTTTCGGGCTTTGGAGGTGGGGCTGGAAGAGGTGGGACAGAGGCAGGACTCAGGAGGAAGGAGAACGGTTAATACCAGCACGAGCTGATGGAGCCCTTCGTGTGTTCCGCATCACTCCCAGTTCTTCACTCGATGAACTCACCGGTCCTCCCAGCATCCTTAATAAACTAGGCACTAGTATTGCTCCCCTTTTCTAGATGAGGAAACGGAGGCACAGAGAGACTGAATGACCTAAGGTCACATGTTTGTAAGTGTGAGCTAGGATTTGGACTTGGGTACTCTGGCTCCAAAGCCTACATTCTAGCAACCGCATAGCACAGGGAGATCAGCTCTGTGCTTTGTGACCACCTAGAGGGGTGGGATAGGGAGGGCGGGAGGGAGGGAGATGCAAGAGGGCAGAGATATGGGAACATATGTATATGTATAACTGATTCACTTTGTTATAAAGCAGAAAGTAACACACCATTGTAAAGCAATCATACTCCAATAAAGATGTTAATAAAAAAAAAAAGCCTGCATTCTAAACTCTGAACCAGTGCGGCTGTGAGCTGCTTGGATGGCGGATGGGGAGCCCTGTTGGCAACCTGCAGAGGGAAAGCGGGACAGACTAGAGTTTGGGCCCCATTCAAAGCAGGTAGATGCTGCTTACCAACAATCAGTGACAGACACGCAAGAAGTCAGACCCACTGCTGCCAGGTCTTCTGATTAAAAAAAAAATCAGAAATACAGATTTGTAGGTGAGATTCCCATATCTTAAAAGTGTTTTGCAGGCCAAATAAAATACGTCCACCAGCCAAAATGGGCCACGGGCTACCATTTTGCTACTCCTAAGGATGGGGAGGATGAGGGCCAGGGTGGGAAGTGATTTGCCCCAGGCCACCTGTGCTGGATACACACCGATCCCAGGAGCCCAGCCATCCTCCCAAGAACCTGACTCAGCACCTGGCTTCGGGGGACTCTACTGTCTCTTCCCCGACAAACAGGGACCTGGGAGACGGGGGCCTCACGTGAGCTGGTGTTCCCGGTCAGCCCCAGTATGTGCTCTGTAATAAGGACACAGGAGTACAGTCTTCTGGCTGTTAGCCTACAGCACCTCCATCACAGCTCTAACAGGCTCTCATGAGAAAATTTCAGAGGGGCTTCCTACGAATCCAGAATCATCATGGAAGGATTCTTTAGCCCCAGTTCACACGGGAGCAGGAAGCAGCTTTACAGACCCGAGACTCAGTGCCTTTCTGCACCCTACTTGCCCTTGGATTACTCCCCCTACCCACCCACAGCGCTTCCTCATCACCCTACCAAGAGGACAGGTGGAGATGTCGCTGAGAAATGGACCTTGTTTTCTATTATTTCAGTCGGGAACCTGTGCCTTTGGATGTCAGCGGGCAGGAGGAAATTGCCCTGCATGGTTGGGCTCCATGAATCAGAGGGGCGCAAAGGGTACCCCAGATTGGGGCAGAGAAAGATTGAAACCCCATATGTCCCACTCTTGATCTCTTGAGCCACCTAGTAAGCTGTCTCCAGGCCGACCCAGGGACACAGAGTCAGGGGTTCTGGTCCCCTGAGCCCTTCTTGTCACCTGGTCCTGTGAGCTGAGTCCTGGAAACCGAGAGACTTGGGCTTGAACCACAGGTCTAGCCCGCAGCAGGGGTGAGCGTTGCAGACGCCTCTCTCCCCTCTTCCGTTGATGTGGGCCTGCTGACAGCCGTCCCAGAATATCCTCTCCCCACTCTTAGCCTCCCGACCTCTCCCTCCTGCTACCCCCTGCTGGTAAGTCTCAGCTTGCAGCATCCGCTGTCTCTGACCTGGCTTCACCGTTTCATTTCAGTCTCTATGGACCTCGTCACTGTTCCTCAGGACGTGTTTTCTAATCTGAGTTTTCCTAACTTTGCAGGATGAGCACTTGATACCTTGGAATGGTCCAGGCCTCAACAAAGCTATGACCCCAGAGGTGGGTGTCTTCCCTGCATCAGCCTCTCCCTCCTCTGCCTGGAGCCCCCCCTACCACCCTCCTCTGCTGTCTTTTCGGAATTAATGCAATCCCTCCTTTGTATCCACTCCCACCAAACCTGCTCTCCAGAGAGATTTGGTTTCCCCTCATTTATACCCTGTTACGAGCCAGTGGCACCTGTCCCAGGGACTGACTCTAGCTCTGGTCCCTGGACACAAAATGAACTTCAAGTCCCAGGGAGTGGGAGGGGGCTAGCAGTGGTGTGGCTGATCACCTTCTGGCTGGGTGGGCCTCAGGCCATTAGAGTAGGAGTGAAATTAAAAGCTCTAAACAGCTAAGTGAAAGCTTAGTCCTCCTGAGAATCAGCAGGCAGCCTGGGAGGCAGGGCTCTTCAGCGTTTAGCGTCAGCTGTCTGATTTGCAAGGTTGGCAGAGCTATGGCATTTGTTAGTTCATTTAACAAATATTTGTTGAGAACCAGCTATGTGCTGGCTTGGGGAATGCAGCAGAGAACAGGCTCACAAAGTCCCTGCCCTCATGGAGCTTCTATCCTAGTGGGGGAGACAGTCAATAAACCAGGTAAACAAGTAAAAATATGATTCATTAGACGGTGATAAGTGGTCCTGTGGAATGTATGTGGCACAGGAGGAGGCCAGCAGCCAGCACAGAAGTGAGAGAGGGGAGAGCAACAGGGGCTCTCCTGGAGATCAAGGGCTGGATGGCAAGGAGGCCAGATAGGGACTTGGCTTTTATTCTGAGAAGGGAGCTATTGGACGATTCTGAGCAGGGAGAGACTTCATCTGACTGATATTTTAACAGGGTCACTTTAGATGCTATAGAGAAGATATGGCAGAAGTGTAAAGATGGTTAGGAGGCTACTCCAATGATCCAAGTGGAAGATTATGGTACCTTGGACCAGGCTGGACAGTGGGGAAGGTGGAAGGGCTCAGATTATTGAGGGAGGAAGGGAAGGAAGAAAGAAAGAAAGAAAGAAAGAAAGAAAGAAAGAAAGAAAGAAAGAAAGAAAGAAAGAAAGAAAGCAAGCAAGAGAGGGAAGGAGGGAGGGAGGGAGGGAGGAAGGATGGAAGGAAGGGAGGAAGGAAGAGGGGAGGGAGGGAAGGAGGATGGAAGGAAGGAAAGAAATGGTAACTTATTATTCATAAGTATGCTGCTGTTTATTGGAGCACTTTAGCACCTTGATTTACAGCCTACTTGTATCAGTTAGCTATTGCGATAATAATGCTACATAACAAACTACCCTGGAATTCAGTGTCTAAAACAACAATCATTTACTCTCACTCTTGCTGCTGCTGTGGGTTAGCTGAGATTCTGTTGATGTAGGTTGGGCTTGACAGAGTGGCTCTAGGATGCCCTTGGCTCCAGATCTGCCCCGTAGGGCTTGGGCATGTTATTCTCATTGCAGATGCAGAAGCACAAGAGGACAAGCCCAAACGTGCAAGCATATTTCAAGTCTTTGCCCACATCATGCTCACTCTTGTCTCTTTGGAGAAGCAAGTCACATGACCAACCCCAAATTCCGGGAGTAGAGAAATCAACACCAGGAGTAGAGACATCAACAATCTAGTGGGAGCAAAACCACACAACAAAGGATATGAATGTAGGGAAGGTGAAGAATTAAGGCCAATTACTCAGACTGTCATATCACTCTTCATTGCCTCCTACCTTTCCATGAAGAATCATTTGGGATCATCAAGGGATAGGAAAGCGGCTGTTGGGACCCGAGTTCCTTTTCCGCTCTAGTTTCTTCCATCTCTTTCCCTCTCTCGGTTGTTCTTTTTCAGGGCTGTGACTTTGTGTTCCTCTGAAGAAGCATCAGTCAGCCCTCTTTGGTTGCAAGCCACAAAAAACTCGAGTAGATTTCTTCAGAAAGGGAATTGGATGAAGGGTTATTAGGCAGCTCACAAAAACTGGCAGGTAGCTAGAGAACCAGGCTGGAAAAAGAACAGATTACAGGACAGCTCTGGGGATCCGGGGAAGCTGATCGCTTCTCTCCTCCAGGCACTGATGCTGGAGGGATGGCGCTCCAGTGGGGTTTCCCATCATGGTGTCTTTGTGCTCAGAATTCAGAGTCTTGGCCCAGAGAGTCCCATTGGTGTAATGCCCACCTCTTGGCTAGGGTAGGGCAGGGCACCACAGTTTATTGCTTGCCAAGATTGCCCACAGTGAGGAAGAATAGTTTCCCAAAAGGAAGTCAGGAGGCAATTAGGAGGAAGAATTGAACGGGATGACGGAAAAAAAAAAAATCAGTGTCCTCTATGTCAGGCTTCTCGGCCAGTAGCAGAAAGAGGCTTGGAGTGCAGACAAGAGGCCAGATTCTCTTCCCTGCTCTGCCACCAACTTGCTTAGAATATCGAATTCGAGGTGGATTTATTCTTTTTTAGCAAACATTTGAATGGCACTTACAATGTTCCAGGCACTGTTCTAAGAACTTGACAAATATTAGCACAGAAGTCCCTGATATCAAGGAGTTGTTAGGGAACGCGACGACATATCTGACCTCACAGATTGGTTGTAAGGATTAAATGAACGGCACGTGTAAAACATCTAGGACAACTCTGGCATGCAGAAAATACTCAATAAATGTGGTACCTTCTCCCAACCGTCTCCTACTTCCATCCCTACAGAGAGCTCCATGAGAGAGGGGGATGCCTGAGGTTTCAGGGGCCACCCTAAGCTTCTGATGTTGACATTAGGGACAACTCCCCCTCCAATAGTACCGCCAGACTGCCCACCAGAGCCCAAGAGGAGGTATGGTGTTTTGTAAGACATGTTAAGGCATCTTCAGAGTGGACCGATAGGAGACCTCAGGCTATTTTGTTACCACCATCTTTGGTATTTCTGATGCCAGGGAAACTCTGGGTCTCATTTTCTAGGCTGTATGCACACCAGTGTGATGGCAGAAACGTTCTCTATCTGTGCTGTCCAGTGTGGTAGCTAGTAGTCACATGTGGCTACTGAGCACCTGAAAAGTGGCTAGCTTTATTGAGGAACTAAATTTATATTTACTTTTAATCATTTAAATTTAAATAGCCATTTGTGGCCAGTGGCTACCAAATGGACAGTGCAGCTAGAGTTTTTGATGCGATGGAACCACCCACGGGACCCTGGCACCTGGAATGAGGGTGGCAGGATGGAGCCTTTAGAGAAGGACCCAGCAGCTCTCTTTCCATCCTAGGAGGCAGCTCCGAAGGGCTCCTGCCTGACCATCTCTGAATCCTACCTCCTGCTCCACCCCTCCCACCCTGCTCTCCTCACTCCCCAGCAATAACCCCTGGCAGCCGACAGATGCCTTGGGCAGGAGTCATCCTACTTCAGTTGTACACTCAGGTTTCTCACAGCAAACAGACCCAGAGGTTAATGGAGGTGAGATAAATGGGAAACACTTGGAGAAAAATTAATTCATCTGGGGTTTCTGTTTCCCCCAGTGTGACTCATCCCTCCAGAGCCACCTGTCTACTGGCTGGTTTCACAGGTTGCATTTTACAAAAGAGCAAAAATTCTGTGCACACCAATACGAATATTTAGAACCACCAGATGTCAAAGCTGGAGGGAACCTTTAAGAACAGCTGGGTCAGCATCCTTATTTTGTGGGTGGGGGAACTGAGGTCTAGGATGGGCAACCTGAGAGGCTAGCTCCAGTCCTGCAGGATGGGGTGTGGAAAAGGAGGCTGTTTTTCCCTCCTGCAACTGCGCTGATGGAGCCAGAGGGTGAGCCCACAGGATCCCAAGAGACTGAGCCAGAGAAGTGTGTCCAAAGTGGGTCATCTGAGCAACGTACGGGGAGCAGAGGTGGGAGGCTCAGGGAAACAGAGGTCTGGGGGTGCTGAGGTCAGCCACAGAGATATGGACCCACATTCTGGGCAATTAGCAGAGACATCTCAAGGGCTGTCCTGGTCTGCTCTGGCTGCCATAACAAAAATACCATAGACTGGGTGGCTTGAACAACAAACAAACATTTATTTCTCATAGTTCGAGAGGTGGGATGTCCAAGATCAAGGCACCAGCAGATTTGGTGTCTGGTGAGAACCCACTTCCTTATTCCTGCTTTGTCCTCACATGGAGGAAGGGATGAGGGAGTTCTCTGGCGTAGCTTTTACCAAGCACTAATCCCACTACTGAGGGCTCCACTTTCATGACCTAATTACCCCAAAGGCCCCACCTGCTAATACTATCACATTGGGAATTGGGTTTCTACAAATGAATTTTGGGGGACACACAGTCTATATAACAAGGGCCCACAGCAAGACTTTTCTGGGTTGCTGGGGACCCATTTATTTATTTATTTTTTAAAATAAATTTATTTATTTATTTATTTATTTATTTTTGGCCACGTTGGGTCTTTGTTGCTGCACGCGGGCTTTCTCTAGTTGCGGCAGGCGGGGGCTACTCTTCGTTGCAGTGTGCGGGCTTCTCACTGCGGTGGCTTCTCTTGTTGTGGAGCACGGGGTCTAGGCACGTGGGCTTCAGTAGTTGTGGTGCACGGGCTCAGTAGTTGTGGCTTGCGGGCTCTAGAGCGCAGGCTCAGTAGCTGTGGCGCATGGGCTTAGTTGCTCCGCGGCATGTGGGATCCTCCCGGACTAGGGCTCAAACCCATGTCCCTTGCATTGGCAGGCGGATTCTTAACCCCTGCGCCACCAGGGAAGCCCCAAGGGACCCATTTCTTGAGTAGCTGAGACCCATTTTATGAACCCAAGATGGGACACAGGATAAAAAACAGAGGAACTTTGCCCCACTAACAGTGGCAGCCCCAGAACCCATTCCCAAGTCTTCTGCCTAGCCCTGCAGTGCAACCCTGACCTAGTGAAATAGGCCACATATTTTGAAACTGCTTTCCCATCTAGAGCTCTGTTTATTATTAATTATAATGTATAATTATATGGCTAATTATAATAATAGCTGTCACTTATTGAGCACGCCTTACTAAGGGCCAGGTACAGTGCTAATGTTTTCACAGGCTACCTATGTCCCTTGATTCCCATGACAACCCTATCAAGTAGACTTTCTTCTATCCATTTTACAGATGAGCAAACGGGCTTAGGACAACCAAGCAGCTGATCCCAGGTTGCATAGCAAGTGGGGGGGCAGAGCTGAAATTTGAACCTGGGTCTGTGTGATTTCACATCCTGTGCCCTTTCAAGCCTTGGGAGTGTAGCAGGACCGGCTCACTAGCTCCGTTTGACAGACTAGAAAATTGAAAGGTTGAGTGACAGTCTGGGGATACAGTGCTGGGGAGTGACACAGAGGCCGGAACCGGGACTCCTCCCTCTGAGTTCTGTGCTTCCTCCAGAGCCCATGTTTCCCCTGTCTCATATGGCCCGGGCTGGAGGTTGGTTTTTTTTGGACTTCACAATTTATTTTCTGTGGCAGGTAGGGAGCGGGGTGTCCTTCCGTGGTCTCCAGAGCCGCCTAGACAGTGAGTATTGGTCTGGGGAGTCAGGAGCACGGTCTCATTTCTGAAGGCAAACCAGTTCTTGAGCAGCGTCCCCAGCGAAATTATGGTGCCTTGTCCTTTTGGCCGGCTGGCTGTGTGTGAAGGGAGGTAGGGCTCCCGGCAGATGGCGGGGAAAAGTTAGGAGCCCCATGCAGCATCCTGGATGAAGGCTGAGGCCGGAGCCCCATGCAACATCCTGGATGAAGGCTGAGGCCGGAGCCCCATGCAACATCCTGGATGAAGGCTGAGGCCGGAGCCCCACGCAGCATCCTGGATGAAGGCTGAGGCCGGAGCCCCACGCAGCATCCTGGATGAAGGCTGAGGCCGGAGCCCCATGCAACATCCTGGATGAAGGCTGAGGCCCGCCCTGCACAGCCGAATGCCTCAGCAAAGAGCACTCCTGCCTGATGAATAGGCACACACTTCGCCTTGATGGGGGCTGGGCCCACGCAGCTGTTAATCATCTCACCTCACACCTTACACAGGAGCTCGAGTTCCCAGGGCAAGGGTTGCTGTGGCTCGAACCCTCCGAGATGCAAAGCCACCAGCGTCCTGTCCTTGCTGCTCCCCAGTGCCCCTGTGAGGACTCAGAGGGCCTCACCCGGTGGTGTGTCCCCTGCCTCCCCCACTGTATGGCTCTCACAAAGAACTCCCTCGCCTCTCCTGAGAGAGCAGCTCAGGGGTGACCCCTGGGGGGTGTCCTCTGCCCTTGGGGTTGGGGGAGAAGTGGCAAGAGGCTGAACATGCCTGGGGTAAGGGGAGGCGGGCATTCCACCGAGGCCAGAAGACTTCACTCCCTTTTCCAAAAGAATAAAGAGGTAATCTTGCCTTTTGTTTGTTTCCATTTTGTTTTGCTTTATTGTGATTAAATACACATACATAACAAAATTTACCATTAGTGACATTTAGTACATTCACATTGTTGTGCAGTTATGACCTATAGTTCCACGATATATTCATCATCTCGAAAGGAAATATCATACATATTAAGCTGTTGCTACCCATTCCCTCCTCCCCCAGCCCCTGGCAACCACCAGTTAGCTTTCTGTCTCTGCAGATTTGCCTATTCTAGACATTTCCTATAAACAGAATCACAAAATATGTGACCTTTTGCGTCTGGTTTCTTTGACTTAGCTTAATGTTTTCCAGGTTCATACACATAGCATGTGTCAGTACTTCATTCCTTTTTTATGACCAAATATTATTCCATTATGTAGACAAAGTAAATTTTATTTATCCATTCAGCTGTTGATGGACATCAGGTTATTTCCACCTTTTGACCATTATAAATAACACTGCTGTGAACACTCACATATGAGTTTTTATTAGAACCTCTGTTTTCAGTAAAAGAGACAACATTGTTTTATATGTTTGAAACAAATGTATTCAGTCCTCTGCTATTCCAATATGGTAGCCACTAGCCACATATGGATATTTAAATTTAAGTTAATTCAAATAAAATAAAAACTTCAGGTCTCCAGTTGCAATGGTCATATTCCGAGTGCTCAGTAGCCACATGTGGCTAGCAGCCACTATATTGAAAGCCAGTGTAGATATAGGACATTTCCATCATTCCAGAAAATTCTATCGGTAAGCTCTTGTCTAAAATGTACCACTAATGGCAATCCTGCCAGCCCTTCAACAGTCATTCCAACTCCTACAGTTTTTCAATAGCTCGAGCCTTCTTGATCTCTCCTTTTCCTTGGGCTGCCCTCTGAGAGCAAGGCTATTTCCCTGCCACTGTCCTTTGCGGATGAGGGAGGAGTATTTTCTCTATTTGCCTTTTTTTCTCTCTTCATTCCAAGACTGTGGAAGCTAGCGCTCTTGTTTTGTCCCCTAACTTGCATACACTGACGGAACACACTCCAGAGCTCACCATTGCGGCCACTTTGCACCCACAGCCCGGCCCTTTAACAGCAACCCTCTCAACCCTGATAGGGCCTTGGCATTGCCCATGTAACCCAGTGTGGGCAGCCATCCCAGTCTGCGAAGGCTAATGCTGTCATGTCAGCATCAAATTCTCTAAAGTCCTGTTTTTTGCGCCTTCCTGCGTTGGCCCCCCATGTCAAATCATCTCCAACAGGACATTCCATATGCATCTGCATCTGCATCTGCATGTTGGTGTCAGCTGCAGTTACCAAGCAGGGTGCCCGGTGTCCCTCTACTCTTCTGGCAGCCCGCGTGGATACCTATGTATTGCTTTTGCGGGTCCTCAGGGGAGCCCGCTGTCAACAGCGGCCTCTAGTAGAATGCCACTGTCCACTGAGGGCAAGGAAGGCTGGGGCTGGGCTTCTGGGTCTCAGCCTCTGTCCTCAGCGCCAGGACGGCTGGGGTTCAGTATGTGCTGTGGACCACTGGACTCCTGAAACAACTCAGGGTCACACCTGAGAAGGTAGTGTCTACAGGCTGGATTCAGATGCTCACAAGAGCTGATCAAGAGCTGAGAAGAGTGAAGAGCTAGCTGACCCATCGGCACGTTGGCCCGTCCTGCCTGGGCAGAAGGCATCCACCCGGATAAGCTCGCTTTAGGAGCCAGTAAGGCACAATCTAGTCCGCTTACCCTATCTGATAGATGAAGAGACAAAGACCCAGCTTGGATTGGGAGCAAGAGCTGAGGTTGAGGCCCGCAGAGCCTCGAGCAGCCCCACTGCTGCCTGATGACCACCCCGAATCATGTCACACCTTGGAGGTGCCGCTGTCACAAGCAGTCCCCACCAGTGTCACCATGAGCTGAGGTCTAGAAGCCTACCCCCACCCACCCTGCCCCCAAAAGCCATGGCTACCAGGCCCAGCCAGCCCCCCGAAAGTGGTTGGAAGAGACGCATGTCATCGGCACAGCCAGCAGGGGCAAGAAGGTCATCGTAAGGACAGACAGAGACCAGAAACATGGCGCAAGACTCCTTAATACACCTGGCTAACATGACGAGGACCCGAGGGTGTGCCTTTGCCATGCAGGAGAGGCTAAGAAGCTAAATCTGGACCAGGAGCAGGGTGACAGGCCCAGGTGGGGAGTTTACTGGTACCAGCAGGTAGAATGGGCATTACTATGTTAAAAGGATTCTCCACCTCACACTAACAGAACGACAGGAGGAATGAGAATGAGTCAGGTAAGAGGGGATTGGGGGGGGCGCTCCAGGCAGGCATGCTCAACAGCACCTTCCCAGCCGGGCCCGGGCAGCAGTCCCTACCTCCCAAACATGGCTGCCCAGTGGGTGCCGAGCCCAGGATCCTGGCCCTCCCAAGGTGACCAGTTTGTAGCAGAACCAAGCAGACAACCAGGAGACACATGATGTGTACGCGTCCAGGCTGTAGACTACCATTCCGCAGGTCTCCTGGCCAAAGGCTGCCCAGCCAGGCAGCAGTGATTTGGATAAAGACAAGGGAGATACAAGCCCCAGCCGGCAGCCTCCTCAACATCACCACCATAGTCATCCTGTAGACGTCCCTAAAACCCCAGATCACAAGAGGAACAGGAGACAAATGCGCCACTACCTGAGAATAAGTCCCCTCCGAAGACTGACTGGGGCAGGGCTGAGACAGTGTTAGCTATTTCCACCATCAGCCACTGTGGGCAGCCAGCAAGGAATAACAAATATGAGACTCCAGCCATAGGATGTGAATAACAGAGGTCGGTACTGAGTACAAATCTGCCTGTTGACAAAAATAACTAGCACTACCCGTGCAGCACAGGGCCTTTATATTTTGTTTGTAGCCACAGACTTCTCTTTTTAGTAATGACAAACATGATGTTTAAAAAGGCTTTAATTGTTTCACATCTTGTCAAGTGGAGATTTTAAAGCGTTTTAAGTCAGAAAATCTTTCCAGTCTGGGAAACTCCCCTTTGGAGCTGTGGACTGCCATATAAGAAATCTAACTACCTCAGACTGCCATGCTGTGAGGAAGCCCAGACCATATGGGGAGGCTGTGTGCAGGAGCTCTGGTTGATAGTCTTGCCTGAGCTCCCAGCAGACTACCAGCTTCAACTGCCAGCCTTTTGAATGTGCCAGCTTGAAAGTCCAGTGCAGTCAAGCCTTCAGGTGACTGCAGCCCCAGCCAATCTCTGACTTTTGCAACCCCACTTAAGTCTCCACTGAACTGTCCAGTGGAGCGCTTTCTGAAATCCTGACCCACAAAATAGTGAGCAAACAAAATGGGTATATTAAGCATCCTAAAAGAACCAACTAAACAAAACCAATCAAAACCTACCTTGATACAACTAGAGGTATTTTCAAGTTCACAAACTACATGCACTTGCTAATAAGGGTCTTCAATTTTACGATCAAGAAGGATACTGAGGCCCCAAAAGGGGGAGTGACTTGCTCAAGGACACCCTGCTCTGGACCCCAGGCTGCCTGTCCCCTGGGCTGTGAGGTTCTACTCCTGTCACCCTTTGTCCCCATTTGCTGGCCAGCTCATCAGACAGAGGCATCCACCGCTGGACCACCGTGCACCCTCTGGCCTGTGTCATTTATTTACAGAAGAACAACTCCCTCCCCTGATGGAAATATCAGTGAGCAGACCCCTCAAATCAAACCTGCCACCCCAGACCTGTGTCTGACGCGGTCCAGTTCCAGAAGAGCAGGGAGGCAGTGCAGTGGTTGATACAGGGAGGGTGATGTTTCCCTGTGGCCTGAGGGATGGAGCCTGGCTGGGTCACTGGGCCGGGCTCCTGTCAGGAGGGGAAGTGGAGGAGCAGGGCTTCACCAGCACTGCTTAGTCAAGCAAACACAAGTGGCAAACCAACCAAGCAGCAACTTGCCAGCTTCCTAGTATGGGGCAGTCCCAGGCACCCCCTGGGGGGACCCAAATGGGCTTTTAGGCATCCGGGGGTAGCACTGCCTTCTGAAAAAAGCAGATGCACTCAGGAAAGATTGACAGACCCCAGGAGGTTTGTCAAGCCCCTGGCTCTTACCAGAGGAGGGACAGGAAAAGCAGCCTTGTGGGTACGTGGCAGTGAGGGATTGGTCAAGTCTGTGCCCATGACAGGAGAGACAGAGGCCCTGTGGGCCTTTCTATGTGAAAGCAACTCCCCCAGGAAAGCTCCAGGCCTGGGGTCACAGGCCACAGGAGAAACCCAGACTGCTCTTGGTCTGGGACCAGGCTTGACTGGGCCTGTGTATCCAACCAATTCACTCTCTTCTCAGAATCCCCTTTTTCTCATTATATAATAGAGACCAAGCCAGAGATGAATGAGATGATTGGTTTTCAGCTCTTTTTTTTCAACCAGGAAATTCTTTATTCAAATGGAGTCATAACAACCAAAGCAGAAAATCTTATGAATAATAAAGCAAAAAAGAATAAAACAAAGCTGCCCTGGTTAAAGACGGTGGTAGTGGTGGTGATGGCCAGGACCCAATCACCGGGCTCCAGCCCCACCTCGACTTCTGGCTCCTGATTTCTCAGCTCTAAGTATCTATGCTATTAAAATCATATTTGCTCTTGCACTAGCTTTCTGGGGGAAATTTTGGACTTGGGCAAACCCCAGGTTTAATTTGCTGTGCTTCCTTTTAGTACTTTGTAATTTGGGGCAAGTAAAATACCTAGTTTATACTCAGTTTCTTCATCAGTAAAGTGTATCTTATAATACTTACTCTCCAGGGTTCTTAGGAGATTAAAGCGCCCCTGGCAGAGAATCTGGCATACAGTATGTGTCCCTCATGTTTGGCCAGTCTTCCCTTTGCACAGGCCAGGCATTGTGCTGGGTAGTGGGTAGTGGGTATTTAAAAATAAATAAGACAAGGCCAATAACTTCATGGAATTCGGACTAGGAACTGAAAATTCCCATACAGTTGGTTTAAGCAAATGGATATATTCAAACCTAGATGCAGAACTTCATACTTACCTTGATGGATGTTCACTTTATAGCTTTGAGCTATATCTTCTGGCTGGTTTTGAATCTTATTTCTGTCTTGAAACATAATAGCTATCTCATCTTTATCTGCAAGTGTAATCGAAATAATGCCCATATCTTCCTGGCATCATGACCAAGATGGTAAAAAGAACTAGGCCATGAGCAAAGGTCTTCCTACCAAATTGGTTCCAATATGTTCATCAACCCCACGGCTGTTTAGCCAGTTTAAAAGTTCTCTCTCCTTCCCATGCTCACTCCTATACTTATCAAATAAAAATTTTATAGTGCTGTAAAATAAATTTTTATATACACACTCATAATTTTACATGCGTGCATCGATATAATCGTTTCATACACGTTTCCAGAAGAGTCCCATTTTGTGCGGCTCTTCTCTTTCCTCTCCAATCCTCTACTTATCCACCTCCAACCCCAGCCCTTCTCTGGGTGACCTAGGTTAACAAACAGTGTGTGTTGCGTGCCCTTCTATATTTTTCTTTATATATGTATATACACACCACACACACATACACACACACATACCATACAAACACTGGATTTTTCTGACAGTGTTTTACATTAATTGGGTCCTATCTTACACACTTTTCTTTATCTTAGTTTTCTTATCATCAATAACTTGTAAAAATGACTCCTAGTCAACTGTCAGAACTCTAATATCCCTTGTTAAAGTGTTATGTAACAGACTATCAGATGAAAAACGGGCCATTATTTATTCAACTATTCCTAATTGATAGGCATTTACCTTTTTTCTGTACAAGCAATAACTATTTTTGCATCTATGTCCTTATGAACTGGCGGTTTTATTTCTATGGGATAAATGATAAGAAATGAGATTGCTCTTAATTTTAATATCTAATTTTAATAGATGTTGCCAGATCACTTTCCAAAATGGCCATAATAGTTCAGATTTCCACATCCAAGCCCAGAGTAGGTGTTCCCAGTCTTTTAATTTTTGCATACCCGGTAGGCATAAAGTGACGGCTCATTGTTACTCTAATTTACATTTCCCTGACTACTTCAGAATTTATGTGTATTTAATGTTTGTTGATCATTTAAATGTGCTCTCCTATAGATTGTCTTCTCGGTTTCTTTGCCTGTTTTTCTATCAGCTGTTTTTATGATTCCTGTCAATTTGTATGAATCCTTTACATATTATAGATTTAAGTCTATCTGCTGCATTGCAAATATTTCCCCAAATCTGTGTGTGTATTGACTTAATTTTGGGTATCTCTTGCCATTTATACATTTTAAATTGCTCTGCTATGTTCTTCCTTTAAAGCTTCTGGTTTTCTATTCACATACCTTTCTTGTTAACTTCATTCCTCAGCATTTTCTAGTTTGTCTATAGAACATTTTTTTCCATTTTCTTTTGTCATATACATTGCTAGAATAGAAACCATTGAATTTTTCATACTTATGTTCTGCCACCTTATCAAATTCTCTTATATATTTTAATAACTTTTTCTAATTAGAGTCTATTGAGTTTTCTGGAAATGTAATAGTCTCCTCAGCAAAAAAGAGAGCATTTTACCTATTATTTTCTAATGTTTATACCAATTTTCTTGGCTTACTGCAGAATAATTGAATAATCATAATGAGAGCAACCATCCTTGTCTAGTTCCTGATTTCTATTTTAAATATTTTTAGAGGTTTGACATTCGGAGTAATATTTACTTTTTTTAATATTTATATAACCTAATATTTATTTCATTGTTATATTTATTATATTTAAGTCAAGTCTTTACTATATTGTATTCATATTGAAGTAATATCCATCTTTTACTATTTTACTTAGGTTTTAATTAGAAATGATGGCAGACTTACGTCAAATGTTTTTATAAGCATTATTGATGGAATCACATAATTTTTCTTTAGTGTATTGATACTCTGGACTATGCTCAGAAATTTCCAGATATTGAGCTACTCTGCATTTCTTGAATAAACCCTACTTGCTTATAGCATGTTTTTCTTTTGCAGTATCATTAGAGTCTACTCACTAATAGTTTAGTTAGATTGTTCACATCTACAGACATATGTGACATTGGCTGATATCTTTTTAAAATAATCTTTTTTTTTTTAGTTTTTGGTATTAGAGCTATATTGTCTTCATAAAAATAAAAAAATTAAATTGAAAAATAAATCAAAAGACCTCTCCATCTTTTCATAGGACCTAGAGTATATTAACTGACATTGGAATCATCTGATCTAAATACTAAGTAAAGCCCACTGTGATCCCATTGGGCCCTGGTTATTTACTAAATCGTAGCTCTCTAATTACTTTGCTAATTCTTCTATGATAATTGCTGTTCAAGGGTTCTACTTCCTCTGGTGTCAGTTTTGGTAATTTGTGCTTGCTAGGAAATGATCCATTTCTTCTATATTTTTAAATTATTGTCCCAAAATTTATATATATTAACTTCTTGTGTTTTAATCTCTCTTGTATTTGTGTTTTTGTTTACTTTTACATTACTAATCTCTTTCATTTCTCCTTAATCAAGTTTGTGAGGATATATTTCACATTGTTGTTCTTTCCAAAGAACAATTATTTTAGATTTATTTTCCCTTTCTCTTATTTGAAATCTTTTCCTGATTCTTTAATTTCAGCTTTGTCTTTATGAGTTTCCTATTCCTAGATTTAAAAAATTTCTTTTGCTTATATGTTTTAATTTCTTGAATTCTGAAAAGTCTTACTTTTAATTTTAAATAATAAAGGCATTTAAACATATTCATTTTTATTAGTATGGCTTTTTCTAACTCATAGGTTATGTATAAAGTGTTCTTTTCACTGACTTGTACAGAATTTGTAATGTCTCTTTTGATTTCTCTCTCAATCCAATAATTTTTTAAGATTGTATATTTTAACTTCTGAGTGGTTAAGATTTTGGTCATCTTTTTATTATATATTTCTATTTTATTGGAATATCATCAGATAATGTGACCTCTGTTGTAGATCTACATAATCTCTACTTTTTAGAATATGCAAATCAGTTCTTTTGGGGAAAGAGCATGATCAATATTTTATATAGTTTGTGAACATAAAATAAGTATTATATATTCTGTAGTCAGAGCAATTATAGATTTTATATATAGTCAAGATTACTGATTTTTAAAAATTTGTCTGTGCCCATATTTAATTTAATTTATTAGATATGAAATATTCAGATGGAATTATATTGATATCTTTCTGTATTGTTAAAAAAATCAAGTTCTTACATTTCTAATAGCTTTAGCTTTATAGGTTTAGCTGATACATTGTTTTGTGTATACCTTTTATGAAATATCTTCTTCATAAATTGTGCCACTTGTGTTATGCAACGTCCCATTTTTGTCCTGATTCATGTTTAACCTTGAATTCTACTTTGTTTATTATTAAACATTGCCACTCTTGCTGTTTATTTGTTTGCATTTGCCTGGTATTCCTCTGCCCATCCCTTTGATTTGAGCCTTTCATTATCTGTTTCTTCTAAGTGTATTTATATAAGCAGTGTATAAATGTTTTTAGTTTTTAACTCTCTGACATTTAATGAGATAATTCTGTTTGTTCACATTGGTTTAATAACTTATATTCCTGCTTTTTCTTCCCTGCCATATTGCTTTACAGTTATAATTTATCTTACATTACTTTTCTCTGTCTTTATTTTCACTAATTTGATTAAATCGTTATTCATCTTATTTTTCCCCTTGTTAATTTATAGGTTCTAACAGAACTGTTAGATTTGATTAATGTTTTCCTTTACTTTCCTTTTATTCAAAATCAAACACTTTTTTCTCTTTTATTATTTGAAGCAAGATACCAACTATTTTACCAAGCAAGACATTCTATTTTCACACTGCTCCCCCTTTCTTACTATGACATGAAACCATTATAATCCCTTCACTTCCCCCTCCCCCATTTCCCTTCTCCCAACCCTGGAAGAGGCATTTGGGATACCTCTCACTTCCTTCCCCACTCACTGCCCCTGCTGATCTGGTATTGCTGAAATAGTTTAGTGCTGTTACTTCTAGATTATTGTTAGAATTTAAGATTTATTTTGCATGTTTCCATAGAATCCATTATTCTCCATTCAGAAACTTTCTCCTGTTATTTATTTAATTATTATCTTTTTGTCATGTGGTTCTTATTTTTCTTCTAGAACCCCAATACCCCAATACTTACATATTAGGTTTCATAGTTCCATCCTCCAACTCTCTGGTTTCTTGCTTTGCAATTTTTGTATTTTTGCTGTGTGCGTTAGTATCTATTATTTCCATTAGTTGCTCTCGGCCACTAATTCAGGTCTCAACGGTTGTCATCTTTTCCTTTCCTTCCCCTGTCATATTGTTCAGTGGGAAATCTACATTTTAGCTTCAGAACGTCTTTGTGTGTGTGTGTTTGCTGCTTTTGATTATCAAGAAGTGCTCTGTTTTTCTGTTCAGTCTCAGAGAAAAGGAACTTGGAGGCAGACATAGCCACAGATATAAGAGAAATTACAATACAAGAGAATAATATATGCAATTTTTTGGCAATAATTTTAAAATCTAGAAGAAATGGATGATTTCCTAGCCAGTAGATTTTCAAAGTTGACCCCAGAAGAAGTGGAACACTTGAAAAGACTAATTATCACAAAAGAGAAAGGGAAGTCATCAGAGGTCTACCATCTAGTAAATACCAGGGCCCAGGGGGATTACAGTTGGGTTTTATCTAATATTTAAGGATCAAGAGAGGAGCTTTCTTTGCCTAGGTGTGCATTTTGTCTGCTAGGTCATCTCTCTCTGGGCCCCCTGAGTGGTGTTGCAGGTGGGGCTCCCCTGGGAAGGAGACTGAGATGTGTAGTAACCTGCAGAAGGTTTATCAGTCAGTTGTCTTGGGCTCATCCCTGTAGCGGAGGGAAGGAAGCAGGATTGGGAAGAGAGAGAAGTTGGACCGTCATGCGCAGTCTCCACAGAGCCTGACTCTGAAGAACTCTGAAGTTGTGGCCCTTCAGCTATGGGCTGATGTGAGGGCGCTGGGCTTTTACATCCCTACACCAACCAGGTATTTGATGTTGTCTGCCCTGGAAAGTGGGCATGACTTTGGATGTGCCAAGGTAATTCCCAAAGAAGACTGGCTGGCAGTGGAGTGCTGTCTGCCCACGGGCCCCTCAGAAGCTCAGGGAGGAAGGGGGGAATAAGTCCTTCAATCCTATAGGTGAGTCTGGGTGGCACATTGTAGCGTCCACTACAGATGGGCTGTTATTTTCCTTTGTGGTCCCCTGAGTTTCTGGCCTGTTATTGGAATGTCACAAGAGGCATCAGTTCCCAAACTGGTGTATGGTGAAGCATTCCCCTCGCTATGGGCCATTGCTGCTTTACCGTGTAGCGGGTAAGGTGACCGTCCCTCTGAGGTATCTGTAGGACAACTCCCTGACCCCTTCTTTCCTCTCAGCTATCAGAGCATGGAGCACTCAGATCTCTTATTCAGCTCTCTCTTGACCAGGCACATGGGAACAGAGGGAAAGCAGGGGAGGGGAGGCATTTGCCCTGGAGGTGCACAGATTTCTACGGCAAGCCCCTCCCAGGACCTGCTGCTTTACCACGCTCGCTGCACTCAACGTCCTCCATCCTGGAGGAGAAAGGCCTGTGTCAGCTTCCTTGACCATGACTCCCGTGGTGCCCAGGGCTTTACATGGTCCCCAGGGGCTGTTTGACTTGGGAGAATCAAACAGATTAGAGCTGACAAGCTGCCTTCTCCTCACAATCCCTTCTTCCCCATCTTCCTCACCTTGCCCATGAGAATCATGTAAAATATTTTGTTAGCTGAGTAGCTGAAATCAACATGCTAACTAAGCAGCCAGTGGACCCAGTGAGAACTGGGCTGGAGGTGAGGGAGGAGTTTAACCAGTCACCAGACAGATCCTTAATTGTGAGCCCCCCAACCCTGGGCTAGGACCTGAGCCGACCTCGGAAAAGAACAATTAGCAAATTCCAGGAGGCAGCGCTCTCTGCGTATACTTCCATCCAAAGAGATCAATGTTTATGTATTTAAGTAAAGCCTTATGTCTTATATATGAGTGTGAGCAGGTGGAAATGTTTACTCAGCCTGAGTCCTTGGTTGCACATCTCTCTGTGATCCCGCTCTTTTGAAATTCAAACATATTCATGAGGCTGAAACAGGGAAGTTCTTTATTAAGGCAAGAAGAGGCTGTCTATAAAAAAGAACTCACAACCCCATATGTATGCTTGGAAACATATGCGTTAATGGAAGTATCCCTATCGTGGAGGAGTAAGAAGTCCTGGAAGGGCTGCCCTGGCACAAACAGTGAGGTTTAAACCCCACCAGTAGTTCTGACTGTGAAATCCCAACCCAGCCTGAGCGAAAGGAAGAAGAAAGGCAGCCGAGGAGCACGGAAGGGAGAGCCGTGGGTGCCCGGGGAGCTCTGTCTGAGCGCAGGTGTGGGAAGGAGACATACAAAAGGCAGACTCACAGCCAAGGACAAATGCTAAAGTACATTCTGGGGCGGTAAGAGTGGTGGCAGGGAAGCCTCAGTATTGAATGAGCTGAGGTTTGGAAGAAAAAAGTCAAGGACAAAAGAAAATTAATTCTTTTTTTCATTTTGCCTGGAGCCAGGAAAGTACAAATTTGGCCACTGCCTGGGGGCACTGGGGTTCTCTGCCACAGAAGACCGGGTGCCCCCCCAGGGGGGAGGTAGGCTGCACTGTGAACAGGGCACAGAGGGAGGGCACAAGGTCCCATAGCTCTTTCATTGTTTTCCTTGTGAGGGGTTTTCACGTGACCAGGAGGGATGGAGGGCTTGATGCGGGAGGCGAAGCCCAGGAAAGGTCAAGAGATGGAGAGGGCACAGCAGCTGAGGGAGGGCACGGGACGGAGGAGGGCAGACACTGAGCTCGTTGCAGGGCAGCCCCGCCAGAGCCTCGCAGACGTGGGCTCCCACGAACTCTGTTTCAAACAGGAAAACAACTTGATGGTATGACCTCGAGGAACCCACTGTCCGGGCTCTCTCAAGGCTCAGAAAGAACATGGCAGGGACGAGAACGCTCACACAATAAATGCAGCGCTGATGTTCCAAACGGAAAATCGGAACAAGTCCATTTCCAAATAGGAAACTAAAGGCCGTTGACTTCAGTGTTAACTCCTGGAAAAATCTCTAGATCCAGTCTGTTTGTAAGTGCTTAAGGAAGAATGCAGGCCAGTCAGTGAGGGCTCATGAAGAAAGGTATGCGAATAGAGGTGACAGTTTTAATAGGGTGAATCTGGTGGATCAGGGTATCTGAGCTTCAGTGAAGCATTTCTGTCTCTCCAGGTAGTCTGGTCCACAAGGGAAGACCATGTGGGCTACAGGACAGTAGGAGGGTTTGTAGAGGGTTGAAGAAGCATCCTAAAGAGTATTGGTGAGTGGCAGGGTCTCCTGCGATCTGAATGAGGATCTGCTTTCAGCCAGGCTCTGCTTTGCTTAATAGGGACACAGGTGAGCCAGTGGTTGAAAGCAGTGTTTGACTTGAATGAACTTTCCACACTTAAATCTCGGCTCAGTCACTTAGCAGATGGCTGATCAAAAAAAATGACTTTATTTCTCTTGGCCTCAGTTTCCCCATCTGTAAAACAGAAGATAATTCTACCCCTACTTACCGAATTAACTACATATACACATACATCTACATATATGTGTTTATGTTTGTATCTATGTCCACATACATGCATACATGTATATCTATATAATGTGTGTGCGTGCACATGTATATATATATTCATATAACATATGCTCAGCACAAGTGTGGAATGTTGTGCGCACTGAACAATGATCGTTGGGTGGTGGGTGTGTATCTGAGTGTACTACCACCTCTTCCTCCAGAAGGAGGGGCAGGAGCTCATGTTCTTGAAGGGCAGGTCTTGGTGGGCCCCAGGGCATGAATGCAAGAGAACATCGAGGACTTTACGAAAGGGGAAAATTTAAGGTTGGAGTAAGTCTAAAAGAAAATAGTAAATCCTGAACAGATTTGCTAAATGAGAATGGATTGCGGCACTCTGGCCAGAGGGAAATTTAGGAGTTAGTGCAGCAATTACAGCCCTCCCAGAGTTATAGGACGCACCAGAGGGTCTTTAACCAACACCCTGTAGCTGGAAGAGTAATTCACCAAGCTGAGCTGTACATCTACCGAGAATTGCTCGAGACCAAGCGGTTTTTTCTTCCAAATTAAAAAAGCAATTTACATTCCTAAATCACAAGCTACTGAGTTCTCCCCCATACCACTATGCAAATCTTACTCTATAGGCAGGTAGATTGAGACAGCAGTAAAAAAAAGAAAGAAAAAAAAAAAATCATGGTTCCATGCAAGCCCTCTTCTTCTCTCCACTTAGGACGGAGGAGAGTGCATTCCCCAGCCCCGCCCACACCCAGCCCCGCCCACACGGCTTGCAGAACCCAGCTGTGTCTGCCCTGTTCCCTCAGTCCGGTCACTTGCTGAACATCTGCTGGGTATGGGACATATTCTGGGCCCCCATACGAACTGCCAGCTCAATACGGGAAGCAGAGAGCTATCCAGTCCCAGGTGGCCAGCTGGATCCCAAGGAAGAACTAGGTGATATTAAAATAAAAGGGAAGCAATTAACAGCTGTTGAGCATCTATTGTGCAGTATGAGCTCTCTAGTGGCGATTCTCACAAAAGAAAGCCCCGTCAGTATCATGATTCTCATGTTACCAAGGCGTACACCGAGCATCAGTGAGGTGAGAGTTCTTCCAGATTCCAGCGAGAGAAACCCAACTCAAAGCAGGTTCAGCAGGCAAGGGGGGTCAGGGCAAGGGTGCTGGGGAGCTCACAGACGTCAGAAGAGCTGCACGAATCCTGGTGACTTGCAACCTGGAGCCTGGACGGAGGGCTGTGTGTTCCTGGGACACACCTTGCTCTCCCCCCACCCCTCTGGCTTTCTCATTGCTTGCACGCTCTGTCCCCGCTACCTCACTGCTCTGGCTCTCTCTGCTGGGCTCTGATTCATCCAAGTCGGTGTATGTGCCTGCTCTCTGGACCCCTCATGGTGGAACCATGATTGGCAAGTCGGTGGTGCAAGTGGAATGGGGAAGAGCCATTTTCCAAGGGTGTGTGTGCATGTGTGCGCATGTGTGTGTGTTGGGTGGGCGGGTATTGTCAAAAGAAAGGAGAGGAGAGCTAGACTGACAAAAGCCACCGATGTCACTACATGTGTCCAAAGATACCTGTAGCGTGTGGGGAAGACCCTCCCCCTCATATAGTGAAAAAAGGGGCAAAGGTGCCATATGGACACCTGGGACTTGGGTTGGGCTAATGTGATGTCTTTTAATGTGTGGTCGAATGATCACCAATGTTAGAATCACCCAGGATGTTTGGTAAAATGCAGGTTCATAGGCCTGACCTCAGCCCTACAGAGTTGGACTTCCACATCTTTCTTTTCTTTCTTTTTTTAAAATTTATTTATTTATTTATTTATGGCTGTGTTGGGTCTTCGTTTCTGTGCGAGGGCTTTCTCCAGGTGCGGTGAGCAGGGGCCACTCTTCATCGCGGTGCACGGGCCTCTCACTATCGCGGCCTCTCTTGTTGCGGAGCACGGGCTCCAGACGCGCAGGCTCAGTAGCTGTGGCTCAAGGGCTTAGTTGCTCCGCGGCATGTG
This sequence comes from Balaenoptera physalus, assembly GCF_965194825.1. Classification (NCBI taxonomy): domain Eukaryota; kingdom Metazoa; phylum Chordata; class Mammalia; order Artiodactyla; family Balaenopteridae; genus Balaenoptera; species Balaenoptera physalus. The sequence goes on from NC_138885.1 coordinate 13,750,838, forward strand.
GGATCTTCCCAGACCAGGGCTCGAACCCGTGTCCCCTGCATTGGCAGGCAGACTCTCAACCACTGCACCACCAGGGAAGCCCCCACATCTTTCTTGTCATCTAGATGGTCTTTATGTGGAGAAGAGCCCTGTGACTTTCAAATCAGGACACTTGAGGGTTCCACAGACTTCTAAGAACATTCATTTATTCCTTCTACACCTGTTGATCACCTACTACCTGCCAGGCATGGTGCTCAAAGCCACCAGATCAATGAGACATGACTCCCGACTTTGAGGTGTCTACAGAGGCCAGGAATTATAGGTGCTGAGTTTTATATCCTCCCAGAGAATCTAGTCACATATTCACACATCTAACTCTCAGTACTTGAGAATGAATGAATGGATGGATGGAGTTTGTAGGACCACTAAGCTTTCATTTACTTCCCATAAAACACAAGCATACTCTAAAGAATTTAAAGAAGCATCTAGAATGTGCAGAGAAGACTGGCAAACTCTAGAAATGTGTGTAGTGTGGCTTATCAGTTGCTGGAGGTTACTATCTTGATTGTGTGAACATTAAGAGCTCATCTGGAAAGGCTGGCCAGCTGCTGAGTCTATAGGGTGCTGTAGGGATGCACCCATCACAGGCCTTACTGCGGAGCTCTGGTTTATATTATCAACAAAACACATCGATCAGGTGCCCAACTGTCTGTTAAACAGCACATTTGATCCCCTTCTCCCTCATTCACTTGTGGCCTAGGGCTCATCATGAGGTAGAGGAGAGAGGGTTTGTAAAACCAACACATTTCATTACCCTCTTTGTCCAAAAGAAGCCAGGAGGGAGCGAGCTGGGGAGGAGAAGAGAGGGCAGCTGTCTTCCCCCAGAGCAGGGAGTGAGGCCTCTGGGGCTGGGACACAGTGTCTTCTCTTTCAACGCTACACACCGGGTGCCAGCTCCAGAAATGCAAGCCCAATCCTGTGGCTGGCGGTCCTGATAGCCGACCCTGAGGGGGCAGCCAACGTGCCCAGCCTCTCCAGTCCTTGCAGCCTATAAACAGACACCCCTGCCCCCGACCACGGGTGCCCTCTTTCGCCTCTGTCTTCCTGTCACCCAGACCCTCGTGGAGCTGCAGGAACCCACTGAGTCCTGGGTGAGAAGGTTAAAGAACCCCCGGCTGTGGCCTCTCTCTTGGGTGGAGCACCTCCTCTGGAGCACTCCAGCTTCCTGCCGCTTCCAGGCCTTTGGATTTGTAACCCGGTCTCTCAGATCCTCCCTGGTGGGAGCGGATTCTCCCAAATCCCCAGTACCTGGTGCCCCGCTCTGGCCAGTTCCCTCTCACATAAGGAAGCAGCCTCTCAAGCAGCTTGGAAGGTGTTGCCCAGCTCCGGGTTGCATCCGGGATCTTGCATCTTCTCTCTGTGGCTCGATGAGCAGTCTGCCCATCTGCCACCAGCCAGATGTCCCCCATCCACCTGGGGCCCGTCCATCCTTTGCCAGGGGCTACAGAGTATCCAGAGAATGAGAAGACAGAGGTCGTCCCTTGAGGACCCTGGAATCTCTTTGGGAGACACAGTGTAGGCACCACAATGCCCTCAGAGAACTGCACGGAGCGGTTTGGACTGCAGGTGTGCGGGACATCCAGGAGGCTGGGGGCTGGAACACCTGGTCAGGAGGAGCCTCGTGGGCGGCTGGGTGAGGGCAGGTGCTGGTGGAAGAGGATATTCCATGCGGAGGTGAGAGGGCGTAGGAGCTTGCAGGAGGGGCGTTTGCAGGCATGGGGTCACCTGGTGACACGCCACCCTCCACCTACATCTTACGCTCAGACCACGTGTATGGCTCCTGGGACTGCAGGTACTGGTTCCCACCCCCCAAGCCTTTGCCATGCGTCTCCCCCTGTCCAAATCCCCTCTTCCTCCTGGAATTCATTCACAACCTTGCAAGGGGGACTTCTCCCCAAAGGCCACAGACCAGGAGAGCATTTGCAGCCTGGACTTCACATGGCCTCTCCCTCCCTCGGCTGGGCCCTCTCCCAGGACAGACCACATCTTACCTTACTCATCCTGGACTCCCCATGCCCAACATGAGACCCAGCACACAGCAGGTTTGCCACAAATGCTGACTGGATCAGACTGAACTGCTGGCCAAGCCCGCCCAAGAGCCTCCTTCCACTGCGAATATGCCCATTCTGTCCCGATGCTGGTCCCCTCCCCTCGCTGTCCTGCATCTCCGCTCCTCCCTTCCAGCTCTGCCACTTACTCCCGGTGGTACCTGGGCCGTTTGCTTTAACTTTCTGGCCTGAGGCTCCTCCACGTCAGTCAGTTATGAAGAGATCTCCACACTGAGCGGTTCTGACGCTTACATGGCCCAGAGCCTGGCAACTTGGAGGCCCTCCGAAAGCAGCCCTTCCCTTCCCCACGCCTGGCCCCCTTCACCGGCCCCCCGTCCTGCTTCTGCAGCCTCCACCCATCTCCTTTTAGCCTGTCTTCCCTTTGCTGACACCTCTTGGTGGCCCAGGTGAGCCTTTGGGGCTGGTCCAGACCCTCAAAGCTTGCCAGACAGGAGGTTTGCATGTTTGGTTAATAGGAGAAAACACAACCCTGGCAGAGGGAAGACTAGAGTGTGCAAAGGTGAGAGGAAGGTCAGGGAGTTGGACCCCAGGGAGAAAAACACCAGCTCAGCAAGCCCCTCACCCTGTCTCTGTTCTCAGGCGCGTCTGTCACAGCTGGAGGAAGAGGGTTTGCCCCAAGCCCTATGAAACAAATGACAGTGGCTACACAGGCACTGGGTCCAATTCTGCTTTGGCCACCTACTAGGCTGTGTGAACTCTGGCAAGTTAGACTACCTCTCTGAGCCTCAGACACCCCAGGTAGAAAATGCAAATGGTGCTAGAACCATCTTCAAAGAGGGTGACACGAAGATGAAATGCAATAACGCTAGCACCATGCTTAGCATGGCTCAGGGGATGTGGGAAGCATGAAATGAATTATATAAATTAGTGAATATGTGCATTTTTACAGCTTGACCAAGCCCAAAGAACAGAAGGATCCTTAGAGTGCATGAGGCCCCAGGAAAACATTTGATTAAAAATGTGTTATAGGGCTTCCCTAGGTGGCGCAGTGGTTGAGAATCTGCCTGCCAATGCAGGGGACACGGGTTCGAGCCCTGGTCTGGGAGGATCCCACATGCCGCGGAGCAACTGAGCCCGTGAGCCACAACTGCTGAGCCTGCGTGTCTGGAGCCTGTGCTCCGCAACAAGAGAGGCCGCGATAGTGAGAGGCCCGCGCACCGCGATGAAGAGTGGCCCCCGCTTGCCACAACTAGAGAAAGCCCTCGCACAGCAACGAAGACCCAACACAGCCAAAAATAAATATAAAAATAAATAAATAAATAAAAGATTACTTAAAAAAAAAAGTGTTATAAAATCCATGTGGAGTATAATGATTTATTGATGAAGATTTAGAATAACGGGCAGAGAAGAGAAACTTAATTGTTTGTTTATTGTCCAGTCAGAGCTCATGAAGACTGTTCAGCGTCCCCAGGCTCTGTCTCTCCCTGTTCAGGCCCAGAACCATCTCTCTGTAGTCTTTACTGTCACATGCACATTCCTGGCTGATTTCCTATTTCCCACTTCAAGGAAAAGGTGGCAACACTGCTTTAACTCTCAGTGCCATGGCTTTTCGGAACCCGTATATAAACCTTTTCGTCTCTGCAGGTCCCTAATGCTATGTAGTTAATGCTGGTTTACATCGTTTCTCCCAAAGCCGCATCAGCCACTGTGCTGCCCGAGACCACTGACTTCACTGACTTTAAGCGATTATTGTGTTTTATTTACCGATGGCCACTTGGGCAAGTGTTGCCCAAGACTGCAAGGAAATGGGAGCAGTAATTCACTTTCTGGTCATGTTAAATTTGCCTCTTGGAATTTTGTAGCATTAACGTAAAACAACACATATCTTCCACCCACGGCCTAGGCTGTAATCACTGCGTCCCTAGAACGTGATAGCTCTCACTGTGGCCCAGGCGCTGGCCTTTCACACGCTGCCACCAGCATGGAGAACAGGCAGGGGAGGGTGAGGGGAGCCAGCAGACTGGTGCACGCACATAGGGGGGTCCATTCCCTCTCCGGCATGGCTTAAGATGGGCCAGGGGACCGTGGTGTCACCACACCATTGGTCATAAGAGAAGGCATCAGTTGGAAAGCTCCACTGACATTTCCCCAAAGCCTTCAGAGGAGATACGTGTGGCCATCCGTGGAGTCTGCCTGACTTGGAGCCTGGGGAAGAGGTGTAGGAGCCATCCCGGGTGCCAGAGGTGGGAGGCCCGCAGGGGGGAAGGAGGCCAGCCTCCACTCCCAGTGCCCTCAGGTGCCATAGACTGAGGCAGCACCGCGATGGAAACACACCCAGAAAGAACCAGCACGTGGGCCCACAGCGGTGGCTCAAGCCTGAGGGTCCACTGTGATAACTCAGAGGCCCCAATTCATCCTCTGTCTGGCACGAATGAGAGTTACCCCAAAGCGGCACGTCAGTTCCCTTGTAGGGGCGCAGGCCCATGCCAGCCAAGTGGAAGGACTAGCCGGCCAGCCAGCACCTGGGATCCACTCAGCGGGGCACGCTCCTGGAACCATGGCCCGGCCGTGGGGCCCCTGGATGATCCCCATGGCATGAGTCCTTGGGGGCTGCAGTTGCCTGGTAGATCCCCATGTGGGGGGTAGAGGGTCTGAGAGCACCTGCAGAAACAGGGCGAGAGGCCCTCACCAGTTTACATCTGGACCAGGGGTGCCCTGCTCAGAGGCTCTGCCCACCCTGGGGATCTCAGGTACCAGAAGGGACCTTAGAAAATTTCAAGGAGCGTGCAGCTGGAACCTGGGAACATACGGGATCTGGTCTGGGCCTGGGGTACCCTGCTTGCACACAACTCCTAGCCCCAGCTTGTCCCAGGTACCCAAGGGGGTCTCAGAGAATTTCAAGAAAAGCAGCGCAAAGTGAGGCCCCTTAAGGTGCAGGGCCAGGGCAGGGGTCTGCTTGCCTAGGCCTAAGGGAGGTACTTCCAAATAAAACACTGAATGAGATGTTACATCTAAGGTTCATGAAAAACCAAACTGCATAAGAATTTCTTTGCCCCATCCAACATTAACCTAACTGCTATGGGCCTGGCTGGCTGTACTGGGGCAGAGGGACTTGGCTTGGTAAGTGAGGACCCAGGTCCCCCAGGGAAGCCACTGTTTGAAGAGGGTAACTCAGCAGGCCGGTGCTTCTCCTTGGGCCTTGCCCTCCGGTGCCAGGGCAGGGGTGCCCAACCTGGATGCACATTGGAGTAAGCTGGTGATGCCCTGGTCCCACACCAGGCCAGTTAAACCAGAATCTCTGGGGGCTCCTGTGCTCAGAGAATGCATGAAGAAGGAACAGTGATCTGACTCCAAATCCTAGTGCCTCCACCTACAAGCTCTTTGACCTTGAACAAGTTAATTAACCTCTCTGAGATTCAGTTTCTGATTCCGTAAATGGGATAAGACTCTGCCTCTTCCGACTGTCACAAATGCAGTAATTTGAGACCGTGGACTTGGAGGTCAGGCAGGTTCTCTGTTCTTTACTAGCTGTGTGGCCTTGGGCAATTTTCTATCCTCTCCTGAACCTTCATTTCTCCAGTTTTTGAATGGGCGTTATAGTGTTACCTCCCAGGGCTGTGGAGATGGAGTAGGATAAAGTATTTTAAATACCTAACATAGTACCTGGTGCATTATTAGGAATTTTTTAAAAAGATGATTCTCTTGCCTGTAGCCCTGCCTGTAAGGAGTGGATGGTCCAAATCCCCCATCGGCTTTCAGCGGTCTCCACTGTTGCTTTCCTGTCTGCTCCCCGCCCCCAGTCCTGACAGCACACATCTCATCAATCCTTCTCTCCCCTAACCGCTCCAGTCGTATTAATCTTCCTTGTTCTTTCTTATCTCCGAGCCTTTGCTCCCGTCAGGTGCAACAGAATGATCTCCCCTCTCCTCTCTGCCAAACTAGGCTGAGCGCCTCATTCATGCCTTTGTCAAATTAAAATTTTCTCCATGGCAAAAAATACCATGAACCAAGTAAAAGGACAAACCAAGGGAATCTATTTACATATTCATATCCACGCAATAGGAACAGCTCTTACAAACTAGTGAAAAAGAATAATAACTCAATTAAAAAATAGGGGATGAACACATAAGGCAGTTTCCAAAAAGGGAAGTACAAACGGTCAATAAACATATGAAAAGCAGCTCAGACTCACTCATTATTAAAGAATGCACATCAAAACAATGAGATGCCATTTTCACAATTATATTGGCAAAATAATGATGACAATATACAGGCAGACAAGAGGATGGGGACAAAGTCAGTCATGCACTGTTAATGGGAATGTAAGCTGGTGCAGCCTCTGGGGACAGCGGTTTGACAGATTTACCGGTATTTTAAACGCTTATTCCCTTTGAGAGGGCAATGTCACGGCTAGAAGCTATTTTACAGTTGTAATTACATGTGCTCCTCTGTTCAGTCAACAAATCTGCAGTAAACTCCTGCTGTAGGCACTGTTCTTGGCATTGGGGTGCAATGAGGGGAGGGCAAAACACAGCTATGCCTGGCTTAGTTTCCTATTGCTGCTGTAACAAATTGTCATAAACCGAGTGACTTAGAACAACATGGATTTATCATCTTACAGTTATGGAGGTCAGAAGTCCTACAATCAAGGTTTCGGCAAGGCTGAGTTCCTTCCGGAGGCTCTAGCGGAGGAGCCATTTCCTTGATTCCCCAGCTTGTCGAGGCCTTGTGCGCTCCTTGGCTCATGGCCCCTCATCCTTTCTCTGACTCTGACCTTCCTGCCTTCCTCTTATGAGGACCCTGTGATTACATTTAGGCCCCATGGGGATAATCTAGGATGATCTTCCAATCCCCAGCTCTTTTTTTTTTTTTTTTTTAAGAGGAGTGGTAATGAATAACTCCTTTTTATTCCTTATTTCACAGGAAATGATTCCAGTGTTCATTAATTGTGATCTTGACTGGTGGTTTGATACATTGTATTTACTATATATACTGTACTCTATACTTTTATGTTATATTTGGTAAATATTCTTCTTTTTCTATTTTAGTGAGACATTTTTTAAGCCAGCATTAGGTTTTGTTTTTTTTTTTCCATATTACTTTTTTTTTTTCTGGTTCTATTTTATTTTATTTATTTATTTATTTATTATTTTTTTAAATCAGTCATCAATTTTATACACATCACTGTATACATGTCAATCCCAATCGCCCAATTCAGCACACCACCATCCCCACCCCCTCTGTGGCTTTCCCCCCTTGGTGTCCATACGTTTGTTCTCTGCATCTGTGTCTCAACTTCTGCCCGGCAAACCGGTTCATCTGCACAATTTTTCTAGGTTCCACATACATGCGTTAATACACAATATTTGTTTTTCTCTTTCTGACTTACTTCACTCTGTATGACAGTCTCTAGATCCATCCACATCTCAACAAATGACTCAATTTCGTTCCTTTTTATGGCTGAGTAATATTACATTGTATATATGTACCACATCTTCTTTATCCATTCATCTGTCGATGGGCATTTAGGTTGCTTCCATGACCTGGCTATTGTAAATAGTGCTACAATGAACATTGGGGTGCATGTGTCTTTTTGAATTACGGTTTTCTCTGGGTATATGCCCAGTAGTGGGATTGCTGGATCATATGGTAATTCTAATTTTAGTTTTTTAATTTAAATCACATCTGCAAAGTCCCTTTTGCTACAGAAACAAACATAATCATGGGTCCTGGGGAGTAGGATGTGGGCATCTTTGGGAGCTGTTGTTCTGTCTGCAGCACAGCCTTGTGAAGTTAATATTCTAGTGATATTTATACACAAAGATATTCATGGCAGCATTACTTGTAACAACAAATAACTTAGCAAAGAAAAGCCTAACCACTCAGTAGTGGACTAGTTCAACTGGTTTTTATACAACCACTTAATGAAATCCTAGACTGCCGAAGACCTAAACAGTAGAGCTGAGATCCATCTCCCAGACACCTTGCTGAGTGAAGAGGTGACACCAGAGCAGGATGAAGAGTAAGCTGACAACTGTGTAGAAAGAAAAGCACGTGTGCTTCTACAGGTATAGACCATATTTGAAACTATACACAAGGAACCGCTAACGGAGACCGGGATCGGGAACTAGGGTTTGAATGAGGGTGAGATTTACTCTTCATAATATATCCCATTGTAGTCCTTCCCTGTTTTACCGTTTGTGAAAATAACTTTTCAATTAAAAAAAAAATCTAACTAAGGAAAAGATAGAAACGATACCTTCCGTGTCTTACCTGCAGCTTCCATCACTTCCCCAAAGCTCTGCCCCCATCATCTTCCTCCATGACCTCCCCTCCCAGGCGCCCTGGGGCAGGAGGCAGTTGTCTGCAAACTTGAAGCATCGGATGCCCCACCCTGGGAGGACTGCTGGAGGGCCAAGGGTGCTAAGAAACTTCCGGCTGAGGCAGCGGCAGAGTGCGGAGGTGGGACCTGAAGGGAAGTAAAGGCAGGACAGGTAACAGCTAGGTATTCTCCATTTCATTCATTCATTCATTCATTCAACACATAGACGTAGGAAACCACTGTGTGCGGGGTCTGAGTCAGGGCCTGGGAGGAGAGCTTGGAGATATCCCTGGGGGATGTGCTGGAGCCCCATCTCTTAAGGTCCCCCGTCTCACTTCAGACCCACAAACATTTGTCAGCTGCCCACTCTCTGCCTGGTTCTGGGCTGGAATTTTGCCCCATGGAATGATGAAGTCAGATTTGAACGTTAGAGATGCCTTTGGGCTGCAGCGGGCCCAGAGACTGGATGGGCTGAGGATTGAGGCAGGCAGCTAACTGGAGGCTGGTTCAGGGGAGAGAGGACAAAAAGATCCAGATAAGACAGTGGCTGCCGGGGAAGAGGGAGAGCATCTGAGGATGACTTGTGACAGAACTGTAAGGACTGGGGGAAGTGCAGCGCTCGCTCCGGGAACTGTTGCCTGTCTAAGAGACTGCACAGACGACAGCATCTTCCAGCGGGAGAAGCGATCTGGTGAGAAGGTCCTGGTGTGGGATTGTGCAGGGGAGGCACACGTGGGGGCACCCAGAGGGTGGTGAAGCTGCAGCAGTCGGATGGTGAGGTGGCCCAGGCAGCAGGGGTGACATCCGGGAGGGACAGAGCAGCAGCACAGCTGGGAGGGGAGAGGCCGTGTGCACGTGTACCGCATGCTGCTCTGGCTTAGGTTGCATCAATAGAAATAGCAAGGTTTTCTAAGGTGTGTTCAGTCAAGCTCTACTGGAGAATGCGAAAACATGCACTTCACTCACCTTTTTTCTCTCCACTTTCTTCTTCATCTGCTTTGGAGGGTGCTTTGGGAGGAAGCAGATGGGGTTGGAGGGTAACCACCACCAGGGACCCCTTGGCATCGTCCCTGCTAGGGAACATGCAGCCAGTGAAGAGAGAGAGAGTGAATGTCCATTTTTAAGCCGCAGGCAGAGAGAAAGACGCCAGGGAGGAAGGCTGAAGAGGAGTCAGGGAGACAAGTGAGGTGAGACTCCAAAAAAGGTTGAGAAAATCAGGGGGAGAAATGCTTCAAAAAGTACATAGTGCATTTTGAGTTTAAAAAACATTTTTTGAAAGGAGGCAATGATTAACTCAGTCAAATACCTCCAATATCTATCTATCTATCTATCTATCTATCTATCTATCTATCTATCATCTATCTATCTATCTGTAATCCATCTACCTAGTCAGTAAATACTTAAGACATGCCTGTCAAGCACAAGGCATCACCTTAGAATCTGCAGGCAGTGCTGTTAAGGCACCGTATATTCTAGTCGGTTGAAAACTGAAACTAGCCATAAAATATTTAAATAACAGTTTAACCCTGAAGCCACAAAGGAAAAGATTGATAAATTTGACTCCACAAAAAATGAAAAGCTTTAGTACAAGGGAAAAAAATCTTCAGGACAAACTGTAAAGGTATTTGACAGACAAAAGGCTAATTTCCTTCATTTACATTGCAAGAATCACTGAGAGACAGACCCCAAAGGAGCAGATGTGAACAGGAAGTTCTTAAAAATGAAAGCTGATCTGAAAGTATTCTCCACCTAACTCATAATGAAAGAAATGTAATTCAAAACTTCATTAACCACAGCTCAGGTTGGCAAATATTAAAAGGCTCATTACTACCCAGTGCCATGAGGAGCGTGGGGAAATAGACAGCTACTTACTACTGGTACCAGTTAACTGGTACAGCTTTTTTGGAAGGTAATTTAGGACCATGTCAACATTTAAAATACATATCCCATTTGACCTAGAAATTCCATCCCCAGGAATGAGCTCTATAGGTGTCTTGCATAGACACCAAGGTGGACCGTGGCAAAGATTGCACACGACCTAATATTCATCAACTGGGGACTGGATCGATAAGTTAGGCTATGTCCAGACTGTGGAATATCATGTAGCCATTAGGAAGGATGAGCTAGAAGTGAAACCAGCTCAGTAGAGAACAGTGTGTCTCTCATTAGGACATTACACTGATAACAAGCATATATACTGTATATGGATTATACTAAATTTTAGTTTGGAAGTAGACATGTGAAACTAGTAACCATTTCTGTCTTGAGACACTATGTGATTGATTGCTCCATCAAGTGAGATAAGAAATGCAGGAGCAGGTCTTTGGGTGAAAATCATGAGTCTGTTGACTGTTGAGTTTAAAGTACAGTTGGGAGGGGGATTGAGTGGGGTTCAATATAGAAAGGAAGGCTGCTAGTGTCTAGTTTATGTTTTCAAGTACTATACGAACTTTTTTATTATGTTCATGTATTATATTTTATAATAGATAAAATATTTTATAATAGATTTTAAATAAAATTACATATTAAGACAATACTTGAGCAGTTGGCCCAAGGCCACATGTGAGAAACATCATTGAATTTTTTCCCCCCAAAATAGCCAGGACAGGAAGTCTCTCTGATCACCCCTCTGTATCATGTTGTTTCTCTATTTTGTGAAATCCTTTTGTCACTGCGTATTGTTCATAGACGCCCTTAGGAAAAGCCCCTGAAGATGCCTGAGATGTTCCCACCCACAGCTAGCCCCACCATCTTGCCTCAAGATACAGCCAGGACAGGAGTTTGTTCTGAGTAGTTTCTATTTCTTTGAAACGCCAAAACATCGATAGGGTCTTGGCCAAAGTTAGAATGAATCACTAATTTGGATAACTGTGTGTGTGTGTGTGTGTGTGTGTGTGTGTGTGTGTGTGTGTGTGTGTGTGTCCCACGGTGAGCAGCACAGCTTGATGAGTGGAAGGAACCCTGACTTAGGGACCAGGGGCTTTGGGTTCTAATCCAGCTCAGCAGTCGACCAGCTGTGTCCTGTGGCCATCACAATGCCTCTCGAGCTCCATCACCTGTCTCTAAAATGAAGGAATCCAACTGAGTCATGGTCTCTAATGATCCTCGCAGGTCAGACTTTCTGGTTTTTCTACATTTCTTTCTAGGCCTCAGCTCAGGGCTTGGTTATATATTCTTCCATTTCTCTACTTTACCTGTAGAGCCTCCTGTAGGACTGAGCCTGCAAAGGGCTGGAGTACCTAGCTTCCTGGGGTGGAGAGTTTGGGCCTTGGAGGCAGATACCCTTGGGTTTGAATCCCATTTCCGCTCCTCACCAGCTGTGTGGCCTGGAATAAGTCAATTATCTTCTCTGAGCCTTGGTTTCTCCCTCTATACAGTACTTTCAAGGTGGGGGTAGAGATTAGAGATGAACCATCTCCATCTCAGGGGCCTGGCATATAATAGGTGCTCAATAAAAAGGGAAATTCTTATACTGTCATCAGAAAGTAATGATAGGAGGACACAGGATGCCTACTTCCTTGCTTCCTTCAATCTTGTCAAATGCCCTTCCTCTGGGCGTTCATGTCCCAACCCCTCTGACCTTGTGTGTCGTGTCCTATTGAAATTGTTGATGTCTCTGTCTCATCCACTAGACTGTGAAATCCTTGGGGTCCGGAATCATGATCTCCAGTACCTGGCACAGTGCCTGGCACAGATATACCTTTGTCAAGTGAGCGTACCCACCCAGTTACCTGCCACAGGTAGGCCTGAGAGGCCTGCAGGCCTTGGAGGGGGTTTTGCCTCAGGCCCAAGCTATCCTCGGCCCACATGTTTCAGCTCCGATTGAGCTAACCTAGGAGGGTTCCTGTATGGATGGGGGCGGGGAGGGCTCTCTGGGCAAACTGATGTAAGCAGTGACCCCTCGGCCCCGTGCCTGGTGGGGATTCAGCCGTCAGCCAGGAACCTCAGGGAGAGGCAGGTCCATTCATCCAGGAGATAAAGATCCTTCAGGTGCTCCGGGGAGCATCTGGAAATGCCACTCACCAGGGAAGGAGGCTCATTTTTAATTAATTGCAGCCTCTTTTATCAATAACAGCAGGGGCCACAATCAGTATCACAGAATCGCTTTAATTGCCTCTGAGAACTCTCCACACTTCGGGTGCCCTGGGACATCCCCCTCAGCAGGCCCAGGGAGCCCCAGCGGGCCCTCCTGTTCACGTCAATTGCACAGGTCCTCAGGGGTTCCCAGAGGTCAAACCCAAGCTTCTCTCTCCCTGAAACTGCCCACTGTTTGCTAGCACAACTACCCTCCTGGGTACCCGAGCCAGGAGCCCAGGAATCAGGAGTCCACCCTCCTCTCCAGGCACTGAGGGCCCATCCCGGGCCCCTTGCGCCTGGTCCAGGCCTCGTCCTCTCTCAGCTGGGCTGCTGTGCCAGTCTCCTCACCGCTCTTGTCCCCTAAATGTCCAGCCCCGCAACTACCTCACCCAACTCCCCCTCTCTAGAGCATCTTCCCTCTGCCCTCACTCCCCTAGCTGACTTTACTCATCCTCCCAGTCCCGGGGGAACTCTTTCAGGAAGCCGCCCAGGATCTCCATCACCCCCAGAGGTTCGCCATCCTCCTCTGGGTCTCCCTGGACCCCGTATTGGATGGCCTAGTTGTCTGTTGATGGTTCTGACTCCCCAGCTGGACTGAGAACTCTTGAGGGTCTGGCTGCAGGTCGCCTCGGTCCCCATGTCCCACAACTGCCGCAGGGTCTGACACGTACAACATGCCTGCTCAGGGTATGTTGGAACAGAATTAAACCCAACGTGTTCCTAGCAGAAAGAGCCGCAGGAGAGAGACAGCTTCCGACAAGGAAAAGGTGGGCTGTCGAGTGCTGGGGGCGCCGCCTGATGCCAGCGGCCTTGGGGCTCACTGAGACCCTGGGTGAGCACCTGCTGGTGTGGGGATGTTCTCCCCTGCTCCCCTGCCTTCCCAGACCACTGGCCACCCTCAGGCAGGCCTGGGGCGAGGCAGCTCTTCAGAAATCCTTCCATCAAACCTGCCGTGGTAGCCCCCTCCTCCTGCCCAGGTTCTTTACCCTGGGGTGTGGGTATGGGAAGGGACAGGCATGGATGGGGAAGGACATGGACTTTAGGTCAGCCTTGGGTTTGGACCATGAGCCCTGCTGCATACCAGCTCGCTGGTGACCCTGGGCAAATAACCTAACCTCTCTGAGCTTCTCAGTAAAATGGGAGCTATAGAATCTCATGAGATTGTTCTGAAGAATTAACGTATTTAGAGAACCTCACACGGTACCAGGTCACAGTGAGTGCTTCTTGAATGGGAGTTTCCCAACATCCTAAGGGTGCTGACCCCCTGAACGGGCCCTTTTGAACGAACGGCTTCCGTCCAGGGTCAGCGGTAGATTGGTTGTTACTGCGCATCAGGAGGAGAGAACGAGGAGAGAGTTTCCCGGAGGCCCGGACTGGGCACAGATGAAGGGGGTGTATTGCTTCTGAGCGGTGCGCTGGATCCGGCCCTGGAGCCTGGACCAGTCTTTCCAGGTCCCGCCCCGGCGGCGCCGGGCAGAGACCGAGGCCGGCTCCTGGCGGGCTGAGCACGGCCTGCAGCGCCCCCTCGTGCCCTCAGCGAGAAGGCGGCCTCCCCAGACACAGCGGGTTTGCAGGTAAATGCCCCCCAGGCCTTGTGCCCTGAGCGGAAGCGGGGTCCAGCGGATCACGCGGAGGGGGGAGGCGGCCAGGTGATGTTTGTGGGGCAGGAGGCTTGAAACCCACGCTTCCCCGGACTGTTCTCCGGTCGCAGCCCTGCCACCGCCTGCAAAGGTCAGTCATCGCCCAGCGTTTACCGAGTTCCTGGAGCGTCGCCAAGCCCGTGGTACCAAGCACCTACTGTCCTCCACGGTGCACCCGCTGTGTTCTTCCCAGCCCCAAACAAAAAGGGGCCGAGGGCCAGAGAAGAGCTCCCATCAGCTTATGAGACGACTCCAATCAGAAAATCCAGGACAATGCCATTTTAACAGGCATTTTAACACACATGCAAATTTCATTTGCTATTTGGTGTGATTTTGAGCGCATTTAGTGGGGAGATACCATGCAGCTTTTTGGTATGTGTTCTTTAAGATGTTACCATAGAGATTTGGGGAGGTGGTAGGGAAGGGATCCCAGCCTGGCCCTTGGCCTGGGGGCGTTCAGAGCAGAGACCCCTCTGGCCCCGACATTCCTGGGCCGGGCCAGCCCATCACTCTGTGCTGATGTGTTCACTCATGGTTTCCCCCGTGAACCCTGGCCTCAGGGGTCAGGAACTGGGTCTTAAATCTTTGTGTCAGCAGCTCCCAGCACAGCGCCTCACACACAGGAGGGACAGGTAGAGGCCAGATTACAGGGGCAAATGCAAGTGTGAGGCGGTGAGGCTGGGAACAGCGTTGTGGCAGGTGGAAGGAAGAGCCGCAACGGATTAAGCACAGAGGGGGCCTCGTTAAAAAACCCCCTAAACTCTTCTGGTAGGACATTAAACCTTCGGCACTCATTCACGTATTAGAGCCCCCAAATTTGCTGGTCCTGCAGGGAACGGACTTGACCAGGAGGTGAGCGCTGGGATAAGGAGGTGCCCAGAGGGTTAGAAGGGGAGGCGGGGCACCAAGGCTCAGCGAGGGCGTGTCCAGCAGGGTGTGTGTGCGGAGGGCCACTTGCCTCTGGCATCAGCCGTACCTGGTTCAAGTCCGGCCTCTGCCTCTTGCTAGCTGTGTGAGCTTGAGCCCACAGCTCCCCATCTGTACAGCAGTCCCAGGAATTCCTACCTGGCAGATATTCCAAAGATAAGTGAGAATGTGTGCCTGGCACAGAAGGAACCCTCAATGACGGTTGCCCGACGCCTCCTAGCATTTCCAGTAAAGGCGGCGGTGCAGTCCTCCCCAGCCCAGCTTCAGATCTTTCTCCCTCGATGCCCCCGGCACCCATGCTTCCCCTGAGCCCACTCAGCTGCTGAACTTGGCTCGTGCCCTCTGAAAAAATAGGAACAATCAGATGAGAACTCCCTTGTCCCTTATCTTGCCACCACCAAATCCACCAGCTTCTGCATCTTGATTCAGATTTTCCCCTTCCTTCCTGCTATCAGAGAAGGACTATTTCCACCCCCAACAATTGCTCAGAACCCTCTAGCCCTCGTAAGGACCTGGCTCCTGAAATTGTGCCCTCCCTCCTGAATTATTAATTTCTCCCTTTCTACTGGGTCGTTCCCATCAGCTTACAAACAGGACTTCAACTTTTTATAAGAAATAAAGTCCTCCCCTGCACCCCACCTGTCTCGCTCCAGCTGCAGCCCCATTTCTGTTCACAGCCACACAGCAAAGGTATTCTCTGGACTCTGTACCCCTGTCCTCCCAGGTGCTTATGCACCAGCGACACACAGTGACACACAGAGAGACTGGGACAGAAAGTCTGAGCTCAGGAGGGGGAAGATTCTGGACCCTTTGATGATGCATATTGCACTTTTATTGTTTACTTTAAATGACAATTTCTTTTCTGCTTATAAATATATACTCATGGCAGACAACCACCAAATCAGGGAAAAATATAAAAAAGAAAAGAAAAAGCCATCACAATTCTACTGCCAAGCAGAGACATTTTGGTGTGTTTCCTTCCAATTTTTTTCCCTAAGCACACACATTTAAAAATGTATAGAAATATGTATACTGTGTGCCATGCCCTGTGATCAACAGTAGGAATAGAGCAAGACATAGCTCCTGCGCTCAGAGCAGAGAGAGGCAATGTGCTAAACTGTGCCGAGTGCCATCGTGCTGGCTGAATCCAGGTGTGTGGGACTCAGAGGAAATGGACATGAATGACCACAGCTGTTCTGAGGGACTGAATGAAATGCCTCAGGCTGGAGAGTAAACTTGGGCTTTGTGGCAAGTGGTGATTCAAAGGCTGGATGACCAGGGCCCCTTATGTCTTGGCTGGGAGTGGGGACTTCCTTGTAATGGCAATGGGTGATCTTTGAAGTGTTTGAAACAAGGAAAGTGACAAGAGCTAAGGCCACTCGGGCTGTTCTGGGTGCATGGCAAGGAAGGGGCAAGACTGAAGGGGGAGAGAACAGCGAGAGGCCAGAGCCATCATCTAGGCCACTGTCGCTATGGCTCAGGCCATGCTGGGGAGGGAGGGATAAGTGGACACACCCCAGAAGCATCTGAGGGAGAACTCAGAGGTCATTGGTGCTTGACTGAATCTGGGAGAGACATGGTAAGGAAGAAGGAGGAAGCTTGTTATTAAATTGTGGTCCTTCTGTACACACTGTTTTATAATTTCTGTACATACTTTTATAACTTCCGTACATACTTTTTTATTTTAAAATATCATGAATACTTCCTCATATTCCTAATATCCTCTGTAATGTGGTTTATAATAGTTGAATAATCTGTAATTGCAAGTTACGTATATCATTTACTTAACCAATACCCTCCTGCTGGCCATTGGCTAGTTCCAATTTCTCTTTACAAGAGAAGAAATCTCAGCTCATAGGGGGAAAGCACACTACACTTTGCTTTATTGAACTTGTCAGATACCGCCTTTTTTACCAACTGAAGTTTGTGGCAACCCTGCATTGTCAGATGATGGTTAGCATATTTAACAATAAAGTATTTTTAATTAAGGTACGTACATTGGGAGGAGGAGTCAAAATGGCAGAATAGGAGGACGTGGAGTTTGCATCTCCTCACAAGTACATCGAGAATACATCTACAAAGGGAACAGTTCTCAGAGAGCACCTGCTGAGCAACTTGGACACCTAAAAGGACCAGAATAATCCCCACGCACCTGCATAGGACGAAAGAAGGAAAAAAAGAAAAGAGGAAATGCGAAGGGACCAGCACCCCTGGTGGGGGGGGAGCTGAAGAAGAGGAGAGGTTCGCGCACTCAGAGAAGCCCCCTCAGAGCAGGGGGACCAGCTGGGAGAGAGAGGGCACTGCCTCCGTGGGCACTGGGAGGGGCGCCCATCTGAGCAGGCTCTCCCCTCCTTCAAGCCAAGGCCTCCTTCACCTGCACAGGCCCCAGTGGACCCGCACGCCACCCCTGCCAGGGCCTCCTGGGGAGTTAGCCCTGGGCGCTCCAGCTGGAGACGGGTGTCTGACAATGCTGGCGAGGGCCGGGTGCTAAAGCGAGGGGTCAGGAGAGCAGACCCAGGGAGAGGACTGCTGTTGGCTGCGCAGACGCTGACTGAAGGGACAGGAGTGAGGAGCTCCGCGGCCAGGAATGCTCCTGGAGGAAGCGTGGTCTGCCTTGGAAATGAGGCGCCATTGTTGAGGGGTGTGCAGGGGTGCGGCCACCATCACGGACTCTCTCCCCGCGTGCCAGCCCCTGCCTCCGCGGGCACTGGGAAGGGCTCCCGCCAGAACGAGCGCACCCCAGTCTGTCGCAAAATCCCACCGACCTCTGCCGCCTCGGGCATCAGAGGTGGATCCCATCGCAGTGAACACGTGCCCCCCAGTCTGTCACCGCTTCTTGCGCCTCCCACCTAAGTGAGCAAGTGTGCCCCAGTCAGTCCTGCCTTCGCCCCCTCTCACCTGGGCAGAAACAGATGCCTGAGGGTGGTGCACAAGCAGAGGTGAGGCCAGAACCAATGCTGAGCTGCAGGGGCTGTGTGACTAAGGAAGAGGAGACGAAATCTCTCTGTGCGGCTGCACAAACCGGAGACTAAACCCCCGCGATTGACTTGGGAAACCCAGTGTCTGTGGAATATCTGAACGGACAAGTGTTCCCACAACTCAGACTGGTCTAGCTTTAGCAGCTGTGGACTTTGGGGGCGAGTACACATGGGAGGTGGGCCAGGACAGAGTCTCAGCTGCCCCCATGGTGCCCACAGTGGATCCACAAACCTACCTAGAGGTCCTGGCGGGCCTCTTGGGGAGGTAGGGGTTGGCCATGGCTCACCATGGGGGCAAGGACATTGATAGCAGAGACCCCAGGAAAAATGAATATTTTTTAATTTTATTTAAAATAATTTTTATTTTTATTTTTTTTCCTGAGCCCTGTTTTATTTATTTTATTTTTATTTATTTATTTATTTTAAAAATTTATTTATTTATTTATGGCTGTGTTGCGTCTTCTTTGCTGTGCGAGGGCTTTCTCCAGTTGCGGCGAGCGGGGGACACTCTTCATCGCGGTGTGAGGGCCTCTCACTATCGCGGCCTCTCGTTGCGGAGCACAGGCTCCAGACATGTAGGCTCAGTAGTTGTGGCTCACGGGCCTAGTTGCTCCGCGGCATGTGGGATCTTCCCAGACCAGGGCTCGAACCAGTATTCCCTGCATTGGCAGGCAGATTCTCAACCACTGTGCCACCAGGGAAGCCCCTATTTTGATTTTTCTATCTATTATTTTACTTTTTTGTTGCTTTGGGTTTTTTTCTCTGCTTGTTTTTTTAGTTTGCTTTTTCTTTTTTTTCTTTTTTCTTCTGGTTTTTGTTTGTTTGATTTTTGGTTGTTTTGTTGTGTTTGCTTTTGTTTGCTTTTCTTTTTAGTTTGCTTTCTATTTTTTTTGATTTTGTTAGTTTTGTTTTTATTGTTTGTTTTGGTTTTGGGTTCTTTGGTTGTTTTCTTTGATTTTATGATTTGTTTTCTGTTGTTGTTTCTTGTTTGTGTGTTTTTTGTTTGATTTTGTTTTTGTTTGGATTTGTTTTTGTTATTTGTCTTGGGTTTTGTTTGCCTGTTTGTTTTCCTTTTGTTGTTGTTGTTGGCCATGCCATGCAGCTTGCTGGGTCTTCTTTCCCTGGCCAGGGGTCAAGCCTGAGGCTCTGGGGTGGGCACATCAAGTCCTGGCCCCAGGGAATATTAATCAGTGTGAGCTCTCCTAGAGGTCCCCATCGCAGCACCAAGACCTGGCTCCACCCAACTGCCTACAAGCTCTAGTGCTGGGTGCCTCAGGTCAAATAACCAGCAAGACAGAAACACAACCCCACCCATCGGCAGACAGGCTGTCTAAAGTCATACTAAGACCACAGACACCCCAAACACACCCCCTGATGTGGCCCTGCCCATGAGAGGGACAAGACTCAGCTCCCCCTGCCAGAGCGCAGGCACATGTCCCTCCCACCAGGAAGCCTGCACAAGCCCCTGGACCAACCTCACCCATCAGGGAGCGAACACCAGAAGCAAGAGGAACTACGACCCTGCAGACTGTGGAAAGGAGACCATAAACACAGTAAGTTAGGCAAAATGAGTTGAAGAGAAATATGTTGCAGACGAAGGAGCGAGGTATAAACCTACAAGAACAACTAAATGAAGAGGAGGTAGGCAATCTACATGAAGAAGAATTCAGAGTAATGACAATAAAGATGATCCAAGATCTCAGAAATAGAATAGAGTCATGGATGGAGAAGATACAAGAAATGTTTAATGTGGACCTAGAAGAACTAAAGAACCAAAAAACAGTGATGAACAACAGAATAACTGAAATGAAAAATACACTAGAAGAAAACGTCCCTAACATGGGAAATGAAATAATCACCCATGTTCAGGGGTCACAGAGAGTCCCATACAGGATAAACCCAAGGAGAAATATGCTGAGACATATTAATCAAACTAACAAAAATTAAATACAAAGAAAAAATATTAAAAGCAACAAGGGAAAAGCAACAAATAATATACAAGGGAAACCCAATAAGTTTATCAGCTGATTTTTTTCAGCAGAAACTCTGCAGGCCAGAAGGGAGTGGCAGAATGTATTTACAGTGATGCACGGGAAACACCTACAACCAAGATTACTCTACCCAGCAAGGATCTCATCCAGATTTGACAGAGAAATCAAAAGCTTTACAGACAAGCAAAAGCTAAGAGAATTCAGCACCACCAAACCAGCTTTACAGCACTCAAGGCAGGAAACACAAAAGAAGAAAAAGACCTACAAAAGCAATTAAGAAAATGGCAATAGGAACAGACATATTGAAATTACCTTAAATGTAAACGGATTAAATGCTCCAACGAAAAGACACAGAGTGGCTGAATGGATACAAAAACAAGACGCATATATATGCTGTCTACAGGAGACCCACTTCAGACCTAGGGACACATACAGACTGAAAGTGAGGAGATGGAAAAAGATATTCCGTGCAAGTGGAAATCAAAAGAAAGCTGGAGTAGCTATACTCATATGAGACAAAATAGACTTTAAAATAAAGACTGTTACAAGAGACAAGGAAGAACATTACATAATGATCAAGGGATCAATCCAAGAGGGAGACATAACAGTTGTAAATATTTATGCACCTGACATAGGTGCACCTCAATATATAAGGCAAATTCTAACAGCCATAAAAGGGGAAATTGACAGTAATATAATAATATTGGGAGACTTTAACACCCCACTTACACCCCACCTACAATGGATAGATCATCCAGGCAGAAAATTAATAAGGAAACACAAGCCTTAAATGACACATTAGACCAGATAGACTTAATTGCTGTTTATAAGACATTCCATCCAAAAGCAGCAGAACATACTTTCTTCTCAAGTGCACACAGAACATTCTCCAGGTTAGATCACATCATGGATCACAAATCAAGCCTCGGTAAGTTTAAGAAAATTGAAATCATATCAAGCATCTTTTCCGAACACAACACTATGAGATTAGAAATCAATTACAGGAAAAAAACTGTAAAAACACAAACACATGGAGGCTAAACAGTATGTTACTAAATAATCAATGAATCACTGAACAAATCAAAGAGGAAATCAAAAAATACCTAGAAAAAAATGACAGTGAAACACAACAATCCAAAAACTATGAGATGCAAGAAAAGCAGTTCTAAGAGGGAAGTTTATAGCAATACAATCCTACCTCAAGAAATGAGAAAACTCTCAAGTAAACAACTTATTCTTACACCTAAAGCAACTAGAGAAAGAAGAACAAACAAAACCCAAAGTTAGTAAAAGGAAAGAAATCAAACAGATCAAAGGAGAAGTGAAATAGAGATGAAGAAAACAATAGCAAAGATCAATGAAATAAAAACTGGTTCTTTGAGAAGATTAACAAAATTGATAAACCTTAAGACAGACTCATCAAGAAAAAAAAAAGGGAGAGGATTCAAATCAATAAAATTAGAAATGAAAAACAAGAAGTTACAACGGACACCACAGAAATACAAAGGATCGTAAGGGATTGCTACAAGCAACTGTACGCCGATAAAATGGACAACATAGAAGAAATGGATACAAAGTAGAAAGATACAACCTTCCAAGACTGAACGAGGAAAAAATAGAAAATATGAACAGACCAATCACAAGTACTGAAATTGAAACTGTGATTAAAAATCTTCCAACAAAAAAAGCCCAGGGCCAGATGGCTTCATAGGCAAATTCTGTCAAATATTTAGAAAAGAGTTAAAACCTATCCTTCTCAAACTCCTCCAAAAATTGCAGAGGAAGGAACACTCCCAAGCTCATTCTATGAGGCCACCATCACCCTGATACCAAAACCAGACAAAGATATTAAAAAAAAAAGGAAATAACAGGCCAATATCACTGATGAATATAGACACAAAAATCCTCAACAGAATACTAGCAAACAGAATCCAACAACACATTAAAAGGATCATACACCCTGATCAAGTGGGATTTATCCCAGGGATGCAAGGATTCTTCAGGATACACAAGTCAATCAATGTGATACACCACATTAACAAATTGGAGAATAAAAACCATATGATCATCTCAATAGATGCAGAACAAACTTCTGACAAAGTTCAATGCCCATTTATGATAAAAACTCTCCTGAGAGTGGGCTTAGAGGGAACCTACCTCAACATAATAAAGTCCATATACAGCAAACCTACAGCTAACATCATACTCAATGGTGAAAAGCTGAAAGCATTTCCTCTAAGATCAGGAACAAGACAAGGATATCCACTCTCGCCATTGTTATTCAACATAGTTTTGGAAGTCCTAGCCATGGCTATCAGAGAAGAAAAAGAAATAAAAGGAATCCAAATTGGAAAAGAAGAAGTAAGACTGTCACTGTTTGTAGATGACATGATACTATACAAAGAAAATCCTAAAGATGCTACCAGAAAACTACTAGAGCTCGTGAATGAATTTGTTAAAGTTGCAGAATACAAAATTAATACACAGAAATCTCTCACATTCCTATACACTATCAATGAAAGATCAGAAAAAGAGATTAAGGAAACAATCCCATTTACCATTGCATCAAAAAGAATAAAATACGTAGGAATAAGCCTACCTAAGGGGACAAAAGCAACTATACTCAGAAAAAAATAAGATACTGATGAAAGAAATCAAAGATGACACAAACTGATGGAGAGATATACCATATTCTTGGATTGGAAGAATCAATACTGTGAAAATGACTATACCACTGACAGCAATCTACAGATTCAATGCAATCCCTATCAAATTACCAAGGGCATTTTTCACAGAGTTAGAACAAAACCTTTTACACTTTGTATGGAAACACAAAAGATACTGAATAGTGAAAGTAATCTTGGGAAAGAAGAATGGAGCTGAAGGAATCAGGTTCTCTGTCTTCAGACTATACCACAAAGCCACAGTAATCAAAACAGGATGGTACTGGCACAAAAACAGAAATATAGATCAATGGAACAGCATAGAAAGTCCAGAGATAAACCCACACATGTATGGCCAGCTAAGATATGACAAAGGAGGCAAGAATATACAATGGAGAAAAGACAGTGTCTTCAATAAGTGGTGCTGGGAAAACTGGACAACTACATGTAAAAGAATGAAATTAGAACACTCTCTAACACCATACACAAAAATAAACTCAAAATGGGTTAAAGACCTAAATGTAAGGCCGGATACTATAAAACTCTTAGAGGAAATTGTAGGCAGAACACTCTTTGACATAAATCGCAGCAAGAGTTTTTTCAATCCACCACCTAGAGTAATGAAAATAAAAACAAAAATAAACAAATGGGACCTAATTAAACTTAAAAGCTTTTGCACAGCAAATGAAACCATAAACAAAATGAAAAGACAACCCTCAGAATGGGAGAAAATATTTGCAAACAAAGCAACTGATGAGGGATTAATCTCCAAAATATGCAAATAGCTCATGTGGCTCAATATCAGAAAAACAAACCACCCAATCCAAAAATGGGCAGAAGACCTAAATAGACATTTCTCCAAAGAAGACATATAGATGGCCAAGAAACACATGAAAAGCTGCTCAACATCACTAAATATTAGAGAAATGCAAATCAAAACTACAATGGGGTATCACCTCACACTGATCAGAATGGCCATCATCAAAAATCTATTGATACAAACAATAAATGCTGGAGAGGGTGTGGAGAAAAGGTAATCCTCCTACACTCTTGGTGGGAATGTAAATTGGTGGAGCCACTGTGGAGAACAATATGGAGGTTCCTTAAAAAACTAAAATTAGAGCTACTATATGACCCAGCAATACCACTCCTAGGCATATATCCAGAGAAAACCATAATTTGAAAGGATGTGTGCACCCTGATGTTCATTGCAGCTCTATTACAATAGCTGGGACATGGAAGCAACCTAAATGTCCATCGACAGAGAAATAGATAAAGAAGATGTGGTACATATATACAATGGAATATTAGTCAGCCATAAAAAAGAACGAATTAGTGCCACTTGCAGAGATGTGGATGGATCTAGAGACTGTCATACAGAATGAAGTAAGTCAGAAAAAGAAAAACAAATATAGTATAATATTGCTTTTATGTGGAATCTAGAAAAATGGTAGAGGTGAACTTATTTGCAAAGCAGAAATAGAGTCACAGAGGTAGAAAACAAACTTATGGTTACCAAGGGGGGAAGGGGGGATGGCATGTACTGGGAGATTGGGATTGACATATATACATAACTATGTATAAAATAGATAACTAATGAGAACCTACTGTATAGCACAGGGAACTCTACTCAGTCCTCTGTGGTGAACTAAATGGGAAGGAAATCTAAAAAAGAGTGGATATATGCATACGTATGACTTATTCACTTTGCTGCACAGCAAGATGCTAATACAACATTGTAAAGCAACTATACTCCAATAAAAATTAATTTAAAAATACACACCAAATACAAAATAAAGGTAGGTATGTACATTGTTTTTTAAACATAATGCTATTGCACACTTGATAAACTACGGTAGAGTGTAGACATAACTTTTATATGGACTGGGAAACCAAAACATTCATGTGACTTACTCTATTGTGATATTTGCTTTATTACAGTGGTCTGGAACTGAACCCACAATATCTCCGAGGTCCACCACCATATTCAAATATCTTTGAAAACCACTTAAGTCACTCATGAAGTATAGTCTTCCATATGCATAGACATGTATAGTAATGTGCATGTGTCAATATATAATGTACAGCATCTATTTAAAAAGATATGTGCAAAATAGAACTTTAGGCCACTATTTAAACTGCCATTTTTCTTTTAATTTTTCTGAAGTCAGGTAGTTGAATTTACATAAGGTAACAGTACCAGAGCAACTGTGTGACTCCACAGCAGTAAACACAATGTTCCAAAGAACTTTGATCCACTCCAGTGGGTTGGCAGGTGCCTCACTAGCCCCAGTTCTGCAACCTGCCCACCCCACCCCCAATACATGCCCTTTGCCCCTTTGCTGTCCTCCCACCAGAGGTGGAGGGAACTTCAACTGCCCAGTGACTTTGTGCTCGGCCATGTGACTTCCTTTGGCCAATGAAATGTGGGTGACGGTGTGCCACCGCTGATCCCAGGCCTTAAGAGGTATCATATGTTCCTCCTTGCTCTTTCATGCCGCTGCCTTCACAATAAGGCAAGTTCTAGAAGGATACAGGTGGAGCAGCCCTAAGCCTGACCCACAGAGAGGAGCCAAGTTCAGCTGGACCACAGCTTGCAGCAGAGCTGCCTGGTTGAGCCCAGCCCAGGTTAGCCAATGTCCAGCTGACCTGCAGATGCAGGAGTTAGCATAAATAATGTAACCTACCAAATCTTGGTGTAATCTGTTATGCAGCAATAACTAACTGATACAGTGGGCATTTCTCATCAGCCCCTTTTTCTGTTTCAAAAAGTTCAGGTCACATCTTGCCAAATTTCAACACCCTCCCACCCTGCCCTAGGAAATCCATTTTTATTTCTATTCATAGTTTCTCTCCTCTCTGACCAACACCAAGGATTTTTTAAATCGCCAATTTGATGTGCAAATAAATGATCTCCCTCTTTTTGCATTTCTTTTATTATAAGTGAGGATGAACATTTTTAAAATATATGTTTACTAGTCTATTGACTCTCTTTTGTGACTTGATGGTTTGTATTCCTGGGATTTGAAATTATTCACCTCTGATCACCCTGCCACTGAAGAAAACTGAAGAGTGTTTGAACGAATGAATTCCTTGAGTTCTGAGCCCCTCCTCAGTCTCATAGGCTTAGAACAACCCTATCAGGTGAGTGCTATTTGTGTACAATTTTAATAATGCAGTTTCCTATGTTGCAAAAATACACATTTTCTGAAAGCCTCCTGAGTCCAGCATGGTGCAAATGAAATAGTATTCAGAACTAGAAGAACTGGAGATGAGTTCTAATGACCAAAGGAAAGTCATTTTATTTCTCTCAGCCTCAGTTTTTCCATCTGTAAAATGGAGGTAATAATAAAACATCCCACTCAAGATTGCTGTGAAGAATAAATAAGGTCATGGGTCACCAGCACAAAAATAGAATGCAGCTAGCATGGTGCATACCCCACAGTAGGCCCTTAAAAAATCAGATTCTGCACTGAGTTTTCCTTCCTTTCATGGATGGGCTAAAGGGATTAAGAGAAAGGAAAGATGTCCCTGGAGTGAGAGCCATCAGGGAAGGTTTCCTAAAGGAAGTACTATTTGAGCTGGGTGTTAAAGGGTGGGGAGGATTCTGGAGTAGTGGATGGAAGAAGGGAAGATATTCTGGGTGTGGAGACATGGTAAGAACAGGCTTGGAGTCAGGAGCTGTTCTAATAAATGTTGCTGTTAGTCGGTACCCAGTATATACCAAGAGCACACAAGTTCATCCACATAAGGTAATATTTTATTTTTGTTTTTATCATCATCATCATCATCATCATCATATTCCCACTTTACAGATGGGAAGCAGAAACTCAGAGAGGTTATGTGATGTCCCCAAAGCCACACAACTGGTCATTGGTGCTGGCTTTGAATCTGATCCTAAGGCCCACCCTCTTTTAAGCAAACCATCTGTAGCAGCCATAGCGGTGCTTCTGGGTCTCTGGCTTCAAGAGAGAACCTCCTGTGCAGCTGTAGGAGTGCCCAGCTTCAGGGCAGCATCATACCAAACCCACCTCCACACCTGGGCCAAGGCCCTGCACTTCTGGGGCAGACCCCGGCCAGGGGACTGAGTTGGGAGGAGGGACTAGGGCCTGGCTACTCCTGCCCAACACGGCACTCCTCTGAGGGGCCGCCTTTGCTCCTGTCTCCCTGCAGAGCTGGCTGAGACTCTGTCAGGGCTACGTGTCAGTCTAAGACTCTCCCTCCACCTTGCATCTTTCACAGGCCTTCCTCCCAATAAACCTCTCCCGCTCCCAGCTCCATACGTGTGGGCTTCTGGAGGACCCACAGACATACCATCCTGGTCCATCCTCCCCACAAGCCTGATGCAGATGGGTGGGCCCTGGGGAGACCCAGTGCCTGGTGCAGGGGGCTCAGTGGGGCAACGTTGGGGGCGAGGGATGGCTGTGAAGGGTCTTGAAGGATCATAATAACCGAGACCAATCATTTACCACGTGCCAGGCACCATTTAATATGCTTTCTTTTAACTTACCTTTTCAATTAATCCTCACAAGAAATCTGAGGAGGAACTCTTTTTTTTTTTTTATACATGATTGATTTAAACTTCTAGATTGAGTTTTTTTCTTTTTTTCAAATTTATTTTATTTTATTTATTTATTTTTGGCTGTGTTGGGTCTTCGTTTCTGTGCGAGGGCTTTCTCCAGTTGCGGCAAGCGGGGGCCACTCTTCATCACGGTGCGCGGGCCTTTCACTGTCGCGGCCTCTTTTGTTGCGGAGCACAGGCTCCAGACGCGCAGGCTCAGCAGTTGTGGCTCACGGGCCCAGTTGCCCCGCGGCATGTGGGATCTTCCCAGACCAGGGCTTGAACCCGTGTCCCCTGCATTGGCAGGCAGATTCTCAACCACCGCGCCACCAGGGAAGCCCCAGGAGGAACTCTTACTGTCTTTATTTTACAGATGAGGAAAGCCCGGAGAGTTTCAGTAACTTGATTGTGCAGGTAAAGCCCTGCTACGTGGCAGTACCAGATCCTAACCCAGGCAGTCTGGCTGCAGAACCTCAGTTCCGAGCTGCACCTGTCCAGCTGGATGCTGGGAAACTCCCTGTGCTTGCCCTGCCAGGCGGGGAAATGATGGGAGTCTTGCACACAGGGGACCCTGCCATCTGCGTTGTGCCCAGCCACTATGCTCAGTGCTCGTGTCTCTGCTGCCGGCCTCAGACAGGGCACAGAGTCCCCAGGAAAGGGGAGCAGGAGGGAGGAGAGTTATTTCAAGTGGACGGTAGTGTCACACAGAGGTCATGCCCAACATATGGCAGCCCCAGCCGCCCAGCCTGTTCTCTGACCGTTGAGGATGCGGTCCTGCTAATTTTACCCAGTTCCTCTTCAGCCCCACCATCAGCTGCCGATCAGCCACAGCACCAGCTTGCCACACCCTGCGGCTACCTTCTGTGGTCTCTGCGGTTCTGAAGGGGTTTCCTCAGCTTAGCTCGGCCTGAGAGCTTAGCAGAGGACCCACCGGGCAGAGGTGCAGGCAGCAACTCTCCGGGCTGTGTGAATCCCCCTCTACTTCTTACTAGCTGGGTATAGTTTTATTTGGCCGTTATTGCTATAGAACAAACCACCCGCGAACCTAGTGGCTTTCAGTTGCAACCATCTGTGATTACTCATGAGTTTATGGGTCGGCTGGGCAGTGAGTCCTTCTGATATGGGCCAGGCTTGACCAGTGTCTGCTGGGCTCGCTAACGTGACTGGGGCCGCCTGTTGGCTGGCTCGCGGAGGATGGCCTCTGCTGGGGTAACTGGGTCCTTCTTTGCATGCTAACTCCTCCCCCAGCAGCTTAGCCTGGGCTTGGTTTCATATCCTGGCAGGAATTCCAAGCGAGGGAGTGGCGGAGTCACAGCCTTGGTTCCTGTTGAGAAGAGCTGCGGTCACGTTGCAAAGGCCGTGAATAGAAAGGTGGTGAATGGGGACCAGCACACCACGGTCCTGAACCTCTCAGTGACTCAATTTGCTTATTGATAAGAGGCGAATGATACCGCTTGTATCACGTGATGCCCTGGTGTGCTGTGTCCTTTTAGGGGATGGTCGGTCAGGTGCAGCCTCAAGAGGGGGCCCAGGAGAGGCGTGGGAAAACAAAGTCTATTCCACTCACAGGTCCTAGTGAGACAGAGTCACTGCAGGCTGAGAGGGAACCACCCACAGAGAGCACCAAGGGAGTGGGTCAGCCCCGCAGGCAGGGAGCTGGGACAGGGTGAGAACCCGTGGGTGAGGGCCTTTCTTGGGGGGTTGGGTAGGATACACAATCAAACAGTGCGAGGGGATTTCATCGGTGCGTTTGAACGTCATTAGGTCACAGCGACAGGAAGGGAGGAAGGGGAACTTGTGGCAGGGCCCAGCTTATCACACTGGTGCACCTGGTCACCTGGGCTGGTGCTCATGGCCTGTTTGTGGCGATGCTGAGGCAGCAGGAAGATAAGAACTTTTAAAATTTACAATACACCTTGTAAAACTTGGACCCCATGATTTTGCTTCGAAAGCTAATCTTGTAAAAGGCCTCGGATTAGATTTGCCTCTGGAGAAAACCATTCCTTTGTATGGGGGAACCTGTTTAGTGGGTGGGGATGCAGGGGTCTTTAGTCACAAAAATTAGAGTACAGTGCATAACAAGGATGTGCCTCCCATCTGAGGAAAGACTATGAAGCAATCCCAATACGAGAAGCTAAGTGCTCTGTTTAGCATTCCTTCATTCCTTCATTTGTTCAGGCAGTCATTCATTTATTCAGGGAGCCAGTCAGAAAATATTTATCATGAGTCTATTGTGTAAGAGACATTGCATAAGAGAAACCGCATGAACAAAGGACTGGATGTGATAGAGGGGAAACAAAACATTAAGGTTGCTGGAAGACCAGGTGAGATTGTCAGGGGCACATCCTTGTAAGCCGTGATGGTGAGTTTGACCCACTGCCTAAGGGAATGGGGAGCCACTGAAGGCTATAGGCAGGGAGTGGCATGGTGAGCTGTATCTTTTCTAAAGATCTCTCAGGCTGCTGCCTGCAGAACGAATAGGTGGTTGGTGGAGCACGGTGGATGGAAGAGACTAATTAGGAGAAGTTCCAAGCACCCAGGCCGCTGGGGCTGTGGCCTGGATCATCTTGGTGGCAGAGATGGAGAGGTCTGGGTGGACTGGAGAGAGGTTTGGGGGGTAGAATTAGTGAGACGTGGTGCCTGGTGGAGGCATGGCATTTGACACTCAGTTTCTGTCTTGCACCCTGGATGGAGGGAGCCATCGGCTGAGATGGGGGCAGGCTTTAGCTGCCTGACCTTCAAGGTACCCGTGTGGAGGCAGTTGGTGGACATACAGGTGGCCAGAGCTCAGGAGAGAGGTCTTCATTGGAAGTATAGGTTGGGGAATCAACAGCCAAGAGATGAAAACCAAAGCCACGGAAGGGAAATGTTGGGTGTGCTGAGCCGTGTCTCTCAGCTTCCTTGCTGTGATGGGCGGGGGGGAATGGTCCATTCTCTGCAAGGATTTTGACTCTTCTGTGCCTGTAAACTGTTGTTTGTTCCTGTGGAAAGATGTGTGTGTGTGAGAGAGAGAGACGACAGAGAGAGAGAGAGCATGCCTACTGACACATCCCTAAGGATGATGGAAGGGGTCCCCCAGGCAGCAACCAGTCCCACAGTCCATCATTCTTGGAGGAGGCAGATCCTGGGAGAGGAGATGAAGGCGGGAGAGTTGGGCCTGAGGCGCCAGGGAGGATCCTCCTCTATTTTCGTCTCTTTGTCTCCTTTCCCACCTTCCCCTGTGAGGGGCAGGGGGCTTTCACGGTACCCTCCCTTCCTGATTGCTCTGTTCAGACCTCCTGCACTTAAAACACTACAATCAAGTCAGCCAGGCTTGGCTTTTGAGAAGCTAAATGGAAAAATCTAGAAAACTATTGCTGCTTTCAACTCTATTTTCATGGCTCTCCTCTTTCTAAAGAGGTTCAGGAAGTCAGCTCTGAGGTTCAGATGGGAGAGATGACATCTTTGTTTCAGGCTGTACCTGCCCTTTCCTTCCTTTACGGGGGTGGGGGAATGTGGGTGTGGGAAACTTGCTGGGAGATAAGGAACAGGCAATAAGATTGGAGAGATAAGGAGGCTGATAAGACACATTAGTTACCATTTGCAAAATATTATATCCCAGCACCCCTCATAGGGCTTAAAATGTCCTCTTTATTCCCTGACTGACCTACCACTCCCCTGTCTCGAAGTGCCAGGAAAACCTGCATCATTAGAGAGGTTTCTGACCAATGAAAACAGCCAGCTTTCAACCCCCCCCCCGTCCCATGCCCCTCTCCCTGCCGAGGGCCAGAGAGCCCTCCCGTCCCCCTGCAGCTCTGACCTTGGTGCTGAGTATGCAGCTGCAGCCTCTGAAAGTGCGTATTGGGTCCTGGGTGGCTGGTTGAGCCCTTGAGGCAGAAAGCCCTGAGGTGTCCACTCCATCTCCCAGCCCTTCCACTGCTCGTCCTGGGCTCCACCATTTACAAGTGTCCCTGGGCCAGTCTCCCAGTGCCCTGAGGCTGAGCTCCTTACAGGTCAAGTGTGAATGGTGATGTCTCAGAGTCGCATCCCATGCATCCCACTCTCCCAGATTTCACGTTTACCTGAACCATTTACAGCACCTGGAGGGAGAGAGCGAGAGCCCCTGGGAATATATATCCCAGGGGAAGACTGCAAAGGGAGAGGGAGGCCAAATGTCTCAGAGAGGGTTAGCTGCTCTACCTTCTTGGTTTAATTCAGTCGTTCGTTGCATAAATATTTACTGAGCCCCTATAGGGGTGAATAAAACAGACAAAAGTTCCTGCATTTATGGAGCTCACATCCTAATGAGAACCAATGTTCATGCTTAATGGTACCTTTCCTATTTTCCATGCAACCCGGTGCCAACTACATGCAGCCTCTTCCTTTGCTGCCGAGCAGCTCCGGTGCTGGAGGGAGCGCCCACTGCTGTGCAGAGATGCGACATCGGATTGATTGAAAGGCTGCTCATGACAAATTCTGTCTACAGGTGAGCCTCACTTTCGGCATTGCGTTTCAGCCCCCCCTGTGCCCTCGGCCTCCCCGGCTCCGAGCTGAGACTCCACTGTCCCCCGTGCGTGGGAATGGGGTTGCAGGGAGCCTGAGGGCTCAGCGAAAGGCTGTGTGCAGGGAGTGGGCGCATCCTTAAGGGGCAGGAGGGACGAGCTAGTGATTTCAGCCGCAGCGCAGGGCGGTGCCAGGGAGCGCGTTGAGCTTTATTAGCGAGCCCGCTTCAGAGGCTGTCAGCCACCCCGGGAAGCCCCTCGGAGAGCACGGCCTCCCTTCGTGGGCTGAGTGTCTTGGCTGGGGACACCTTGGGGGCAGAGCCGCGAACGGCCTGTGGGCGGGGTCAGCTGCAGTCCACACCCGCGTCCTCACTGTGGTTGCAATTGTGAGAGCCCCAGCTGTTCTTGCTGCAGCTCCACAGGGACGATTCCGACCCTCGACACGCAACGTTGTCCAGCCAGATGGTCCCAGTGCCTGGACACAGGAAAAGCAAGGAGGGAGAGGAGCGTGGGATTAGGGTCCGAGCAGTGTGGCCCGTCTGTCCTCAGGGGCTTCCACGGGGAGCTAGACTGCCAATTTCTCCCACATGTGCCCAGGCCCACCGTGCTGACGGCTGGTCTGCTCTCTTTCGACGGCTCTGCCTCTGTTCTGCTTTCTACCCTTTGACAAAAGTCTCATCCGAGTATTTAATATGTAACCCAAGCATGATTTGAAATCGCCTCCTAGGGATCTCTAGGGTTTGTCTCTTCCTTAAATGCCTTTGTAAACAGGCCATTCACGTGTTCTAAAGCATTCACACCTTCCTCAAACCCCCTTCCTTCTGATATAATTGATTGCAGATCAGGAGCTCAGAGGAATTACTGGATTATTTGATTTTGGTAATTTACACTACAGTGTGACCATCCATATAGGCTTAATCTGTTTGAGGAAAATGTGTATTTTAAAGGAGTTTTGTAATCCAACTGGACTCAGGTTAAAAAGTAGGTATGCATTTTGGTGGGGTTGGGGGGAGGGGTAAGGGCAGAGAACAATTTGGGGTGGGAGCAGGAGAAACGGGCCTAGTGTCCCTGCCAGATCAGCTCAGAAATGGTCTCAGGCCTGGGGCTTAACTCTTCTGCTGAAAGTCTAAACCTTTTGCTGCAAGACATAGCTGAGTCTCTAGCACCCCAGGACATCTTTCCAAAACTGATTTTAGGAAGTCCCTGCTCTGATTCGTTTTCTCTTCCCTTCACACCTTCTCCTTGAAGATGATCAAGCTTGGGTGACCTAGACCTTCAGGTTCCAGAGAGCTGGGATGACCATTGTGCTTGCCTGCCCTGCATCCTTCTCTGTTCTCCCAGCTCCAGCCCCTCAGCTGTCCAGAGAGTGCCCCTCACAAACACCCTCAGACACATGGCATTCTGGCTTTCTGGCTGGACAGAAAGCAACTCGACCAAGCCTTTGCTGTCTCTTTGGGGAAGAGAGCTTTCCTTCTCCTGGGGCTGCCAAGTCTGAAGGATGTAAGCTGGGGCCCAGGGCTGCAGAACTTTTCAGTTGCTTGAACCAATCCTTTTCTTTTAACCCAACCAAGCTGAGTCACTTGCAACCAATGGTTGCCAACACCCTACCAGGGAGAGAAAGCCCACATCAGCACCTCAAGGAAAGAGGCTCCTGGCTGAGGATCGATTCACTTACCACCTCCCACATTGAAAACGGCAGTTCCCGAAGAGTAACCCAGCATGCGGCAGAAGACAGTGGCATCTGAATTGTCCCAGTCGTCATCGCAAATTGTCCCCCAGGCACCATTATAGTAAATTTCAGCCCGGCCTCGGTTCCTAGAGCCAGCAATCCGGACGGATACCATGGATTCGCCTGGATGACAAAACACACGTGGGAGAGGTGAGGGAAGCAGCCCAGGGCTTTGTGTGAATGCAGGCTCTGCCTTTTCATTTCTGGAAGTCCTATAGTTAGGGAAAAGAAGCCTCCTGCTTGGCTGCCACCACAGCTGGGAAGATCCCACGTTATGGCACCAGCACAACCAGCGGCCTCTGTGCACCTGGGCCTGCAGGTGCGAGCCCATGGGGGCAGGTCCCTCTGCAGCTGGCCTTGCAAATCCAGCACACCGTGTTTTGCCTTGTGTTGTCGATAAAAAAGGGGGAAGAAAGAAGGCAAGGAGGGAGGGAGGAAAGTGTTATCTGTGGCTCTGTGCCATGGGCAGGCTTATTCAAAGGGCAAGCCCTTAGCTTTCCCCCCAAATGAGGAATCTCTCTGAGAACCAAGGCCTCGCCCCCTAGCACACCTACAGTTTTCAAGTACAGAGTAACCTCTGAAACACACATTAAAGAGAACAGAAATAGCAATTACCTTTTTGACCTTTTTCTCCCTTTGCTCCTTGCGGCCCAGAAGATCCTATCATGAGGAGAAAAACCACACAGTTTGAAGGAAACCAAGCCAGGACCCCCTTGCCCTCCTTTGCCAGCAGTGGGGAGGAGGGGTGAGGGTCAGACTCCCTCCTTCAGCTTCGCCAGCCACCTGGCATCGTGGGGGCTGGATGTGCCATGGGCTCCCGTGGGTGAGCAAGGAGAAATGGGCCTGAGCCACAGCAGGAAGGACTTAAGCTCTATTAGAGAGGAACATTCAGGAGACATGGAGTTGGAAGTCTCTCCTGCCATCGGTCATGGAGACTGTGTGGTCCAGGGCCTGACTGGGCGTGATGCCAGCACATGGTCACCTGCCTGCCACTCGGAGTGCCCGGCCACGCCTTATTCACCTCGATGCCAGCACATGGTCACCTGCCTGCCACTCGGAGTGCCCGGCCACGCCTTATTCACCTCCGTAAGCTCCGCGCTGAGGGCGATCCCAGCAGGTCTGTGGGCTTGTCCACAGAACCACTAAACCTCTGCCCTTCTGGTTCTGAAAACTCCCAGCACCTTATGACAGGCCTCTCCTTAGAACCCTCACATCAGAAACCGAGGCCTTACCTTTCGCTCCGGGCTCTCCCTTTCGGCCGTCTGGTCCAGGTGCCCCGTTGAGGCCCACCAGGCCTGGGCTTCCCCTCTCTCCCTTCAGGCCTGCAGGGCCTGGGGAGGAGAGAGACCACCTCCATCAGATGCTCTGCTCTGCTTCCCCAGGGGGACCAAGGGCCTTGGTGTTTGGTGCATGAGTTGTCCTAATCCACCAGGTTCCCCCTCGCCCCCATGAATGGGCTGCTCGAATGTTCAGCCCGTGTGGGCAGGGCGCTGCCCTGATCCCCCAACTCCTGTGTAAACTCTGGTTGAGGACGAGTGGGTGAAAATCGCCGACAGTATTCCAAGGCTGTTGGTCCTCATTGGACGGCA
Organism: Balaenoptera physalus; assembly: GCF_965194825.1. NCBI lineage: Eukaryota > Metazoa > Chordata > Mammalia > Artiodactyla > Balaenopteridae > Balaenoptera > Balaenoptera physalus. The sequence goes on from NC_138885.1 coordinate 13,785,844, forward strand.
TAACTGTGTGGACATTCTAGCCATTCTGGGAGAATTTGCTAGAACATTTCTAGGATTCAATTTCTCCTTCAGTAAGTTAGAATAGGGATAGAATATCCAGCTCAGGTGGAAGAAAGACTGCTCAGGAGATGTGTCTGAGGAGTGTCGCTTGGGCTCCTCAGGGTAGGGCTGGCGAGAAGACTAGAAATGCCGTGGGCAGGGCGCAGTAGCCAACCACTAGCTAAGGCGGGGGCCAGCAAGGACCGTGATGATAGTCCCGTGAGAAGCCGCAGGAGGAGGGGGGCACCTTAAGGGCCAAAGGGTAGGGGGAGATGGACTGAAGCAGATGTGAGGATAGAGAGGATAGGTTGGCTGTAGATAGAGGCCATGCAACCAACCTGGGAACTGGAGAGGAAGGTCGCCCAGGTCCTCGGCGGCTGCGCGGCCTGAAGCCACCACCAGGGGCAGTTCTCCTGGCCTTCTTTACCCTCCACCCCCTCAGCCCCCACCCCTCTCTCTACACCCCTTCCCCAGGTTTGTCAGTCAAAGAGTCTGAGGCTTGAGCGATAGAGCCCTGGAGGCGGAGGCACTCTGGGGAAAGGTTACTGAGGTTACCGCCGTGATTTCAGGGTCGACAAGACCCACCCTTGGAGCACGAGCCCTTCCAGTCATCACTGTGAGAAATGAAAATGAAGCCGGCACTTTACCTGGAACTCCTGATTCTCCTTTTGTTCCTTTCTGTCCTTGAAGTCCTAAGATCAAAATACAAAAAAGGGGAGAAGATAATAAAGCTTAGATATTAGACGCTTTTAATCTTAGACAACCTCTACCTTCTGTCTGATTAATGCAGAAGGAAAGGTACATTGGTTCTCCATGATTGTTTAAAGCCTCTTCAGCAGAGCATAAAAGTAGACAGACTGCAGATAAATGGGGACGTGTGTTGGGGTGAAATAGAAATGTATTGGGTGAAAGTCTAGGTTAGATGGACAGACCCCAGACTCAGTGGCTGGCCTTCCTTGTCCAGAAATAATCTGACTTGGTGTCTAAATGCAATCCCATTCCTTTCTGTTCATTTTATTGAAAAAGAATTGAGAGATGTTTTGAAAATAAAGTTATTTTTATTTCTAAAAGGCTGTGGAGGAGACTCAGTGGCCACTAGGAGCTTTGGGGGCCCTCACCCTCAGTAGATATTCCATAGTGTCTATTGGTTTATTTCATTGTGGCCCCCAGTGTAGCTAAACGCTTATATAGCTAAAGGGTCTCACGTCCAGAAAATGGAAAAATAACCACTGCAATCATTGGGGATGATCCTATTTGTAGTTCTAATGTGAAAGGTGCTTCCTTCCTCCCTTCCTTTCCTTCTTCCTTCCTCCCATTCATCTCTTTATTCACTAACTTACATGGAAGACTCACTATCCCCAGCACCATGCTGGGTCATCATTTATTGTGGGATAATAATTTATTGGTTTAGCAACTCCATGGTCTCTCAATTTTAAGTGCAAATATTGATTTTATTTCAGAGAAACAGGACTCTCCAAGACAGTTACACAAACTTGGGGAAATTAAAGCTCTTTATTGACCATGAAGTAACAGTTACTAGAGGGTAACAGTGGGAATGCACTCCCACCAGGCTCTTGACTGGTATCCCTCCCACCACGGCAGCTCAGTCTCAACCAAGAACCCACCTATTTGATGATCACTAGAGACCACAAGGAACTCAGTTACCCTCATTGCCAATTGCCTGGGGGAAGTTCCTGCCTTCCACTTCAGTTCCTGGCTTTCCTGAGCACCTACTGTGTGCTGGTCAGTGGAGGGCAGGCGAGGGGCCTGGTAGGCCTCTTCAGGATCCCTTCTCGGAATAATGAGCAAGGAGTCCTGGCTCCGGCAGCCTTTCAGAGGGCTCATCTGAGGCCGGGCGCTGCCTGGGAGGAGGGTCAGAGGGCCGAGGAGCTAGGAGCTGCTGCTGCAAGCCTGGGCACCAAGGGAGGCGGGAAGCCCTGGAAAGATCTGAGAGGGCAACTAGTTCTGCCCCTCGTGTTTGAGATGAGGCCCAGATTGAGGCTCAGAGTGCATCTTCTAAAAGCTGGAGGGACCTTCGAGGTTGGCCCTGGCAGACAGGCCCCAGCTCACCCCGCGCCGGCTGTGCCCACTCCGGTCCCTCCGTTTGGAAAGCCTCACCGCTTTGGTCCCCTGGGGAACGGGATCAAGGCTGTGAAAGCTGCTAAGATGCTAGATGTTGCCGACCCTGAAGCTTTCTCTGGCCTCGCCCGTGGCTGACGCACTTCCTCCCAAGGCAGCACGGGGGCCAGAGTCAGAGAGCCTGGGCTTGCGTCTGCCTCTGTGACCTGGAGCCAGGCTCCCTCTCCCTTAGCCTCACCTTTCTCCTCTGAGCCTCTGGCTGTCTCGGGGCGGTTGTCAGACTGAAATGAAGTTGTCTGTGTCAAGCACTAAACCTCGTGTCTGACGAACGGTGCCACAAGGACCCCGGGACTCTGTCGGCACGTGTCTGTCTCTCCTCCAGCGGAGAGCGCCTGGGACACTGGGGCTGAAGCCCCCACAGGAGCTCCAGGCTTGCTGCCCAGCAAGCCCCCCCAGATGTTTGCCGTTGACCTCAGGTGGCCCAGCACGGGCAGTAGATGTGTCCTCTCTGCTTACCTGCACCTGAATTGCAGGTGTCAAGATGAGGGAGGAGAAACCACATTCAGAAACATGTCTTTGGTTATTAAATAGAAAAACGGTTCATATCTAGACTCTTGACCGTCTCTGTCACATCCTAAAGGGTGTCATATTGCACAGATCTCTACCTTAAGAGCCTGTCCCTAGACGCAAGGTTGAGGGACACCTGGCACCGTGATCTCCCCTTATTGCCTCCCCGCCACTGAAGAAGTCTCCAGAGCACCGAGCAACAAATGTCCTATACAGACAAGAGTCCTAGGGGAGCCCCTGTTCACTAGGTCCATGGTCCCCGAGGCCTGACCCTTCCACCTCGTTTCTCACACCCTCCCTCCCAGCCCCACACCTCTTGGGGACTCAACATCCGCTGCTGCTGGCACTGCACTGGGCACCACACCAGGAGCTTCACATACGTCTCTCAGCTTCCCAGCGAGGTCGTGCCATTTCCCTCTTTACGGAGGAGGAAGTCCACACTCAGAGACGCTAGGCGATTTATCCCAGGTCACACAGGGAGGGAGTGGTGACGTCGGGGTTAGGACCCAGGGTTGGCCCCCCACTGGGCACTGTGGGTGCCTGTGTCCCACCAGCATGCCCGCTCACTCCTTCCTGGAGTTTCACGTGGGCTCTCCACCTGGTTCCGAAGACTCCCAGTGGCCTTAGGCCATCCCTTACTCCTAAGTAAGTCGTCAAACTAGAGTGAGCGTCAGAATCACCTGCACAGGGTTTGTTAAAAACAACTTGCTAAGTGTCCCCCCTTCCCGGGGTTCCTGATTCACGGCATCTGGGCTGGGAATCTGAGACGCTGCATTTTTAACAAGTTTCTGGGTATTTCTGACGCTGCTGGCCCAGGGACCATGGTTTGAGTAACCACCGCCCTAAACACATCTCACTCAATCTTCGGGGACCAGCTCACAGCCCGCGTCCTCCAAGCAGCCCTCCTGTCTCTGAGGAACTCACGGCCCCTCCCCTGTCTGAGCTCTCCCGTAACCCACTGGCCCTTGATAAAATGCCCTCTGAGATGTGTATAATAGGTGTAGGTTTATGTCTTCAAAACTCCCCTCTTCAAGGGAAGGAAACTGGAATTGAGTTTTGTGTGATTTTTTTGGGTGTGATTTCTCTCCAGGACTAGACTCTGAGAGAGGCTCACGGAGTGGCTATGCATGGATCCAGGGACCAGTAATGACTTCACTATAAATCAAAGCGGCACCCTGATTGGATCAGGGAGAAGGGGAAATGGCTGAAAAATAGAATTCAGAAGTACATGTTGTAAACCTACACTGGAAGGAATGAATGCTGGGTTTGTCTCCTTAACCACAAGCAAACTGGGGTTCCCTGGGGGTCACAGACTCATCACGCTGAAAAGGCTCAAAATATTTATTTGCAAGGTGCTTCTTTATAGAAACAATTTTCCCCCAAGAAAATAGTTTAGTTAGAAAGCACATGCCTTCCTGTTGTTTTGTGTTCAGCTGCCGCTATGCCTAAAATCTTAGAATGTCCCTGCTTGAAGGGAAAATTGTCTGTTTCAAACCCAGAGTGCTGGCAAATTGGCAGGGACCTGAGCATTATTCTAGAACTCTCCCCACACTCCACAGAGGAGGAAACCAAGGCTCTGGAGGTCATGTACCAACCCATCATCACCTAGCTAGTTGGCAAGTCCAAGCTGATGCACAGGCCTCCTGACTCTGATTTAATGTAGAAATTTCCAGCACATTAGGAAACTTCCTTAAATACCATCCCAACTTACAGGCTAAGTGAAGCCTGGCAAATTTTGGGTTAATTTAACACCTAACAAATTGAGCTGTATAACAAGAAGTAAGATGGTAGGTAGGGGACCCAAAATTGGGACGCATGTAGACTTCTTCAGATGTCTCTAAGAAACTTAGAGGAAAACAAGGAAAACTCTAAGTGACAATTTAGTAATATGAGTTGGTAGAATTTAATAAATTCTTAGACTGAGTCAATACTTAGACATGGGGAATGAAATCAACTGAGAAATTATATTCATGATATAGGGCTTAATTGCTATTATGGATTATTCTTTGTTACTTATCTTTAAAGTAAAACACGTCTTAAAATACAGATGAGAAACTAGATTTCAAGTTATTTGCACTTTGGCTTTGCCTCAAGAGAAACATAAAAGGGCATAGAAAATTCAGATTCTTGTTATATTTTAGACATGAAGATTGTTGAGATGCAGAAATTTTGATCAGATTGGTATTTTGGGGCTTCAATGTTTTGGCTGCGTCTAACTTCATTTCGTGAGGTGAGGTGGTAGAAAGAGGAATGCCACGATCACAAGTTGAAGTGAGCCCTTCCTTATTTCCAAACAAACTTTCCTTTTCAAAATGGCCAAAGGATTTAGAGCTAAAATTCGTTTTGTTGTGGATTTTTTTTTTTTTTTGCAATTTTTTTCCCCAAAGTCAAATGATTTTGCAATCGTTTGAAAGATCAAAGGTTAGAAAAAACTAAGTTTTGGGGGTTTGATAAAACCCTGTTTTATGAATGGTGAAGGAAACTACCATTACAGAAAGTTCTTCTCGGTGATAATGTTCTACTTAAATAGACTATGCAGTCTATCTTCCCAACAGAATGGAAGGAGTCTCCTCTTCGCCATCTTTATCTTTAATCTTTCTCAAGGGGTGTGAACGTGGGGAAATGTTCCACCGGAATGGGTTGGAGTGTGGTTAGTGAGCGTTCACAACAGCAGGAAGATTTGGTGACTAAGCTAGGATTTACCCATCTACTGTGGGGTGAGAGGTGCGGGCAATTCTGATTTCCCTGAGTCCTATACTCTATGTTATTCTACACAACAAAATTTAGAAAAGCACAATTTTGGAATCAGACTTTGGGATTAACTCCTGGGCTCAGTGTATATTAACTGTGAGACCCTGCGGAAAGGTTTTACCTTCTGGAAGCCTTTGCTTCCTCAGTTGTAAGGTAGGGATGACGAAACTCAGCTGTGTGGATGAACTAAGATCACGGGAGGAAAGGCCCAAACACAGTGCCTGGCTTGGAAGCATCATTAGTACTAAACAGCCCTCTTACTTTTGGTAATTAATGCACAATAACGAGATCTAGCTGTTACCTAGGCTGAGCCAAGGCGCCAGAATTTCTCTGTTTTCATCCCATACTGCTAGATAGTCTCCTGTGAGATTAATGATTTTATTTACAAAATGGGAAACACATCAGTTTGAAAAACTGGCTTGATATAATCAAAAGTGAACCAACACGTCAGTACCTCTAGTTTGGGGAATACCAACATCCTGATATTGACAAGTGTGCATTGTCTACCATGATGAGATGGTCTGGCTCCCACTCACCACCCACTTCTTCCTTCTCCCACTTCAGAATCTGACCTTTCCAAAAGTTCATTAACCTCTGACTTCAGGATGAAATACAGCCCTGGTTACAACTAGCCAGTTTCTGGTCCTAAGGGAATTCCCTCCTGAGATGTCTATGTAGACCATCAGCTACTTGATCAAGACAAACGTTTGGGTTTGAGCGGGAAACATATGCAATTTGGAATTTGCTGTAATCATCACACGCCCCAAATTGAAACTATAATTCACCATGTTTACTTGGGCAGCCGGAATTAAGGAATAACCCTTAGAATTTGCCTGGTTGGTATTTACCACTAGGCCTGATTGATGGAGGTTCCCATAAACGTGCTCACCAAATACGCAGGGACTCTATAATGGAGTTAAAGTGATTCCCAGACAGTTGGCCAAAGGTGTCTGTAGGATCTTAGGTAAATAACAAAGAGCCATAACAGGGCCTGAGAGCTCCATGTTTCCTTCTAAGAGTGGAAGAAGCTGCTGCAGCTTCTGCCCTGATCCTTCCGGGACTTGGGTACAGGGAGAAGGTGCGCTCATCGGAGTGCCCTGATGGGGGTGGGGGAGGGCTCAGGCTGCCCGCAGAGGAAGGCAGCATCACAGAGTATGATGGATGAGGCCCCAAGCTTTGCGTCAGCCAGGCCTGGGTTCCAACCCTGGCTGCATCTCCTACTGTGAAGCAGCACTAACAAGAGTGTTTTTTTCCATTGGGCTGTCATGAAAATGCTCGTTGTCAGGAGCTGCTCTTATTATGCAAACCCTCCCAGGATGCATAGCGCAGGCAAGATTCTCCACCTTCAGTGGGAGACACAGGCTTAGGGGCCTGGGGAGTGGGTGCAGCGCCCCTTGTGGGTAAAATCATGTTTTGTCACCCATACTCTTGCTTAGTCAAGAATCACTAGTCCGGCAGTGGTGGGGTCGGGTGGCGGGGCTCCCAGTTTATAACTGAGGGAGAAGAGCCAACATATCCATGAAGCCAAGCAGAAAACTCAGTGGTAAGACAGCCTCAGGCCTCAGAGCCAGGCACCCTAAGATCTGGAGTCAGGGAAGATGGAAGCATAAAATCAGAGAGAGGCAGCCAGTTAATCGGGGTCACCTGACCACCACACCCAGATGGAACCTTCTGGAAGGCGAGACTTGCTGGTGGCCTTCGGGTGGCATTTATATGGCATCAGGTAGCAGAGCCCCTGCCTGCACTGACCCACCATCTGTGAAAAGGAAATCAGCTCCGAGGCTGGATGGTTTGGAAGGCCATGGTTATAGGAGTTGCCTGTGCCAGGGCTCCTGACAACCGTCAGGGAAACTCCAAAGGTCAAAGGCCCAGAGGCCAAGGCTCAGGAGGTGGCGTGGCCCAGCTCTCTGGCCAGAGCTCCTGAGCCTCTACCACATCCTAGACCTGGACTCCAGGGACACCCACCTACAGAGCCCTCCCTCACCCTCCAAGACTTCACCTGCTCGGTTCCCTCTCTCTGGACTCGCCTTCCTCTCCCCACATGGCTAAGCTCTACTCATCCTCCAAGACTCAGCTCCAGCTCTTCCATCACTCCTGCACTGCCTACCTTTTGCTAACCCCACCAGGGGCCACTGTGAACTTGAAGGATTTGGGTCAAGTCGCATTTGTTTAAAAAAATCAATCCGTTGACCACTTGTTCAATGAAAACTGAGAGGGCTTGCCCCTGGTGTAGGTTTCTAACATGTAGGTTCTGGGGTGAAGGCATCCGGGGTGTCTAACTCCAGTATGACCTCCTGCCCTGGCAGTGACTGTCCACAGACATCCTTGGAAGATACACAGCCCTTTCTCACAACCCTGCACTGGCCACAATACCTCCTGGCCTGCACCTGGCTTTCTAAATGGCATGTGGCACTTCTCCATGCAAAACCCACAGCACAGTGTGCCTGACACCACCTGGCAACAGGCCATCTACCTCTCTCCTGCACCAGCCTGCACATCTGAAGGCAGGAACCAGGTCTTACCATCATGGGGGTCCAGCACCTAACACAGTGGACCGGACTTTCTAGACCATCGTAGGTGCCTGGACTTACTTAGCGACTAGAAAAAGCACAGTTCTTTGTAAAGTAGACCGCGTTGGTATGATGGTTTATAACCTAGACTAAATTGGTGTGAACAGTTTATAACCTTGACTAGGTTGGCACGATGGCTTATGAACTAGTCTCCGTGAGTTGGGTAACTGTGGGTCATTCCTCTCAGCCTGAGCCCCCCTGGGAGAATGTGCAAGAAGGGTTTCTCGACAGCTGTTGTCCAAATCCAGAGCCCTGACCCTTGGGCCCCCACCACAGGTCAGTGGGGGAGAGAGGGCGCTACGAGCACGGCTGGAATGTAGGCCAGGAGACAGTGCGGGCGAGGTGCCCCCTGCTCTCCTCTTGGACAGTGGAGGTTTGGTCATGGCATTCAAAGCCTCTCAGGGACTCTGGGCAGAGAAAAACAGCCCCAGGGTCTTGGACTCAAAGGGTTCTGGCAGAGGAAAGTGCCCTTTTTAATCTGGGTGCGTCAGGGGCCAGAACACAGGAGACCCTCTTCCTGATTCTGGCGGGCCTGCTGGGAGGTAGTCCTCCTCTCTGTCCTTCCTGGACCCCCAGCAACTCCACCTGCCCGCCTACCCACGCCCTCTGTTACCTGTGTCCCCCTTGCTTCCTTTCACACCTTCGGCTCCTGGACTCCCGGGCCTCCCTGATGGTCCTGGACAACAGATGCCATGGAGGGTGTAAGGCCTGGGCTGGGTGGACCTTCAGACATCACTCCCCACACCCACCACAGGACCCAGGACCTCACCTATTGGCCCAGTGGGACCAGCGCTGCCAGGCTCACCCTTGGCACCCGGGGATCCCACAGCTCCTGGAAAGCCCGGAAGACCCTTCGCTCCAGGTTGTCCTGAAAGTGAAGTCATGAATGAAAGGCTGGGAGTGGTTGGCAGAGGGCCTGGCTGACTACCCCTTCAACACACCTCTTCTCTGCAGTGGCACATGCTTCTCTTAACACCTTATATGTTCCCTGGGCAGCTTAAACTCTAGAAGCCTTGAACTAGCCCTGTTAGTGGGAGGAAAATTACAGACTCAGCAATTTATTAATTTTTTCCATTCACTGCTGCAGAGTTTGAGGTTTACGGACTTCCTAGGAACTCTGGGTGTGAGCAACCTGCTTCATACCCCTGGGTGGCAGGGTGGAATGAAGCTCTAAAACAGAATATCATTTAGGCCTGCCCTCCAAAGCTGCTCTGTTCCTCTTAGGACAGGCCAGGTCTTACAAAACCCCAGAGGCTCTGGGTTAACACTACAATGAAATAAGACATGGCAGAGTCAGGTCCTGAACTTGACTTTGCCCAGGGACAGCGGTAGCTGGAATGATGCCGATTCCCACAACTCTTACCTTGATCTCCTTTGAGTCCAGGAATTCCAGCCACACCTAAAATACAGAAGGACTTTTAGGGATTTTTTTCTCCCTCTAGCTCAGCCCGCCGGACAAACAGGGGAATACCCACAGGACAACAGACCTGACTGTGCAGACTCCTACCTGGGGAACCGGGCATCCCTGAGTCACCTTTAGACCCCCGGGCTCCAGGGGGTCCCATGACCCCCATGTCTCCTTTCATGCCCACGTCCCCCTTTCTTCCTGAAAGACCAAGGGATTGTAGTCAGACATGGGAGGAGGGCAAACCCGGCTGCCACATCCATCTCTGACACATCCTGTCCCACCCAAATGCCAAACTCAGACTCCTTGAACTCCTACTTGGTGCCCAGAAGTGGAAGATACAATGGCTGCCCTCAGGGAGCACACCACCTTGCCCAGAGACCGGACATAAACTCATGAAAAATGGATGAGGTGACCTGGCCTGGCTGATGGGCAGCGGAAGGTCCCAGAAGCCGGGCTCTCAGGGCCCCGGTTAGTGACCTGGTCCCTGGAGGAGGGACCACAGCCCAGGCTCATCCAGCACTGCCTGGTTTATTTCAGTGTGTGAATTTGGGGAATTATTTTTTCAAACTTCCCAAACTGAAATCTGAATATTCCAGAAGGCAGATCCCAAGTGCTGAGAACAGAAGCTTTGAGGCACTGATGGAGAGGAAAACAATGCAGCAGCACTTATCCCCCTGGCGGTTCAGAGCCTGGCTTTCCTGGTGGCCAAGGGTTTCAGAGTTCCCACTTGTCATCAGCATTCCGGGCTCGCCCCAGTCTGTCCTCTCCTGGTCCTCCGTGTCTCCCTCTCCTTTCTGCCACTGCTCAGCGCATAGCAATCGAGGGAGGGTCCTCCCCAGGCAGGGCTCGGCAACCCCTGCCCAAACCTGCCAGCCGCCCCGCACAGGGCCTGCGCATCGGGACTCACTGGCTTAGGAAGCCGGTCAGGTCCCACCATCAGCAGAGTTCCACCCCAAGCAACTCCCTCAGGGGCTGGGACCAGCTTGTTGGGATGGAATTTGGTTAAAGGGCTCCATTCCATTATTTTCATGATTTCAGAGCTGGAGAGGACTCAGAAGGGGGCCAGACTCCTCTCTAGTGATTTAGGAAAAGTAGACAAAGTGGTCTGGAGTGGAGGGAAAAAAGCAATTGTCATACAGAACTCTCTGGGTCTAAGGTCTGAGTGACATTAGGTGCAAGGCTTGGGAATTAGCTTCTCTGAGGCGGTTTGGATACTTGAAGAATAATTATTCCTTGACGGAAGACACAAGAGCCATAAAGAACATGTTTACAATTGAAGTCCCTTACGACAGACTCAGGTGCAAACAGCAAACGAGTTTTTGGTCATTCAGAGCATCCACGTGAGTGGAAGGGCCAAATGGCACTTCTTAAACGAGGCTAGGAATTATTTCCCTGGAGGAATTTGCTGGTGCCCTATTGCTCTGGGCCAGCCAGGGCCATCACGCTAAGACAATTGTGTGGCTTTATGAGGTTTCTTTCTTTCTTTTTCTTTTTTTTTTTTTTTGGCTGCCTCACGTGGCTTGCGAGATCTTAGTTCCCCGACCAGGGACTGAACGCAGGCCCTCTGCAGTGAGAGCACGGAGTCCTAACCACTGGACCGCCAGGGGATTCCCTGTATGAGGTCTGGGCCTGAGTCTGTATTGCTATGACTTCCGTGTCTCCATCAAAGGTTACAACCTTGGGAAGCAAAGTAGTACCGGTGAAAGCACCAGAGTCTGGCGGCGCCTGAGGAATCACAGCAACATCTGACTTCAGAACCCGCCCATCATCACAGCTAAAGGTGGAGTGAGGGAAATAGATGTGTCCCCTGGAACCTCGTCTGTGGCTTTACCCATCTGCTGGGACAAAAAGCAGAAAACCTCAGTACCGCTGGGGCGGGTCCCACTTGGTCCGCTAGCCCCGTCCGCTGGCAGTGGATTGGGCAAGCAGTGGGTAAGAGACATCTGGTGATCTTGGGAAAAGAAATTTGGGAAGAGGAGGGGTAGGTCAGAGTCCTGATTCCTGAAGAAGTGAAACTGATCATTTCCCCTCGCCAGCCACATTGCTTCCAAGCCCGAGTCTGGGCGTGGCAGTGGGTGAGAGTGGGATGGGAAGCAGTGTAGCTCAGACTCCGCAGGCCAAAGTCTGGCTGTCATCCCCTCTCTGGGGCTGGCAGGGTCACCTTGAGAAAGTCTGGACCATAGGGAAATGCAGAGGGCCACCTCTGGAATCATCCTCAGAGGTCAACTGTCCAACCACCTGCCTGGTGCAAGGATCCCCCTTCAGTCCCACCGAGGAAAATTCTGCAGCCCCTCTTCTCCACCCCCACATCTGCCCGTTTCATCGTGCGGCAGCCCAAGTCTTAACTCTTTGTTCCTCCCTTACATCAGCACAATTGGTTCTCCAGAAACCTTTGCCCGTTGGCCTCCATTCTTCTGCGGGGTACCACTGAGAGCAAGTCTATTTTCTCTTCCACAGGAACCTTTCTAATATTTGAGGATGGCTGACACATCCCTGTAAGGGCTCCCTCTTCCTGATGGCAAGCACCCTCAGTTTCTTCTAATGTAAATACTTCCTACACGCCAGGTACAGTAACACAATCTTCTGTCTTATATTCCTGTTGTAATCAATCCTCATTGAAGGTTGCTATTATTATCCCCCTTTTGTAGGTGGGATAAAATGAGGCTTGGAGAGGTTACACAGCTAGAGCCGTATTAGAACCCAGATCTGTCTGATCTTGGAACTGAAGTCCTTCCCTTTCTACTTTACAGGATTACTAACACTACCTACCATGTAGCAGAGTTTGAACACGTGATCTCCAACCCTGATAGCTGTCCTGCAAAGCATGTATAATTTAATTATTATTATTTTAATGGAATTGCCATTCTTTGCTGAAAGGAAGAAGTTAAACCTCAACAGGCCAAGGAACGTGTCTAGTTACACAGGTGACCAGGCACAGAGCAGGGATGGCAACCAAGCCTACTGGCGCCACAGCCTCATTCCCCTGCTGCACCCAGAGCCACCCCGAGGGCGGTCCCTTGGGAGGCCCAGAGACCAGGAGCGCCAGGTGCTCAGTCACAGCCAGAGCGCTCGGGCCGTGCTCCTCAGAGCCTGTCCCCTACATGTCCAGGGTCAGAATCCTCCACGATCTCTAAAACACAGACCTGCCTTTTAAACAAGCACCTCAAATGCTTCTTATCCATGACCTTGACCTTGACCGTGACCTTGAGACGCACTACTCTAGAGAGAGCGCTGGCCATCAAGGGAAGATTCTGGATGCTTAAAGTCCTCCTTCTGGAATCAGCCCCTTTGCCCTCCCTGCCAGTGGTCTCCCCTCCTTCCCCAGGCCCACCTCAGGCCCCATTTCGGCCCCTCACCTTCTTCTCCTCTGAGCTCCCAGCACTGCCTGCGTCCCCGCTTGCCACAAGTTGTACCTGGCAGGAAATTCTTCCCCCTCGCACTTTGCTCTTGGCTTTCCCATTCCTGTCCTTTGCTCACCTGGACAAAAGGGACCACAGCTGTGCCCCTGGGATGCCTGGTGACGCAACACCCTCTGAGTGACCCTGCCCCACTCTGGCTCTGAAGGTTGAGTGAGCGTGTGTGAGTGGGTCTGTGGCTGGGTGGTGAGTGCGTGTGAGCGCATGTGTGGGCAGGTATGCATGTGAGTGTATGTGCACATGTGAGCCCGTGCACGAGTATGCTGGTGCATGGGTGACTGTGTTGCATAAATGTGCGTGCACACGTGTGTGTTCGAGTGCCTGTGTGTGTCCCTAAACTCTCCTCCTACTCATCCTCCCCCTGCAAAGCTCCCCGGAAAAACCCTGCCGGTGACCTAGGACACTAGGCTGTTTGGGATTCCCCCTTCTCTTAAAGTCCTTCCAAAAATTAGTATCTCGAAAAAGAGTTTCCCTTTATCAAGTTTCCCTTCTGTAATCGGTGGTGTTTTTCATTCTGTCTCAGTGGCCTGTAGGCTGAGAGGATCTTGGTTTGTTTATTTCCCCCTTTCTTGCAAATCCTCTCATTCTGCTTTTTTCTCTAGTAACGTTTGTCTTTACATCTTTACCCCTCAGCAGCCTCAACTCCTCCAGGCATTGGAGGTTTGAGAGCCTAAGTGAAGAGCAGAGTGGACCGTAACAGCGATGGAGCCCCCCACCCCCGCCGGGGGCAGCCAAGCCCTCGCGTTCTCTGACCCAGCTATGCCGTGGCCATTTGTAAGGCCGCTGGGCAGGTTAAGGCCACAACCTAAAAGGGAGAGACAATCATGTGCTTTGAATTGTTATTTTAACCTCCTAGTAACCCTCTGAGGCACTCTTATCCCCATTGTACAGACAAAGAAACTGAGACTCAGAAAAGGTAAGGGAATGCTCCCGAAGTCACAGAGCCAGTCTATGGTGAAGGCAGATGTGTCAGACTCTGGAGTCTGGACCAAAGAGCTTGACTCTCCCCAGAGATGCTCACAGGCTTGTACTCTGAGCACCAAGGAGGGGCTTGGAGTGTCCACACCCCTCCAGCCACGCCTAGGTGTCTTCCCCGGGATGCAGGCACTTCCCAGTAACCCGGCCCAGCTAGGGTCTCACTTCAGGTGACCTCCCTCACGTACAGACCCCACTGGGTGTTCAGACTCCGGGGATGGCGTGTGTGCCTGCGGTCCCCTGCAGCCGCTCCGAGACAGCCTTCTGTGCATGCTGGAGCACACACCCAGCCCCTGCTCACCTGCCTCTCCCTTGATTCCTGGCGGGCCTTGGGGTCCTGGGGGGCCTGGAAAGGAGAAGGAATTCAGAACGTAGCCTGGACAAAGAGGAGGAAAAGGATTATGGGGCCGGTAGACAGAGGCAGGTCTCTGCAGCTCCGTCTCATCCGGGCCCGCCTTCTCCGCTGGTGGCCCTGGCAGACGGGGGAGGCGAGGTACACCCTTGGGCCCCTTTGGACTTGGAAGACTTGAGGAGAAGGAGCAGAGGCGCCAATGCCCCAGCCAACAAGGTGGGGTGACAATGCCACTCACATCATCCTTCACTTAGCAAGTGTCACTGAGCACCGAGGACCAGCCAAACTGTGTGGAAGGAAGACAAGGAAAGACGGAGCTCCTTCCTATAAGGAGCTCATGGCCCAACAAGCAAACACAGCTGTGCAGATGGTGATTCCCGGGGGAGGCTGAGTTCGAGCGGCAGCACTGCCGCTTTAGCTGGGTGACCCTGGGCACACCCTCTCATTGTGTGGCTCATCGACTTTCTCATCAGTGAAATGGGGCTCCTATACCAGTTACGCAGGGCTGTCCTGAGGCCGCCACGTGGAGACCAGCACGGAAAGCACACCCACGCTCTGATAAGTGGTACCCATCACCGCTGCCACTTACGTCAGGTCTCTCCCTTGCCAGGGCTGCTCTGTGGACCACAGCCTCCCAAAGTCTCGGGTGGCCGGGACAGGGCTCCTTGTCTTGTCTTGGTCCATTCTGGTTGCTATAACAACACACCACAGACCGGGGTGGGAGGAGCTTAGACATCAGAAATTCACTTCTCCCACTTCTGGAGGCTGGAAGCCCAAGATCAGGGGCCGGCCCGGTCGGGTTCTGGGGAAGGGCTTCTTCTGTGCTGCAGACTGCAGCCTCTCACTCTGTCCTCACACGGTGGGAGGAGCCAGGGCTCTCTCCTCTATAAGGACAGGCCCGCTGTCCTCTCCCCTCGAAGGTCCAGGCACTGGCCAGACTGGCTTGGTGCCCACTGTTACTCTCTCCAGCCACAGACCAGTACTAGTTTGCTGCTTGGGGGTGGTCCTGGAAATCGCTCTGGGCTCTGTCCTGCACACTCCGGGTCAGTCTGAGGGCTCCGTGACTCAGACCTGGCCTTCGGCTGGTTGCTGCAGACCTTGGCTCTTGGAGATCACACTCGTTTGGACAGCGTCCTTGGTTCCTAGGTCCCTGACCCCACTGTCTCCCGGAGAGCTGTCTGCAGCCACCCAGGGTGCCTGTAACTTCATGCCCTCCCCATACGGCCTTCACCCCCTGTCTTGGCCTCCACGCTCTCATACGAGGCCAGAGAAAGGAATTCAGGTCCAAAGGCCCCTTGGTCTGCACACAAGCCACTCCCCCTTTCCCGTCCTCTCTGGGGAGTCCCAGCCTGGGTGGAGGGGCCAACCTGGGATCCGAGTAAAGTTGTCCACCCGTCGTAGTAGGTGCTCCTGCCTGGTGCGGACGCGGGCGAGCTGGGCCTGCAGGAAATGCTCGGAGGCCAGCGTTTGATTGTTGTAGGGCATCTCCAGGGCCCGGAGCCGCTTCTGCAGATTCAGAACTGGACACCCCACCACCACGCCTGTAGCATCCTTTTAGGGACTTCATTATAGCCCGAGGCACTTGAGCATAACCCTGACATTCTGTGTCATATGTGCATAACTCTGCGTCCTGAATAGGTAAGCACGTGTTTAGTGTACCGTGAGGACCTAGAGTGAGCACACAGAACTTTGTATCTTGCACACGTGCACTCCACACTCAGATATGACGTTACATGTCCACAGAACATACCTACACCCTGTGTAACCACTGCGTCCACGAACAACCTGCATGCAGTTAGGAGCTTTGCGCATGCTTGGACATGAAAGCGTGGCCACTAATATGCTGATCTGGCCTAATCATGTGTGACTTTCATATGCGTGTGACGTGTGCTTATGACAACTGGCCACACGGCATTCTTGAGTGACTTCACTATCGGCTGATGGAATTGCTTCATGACCTAACCATTTGGATTGGGAGCACTTTGAAAGTCAAATCATGTTAAAATGAAACACTCTGATCAACAAAGCTACTTCCCATTCAGAGGCAGGGAATCCCTGATGCGAGATGCACAAGGCACATCCTTGTGAGATCACTGCATCTTTCACTGCTTCAGACACACACAGCCTCACACATGTGGTCCCTCTCTCCCTCCCTCCCTCCCTCCCTCCCTCTTGCTCTCTCTCTCACACACACAGACACGCATGCAACACGCACTCCCCTTCCTGCTTCCCCCTCTTCTCCCCCCACCATTCAGACCACCCAGGGACTGAGAACTCTCTCCCAGCAGATAGGCAGCAGTGGCCCCAAGGGCTCTCCTGTGAACCTGAGCCTTGTGTCGGGCCGGGCCACACTGTCACCCCAGGAGGGACCAGACAGGACCCAGATGCTTTACCTTGCACTGCCAGTAGCCCAGCACCTGCGGTGAGTAGAATCAGGTAGATGACCAGCAGGACCGTGAAGCAGTTTATCCCATTTCTCTTCTTGGGCTTTGGATCTGAAACACAACCCAGGCAGACGGCAGCTGCTGCAGAGGGCAGAGAGCAGGGGCTCCCAGCCTGTGCCCGAATCCCCTCTGTATGGGCAGGGGGCTGCCCATGAGGTCCCACGAGGGGAAAGACACAAAGGCCCATGACCCCCAAATCTTCCCCTTGATCCTCCTTCTTGCCACAAGCCAAGAAGTGCCATTGTCAGCCCCTCATTTGTGTGGCTGGGCAAAAAACCCCCCGTGCACACATCCTTAGCTGGAAGAGAGCAGTCCGCAGTCAGCCTTGCTCACCGTCAAAGCCCCAGCACGGAACCTGCCACAGGGGTCACTCAATAGATGTACATCAGAGAAATTGATGAATTAACATATTTCAATTTCAAAATTCTGGGAGGAGGATGAGTGCTCCTGTTTTATAAACAAAGAGCGGGGTTTGGAACAGTTGAAAAACCTGTTAGGTTATAAGACGACATCTGGAAATCACGTCCAGGCCTTTGTTGTCTTTTTAATTACAAAGGTAAAACATGCTTAATATAATTTATCAAACAATATGGAGAGCATTTCAAGGATTAATAATCTTATAATTAATCCCCTGAGGTCCTAACCCGCTGAGGTAAGCTTTGTTAGCATTCTGGGGTGTGGCCTTCCTTCCATCTCCCCTTCCTCTCAGAAACTTACAAACTCATATCCTCCTAGATAGACTTGTTTTTTTTTTTCTTTTAATTTTACTCTAATGATACCATGTTACAATTACATATTACAGTACATATCAATTAGAGCACATGTGCTTTCTGCAGTGAAGGATTTTTCCATGGACTTCCCTCTAGTTTTCTCAGTAGAGAGAGATTTAACTGTTCTCTTTAACAGTTGCCTCGTATTCCTTAAAGACACGTGGTTATGCTCAGTCTAGCACAGGGCGTTCCCGCCACCCCCACGTACCCCTGGAGTCTACGCCCACACAGCAGCCTGAGTGAGTTCTCCAACACACAACCTTCTCCAGTCACTCCCTTGCCTTCAGCCTTCAGCTCACTGCCCTCAGGACAAACAGCTCCCCTGCTGGTTCATGCAGCCTGGCCTCCAGCCAGCTCTCCTATGGCCACACTTCCATACCTCACCTCCCCGCTGACACTGACCAATGGTCAGGCCAGACCACTGTGGTTACACCCTTGTGAGTTCAGGCAGAATATCTCCTCTGAATACCCAACCTCCCTTCCTTCTTTCTGCATAACTGACTCTTACTCATCCTTTGGAAGCACAGTAGATCTTTTCCTGCTCCAAGATAGATTCTCAGACTCCCCTCGGCTGGGTGGGACTTTGCTCTGCTTCCCCACATCACTGTGTGTTTATCCACTGTGGACCTGAGCACCTGAACTGTATATATGTTTCAGTCTCCTCCATATGGCCTGGAAGTTTCTTAGGCTGCGTTCCAGCACCAACATGGTATGCTGGAAAGATGGTAATGGGCTAGATGAATGGATGAATGAGTGGTTTGGGTGCTGAACGTGTACAGAGTTGAACATTTTGAAGTGTTGGGAGAGCATCAGGAATGCAACTTAGGACCTCAGGTGTCTCTATAGTCATGATGGTGAGGATGGGTAACATACAGAGGAAGCCTCACATTTAACAGAAGATGGTGGATGGTGAATGCAATCTCATAGACAGCAACCAAACATGATGAAACATAGCATGTGATGGGAATAGAAAGATAAATTATGCTTCAGAGACACAGGTACCATAGAGGTCAGAGGTGGAGGTGAAGGCCAGCACGGAAGATACAGATATTTTCAAATTACATGGTAGGACCATGGTGCAATGCATTTGAGTAAGGATGATGAGAGGAAAAACAGACATGGTAGTGTGATGGGAGTAGTTCAAGCCCAGAACGCTTTTTAATTCAGAGCTATCACCTGGCATAGAGGCAAGGTATTATAGAAACTGGGAATTTCAAATCTGTGAGCTTTGTCTAACTCACTCTATACAAAGCAGAGGATCTGATAAATTCTTTACCCTTACGTTGATCATTTCATCTCTTACTGGTTAGAATAAACTGTCAAGGAAATATCTACTCTGGTTTGGGGTTGACCAATGAGCAAGAGTTGCTTGAGATGAGAGAATGAACATTCAAAAAAAAAAAAAAGCTTCAGGTGAATAAGAATGAGCTTACCTGGAGTAGACTATGGTTAGTCTGGGTGGAGATTTTAGGGAAGCAGGTTTTAGAAATTTGACAGCTCTATTGTCTAACTCACAGTGAAAATATGGCTCCAGAGAGAAATAAAATTTCAATTCCATAAAATTTCAATTCTAAAATTTTAGAAATTTGACAGCTCTATTGTCTGACTCACAGTGAAAATATGGCTCCAGAGAGAAATAAAATTTCAATTCCATAAAAGAGCTCAGTGAAGAAAAAAGGCTGCACACAAATTTTAGGGTTCCCAGCCCTTCCATCTCCCAACCCCTCACCAAGTGGCAGAAGATGGCTTGGTAGGTGTACTTCTCTCCTACTGTAACACTAGTGGAGATCAAGTGGGAGCCCCTCTCCCCACACCCCCAGCACTGGGCTACTGGTGAGGCCCAGGGAAGTGATCTCTGCCCTGTGGGTTTGAGATCTCCCACCCTCTACTTAGTAGCACTGAGCAATGTAGAGCAGTGTCCTCTGCCCCTGCAGGCAGCACCAGCAGGGGGCAAAAACACCAATAACACAGGGAACAAAGCAGACTAGAATAGCATGGTCAGGGCTCTGAAAATTAAATTGTGATTGGAACCATAGCCCACAAAATGAGCCAGAATCTATCTAATAAATCTAAATAGTTTATGTAAGAAGCCTAAACCTAAAATCATTGAGATGACACAAATGTTGGAATTATTCAATAAGGATTTTAAAGCAGCCATCACAAAAATGCTTTAATGAATAATTACATATAAAACTTTTTTTAAATGTCACAGAATAGAAGATATATAAAAGAACCAAATGGAAATTGTATAATTTCAAAACACAAAAAATTTTTTTTAAACCTCACCACATTGGCTCAATAGTGTAATAAATATGACAAAGGAAAGAATCACTGATTCTTTCAGTGACTGATAGATAGAACTAAATGATAGAACAATAGAAATTGCCCAATCTGATAAACAGAGAAAATCATCAACAAAAACAACAACAAATAAACAGAGCCTATGAGACTGGTGGGTCAATAAAAAAGAAAAAAATAACACATAATACTTATATCATTGAAGTCCCAGAAAAAGTGTGAAGCTGAAAAAATAATCAAAGAAATAATGGTAGCTGAAAATTTCTCAAATTTGGGGAAAGGCATAAACCTACAGATCCAAGAAGTTGAGCAAATCCCAAACATGGTACATTCAAAGAAATCCATACCAAGACACATAGGTAAAAATCTGAAAAATCTAGACATAAAGAAAATTAAAAGTCTGAAGAAAAAGAAAAAAATTTGAAAGCAGCCAGAGAGAAATGACATATTACCTATAAAGTTATACCAATTTGGAATGTCAGCAGATTTTTCATCTGAAACCATGGAGATCAGCTAGAAGTGGCACAATATTTTTTGTGTGCTGAAAGAAATGAATTATCAACCATGAATGCATCCTTTAGCAATGTATGGGAAATAGAGATTCTCAGATGAAGGAAAACTAATAGAAGTTATTGCTAGTAAACCTACATTTAAAGAATGGCTAAAGGAAGTTCTTCAAATAGAATGTTAATGATAGTAGGAGAAGGCTTGGCACTTCCAAAAGGAAGAACAAGAAAAAGGAAAGAAGAATGGGTAAATACAGGGCTATATATTAGACCATATTTCTCCTCATGATTTTTAAAAATCATATTTGATGGTTGAAACAAAAAATTATGATGCTGTCTGATGTGGTTCTCAGTGTATGCAGAGGAAATACCTCAGACAATTCATTTTAAATAGTGAAGATAATAAAAGGACATAAATGGAAATAAGATTTCTACACTTTACTCAAAGTGGTAAAATGATACCAGTAGACTGTGATATGTTATGTATGTATATTGTAATGCCCAGAGAAACCACTAAATAAACTATTCAAAGAGATGCACCACAAAAATCTTATAAATAATTAAAAATAGAATTCAAAAAAAGTGCTCAAGTAACTCATAGGAAGGTAAGAAAAGAAAAACAGATGAATGGGAAACAGAAGAAACAGAGAAAATACAAAATAGGATGGCAGATTTAAGCTTAACATACCTATAATTACTTTCATGTAAATAGTCTAAATATACCAAGTAAAGGGTAGAAATTGGCAAAGTGAATGGAGAAGCATGACCCAATTATAAGTTGTCTATAGAAACCAAACAGTAGAGCTTCTATTCACATGAAACAGAACTGATACAACTGAAAGGAGAAATGGACAAATCCCAATTATAATTGGGGACATTAATACCCCATTCTCAGCAATTGATAGAAAATCAGCAAAGGTATAGAAGAACTGAACACCACCACCAACCAACAGGATCTAATTAACATTTATAGAATACTGCATGCAACAACAGAAGAATACACATTCTTTCCATGCATACATGGAATATTTACTAAGACCATATCCTGGGTCATAAAACAAACCTCAACAATATGTAAAAGAAATTAAATTTTACAGATGTTCTCTGACAATAATGGAATAAAAATAGAAATTAATAACATACAGACAGAAAAATGTCCAAACACTTGGAAAATTTTTTTAAACTTCTAAATAATGCATGGGTCATAGAGAAAGTCTCAAAGAAAAAAAAAATTTTAAACAGAACTGAATGAAAGTGGAAATACAACATACCAAATTATGGGCTACATCTAAAGCAGCACTGGAAGGGAAATTTACAGCACTAAAATCTTACATTACAAATGAGGAAAGATCTCAAATCAGTAAACTAAGTTCTTACGTCAAGAAACCAGAAAAGAACAGTAAAATAACCCTAAACAACCAGGAAAAAAAAGAAATAATAAACACCAGAGCAGAAATCAATGAGATTTAAAATAAGAATACAAAAGAGAAAATAAAAAACAAAAATCCGGTTCTTTGAATAAAATCAATAAAATTTATAAAGCTCTAGCAAGACGGACAAAGATAAAAAGAAAGAAGACACAAATCACCAGTATCAATAATAAAACAGGGTATATCACCACAGATGCTGCAGCCATTAAAAGCAAAATAAGAAAATACTACTACAAACTGTATGCTCACAACTTAGAAGAAATGAATCATTTCCTCAAAAATCACATACTACAAACACTCAACCAAGATGAAACAGATAATATAAATATCTATGGCCATTAAATAAATTTAATTTGTAATTTAAAATCTCCTGTAAAAGAAATATCCAGGTCCAGATGATTTTATTGAAATATCATAACAAACCTTTAAAAAAAGAATTAGCACCAAGTTCAAACAATCTCTTATGGATAACAGAAGAGTAGAGAACACTTCCTAACTTATTTTGTATGATAAGTATTACCCTAATATGGAAACCAGACAAAGACACTACAAAAAGAAAACTAAAGATCAATATTTCTCATGAAATTTGATACAAAAATTCTCAACAAAATAGCAGTAAACCATATCAAGCAATGCATCAACAGGATTTACATACCATGACTAAATGGAATTTCCAGGTATGCAAGACTGGTTCAATATTAGAAAATCAATGTAATCCACATATCAATAGGCTAAAGAAGAAAAATCATATAATCATATAGTTGATACAGAAAAAGCACTTAACAAAATCCAATTCATAATAAATTGTCATAATTATCACTCTTGTAATAAATAACAAATTTATAATAAACCTGTCAGCAAACTAAAAAAGAAGAGAACATCCTCAAGTTTAAAAAAAAAAAAAAGAGCATCAACAAGCTATCTAAAGCTTACATTCAGTCTTAATGGTGAGACAGAAAACTTTCCTCCTTAGGTTGGGAACAAGGCAAGGATGTCTGTTCTCACTCCCTTTTTCTGTATACAACTGGCAAACAAGTGCAAATCGAAATTTAAAATACAATGGTGGGACACATTGGCGCAGTGGTTAAGAATCTGCCTGCCAATGCAGGGGACATGGGTTTGAACACTGGTCTGGGAAGATCCCACATGCCACGGAGCAACTAAGCTCGTGCACCGCAACTACTGAGCCTGCACTCTAGAGCCTGCAAGCCAAAACTACCGAGCCAGCATGCCACAACTGCTGAAGCCCTTGAGCCAAGAGCCCATGCTCTGCAACAAAGAGTAGCCCCCCCTTACCACAACTAGAGAAAGCCTATGTGCAGCAACAAAGACTCAATGTGGCCAAAAATAAATAAATTAAATACATAAATTTATATTTAAAAAATGGCATTTACAATTGCTCCAAAGAAAATGAAATATTTAGATATTAAATTTAACAAAATGTATACAGGATCTGTATGCTGAAAGTTACAAAATCCTCATTAAAAAAAAAACAAAGACCTAAATAAATGCAGAAACATACCATGTTCACAGATTGTAAGACTGAACATAAAGATGGAAAGATGTCAATTTTCAAACTGATCTAGAGGTGTAATATAATTCCTACAAAATCCCAGCAAGGTTTTTGATGGTATAAATTTATACCAAAACTCATATGGAAAGGCACAAGCCCCAGAATAGCTAAAATCATCTTGAAAAAGAAGAATAAATTGTGAGAAATAATGTTACCTGATGTTCAGAGTTACAATAAATCTACATCATCAAGACAGTGTGGTATTGGGGCAGGGACAGACATGCAGATTAATGGGGCAGAATAAAGAACACAGAAATAGACCCACACAAGTATGCCCAACTGATTTTTGACAGAGATGCAAAAGTAATTTACTGGAGGAAGAAAAGACTGTTCGTTCAGCAGATGGTGTTGAAGCAGTTGGACATCCATAAGCAAAACACACAAACCTTGATCTCAACTTCACATCTGATTAAAAAATCAACCCAAAATGAACCATGATATTGTAATGTAAAACTGTAAAACTTTTAGAATTAAGCATAGGAGAAATCTTCGGGACCCAGTGCTAAGTGAAAAGTTCTCAGACTTGACACCAAAAGCACAATCCACAAAAGGAAAAAATCAATAAATTGGACCTCAATAGAATTAAATACTTCCACTTTGCAAAAGACTTTGTTAAGAGGGTGAAATGACAAATTGCAGACTGAGAGAGAATATTTACAAATTATGTACCTGGCAAAGGACTTGTATCTTGAGTATATAAAGAATTCTCAAAACGTTTAGTTTTAGTTTAGCTTAGTCAAAAAACAAACGATCCAATTAAAACACTGGCAAAAGACATGAAGAGACATTTCACTGAGGAGGGTATACAAACAGCAAATGAACACATGAAAAGATATTAGCTATTAGGAACGTCATTAGCTATTAGGAAAATACAAATTAAAATTACAATGACGTATCACTATCACATGTCTATCCAGACGGCTAAAATAAAAATAGTAATAATACCAATTGCTGGCAAGGATTGCGAATCAGTTGTACACTGCTGGGGGGAATGTAAAATGGTACATCCGCACTGGAAAAACAGATCAGCCGCTTCTTGTAATACTAAACATATATTTAGAGTCCAGCAATTGCACTTTCGGGCATTTATGCCAGAGACATGAAAACTTGTGCTTACACAAAAACTTGTATGCAAATGGTCATAGCAGCTTTATTTGTAATAGCCCAAAACTGGAAAAACAACCCAAATGTCTTTCAATGGGTGAACAGTTAAACCAACTGTGTACATTCATATCCTAGAATAATACTCATTAATAATACTCATTAATAAAAGAATCAACTACTGATACACACAACAACTTGGATGGATCTCAAGTGAATTATGCTATGTGAAAAAAAGCCAATCTTTAAAAAGTTACATGCTGTAACTATTTATATAACTATTTATATAACTTTCTTTAAATAGCAAAATTATGGAAAGGAGGAACTGATTAGTGGTTGCTGGGGGATAGTGATGGCTGGGCGGGGAGAGAGGGTATGTGCGTCTATGAAAAAGTATGATGAGGGAGATTTTTGTGGTGATGGAATTGATCCGTATCTTGATTTTGGTGATGGTTACACAAGTACACACATCCGATAAAATTGTAGAGAACTACATCCACACACACAAATGAGTGCGTGTAAAACTAAAGAAATCTAAATAAGCTCTGTGGGTTGTACCAACATCAGTTTCCTGGTTGTCATATTGTACTAGAGCTATGCAAGATGTTATCACTAGGGGGAAATGGGTGAAGGTCACAAAGACTTCCCTGTACATTTGTTTTTTGCAACTTTCAATTGCAAAAATTTACAATTATTTCACAATAAAAAGTGAAAAAAACACCTCTGGGTAAAGTCAGATTTTTACAATTTACAATTATTTCACAATAAAAAGTGAAAAAACACCTCTGGGTAAAGTCAGATTTTTAAAAAATTCTAAGAACTAGTGACACGACAAAAAATAAAGTCAGAACAATGGCATGAAATGAAAGTAGTCATATCATCAAGCCTGACCCTGCATAGACTCCAGGGTTAAGGTTTGTTAGCAGAATATTTAAAATTAACTTCAGAGCAGGAAGAAGGGACAGCTAGGTCCAATGTTGGGGCCAATGCTTAGTGTTAATTAAAACAAACAACAAAAAGACCCCATAACTTTCTTTCATAATTTGTATTTTTTGGGGTCTTCTCTGTCAGGAAAGATGTTCTTCAGATGGAAATTGGTGGGAAGAAATATCATGAAGAAAGATGTGAGACCTGAAATAATTGAGGGCTGTGGGTGAGAGGGCCAGATTACATTCCACAGACCGGCAAAAGTTTGCCGATGTGGTAACAGAACTTGAGAAACCAGACACATCAGGAGACTGACAGGAAGACCTGAGCCAGACAGATGCTCATATTGTCAAGAAGGTGAAAGGAGCGCATCCCAGAAAGGTATGGTCCACAGAGACAAAAGTGAATTCTCTCGTTCAGGCTCAAATGCTCCATTGTTGAAGGGGAGAGGGGCTGATACTGGTTCATAAGGGAAGACTTGGGGTTTCGTTGGACCTTCAGGGCAGCAAGAGCCAGCAGTCTGTGGCGACTCTTCAGAAAACTAAAGCAATCTTCAGCCTACAGAGAGCTAGGTAGGTAGATAGATAGATAGACAGACAGATAGATGAATAGATAGATAGACAAGTAAACAAGGATGGAGCCATTTAGGGCTAAAGTAAGTAGTTTTTTTCATCTCAGTAAAGCCCTGAGGGGGTAACTGTGTTACAGAGCTTCACAGTGAGCACTGACCAGGAGGGCACTCATCTAGTAAGTTCCATATGTTCTTTGTAGGAGGAGATAGAAGTTGTGAATGCATTTAGGAAAGTGTTCCCTCCAGACTGGAGTGATTTTGGTTTGGGGTTAGATTTTTACTTTGTGGTATCTATAACCCCAGTCAGAAATCTGGGATTCACCCTTGACTCTTGTATCATCGTCACTTGCCTTGTCCCCCCCACTATAGTCCTACTGATTTGACTTTTTTAAAAAATATATTTATTTATTTATTTGGCTGCACCAGGTCTTAGTTGCAGCACGTGGGATCTTCATTGCTGCATATGGGATCTTAGTTGTGGAACGTGGGATCTAGTTCCCTGACCTGGGATTGAACCCAGGCCCCCTGCATTGGAAGCACGGAGTCTTAGCCACTGGATCACCAGGGAAGTCCCTGATTTGACTTCTAAAATTTCTCCAGAACATTCTCTTTTCCTTCCACACACCCACTGCCTCACATCATCTCTTGCTGCCAAGCTCCTCTCTGTCCTCAGGGTTACTCTTTCCAACTCGTCCCCCATCTATGAGGGTGAGTAATCTCAAGCGCAGATCACTGCCTCTCAGCCCAACTTCAGTCTCTTCAAAGCTCCCCATTGCCCTTGCCACTTACAAATTGGCACTTACCATCTACCTCTACAAGGATTAAATCATGAGCCACTGCTGCTGCTGACCTTCAACACCCGCTGAAAGGAGTTCAGGGTGGAGATTAGGAATGAGGCCCTCTTTGCTCTGGGAAAAACTGGCAGAACAGGTCTTCAGATAGTTAGATATTTTCAGGAGAAGATTTTATGAGCCCAATTCTTGCATCTCCTCGTATTTAGAAAAGCACTAAAATCATTAGCAGTGACATCTGCTCCTTTTGACTAGCAGCGACCCTCTGCCAACATGTGTTCTTGACTGCACATCCCCCCTTCACTAAAGTCATATATAACACTGCCCTCCCCCCCTGCCTCTTTGGAGCAGTTTCTCAGAGCTATCTGAAATGCTGTCTCCCGGGCTATAGTCCTCATTTTGTCCCAAGTAAAACTTAACTCACGTCTCTCACATTGTGCTTTTTTCTTTTTTTTCAGTAGACACCCTCAGGATAAAGTCCAAATTAACTGGTCCTTGTCTCAATCCCCACTGAGCTTCCCCACCCAATTTTGACCCAACAATATGGAACTATTTGTCTTTTTTCTGAATATTCCTTGAGAAGGTATCATAAACAGGTTGTGCCCTACCCCTGCCCCAGCCTCCATCTCCTTTCTCTAACGAATCCTTGTTATCCATTAAACTTTAGAAGAGGTCTCAGCTCTGCCCTCCAGGGTCCCACATCAGCTTAGATCTGTCCATAAAGTCCTGTGCAAATCTCAGTGACAGCCAGTAATGAATTGTATCGAAATGGGTTATGAATATGCTCTCTCTGCCGCCCTCCATCCAACATGACTGTGGGCTCCCTGGGGCCAGAGGCCGGGTTGATCCAAGTCTATTTTCTCAGTGCTGAGTGCCGTGCCCAGCATGTAGTAGGTGCCAAATCTGTTTGATCACCTGACTTTGCTTGAACATTTTTAGTATCTTAAAAAGTCATGTGTCCAGAACGCTGCCTTCTCCAAAGTTCTGAATAAACAACAATTATTAAAGTCATTTGCACTCCTGCCTTCTTTGTTACCCCACTGTGCACACCTAAAGGCAGAACACTGGACCCTTAATCTTTGTACACCCATAATTCCAGCCACTGACCTGAACAAACAGACCCTGGACGAGAGGGACAGTCAAGCCAGGGGACAGAGCTGCAGTTGTTCCTGCACATACAGTCTCCAGAAAAGAGAGTGGGAGTGGGAAAGACTGATCAACTTGGGAGACAATTCCAAGAGGATATTCTGAAATGGGAAATCAGAGATCCCCTGTGGGAAGCACTCACCAGTGACTTTGAATGCTACAAATTCTAGAAGCAACCTAAGTGTCCATCATCGGATGAATGGATAAAGAAGATGTGGCACATATATACAATGGAATATTACTCAGCCATAAAAAGAAACGAAATTGAGATATTTGTAGTGAGGTGGATGGACCTAGAGTCTGTCATACAGAGTGAAGTAAGTCAGAAAGAGAAAAACAAATACCATATGCTAACACATATATATGGAATCTAAGAAAAAAAAAAGATCATGAAGAACCTAGGGGCAGGACAGGAATAAAGACACAGACCTACTAGAGAACGGACTTGAGGATATGGGGAGGGGGAAGAGTAAGATGTGACAGGGTGAGAGAGTGGCATGGACATATATACACTACCAAATGTAAAATAGATAGCTAGTGGGAAGCAGCTGCATAGCACAGGGAGATCAGTTCGGTGGTTTGTGACCACCTAGAGGGGTGGGATAGGGAGGGTGGGAGGGAGGGAGACGCAAGAGGGAAGAGATATGGGAACATATGTATATGTATAACTGATTCACTTTGTTATAAAGCAGAAACTAACACACCATTGTAAAGCAATTAAACTCCAATAAAGATGTTAAAAAAAAATGCGTCACCTGTGTAACACTGAGGGAGAAAATAAAACAACAGTTGACTGAATTTTTAAAATCTGAGTTTAATCTAAGGCAAACTAATTATGAAGCCATAACATACCCTAGCCCCCACCAACTGGAGAACACACTTTCTGAGGAACACATGAGTTTTCACAGAAGACATCTTAAAGAATTTTAACAGAATTGCATTAAATAAATATGACACTTGGCTTCAGTTCTGTGGAACTTTTTCATCCCTCTTGTTTTGCATTGTCCTTTCATCACACACATCACAAACATAATCTGTGTGTCAGAATGAGACACTAATAAAAAGGAGGGACATACAATAAGCATTAGCATTAATTGAAGGGAAAATATTTAAATACAATTTAAAGAGTCATGAAGCTAAAAAAAAACCCTGTATGCTAAAGACACAGCATCTATTACTAGCATTATACAAATTTCCAGTGGAAGCATGGAAGCGTTGCAGAACTGTATTATTGACTCTCTAAGGTGCAGACCTAGACTTTCAATGGACTTGTCTATTCTTATGCCGCCAAGAGAAAGACTACATCACAGGCAGTGTCATTACTGGGGACTAGTACTTTACCATTAAGTTCAAAGGTCTCCATTGTAGACAGCATTGTTTGGTCCAGAGTCGTTCTTTCTCCGGCGCTAGCTGAGAGCTCTTTCTCCTTGAGAATTTCCTCATTTTCCATTGCTAAACTTTATAGATGGCCAAAGTCCTGGAGCCAGCAGAAATGCTCCCCACAAGAGGAACCACTCGGGGAAAGATTGTTCCCTTTTAACTACTGCTGCTACTGGTGTAGCACACAGCACTTCCCTTGGCTCTGATTTCTGAATTTGCAAAATGTTTCCTGACATGATCAGAATTAGGCATTTCTCAAAAATGGGCTATTCACATGTGGAGCTCCTGCTTAGCGCAGCTGCTTGGTCCCAGGACCCTGAGAGCAGAGCCGATGACCCCCCCGCACTTTCTCCATCTGTCCAGGCCCTGCCATCATCCCAGACCCAGCTTATTGTCGTGGGACCTCTCCAACCCACAGTGAAACCTGCCTCCTCTGACCTACTTCCGCCCTTAGAGTTCATCCTTGCTACTCAAAGTGTGGGCCATGGACCAGCCGCATCACCATCACTTGGGAATTTTTTATAAAGGCAGAGTCTCAGGTCCCACCCCACAAAGACTGAATCCAAATCCACAGTTTAAAAAGGTCCCCAGGTGGTGTATGTACACATTCAAGTTGGAAGCGCATGGCTCTACCCCATACACTTTAGTGTTTAATTATGTTTCCTCTCATAGCTTTCCTGTGTTCTCTGTGTGTGTGTGTGCACGTGTGTGCTTGCTCTGGCCCTCGTAAGATCTGAGCTACTTAAGAGAAACCCCTTTGCTCTGTGCCCTACACTGGGCACTCCCTACCAGGGAGGTTGTATAGCACGGTAGTTAAGACACAGGCTCTAAAATCTCGAATACCTGAGTTCCAATTCCACCTCCTGCAGGCAGCTGTGTGACCATGGGCAAGTCATGTTAGCTTTGAGCACCTCACTTTCCTTGTTTGTAAAATAAGGAAGGTGGTAGTGATTTTTGTGTGCATTAAATGATTTAAATGGTATAAGGTGGCCAGGATGAACACTAACACCACGTTGCTGCTGTTATCACTAGAGACGTTGTGAACCCACTGTGTCCAGGGAGATGAAGGAAACAGCCTTTGCCTTAAAGGAGCTCAGTCTAGTATGCAGGATGATCGTGGATGCAACTGAATTCCAGAAAATCGCTGTTGGTGATTGGAGCACCTAGGAGGACAGAGGTGGCCTGGCGGCAGAGAAGGCAGGGCTGGGAATGCCACAAGGAGCTTCTCCATCAGATCTGGGCTTAAAGGGATGACTTGGAGGGTCACCTGTAGAGCAGAATAAGGTGAGGGCCTTGCAGGTGGGAAAGATGGCAAGTGGAGCCTCACCGTGGCCGGATGCTCGGGGACCATGGACCACTGGACTAATTTGGGACATGAGAGGTGAGGTGGCAGGAGACGAGTTAGGTCAAGTCGCTTTCTTTGGCCTGTGGCATGGCAGAAAGTAAAGGGGTAAGAAAGTCAGGAAAGAGAGTTACTGGCAGCGCCCCACAAGGCAGGGGTCCCCATTGTACCCACATTTCAACATTCAGGAGGTCACCGGTTCGGGCTGAGGGCTAGGAGCAGAAGCCAGGACAGAAAAAGTTAAAGGAGAGAATTGGCAGTGAGGAAATGAAGGCAGCTGGCAGCTCCAGTCACAAGTTTAGGGGGGGTACCCCCCAAGAGAGCAGGGGCTGTAAGGGCCTCCCCTGTGGTCAGGAAATCCCCTGACAAAAGGGTGCCTCCTCTCTCCGCCTGGTCAGCTCAGCTCTGACCAAGGGCAGTCCTCACTCGTGGGGGTGAAGAAGGGACACTTTGGAAAATGCTGTGTGTTAATTACCGAGTGCAGCCTTCTTTGGAGGGAGCATTTGGTGGATGTCAGGTTTTGTCATTTAGCTCTGGCTCTGGGATCAAACAGACTTGGGACCCAAACCCAACTCTTTCATTAGTTTGCTGTGTGACCTTGGGTGATTGCCTTAGCTTCTCTGAACCTCAGCACAAAGTAATAGCTCATAGAAGGATTAACACATATACGTTACTCAAAACTCCCAATAACTTGTAACTTGCCTCTGATCTTGTGGTTAGAAAGTAATGACACCAGAATGCAAATCCAGGACTTCCTGCCTCTACAGCTTGGTTTAAATCTAGTTTAATCCAAGGTCTATAATCCAGAAGTTCATAGCAGATGAGCTTTCTGAAAACACACGTGCCATTCCCCCACCCCAGCCTGAGATTCTGGTTTTAATAAGAAGCCTCATGGTTGGTTCTAATGCACAGCCAGGCTGAGGACTGCTATGCAGAATAATAAAGCAGTCACAGGCAGCACGGAGACCTGTGTGAGCCCTCGGGACTACATCCTGGGAGGATCCAGGAGGTTGAACAATAGGAAATTACTGATATTCATCCCATTTGATAGTTGATAAATAAATACTTCATAGGATTCAAGCTAATCCATCCAGTCAGCAGGGCCAGACTAGGCAAATGAGGCACTAGTGTGGGGTGCAAAAGATTCAGTAATCAAGCTAAGTAATATTTTAACACGATTTATAAAAATCAAAATTAATGCAAAAAGCCCATAATGAAAACAAAATCAACATTTTAAATAAACCACAAAGATCCCATGCTGCATTTTGCAATGACTCTGGTCACCCGCTCGCCTGGTCCCAGCTTGCTCTGGCCCCAGTAAGATAGCTCCTTACTCTGTGTTTCAGCATCCTCATTTGCAAAATGGGATACCAACAGTTTCCCTGTTTGTCCATAGGGTGGGTGTGAAGATCAAACGAAATAATAAAAGTCTAAGTGTAAGCGAAAGGGCTTTCAGGGGAATAACATCTTATACCAAGCCGGCACATAATGTAAAACTCCTGCATTGTGGATGCTACCCTTAAAGATACCTTAAGTCTCCCATAAAGTGCAAAACACACAATTTGGAGAATATTGTACAGTTTCTTCCTAAGTCCCACTCAGACACTTTTATCTCCAGAACACAGATCTGGCTATTGCTTCCCTTGAACACCAGACGAAGTGATCGACTTGCATTTGGGGACCATGCTGTTCAAGAAATGCAGGGTTTGGCTTTCTTTTTCTTTCAGAGTGCATATAATTGCACTGGAGAATTTAAATGGATTTTCAGAGGGGTTCTGATGTAGTTCTATCAAGGTCTGATGTTCTCCAAACTGGCTTCATTAGACAGGGGTCATGGGGCTGGAGTCCTAGGCAAGCACAACCCGACTCACGGTAGCCTCTGCAGAGCTTGACTCTCTATAAACTAGTATAGTCGATAGGCCACCTGGCAGATCACCAAGAACTCCTGAGTAACCCCATTCCCACTTAAAACTGGGGCAACCATGTTAACACATGATGTAAAAATCAAACCAAAGTATTCAAACCGAAGTATTCAAAACAAACAAACAAACCAAAGTATTCAAAACAAACAAACAAAACCTCACAGCAAATAGGCAAGCCAAGACTCTGGGATGGTCCTTGAGTCCCCGTCACACCTCACTGGCAGTTTGGCCATTTGTTCTGTCGTCTTCTTAAGCTCATCAGTGGAGACAATGGAAAGAGGGACCTGGGCTAAAGAAAATGTAAAGGAGACAAGTATTAAACATTTCCATCTATTGACTTTATTTTTCTTGCCAGTCGTGCATGGCAGTAGTGGTCGGTGTCTCCCAGGCCTAGCTTAGCACCTATTTAATAATTTCATTAATGGTACTTAACGAAGCATAATTACTGCAGATTCATTTTAAAAATAAAAAAAAATCAACAACACAAATGATCATCATTAGGTGAACAGGTAAATAAATTGCGGTATATCCATTCAATGGGATACTAATCAGTAATAAAGAGAAAGAAGCGGCAACATGGGTGAATCTCAAAAGCCATTATGTTGAGTGAAATAAGCTAGACCCCAACAGGACATATTGTATGACTTCAGTCATAGAAGTTTCCAGAACAAGCCACACTCATCTATAGTGTCAGAAAACAGAGCCACAGTTTCCTGGGGTGGAGGTAGGGGAGAATTGACTGCAAAGGAGCACAAGGGAAATGTATGGGTTGATGGCAGTGTTTTGTGCCTCGATTAGGGTGTTAGTTACAAAACTCATCAAATTTTACTCTTGAAATATATATATACAGTATGTAAATTACACCTCAGTAGAGTTAATTAAAACAGAAATTAAAGAAAAAAGTTGACAAAATTATTATTGTTGGACCTTGGCCCACCTCGCAGAAGTTTGTCCTTTGAGAGCCATTGCGGGGTGTAAATGGGGTGAAGTGTGTATGAGGCCTCGCTGAGCCACCACACCTTCTCTTCCCTGTGTAGGGATGTTCACACGCATTTTGGGATTGCTGCCTCAGGACTGCAGCCTGTGTTCTCAGAATAGAGGGAAGAAAATGGAAGCAGACTGGTCTATGGTAGGAATTTCCCACTGACCCAACACTCCTACCCAGGGCACACCTAGCGCAAAGGCCAGCGAGGCAGCTGTGCATCCCTGGCCTGATTTGAAAAACACAAGTTCTCCTGACCACAGATGCCACCCTCTGTCTTCTGGACACCTACAATGTTTTCACAGGGGCCAAACATTTTATTACACCAATTTAAATGTATCCCTTTCTTGGAGATTATTCATACTGATGTGTAAACAAGCAATATTATTCCTTTCCCAGAGAAGGTTTTGGGAGTTGGAGGAGATGCAGGAGCAGGTGAGAGTTGGAACCCCCCTGGATTCTGGAAGCCTCTGCACAAGATAATGTTAAATATGCACTAAAAGAAAAAGAGCCACTATTAGAAGTTGTACCAAGGGTCACTTGTGTTAATTCTCATTGATCTAAAACAATTTTGCCTGAGTAATCCCGGACTGAGAGCAATTGGGATGGAACAGAGAAGATAGGAAATCAGTCAGAATTGCCTGGAGGTGGTTGTCAGTCATCCCCCATTCATTCAACAGATGTTCATTGAGTTTTCACTCTGTCCCAAGCTCTGCACTGGTAAGAAAACAGACTCATACCCTCTCCGATGATCTGGTTCTTCCCCTCTATTAGTCACATGCTGTCAGGGTCATACCCTACCTTGTCATTTTTACTCATAGTAAATCCTTCATAATCACCCACCCATTCTACTTTCTGGCCACAGCACAGATCTTTACACCTCTTCCTTCAGTATGCTATTTCTAACAGTCCTTTGCTTCTAGGACTTCTGATCTGTTATTCTGCCACTCTTCCACTGTCCATTCCACAGTTCATATCCTTTCTCCCATTTAAATTTATGGTCAGTCATTTTAATCACCCCCGGTACACATCCTCAACTCCCTTGCTCCTGTTTTGCTTCATTGTACTCAGTTGACAAAAAACATGGCAGAGGTTAGATCCAACCCTCTGTGCAATTGAATGTAACTGGAGTAAATGATGTGATCATGGTGGTGGTTTCATTTTAATCTTGCGACATAAACTGTAAATGAAACTTAATCCCGTCTGGCGATAAGACTATAGTTCTTTATTCAAGTAACTCTCCCAAACAACTCTTTCATCTTCACTTCATCTCCTGTCTTCACTCTCAGCTGATGACCTTGCCCTCCTCTTAAGAAAATTCAAGCAACCAGAAGTGAAACACCAGACTCCCACCACTGCCGGCATCTCTACCAAGATGCCATCTTCCTGCCTTCTTATGACTTAGATGAACTGTCCAAGCTCCTGTCAAGAAGCACTCTCTCAACATGTGCACTAAATCCCATCACCTCTCACCGGGTATTTTCCCAGCAACAGTCCTTCCTTCTCTCTCCTCTACAACATCAATGATACAGTCTCCAGTGGATTGTTCCCAACTGCTGAACATACATTCTATTAGTTTTCCATCCTGAAATATTTACTCTTGGTCCACTTCATGCAACCAATTACCTAAATTTTTGCTCTCCTTTGTGGAAAACTTCCTCAAAATTGTTGTTGATACCCATTGTCAGTAATTCTTCTCCTTCCATGCTTTTTAAATCCATTCCAATGGAACTTTTATCCCCATCGCTTAACCAAAACTACTCTCATTAAATCACTAATGGATTCTACATGGTGCCCTCCTATGGTCAAACTTTAGTCCTCTTTTTTTTTTATCAGAAGTACGTCACAGGGTTCCTCACTCTCTCCTCCTTGAAATAACCTTTTATGTTGTCTTTTAATACATTATTGACTGGCGGATTTTTGCAGAAACTAATGCTTGTGGCCGGAGATTTGTTATGTAAGTGAATAATGAAACGTCTCCAGTCAATAACGTTTGGGTAACAAAAGACGTATTAAGACGTCTCTGGTCAATAAGTTGTTAAGACATAGCACTCTCTTGATGGTTTTCCTACCTCACTGGTCACTCTTGGTTAATTTTGCTCATTTGTTCTCTCTTTCCTCACCTATTTATGTTAGGGTGCCCCAGGATTTGATCCTTTTTCGTCTTTTCCATTTATACTCACTTCTTTGGCGATGTTATCTGGTCTCACGTTTAAATTCCACCTATGTGTCATTATTCACAAATTTATATTTCTAGATCAGACTTCACTCTTGAACTTCAGATGCCTATTTCTATATACATGTCACATAGACATCTCAAGCTCTATGTGCTCCTGATTTTGCTCCATCTTAGTTGATGGCAAATTTATCATCCAGTTGTTTTGATCAAAAAACCTGACACTAACCTTGACTCCTTTCTCTCTCTCACACTCTTTCTCTCTCCACATTCAATCCATTAAGAAATCCTTTGGCTTTACCTCCAAAATAGATCCAGAATTCAAAACTTCTCATCATCTCCCCAGTACCACTCTGGTGCCAGTCACCACAATCTCTCTCCTGAATTACTTCACTAACTTTTTTTTTTGTAAAGAAACAGGATATTAATATAATATTCAAACCTAGTATTTACCATTCTTTTCTTTCCAGTTTTATTGAGATATAATCGATATACAGCACTGCCTAAGTCTAAGGTGTACAGCATAATGATTTGACTTACATACATCATGAAAAGATCACCACAATAAGTTTAGGGAACAACCATCATCTAATATAATACAATATTAAAGAAATAGAAAATAATTTTTCTCTTGTGATGAGAACCCTTAGGATTTACTCTCTTAACAACTTTCATACATAACATTCTGCAGCGTTAATTATATTTATTATGCTTTACATTTCATCCCTGCTTCAATAATTTTCTAACTGGTGTCCATACTACCATATGGTCCACATTCAATATAGCAGCCAGAGTTATCCGTTTAAAACATAAGTCAGGCGTGATGTTAGGGAAGATGATGGAGTAGAAACTAGCAGGAATCTATCTCTCCAGCTGAACAACAATTGTACTGACAGAAACAGTGTGAAGTGACTATGTTGTAACTCTGAAATTTATTTGAATATTTGCGGCTTCTATGAAACAGCTTGGCTGATAAATTGCAGTTCATTTCTACCGATTTCAGCCATCAGCATTGTGGCAGCTACCCATCTCCTACCTGCCCCTCACCCCATGGCAGGCATTTGTAGGGACAGCAACACACATTTCTGGCATGACTTGGTAGAGCCAGAGTGCTCAATAAGGACCTTATCCTCCAAATATTGGGGTTCTGTGTTCTGACTACAGGTTGCTCCTTCAGATTACTAACAGGAAGGCATGAAGGCTGTATGCCCTTGTTTCAACCCTCACCAGCTGAATCAGCTTCGAGGAGATTTACAGGAGCAGTACCTGCTGTTTTGGGCATTCAAAAACAACCCTATATATGGCGGAATTTAGAAAGCAAGTCCAGGGAAAGAGGCAGATTCAAAAAAGAGCTGAGAAAACCTCAGGTTTTCACTGTAGCCTGAGCCCCAGCACAGAGACACCCTAGAACAATTTTTTAAAAATTAAAACAACAACAAATTTTTTTTAATTAAAAAAAGCCAACAATCTAGAGGAAGATGCTGATTTACAGATTTACCACATTATAAGATTCAAATGTCCCAGCTTTCAACCAAAAAAATCACAAGGTATACAAAGAAATAGGAAAGTGTGGCCCATTCAAAGGAACAAAATAAATGGACAGAAACATACTTGAGGAAGCCCAGATATCAGATTGGCTACACAAAAACTTTAAAGCAATTCTTTTACAGATGCTCAAAGAGCTAAAGGAACACATGGACAAAGACAGAAAAACAATGCATGGACAAAATGAGAATATCAACAAAAGGGTAGAAAATATAAAGATGGACCAAAAAGAAATTCTGGAGCTGAAAGGTACAATAAGTGAAATGAAAAGTACCCTAGAGGGGTTCAAAAACGTATTTGAGCAAGCAGAAGAAAGAATCAGAAAACTTGAAGATATGATCATTGAGGTTACTGAGTTGGAACAGGAAAAAAAAAGAATGAAGAAAAAGTAAACAGAGTTTAAGTGATCTGTGGGGCACCATCAAGCTGACCAACATACACATTGTGGGAAGAAGGAAAAGAGAAATGGCAGAAAGAATATATGAAGAAATAATGGCTGGCAGCTTTCCAAATGTGATGAAATACATTAACCTACAAATCCAAAAAGCTCAATAAACATGTAGGATAAACTCAAAGAGACCCATAGTGATACACATTATAGTCACATTCAAAAGATGAAAAGAATCTTGAAAGCAGCAAGACAGAAGTGACTTCAAGGAATCCTCAATAAGAATCTCTGTGAGACAGCACAGAACACTACAGCAGCAGAGTTTTTGTATGCTGTTGAAATTAAGTTGGGATAGATTCTAATTAGAATGTTATAACTTTAGGATGTCGAATGTAATGGTAACCTAAAAGAAAATAGAATTTACACATAAGAAAATGACAATAGAAATCAAAATGTTTCACTACAAAAAATCAACTAAACACAAAGAAGGCAGTAATGGAGGAAATGAGGGGAAAAAAGCTATAATTCATGTAGAAAACAAATGGCAAAATGGCAGAAATAAATTCCTCCATTCAGTAATGATTTTAAATGTAAATGGATTAAACTCTCCAGTAAAAAGGCAGAGTTTGGAAGAACGGATTAAATAAAACATAATTCAACTATATGTTGTCTATAAGAGACTCATTTTTCTAAATTTATTTTTTGTCCTTGAGATGTTTTATTTCATAAATTTTTATGCCCTATGCCCAAATAATTTTTTATTGGAGTATAGTTGTTTTACAATGTTGTGTTAGTGTCTGCTGTGCAGCAAAGTGAATCAGTCATACATATACATATATCTACACTTTTTAAGATTTCCTTCTCATTAAGATCACCACAGAGCATTGAATAGAGTTCCCTGTGCTATACAGTAGGTTCTCATTAGTTATCTATTTATCCATAGTAATGTATATATGTCAATCCTAATTTCCCAATTCATCCCACCCTGCCTTCTCCCTTGGTAACCATAAGTTTGTTCTCTACATCTGTGACTCTATTTCTGCTTTGCAAACACGTTCATCTCTACCATTTTGCTAGATTCCACATATAAGCGATATTATAGGATATTTGTTTTTCTCTTTCTGACTTACTTCACTCTGTATGACAATCTCTAGGTTCATCCACACCTCTGCAAATGGCACTATTTCGTTCCTTTTTATGGCTGACTAATATTCCATTGTATATATGTACCACATCTTCTTTATCTATTCCTCTGTCAATGGACATTTAGGTTGCTTCCATGTCCCGGCTATTGTAAGAGTGCTGCAATGAATATTGGGGTGCCTGCATCCTTTCGAATTATGGTTTTCTCTGGATATATGTATAGGAGTGGGATTGCTGTGTCATATGGTAGTTCTATTTTTAATTTTTTAAACAACCTCCATACTGTTCTCCATAGTGGCTGTACCAAATTACATTAGTACCAACAGTGTAGGAGGGTTCCCTTTTCTAGACACCCTCTCCAGCATTTACTGTTTGTATCAATAGGTTTTTTGATGATGGCCATTCTGACCAGTGTGAAGTGCAAGTCAAAAGCTCATTGTAGTTTTGATTTGCATTTCTCTAATAATTAGTGATGTTGAGCACCTTTCATGTGCTTATTGGCCATCTGTACATCTTCTTCAGAGAAATGTCTATTTAGGTCTTCCGCCAATTTGTTGATTGGGTTGTTGTTTTGATATTGAGCTGCATGAGCTGTTTGTATATTTTGGAGATTAATCCCTTGTCAGTTGCTTGGATTGCAAATATTTTCTCCCATTCTGGGGGTTGTCTTTTCATTTTGTTTATGGTTTCCTTTGCTGTGCAAAAGCTTTTAAGTTTAATTAGGCCCCATTTGTTTATCTTTGCTTTTATTTTCTTTACTCTAGGCTGTGGATTGAAAAAAATCTTGCTGCGATTTATGTCAAAGAGTGTTCTGCCTATAATTTCCTCTAAGAGTTTAATAGTATCTGGCCTTACATTTAGGTCTTTAATCCATTTTGAGTTTATTTTTGTGTATGGTGTTAGGGAGTGTTCTAATGTCATTCTTTTACATGTAGTCATCCAGTTTTCCCAGCACCACTTATTGAAGACACTGTCTTTTCTCCATTGTATATTATTGCCACATTTATCATAGCTTAGGTGGCCATAGGTGCATGGGTTTATCTCTGGATTTTCTATAAGGATTGCACAGAATCTGTAGATTGCTTTTGGTGGTATAGTCATTTTCACAATATTGATTCTTCCAATCCAAGAACATGGTATATCTCTCCAACTGTTTGTGTCATCTTTGATTTCTTTCATCAGTATCTTATTGTTTTCTGAGTATATGTGCTTTGGCCTCCTTAGGTAGGTTTATTCCTTTGTATTTTATTCTTTTTTATACATGGTAAATGAGATTGTTTCCTTAATCTCTCTTTCTGATCTTTCATTGTTAGTGTATAGGAATGTGAGAGATTTCTGTGTATTAATTTTGTATCTTGCAACTTTACCAAATTCATTCATGAGCTCTAGTAGTTTTCTGGTAACATCTTTAGGATTTTCTATGTATAGTATCATGTCATCTGCAAACAGTGACAGTTTTACTTCTTCTTTTCCAATTTGGATTCCTTTTATTTCTTTTTTTATCTGATAGCCATGGCTAGGACTTCCCAAACTATGTTGTATAATAGTGGCAAGAGTGGGCATCCTTGTCTTGTTCCTGATCTTAGAAGAAATGCTTTCAGCTTTTCACCATTGAGTATGATGTTAGCTGTAGGTTTGTCATATATGGCTTTTATTATGTGGTGATATGTTCCCTCTAACTCCACTTTCTGGAGAGTTTTTTTTTATCATAAATGGTGCTGAATTTTTCAAAAGCTTTTTCTGCATCTATTGAGATGATCACATGGCTTTTTTCTTCAATTTGTTAATGTGGTGTGTCACACTGATTTATTTGTATATATTGAAGAATCCTTGCATCCCTGGGATAAGTCCCACTTCATCAGGGTGTATGATCTTTTTAATGTGTTGTTGGATTCAGTTTGTTAGTATTTTGTTGAGGATTTTTGCATCAATGTTCATCAGTGATGTTGGCCTGTAATTTTCTTTTTTTTGTGATATCTTTGTCTGGTTTTGGTATCAGGGTGATGGTGACCTTGTAGAATGAGCTTGGGAGTGTTCCTTCCTCTGCAATTCTTTGGAAGAGTTTCAGAAGAGTAGGTGTTAACTCTTCTCTAAATGTTTGATAGAATTTGCCTGTGAAGCCATCTGGTCCTGGGCTTTTGTTTGTTGGAAGATCTTTAATCACAGTTTCAATTTCAGTACATGTGATTGGTCTGTTCATATTTTCTATTTCTTCCTGATTCAGTCTTGGAAGGTTGTATCTTTCTAAGAATTTATCCATTTCTTCTAGGTTGTCCCTTTTATTGGTATATAGTTGCTTGTTGTAATCACTAATGATCTTTTGTATTTCTGTGGTATCCATTGAAAGTACTCTTTTTTCATTTCTAATTTTATTGATTTGAATCCTCTCCC
Organism: Balaenoptera physalus; assembly: GCF_965194825.1. Classification (NCBI taxonomy): domain Eukaryota; kingdom Metazoa; phylum Chordata; class Mammalia; order Artiodactyla; family Balaenopteridae; genus Balaenoptera; species Balaenoptera physalus. Next base: position 13,826,827 of record NC_138885.1, read on the forward strand.
ATTTTTTTCTTGATGATCCTGGATAAAGCTTTATCAATTTTGTTTATCTTCTCAAAGAAACAGTTTTTAGTTTCATCGATCTTTGCTATTGTTTTCTTCACCTCTATTTCATTTATTTCTGCTCTGATCTTTATGATTTCTTTCCTTCTACTAACTTTGGGTTCTGTTTGTTCTTCTTTCTCTAGTTGCTTTAGGTGTAAGGATAGGTTGTTTATTTGAGATTTTTCTTGTTTCTTGAGGTAGGATTGTATTGCTATAAACTTCCCTCTTAGAGCTGCTTTTGCTGCATCCCGTAGGTTTTCATTTGTCTCTAGGTATTTTTTGATTTCCTCTTTGATTTCTTCAGTGATCCATTGATTATTTAGTAACATATTGTTTATCCTCCGTGTGTTTGTGTTTTTTACCTTTTATTTTTTCCTGTAATTGATTTCTAATCTCAGAGCATTGTGGTCAGAAAGATGCTTGATATGATTTTAATTTTCTTAAATTTACTGAGCCTTGATTTGTGACCAAAGATGTGATCTATCCTGGAGAATATTCCATGTGCACATGAGAAGAACGTGTATTCTGCTGCTTTTGGATGGAATGTCATAAACATCAATTAAGTCTACCTGTTTTCATGTGTCATTTAAGGCTTGTGTTTCCTTATTCATTTTCTGTCTGGATGATCTACCATTGGTGTAAGTGGGGTGTTAAAGTTCCCACTATTATTGTGTTACTGTTGATTTCCCCTTTTATGGCTGCTAGCATTTGCCTTATATATTGAGGTGCACCTATGTCAGGTGCATAAATATTTACAACTGTTTTGTCTCCCTCTTGGTTTGATCCCTTGATCATTATGTAGTTTCCTTCCTTGTCTCTTGTAATAGTCTTTATTTTAAAGTCTATTTTGTCTCATATGAGTATTGCTACTCCAGTGTTCTTTTGATTTCCATTTGCCTGGAATATCTTTTTCCATCCCCTAACTTTCAGTCTGTATGTGTCCCTAGGTCTGAAGTGGGTCTCTTGTAGACAGCATATATATGGGTCTTGTTTTTGTATCCATTCAGTGAGCCTGTGTCTTTTGGTTGGAACATTCAATCCATTTACATTTAAGGTAATTATCAATATGTATGTTCCTATTGCCATTTTCTTAGTTGTTTGGCATTTGTTTTTGTAGGTCTTTTTCTTCTCTTGTGTTTCCTGCCTAGAAAAGTTCCTTTAGCATTTGTTGTAAAGCTGGTTTGGTGGTGCTGAATTCTCTTAGCTTTTGCTTGTCTGTAAAGCTTTTGATTTCTCTGTTGAATCTGAATGAGATCCTTGATGGGTAGAGTAATCGTGGCTGTAAGTTTTTCCCTTTCATCACTGTAAATATATCATGCTACTCCCTTCTGACATGCAGAGTTTCAGCTGAAAAGTCAGCTAATAACCTTATGGGGATTCCCTTGTATGTTATTTGTTGCTTTCCCCTTGCTGCTTTTAATATTTTTTCTTTGTATTTAATTTTTGTTAGTTTGATTAATAAATGTCTCAACGTGTTTCTCCTTGTGTTTATCCTGTATGGGACTCTCTGCTCCTCCTGGACTTGGGTGACCATTCCCTTTCCCATGTTAGGGAAGTTTTAGCCTATAATCTTTTCAAGTATTTTCTCAGACCCTTTCTCTTCCTCTTCTTCTTCTGGGACCCCTGTAATTCGAATGTTGGTGCATTTAATGTTGTCCTGGAGTTCTCTAAGACTGTCCTCATTTCTTTTCATCCTTTTTTCTTTATTCTCTTCCATGGCAGTTATTTCCACCATTCTATCTTCCAGATCCCTTATGCATTCTTCTGCTTCAGTTATTCTGGTATTGATTCCTTCTAGTGTATTTTTCATTTCAGTTATTGTGTTGTTCATCACTGTTTTTTCTTTAGTTCTTCTAGTTCCTTGTTAAACATTTCTTGTATCTTCTCCATCTGTGACTCCATTCTATTTCCAAGATCTTGGATCATCTTTACTATCATTATTCTGAATTCTTTTTCAGGTAGATTGTCTATTTCCTCTTTATTTATTTGGTCTTGGGGGTTCTTACCTTGCTCCTTCATCAGCAACATATTTCTCTGTTGTCTCATTTTGTCTAATTTACTGTGTTTCTGGTTTCCTTTCCACAGGCTGCAGGGTTGTAGTTCCTCTTGCTTCTCGTGTCTGCCCCCTGATGGGTGAGGTTGGTCCAGGGTCTTAATAGGCTTCCTGTTGGGAGGGACTGGTGCCTGCGCTCTGGGGTTGGAGCTGAGTCTTGTCCCTCTGAAGGGCAGGGCCACATCAGAGGGTGTGTTTTGGGGTGTCTGTGAGCTTAGTATGACTATAGACAGCCTGTCTCCTGATGGGTGGGGCTGTGTTTCTGTCTTGCTGGTTGTTTGACCTGAGGCATCCAGCACTGGACCTTGTAGGCAATTGGGTGGAGCCAAGTCTTGGTGTTGAGTTGGGGACCTCCAGGAGAGCTCATGCTAATTGATATTCCCTGGGGCTGGGAATTCTCTGGCAGCCCAGTGGTGTGGATTCAGTGCTTCCACCACAGGCACTCAGGCTTCACCCCTGGCTGGGGAACCAAGACCCCGCAAACCATGCAGCATGGCAAAAAAAGAAAAAGAAAACCAACAAACAAAACCCAGAGCAAATAATAAAAACAAAAACAAGTGAAAACAAACAGAAAAACAAACAGCAAATAAAAACCAAAGATAACAACAAAACAAACAAAAACAGAGAGACTCATTTTAGATAGAAAGACAAAAACAGATTGAAAGTGAAAGGATGGCAAAAGTTATTCCCTATAAATGGTAATCAGAAGAGAAGTGAAGTGAGTATACTAATATTGACAAAATAGACTTTAAATCTAAAAAAGATTACAAGGGACAAAGAAGGATATTATATATTAATAAAATGTTCAATATAGCAAGAAGATATATAATATACATTTGCAGACCTAATAACAGACCCTCAAAATATATGAAGCAAAAATCGACAGAATTGAAGGGAGAAATAGACCATCCTACAATAATAGTTGGAGACTTCAAAACCCCACTTTCAGCAATGATGGAATGACCAGATAGAAGGAAGATAAGTAAGGAAATAGAGGACTTGGACAACATAGTAAATGAATTAGACCAAAAAGACATATGTAGGGGCTTCCCTGGTGTCCCAGTGGTAGAGAATCCACCTTCCAATGCAGGGGAAGTGGGTTGGATCCCTGGGCAGGGAACTAAGATCCCCCATGCCGTGGGACAACTAAGCCCATGTACCACAACTAATGAGCTTACGCCCCTCAACTAGAGCCCATGTGCCACAAATTAAAGAGCCCATGCACTCTGGAACCCACGTGTCACAACTACAGAGCCCATGCACACTGGAGCCTGCATGCCACAACTAGAGAAGAGAAAACCTGCATGCCACAACTAGAGAGAAGCCTACGCACCCCAATGAAGAGCCCGCACTGCAGCGGAAGATCCCGTATGCCTCAACGAAGATCCCATGTGCCGCAACTAAGACCCAACTCAGCCAAAAAGAAATTAAGTAAATAAATAAATAATAAATAAATCTTAAAAAAAAAAGACATATGTGGAAACTCTATCCAACAGCAGTAGGACACACATTCTTCCCAAGTACACATGGACATGTTCTAGAATGCATGGATGTTCAGCCACAAACAAGTCCCAATATATTTTAAAAGATAGACATCATACAAAGTATCTTTTCCAACCCCAATGAGATGAAGTTAGAAATCAGTAACAGAAAGAATACCAGAAAATTCACAAATATGTGGAAATTAAACAACATATTCTTAAGCAACCAATGGGTCAAAGAAGAAATCACAAGGGAAATTATAAAATACCTAGAGGTGAATGTAAACAAAAGTATAACATACCAAAACTTACATATACTTATAAATGTTAAAATAAATATTTTGTTATATATATTTTACCACAATAAAAAAAGTAACTCAGATTGGCCAGAATAGCCTAATATCCTCTCTTGCTGGGTAACAGGCCCTACACACAATAAATCTGGAGGATGGGAGCCTATCTTCCCCTTTTTTCACCCTCAAGTCTTGTCCTTGCCCCACAGTCCCCAGGAAGTCTAGGTTCAAAAGGACATTGCCTTTGGGCAGAAGTAGGGTTCATTTACTAGCTGGTCAGTGTCATATGACTTCCTGGGAGACCCAATGAATGAGTGGAGTGATCTGAACCTAAAAAGTCATGGGGAAGTGGGAGCCTGTGAAAGAAGACCCAGGGATGGAATATTTGCTTAGGTTTCTCTTCTCCTTCTGACTCATATTTCTGGACACCCCTGGCAGCAAGCATCTGGCCCTGGGAGGGCTGAATGGCCATGTAGACTGTAAACACTGGGTGAAGAGGCATTCATTTTCAATCTCAGAGAGCATCTGGAGAGCTTCGGGAAGAAAGGAAGCAGTGAGTTGTTGTTTGAGGTGACTAACAGATGAGTAGACAGATGATACATGACTGCTGCCTCACGGTGAATGGCTAGCTTCGTTTATCTAAATAGAATTCTGTCTCACTTTGACTCCACATTAGCTGAAGCAGGGGCAGGGTAACGTATACAGGCTGAAGTCAGGAGGGGTGAAATCAGTGCTCATTTGACTATTCCCCTGGAGCTAAGCTCAGATGCAAGTGGAGAAGAGATGAATTCTCAGGTCCCTCCAGCCACTCAGAACTACTGAAGCTGTGCCAGGTACTTGCTCAGGATGGCTAGAGTAGACAAGTATGGGTGTGGGAGCTGTCCAGCACCCATTTTCCCTTCCTGGAGCCCCCCAACTTCTTTCATCAGTATTACCTTTTGTCTATTGTCATTCAGTCCAATGTGATCAGGGGACCTGCAGTAAATCTGCCAAGGTGTAGGTAAGCAAGCAAAGAGAGGCCAATAGCACGATTCCCTTCTGGTATTTAAATCACAGCTGGAGGGACATTAGCTTAAAAATAGTTGGGGTTTTACTCCTTCCTAGCAGTGTTGTCCTGAGCAGGCCATTCCTGCTACTTGACCTTAGCCCTTAGACCTTAGCCCATCTCAAACTGTCTCAGTTTCTCTCTTTTCTAAGCCCGGTTCTTTCAGTCAAGTCTGGAAGTCCCTGACAGTCTTCCAATAAATTTCTTCTTGCTAAGTTGGCTAGATTTGATATAGATTTTTATTGGGTAGAGCTAAAGAACCCAGGTTCCCCTAGATTTTCACAAAGGGCATCCAAGGCCTTCTCCTGACCCTCTTTCTGCTCACCTCTCAGGTCTATGTGCCCCGTGTTTCTGGATTCCCAGTGCTTTGGGTCTGGTACCCCCTTCAAAGGCCTTAGCCTCATAGGACCCAACCAGCCTGAACTCAAGCTGTGGGAGGAGGGAGGCTCATAGTTTTCAGAACTAGTATGGTTGATTCACTCACCAGTAACCCAATTCAAATCCAATAATTATCGATACTTTTTTGACAGTTCTCAATTTTACCTACTTCTGAAAGGAACAATTTTTTCAATAGTAAAATAGCAACAAAAAACTTTTTAAACAAAAACAACAATGAAAACCCAGATAAAACATCAGATGGTATTGAGTAGAGTGTCCCTTTCAAATAGTCCCTAGGAAATGACTCAGGGGCGGCCCCGCCCTCTTGTAAATCATGACTTGGTATCAAGTCAAGAGCGCTCCAAAGACTCTGGATGAGGCATTTTTCCATTTGCTTAGTTAAGACTGCCTGCATTTGAGCTCCTTTCAGTGACTGGGGTCTTTTCCACCTTTGGAGAGTCAAGGGGTGGCAGAAATCATGTTCTACTAAAAGAGGCTGTTGAGTCTAGTTACTTGAATTCCCAGCCTCACTGGCAGCCAAGCATGGGCATGTGGCCAACCAGGCACACCCTGTATGTTCCTTTAAAGGAGAAGCTGGGATTACTGCACACCAGAGAAGGGACAGTAGCTGCAGCAATGCCAAGGGTTTCATCTCAGCCCTCCCTGGCAGCACAGGCAGCAGGAGAGCGGTAACAGCAAATGGATACTCACGGGATGAGTTCTGTAGCATGATTTTGGCTTGTATCCCTGACCCTGACCTTCTCCTAGGCCTGGTTCTGCAGCCTTATCAGCAATTTTGTGAGCTCCCAGTAGTTTTCCAGTAATTTCCTTCTCAGCTTAAATCAGATTTCCATTTCTGTTGCTTGCAATGAATATTGCGGACTGTTGCAGAGAGCAAGAGATGTAATCAGCAATCCAGACCTTCAGGAGGCCCTAGTGTTTAGATTTTTGGAAAATAATAAGGTCAAGTTCCTTATTTGCTTGGCAAATAAGGGCCTCTATAATTGTGCCAGTGCCTACCTCCTAGACTCTTGCTGCCCTCTCCTCCATTTACCCATGTTTCTCCGGTCGTCCTGAATTACTACAGTTTACCAAGGCTGTTTGTTTAGCTTGAAGAGACTTCCCTACTCCTAAATCTCATCTGACAAATGACCATCACTCAACTAAGGGCACCTGGTCTATGAAGCCCATTGAGTAGGACTGACCCTTACACTTCCTACCCACCTTTTCAACGTACATTCTGCAGAGATTTGTGGATAGTATAAATAACTCCACAGTAGCTGTGCTTATTGGTCTCCTCCCTAAGCTGTGGGCTCCCCAAGAGCAGGAACCACACATTCCCATTGCTTTAACCCCAGTTTACCCCAGAGTGAAGAAACGAAGGAATGATTGGGAAACACCGAGATGCTGAGAAGGGGCTCCCACACAGCTTGCCAGCAGCACCCAGAATTGTGGGTCTCCCCTGTGATATGTGGAAGGAGACAGGAGGAAAGGGCCGGTCAGAGGCCCTTTTATTCTCTTACTAACTTGTTAGATTGGATCAAAAGAATGGTGATCCAGAAAGGCTTTGTGGGGACCTGTGGTTTGTTTTTATCCAGCACAAAATATTGTTCTGCAAAAACTCTAAGGAATTTTATGGCCAATTCCATATGAGATTCATTCTTCAGGGTCCTTAACCTTAGTCCCAGGATATTAACAGTGGCTACTGATGCTGGATATTCATCTTCCCAAGAACTGGACGCTTTAACAGAGACCCTAGACTGTCAACTGACTACATTTCTGCAGAGGTGAGAGACTGGGGGCTGAAGGTCTTTGCTGAGGCGGTACTTCCTCACTTCTCTGCCCTTGTTGGGGAGTTGAATGTACACATAAAGGCATTTCTAGTCATCTGAAGCCAAAATCTGCCCCTCCCTCCTTTTAAACTATTTTTGAGTAGGAAGATGTGCAATAAACAATACAACTTTGGGGCTTCCCTGGTGGCGCAGTGGTTGAGAATCTGCCTGCCAATGCAGGGGACACGGGTTTGAGCCCTGGTCTGGGAAGATCCCACATGCCGCGGAGCAACTGGGCCCGTGAGCCACAATTACTGAGCCTGCGCGTCTGGAGCCTGTGCTCCGCAAGAAGAGAGGCCGCGATAGTGAGAGGCCCGCGCACCGCGATGAAGAGTGGCCCCCGCTTGCCACAACTAGAGAAAGCCCTCGCAGAGAAACGAAGACCCAACACAGCCATAAAAATAAAATAAATAAATAAATTTAAAAAAAAAAAAAAAACCAAAAAACAATACAACTTTGCCTGCATCATTTGGTCTGACCCTGTGCTTTTCATTAGATGAGGCTGAAGTCTTGGGGCTCATGATTCTAAAGTCTGTCCTGAGTATGGTGAAACCATGTAAAACATACATGCAAGGAGTTGTATTATAAGTCTACAAAATTCCCAGGCTATTACTGTCTCCCTTGTGTCATTTCTGATCACAGAAAGGAATTAACTAACAATGATTGTGCAAACTGGATATGAATAAGAAAGGAAGCGAAGTGCTGATGCAGAGTTTTTAAAGGCTGGGTGGAGGGAGCTGAAGTAATTGCATTTCCCTAGACTCACTTTCAAAGTGGTCAATTTTATAGAATCACTTCCCCAGGAAAGGGAAGTGAGTGTTTACATTTTAGGACCTACTCTGAGCCTGGCACAGTTAGACATTTACACAGGTTCTTTCTTCACAACGATTCTCTTTAAATGTAAATGTCAGTGTTTCTTGTTCACAGATGAAGAAACTGAGGCCCGGGGCCATTGAAATACACATGCCAAAGGTCACATAGCCAGGTCCATCTGACTACAGAGCCCAGATGTGTCCACTACATGAACACTGAATGTCACTGGACCTGAAGGGGGCCAGAGTTATTTAGATGGTGCAGTTATGAGGGGATTTTTATCTCAGGCAATAAAGCTGATGCCATCCACTGTAAGAAATACAAAAAAACTAGAAACTGGTGAGCCCATAGGAAAATCATGAAATATGTAACATATGCTTTTGATGCCCTTTGCCCTGCTTGACATCCTCTTCTGAAAGAGGCTGTGCACTCAGCATTTCCACAGCCAGAATTTATTCTAAAGAGATACTCACAGAAGGCACTGTGATGCAGAGACATTGCAACACTGTGTGTCACAGCAAAAATCTGGAAGTAGTTGAATGGCCTTCGGTAGGGGGTACCATCAATAAATTGTGGAATAGTACACAGTTGTTAACAAAAGAAAGATAGATCTGATGATGTTAATTAGGAAAGAATTGCAAGAGTTATTAAGGAGGAAAAAGAGGGGCAGAACAAATGAATAGTATGATCCCAGTGATATAAATTTAAAAGTATATGCATATATTCACTCTATGATAGGTTATTTATAAAATTTCTTACAAGTAAAATTGTATGCAAAAACATTTCAACAGTGGCTGTCTTTGATATAAGAGACTGGGGGTGGGAGGGATATAATTTTTAAATCATTTTGAATCACCATTTCATAATAAGAATTGTTAAGCTTTGTGTCATGTTTACATTAGCCTTGCACTATCCCAAGTGTTTTATGTATTTGAATGTATTTAATCCACATGATAACCCTAGGGGATTCATACCATTTTTAGCTCCCTTGTGCAGATGAGGAAATCTGGCTCAGGGAATTTATGTAACTTGCTCAAAGCCTCATAGCTATTAACTGAAAGAGTAGGGGTTTGAGCTCAGGCACTCAGACTCCGGAGTTTAGGCTCATAACCACTTCCCTACACTGCCTCCTAGAATAGCATAATATATGCACATAAATTAAAAAGTAAAAATTGATAAAAGGCTAATAGCTAAAAAGGAGCAGTCTGCTGCCCCACATTTCCTCCCCAGGGGAAAAAACTTCCAAACTCTTCTAGTTGTTTCTTCTGGTTATTACCTTCATGTTTTTTTGTCTGTTTTGTTTTTAAGATTTTTTTGATGTGGACCATTTTTAAAACCTTATTGAATCTGTTACAATATTTCTTCTGTTTTGTGTTGTTTTGGTCTTTTGGCCCGGAGGCATGTGGGATCTTAGCTCTCTGACCAGTGATGGAACCGGCACCCCCTGTACTGGAAGGCAAAATCTTAACCACTGGACCATCAGGGAAGTCCCCTTTAATGTTTTTATGGTAATATGTTTATGCTGCTATATTTGATTTACCAACTCTAGAACATAATCTATTGATTTCTTGTTATGGAAATAAGGATTTACCTCTCTTCTACTGCCACCCTTTACTTCTCTCAAGCCTGCTTTCCCAAAATTTAACTCAATCTATAGTCAAAGCTTAAATCTTCATGACCGTGTACATATGCTCATGACTGAGCCAAATTGTCAACTATGATTGCTTCCCCTTTCCTTTAATTGTTTTTCTTGAGTTAATACGTGGCTTATTTTCTTCCATTGGCTTAGTTTCCTATGAATCCAGCCTTAAGTTTTTCCAAATGTTCCATCAAATCTGTTTAAAAACAATAAATATTAGTTTTCAAATGACCAAATATTACTCTGTGAATTTTGTTCTTCTGAAAACTCTATCCTGAACTTCGTAATCAAATAATTTTCTATACTACTTGAAGTTTTCAGATCATGTGCTTATATTACATTAAAAATACTAAATAGGGGTTTAAGGCAATTTTATTGAGGTATAATCATCATATAATAAACTGCAAATGTACAAAGTGTAAAATTTGATAAGCTTGGCATATGTATACATCTATGAAACCATCACCACAATCAAGACATCCATCACCCCAAAAAAGGTCCCTTGGGTCCCTTGTAATGCCGCCATCCTGCCTCTCTCCACAGCCCTCATCCCACAAGCAATCAAGAATTTACTTTCTATCATATTAGATTAGTCTATATTTTCTAGAATTTATATAAATGGAACGAATCTACTGTACGTAGTCCATTTGTTTGGCTTTTTTCATTTAAGATAATTATTTTGAAACTTCCATGCTGTTGCGTTTATCAATTGTTAATTATTTTTATTACTTAGTAGTTTTCCATTGTATGGATGTATCAAAATTTGTTTATTCACCTGCTGATGGACGTTTGGGTTGTTTTCAGTTTGGGACTATTAACAAATAAAGTAAGTTTGAACACTTGCATACAGGTCTTTGTATGGACATATATTTCCCTTTCTCTGAGGTAAATACCTAGGAGCGGGATGGTTGGATCATATGGTTAGATGTATGTTTAACTTTTTAAAAAACTGCCAAAATGTTTTCCAGAATAGCTGTACCATTTTACATTCCCTTGGATGTGAGGTCAGATCTGTAATTATATACCTGGAAAACAGAAGAATCAGATGAAATAATAAAAATATTAAGAAAATCCAGTGTGGTGAACTGGTAGGAAAATTAATATGCAACCATAGCTTTCTTTATGTAAACAACCGTGAGTTAGAAAACATAATAATATAAGAAAATACCTCATTCATAAGAATGTTAAGGCTCTATGTGAAGAGCAGTTTGAAATTCTACTAAAGTACATTTTTAAAAGACTTCAGTAAATGTCTTGAATAAGACGATTCAATGTTATCACAATGCCATTGTCCCTAAATGAATGTATAAATCTACTGCAAGCTCAATAAAAAAACAAACAACGTTTTTTGAGAGCAGGGAATTAGACAAGTTTTTTTTTTCTATAGTTTATGTAGAAAATAAACATGCAAGAATAGCCAGAAAATGAAAATTAAGAGTTCTGAAGCAAGACAAATCTTACCAAATATCAAAAATATTATGAAGGTGCAGTAAATGAGTTTGTCCTTGTCTACCTATGACAAGACAATAGCAACAAAAGAAAGAGACAGTCCACAAATATTGAAAATATACTTTGAAGTTCAGGGTACAAAAAGGCCATATTTCACATCAGAAAAGAAGAGATGAACTATTTTTTTAACATCTTTATTGGAGTAAAATTGTTTACAAAGGTGTGTTGGTTTCTGCTTTATAACAAAGTGAATCAGCTATACATATACATATATCCCCATATCTCCTCTCTCTTCATCTCCCTCCCACCCTCCCTATCCCACCCCTCTAGGTGGACGCAAAGCACCAAGCTGATCTCCCTGTGCTATGCGGCTGCTTCCCACTAGCTATCTATTTTACATTTGGTAGTGTATATATGTCCATGCCACTCTCTCACTTCATCCCAGCTTACCCTTCCCCTCCTCATGTCCTCAAGTCCATTCTCTATGTCAGCGTCTTTATTCCTGTCCTGCCCCTAGGTTCTTCAGAACCCTTTTTTTTTTTTTTTTTAGATTCCATATATACGTGTTAGCATATGGTATTTGTTTTTCTTTTTCGGACTTACTTCACTCCGTATGACAGACTCTAGGTCCATCCATCTCACTACAAATAACTCAATTTCGTTTCTTTTTATGGCTGAGCAATATTTTATTGTATATATGTGCCACATCTTCTTTATCCATTCATCTGTCGATGGACACTGAGGTTGCTTCCATGTCCTGGCTATTGTAAATAGAGCTGCAATGAACATTGTGGTACATGACTCTTTTTGAATTATGGTTTTCTCAGGGTATATACCCAGTAGTGGGATAGCTGGATCATATGGTAGTTCTATTTTTCGTTTTTTAAGGAACCTGCATACTGTTCTCCATAGTGGCTGTATCAATTTACATTCCCACCAACAGTGCAACAGGGTTCCCTTTTCTCCACACCCTCTCCAGCATTTATTGTTTGTAGATATTTTGATGATGGCCATTCTGACTGGTGTGAGGTGATACCTCATTGTAGTTTTGATGTGCATTTCTCTAATGATTAGTGATGTTGAGCATCCTTTCATGTGTTTGTTGGCAAATTGTATATCTTCTTTGGAGAAATGTCTGTTTAGGTGTTCTGCTCATTTTTGGATTGGGTGGTTTGTTTTTATGGTATTGAGCTGCTTGTAAATTTTGGAGATTAATCCTTTGTCAGTTCCTTCGTTTGCAAATATTTTCTCCCATTCTAAGGGTTGTCTTTTCATCTTGTTTATGGTTTCCTTTGCTGTGCAAAAGCTTTTAAGTTTCATTAGGTCCCATTTGTTTATTTTGGTTTTTATTTCCATTTCTCTAGGAAGTGGGTCAAAAAGGATCTTGCTGTAATTTATGTCATAGAGTGTTCTGCCTATGTTTTCCTCTAAGAGTTTTATAGTGTCTGGCCTTACATTTAGGTCTTTAACCCTTTGAGTTTATTTTTGTGTATGGTGTTAGGGAGTGTTCTGATTTCATTCTTTTACATGTAGCTGTCCAGTTTTCCCAGCACCACTTATTGAAGAGACTGTCTTTTCTCCACTGTATATTCGTACCTCCTTTATCAAAAATGTGGTGACCATATGTGTGTGGGTTTATCTCTGGGCTTTCTATCCTGTTCCATTGATCTATATTTCTGTTTTTCTGCCAGTACCATATTGTCTTGAATACTGTAGTTTTGTAGTATAGTCTGAAGTCTGGAGCCTGATTCCTCCAGCTCTGTTTTTTTTTTTAAGGATTTTTTAAAAAAATAAATTTATTTATTTATTTGTGTCTGTGTTGGGTCTTCATTTCTGTATGAGGGCTTTCTCTAGTTGCGGCAAGCAGGGGCCACTCTTCATTGCGGTGCACGGGCCTCTCACTGTCATGGCCTCTCGTTGCGGAGCACAGGCTCCAAACGTGCAGGCTCAGTAGTTGTGGCACACGGGCTTAGTTGCTCTGTGGCATGTGGGATCCTCCCAGACCAGGGCTCGAACCCGTGTCCCCTGCATTGGCAGGCGGATTCCCAACCACTGTGCCATCAGGGAAACCCTCCAGCTCTGTTTTTCTTTCTCAAGGTTGTTTTGGCTATTCGGGGTCTTTTGTGTTTCCATACAAACTGTGTAATTTTTTGTTCTAGTTCTGTGAAAAGTGCCATTGGTAGTTTGATAGGGATTGCATTGAATCTGTAGATTGCTTTGGGTAGTATAGTCATTTTCACAATGTTGATTCTTTCAATCCAAGAACATGGTATATCTCACAATGTATTTGTATCATCTTTAATTTCTTTCATCAGTGTCTTATAGTTTTCTGCATACACGTCTTTTGTCTCCTTAGGTAGGTTTATTCCTAGGTATTTTATTCTTTTTGTTGCCATGGTAAATGGGAGTGTTTCCTTAATTTCTCTTTCAGATTTTTCATCATTAGTGTATAGGAATGCGAGATTTCTGTGCATTAATTTTGTATCTTGCTACTTTACCAAATTCGTTGATTAGCTTTAGTAGTTTTCTGGTAGCATCTTCAGGATTCTCTATGTATAGTATCATGTCATCTGCAGACAGTGACAGTCTTACCTCTTCTTTTCTGATTTGTATTCCTTTTATTTCTTTTTCTTCTTTGATTGCTGTGGCTAAAACTTCCAAAACTATGTTGAATAATAGTGGTGAGAGTGGGCATCCTTGTCTTGTTCCTGATCTTAGTTGAAATACTTTCAGTTTTTTATCATTGAGAATGATGTTGGCTGTGGGTTTGTCATATATAGCCTTTATTATGTTGAGGTTAGTTCCCTCTATGCCTACTTTCTGGAGGGTTTTTATGATAAATGTGTGTTGAATTTTGTCAAAAGCTTTTTCTGCATCTATTGAGATGATCATATGGTTTTTCTCCTTCAGTTTGTTAATATGGTGTATCACACTGACTGACTTGCATATATTGAAGAATCCTTGCATTCCTGGGATAAACCCCACTTGATCATAGTGTTTGATCCTTTTAATGTGCTGTTGGATTCTGTTTGCTAGTATTTTGTTGAGGATTTTCACATCTATGTTCATCAGTGATATTGGCCTGTAGTTTTCTTTCTTTATGACATCTTTGTCTGGTTTTGATATCAGGGTGATGGTGGCTTCGTAGAATGAGTTTGGGAGTGTTCCTCCCTTTGCTATATTTTGGAAGAGTTTGAGAAGGATAGGTGTTAGCTCTTCTCTAAATGTTTGATAGAATTTGCCTGTGAAGCCTTCTGGTCCTGGGCTTTTGTTTATTGGAAGATTTTTAATCACAGTTTCAATTTCAGTGCTTGTGATCAGTCTGTTTATATTTTCTATATCTTCCTGGTTCAGTCTCAGAGTGTTGTGCTTTTCTAAGAATTAGTCTATTTCTTCCAAGTGGTCCATTTTATTGGTTTATTGTTGCTTGTAGTAATCTCTCATGATCCTTTGTACTTCTGCAGTGTCAATTGTTACTTCTCATTTTTCATTTCGAATTCTATTGATTTGAGTCGTCTCTCTTTTTTCTTGATGAGTCTGGCTAATGGTTTGTTAATTTTGTTTATCTTCTCAAAGAACCAGCTTTTAGTTTTATTGATCTTTGTTATCATTTCCTTCATTTCTTTTTCATTTATTTCTGATCTGATCTTTATGATTTCTTTCCTTCTGCTAACTTTGGGGATTTTTTGTTCTTCTTTCTCTAATTGCTTTAGGTGTAAGGTTAGGTTGTTTATTTGAGATTTTTCTTGTTTCTTGAGGTAAGATTGTATTGCTATAAACTTCCCTCTTAGGACTGCTTTTGCTGCATCCCATAGGTTTTGGGTCATTGTGTTTTAATGGTCATTTGTTTCTAGGTTTTTTTTGATTTCTTCTTTGATTTCGTCAGTGATCTCTTGGTTATTTTTAGCAGTGTATTGTTTAGCCTCCATGTGTTTGTATTTTTTAGTTTTTTTTCCTGTAATCGATATCTAGTCTCATAGTGTTGTGGTCAGAAATGATACTTGATATGTTTTCAATTTTCTTAAATTTACCAGGGCTTGATTTATGACCCAAGATATGATCTATCCTGGAGAACGTTCCATGAGCACATGAGAAGAAAGTGTTTTCTCTTGCTTTTGGATGGAATGTCCTATGAATATCAATTAAGTCCATCTTGTTTAATGTATCATTTAAAGCTGTGTTTCCTTAATTTATTTTCATTTTGGATTATCTGTCCATTGGTGAAAGTGGGGTGTTAAAGTCCCCTACTATTATTGCATCACTGTCAATTTCCCCTTTTATGGCTGTTAGCATTTGCCTTATGTATTGAGGTGTCCCTATATTGGGTGCATAAATATTTACAATTGTTATATCTTCTTGGATTGATCCTTTAATCATTATGTAGTGTCCTTCTTTGTCTCCTGTAATAGTCTTTATTTTAAAGTCGATTTTCTCTGATATGAGAATTGCTACTCCAGCTTTCTTTTGATTTCCATTTGCATGGAATATCTTTTTCCATCCCCTCATTTTCAGTCTGTATGTGTCCCTATGTCTGAAGTGGATCTCTTGTAGACAGCATATGTATGGGTCCTGCTTTTGTATCTATTCAGCCAGTCTATGTGTTTTGGTTGGAGCATTTAATCCATTTACATTTAAGGTAGTTATCGATCTGTATGTTCCTGTTACCATTTTCTTAATTGTTTTGAGTTTGTTATTGTAGGTCTTTTCCTTCTCTTGTGTTTCCTGCCTAGAGAAGTTCCTTTAGCGTTCGCTGTAAAGCCAGTTTTTTGGTGCTGAATTCTGTTAGCTTTTGCTTGTGTGTAAAGGTTTTAATTTCTCCATCGAATCTGAATGAGATCCTTGCTGGGTGGAGTAATCTTGGTTGTAGGTTTGTTCCCTGTCTTCACTTTAAATATGTCCTGCCACTCCCTTCTGAATTGCAGAGTTTCTGCTGAAAGATCAGCTGTTAACCTTATGGGGATTCCCTTGTATGTTATTTGTTGTTTTTCCCTTCCTGCTTTTAATATTTTTTTTGTATTTATTTTTTGACAGTTTGATTAATATGTGTCTTGGCGTGTTTCTCCTTGGATTTATCCTGTATGGGATGTTTTGTGCTTCCTCGACTTGATTGACTATTTTCTTTCCTATATTAGAGAAATTTTCAACTATAATCTCTTCAAATATTTTCTCAGTCCCTTTCTTTTTCTCTTCTTCTTCTGGGACCCCTACAATTCGGATGTTGGTGCATTTAATGTCCCAGAGGTCTGTGAGACTGTCCTCAATTTTCTTCCTTGTTTTCTCTTTATTCTGCTCTGTGGTAGTTACTTCTACTATTTTATCTTCCAGGTTACTTATCCGTTCTTCTGCCTTAGTTATTCTGCTACTGATTCCTTCTAGAGAATTTTTAATTTCATTTATTGTGTTGTTCATCATTGTTTGTTTGCTCTTTAGTTCTTCTAGGTCCTTGTGAAACGTTTCTTCTGTTTTCTTCATTCTATTTCCAAGATATTCTATCATCTTTACTATCATTACTCTGAATTATTTTTCAGGTAGACTGCCTATTTCCTCTTCCTTTGTTTGGTCTGGTGGGTTTTTACCTTGCTCCTTCATCTGCTGTGTATTTCTCTGTCTTCTCATTTTGCTTAACTTACTGTTTTTCGGGTCTCCTTTTCACAGGCTGCAGGTTTGTTGTTCCCATTGTTTTTGGTGTCTGCCCCCAGTGGCTAAGGTTGGTTCAGTGTGTTGTGTAGGCTTCCTGGTGGAGGGGACTGGTGCCTGTGTTCTGGTTGATGAAGCTGGATCTTGTCTTTCTTGTGGACAGGACTGCATCCAGTGGTGTGTTTTGGGGTGTCTGTGACCTTATTATGATTTTAGGCAGCCTCTCTGCTAATGGGTGGGGTTGTGTTCCTCTCTTGCTATTTGTTTGGCATAGGGTGTCCAGCACTGTAGCTTGCTGGTCGTTGAGAGGAGCTGGTCTTAGTGTTGAGATGGAGATCTCTGGGAGAGCTTTCGTCATTTGATATTACTTGGAGCTGGGAGGTCTCTGGTGGACCAATGTCCTGAACTCGGCTCTCCCACCTCAGAGGCTCATGCCTGATGCCCCGCTGGAGCACCCTGTCAGCCACACAGCTCAGAAGAAAAGGGAGGAAAAAAAATGAAAGAAAGAAAGAAAAAAACAAATAAAATAAAAGTTATTGAAATAAAAAATTTAAAAATATTATTTTTAAAAAAATAATTTAAAAAAAAAGAAAGAAGAGAGCAACCAAACCTAAAAACAAATCTACCAATGATAAGAAGTGCTAAAAACAAAACAAAACAAAAAGACAGAGAGAGCCCTAGGACAAATGGTAAAAGCAAAGCTATACAGACAAAATCACGCAAAGAAGCATACACATACACACTCACAAAAAGTGAAAAAAGAAAAAATATATATATAAAAAAGAAGGAAGAGAGCAAACAAATCAATAAACAAATCTACCAATGATAATAAGTTCTAAATACTAAACTAAGATAAATTTAAACAGAAACAAATTAGATGCAGAAAGCAACCCTAAGTCTACAGTTGCTCCCAAAGACCACTGCCTCAATTTTGGCATGATTTGTTGTCTATTAAGGTATTCCACAGATGCAGGGTACAACAAGCTGATTGTGGAGATTTAATCCACTGCTCCTGAGGCTGCATGGAGAAATTTCCCGTTCTCTTCTTTTTTCACACAACTCCTGGGGTTCAGCTTTGGATTTGGCTCCACCTCTGCATGTAGGTTGCCTGAGGACATGTGTTCCCTGCCCAGACAGGATGGGGTTAAAGTAGCAGCTGATTAGGGGGTTCTGGCTCAGTCAGGCTGGGTGGAGGGCGGGGTATGGAATTTGGGGCAAGCCTGTGGTGGCAGAGGCTGGTATGACGTTGCACCAGCCTGAGGTGTGCAATGTGTTCTCTCAGGGAAGTTGTTCCTGAATCATGGGACCCTGGCAGTGGCAGGCTGCACAGGCTCCCAGGAGGGGAGGTGTGGATAGTGATGTGTGCTTGCACACAGGCTTCTTGGTGGCAGTGGCAGCAGCCTTAGCGTCTCATGCCTATCTCTGGTGTCTGCGCTGATAGCTGTGGCTCACACCCATCTCTGGAGCTCGTTTAGGCAGTGTTTGAATCCCCTCTCCTCACGCACCCCAAACAATGGTCTCTTGCCTCTTAGGCAGGTCCAGACTTTTCCCCGGACTCCCTCCTGGCTAGCTGTGGCGCACTAGCCCCCTTCAGGCTGTGTTCACGCAGCCAACCCCAGTCCTCTCCCTGGGATCCGACCTCTGAAGCCCGAACCTCAGCTCCCAGCTCCCGCCCGTCCCGGCAGGTGAGTAGACAAGCCTCTCGGGCTGGTGAGTGCTGGTCGGCACTGATCCTCTGTGCAGGAATCTCTCCACTTTGCCCTCTGCACCCCTGTTGCCTCGTTCTCCTCTGTGGCTCCAAAGCTTCGCCCCTGCCCACCCCCTGTCTCCACCAGTGAAGGGGCTTCCTAGTGTGTGGAAACTTTTCCTCCTTCACAGTTCCCTCCTGGGGGTGCAGGTCCCACCCCTATTCTTTTGTCTCTGTTTTTTCTTTTTTCTTTTGCCCTACCCAGGTACGTGGGGAGTTTCTTGCCTTTTGGGAGGTCTGACGTCTTCTGCCAGCGTTCAATAGGTGTTCTGTAGGAGTTGTTTCACATGTAGGTGTATTTCTGATGTATTTGTGGGGAGGAAGGTGATCTCCAAGTGTTACTCTTCCACCATCTTGAAGGTCCCTAGACTATTTGATAAATTATGTTGAGACAACTTGTTAGCAACTCCTTTCCATAAAATTAAATGCTGTTGAATCAGAGATATACATGTAAAAATTTAATAACTGTCAGTACAAGAGGAAATGTGATCTATTTTAGTCTATTTTTAACACTCTTAGAGTAGGTAAGAACTTTCCAAGCAAAGCCAAAACACAGGGGCTGCAAGTTTGAACACATATAAGTTACAGTTAACAATATGGGGAGAAAATACCGTGAAAAGTTTTTCCATTTTAAAAGGATAGGACAAGAAAAATATTTAAAACACATTTTACAAAGAGCTAATTCCTAAAAATATAAAGAGTCTACAAATAAATTAAAAATACTAATAGAAGAACAAACAAAGCACATGCACAAGCAGTTTGTAGGGTAGGAAATGAGTCATAAATAAATGATAATACAAATTACATTTCCATTTTTTAAATGTCAGATTTGAAAATATCAGTAAGTTTGAGAAGACATTATTGTCAAAAGTATAAGGAGAATAGGCACTCCTGTGCAAAATTGACGGAGGTACAAATTGCCGTATCTTCTTTTAGGAACAATTTGGCGCCATCTATTAAAACAGCCATTTTTTGATGCAGTAATTCCACTTCTAAGCATTTATTTTACAAGTATTCTTGTACATGTGTACAAGGATATTCACAGAAGCTGTGTTTGTAAGGAAAAGACTGAAAATAACCAGAAGGCCCCTCAACGTGGAACCCATTAAATAAATTATGATCCGTTCATACAATGACACCCTAGTATAACACAATAGTGATTTTGAAATATCACCAAGTGTATCTCTCTTCTTGCTAATTTTTTTTTCTTTTGCTTTTTCCTCCTCTGCCCCTGGGCCATCAAGGTGAGGCCCAGCAGCCCAGGCTTGTGAGAGGTGCTTGCACTGCCTCCAGGTAGGGAAGGCTGATACAGGCCAGAGCAGAGAAATCATTTCTCAGCTTTGATTTCTGGACTTCATAAGGTTCAGAGTGAGGCCATAATCTTGAACATTCGACATTTCCTGAAATAGAAAAGGGACTTCTCACAACTCCCAAAGCTGGATTTTTTTCATATGTCAAGAACCAAAGTTTGAAGGATAGGCCATAGAGTAAAAGACAATAAAATGACACAAAAGGAATGAGTGGGATGATACCCTCCTGATGTCAGAGGAACAGCCAGCAAGGAGGTGTTGAGGGAGAGAGAGTAGTTGAGGAGGGTGAGTGTTTGGAGGGGCAAGTCTGGCTCCCCTTTCAAGGTGCACCCAGAACACCTTGGGGCCCTTGTGCTGCTTTCCAAGACACTCTTAAGGAGACGACAAGCCTTCAGCATAATGTCACGTCCCACCTGGCTTGGTGAAACCGAGCAGGACCCTGTGGGGCCCTCCTGGGTACAAAAGCCGTTCTGTTTTCCCCATTTCTTGTTTGTAGTGTTGACAAAAAATTAATCAGTCAATCTGAGAAAGAAATGGAAAATTTTATTCGAGCCAAATTGAGGATTATAACCCAGGAACAGGATCTCAGAAAGCTCCGAGAACTGTTCTGCCCATTAGAAGTCAGGGCAGAGTTATAAAGTTTTTTGAGACAGAGGGCTGTACATCAAATGATGTGTTATTGACAGTTTACATGATCCAGATCTAAGCATTGTCGTGGTAAGTCATGTGATCCCTTACAAGATCAAGAAGGAATGTTATCAAGGAGTTGTTGCGCTATACAGTTAAGCAGGCATTTCTGCCAATGAGGGAGGTCTGGTCGGTGCCTAATGCAGATACACAATGCACAGTGGAGGAGACAGAGGAGGTCAAAGGGAGGAGAAAATTGTTTATGGTTTAAAAAAATTTTTTTTGTTTTTATGTTTTGTTGTTGTTTATGTTTTAAGGTTTTTTTGGTCTTGCCATAAAATATGTATCTTATTTGACAATAGAAAAATAAAAGGCTTTAGTCTCCAAGGCCTTCCCCAAGTTCCAAAGAGCAGGTTCAAATCAGTTAATGATCAGGACTATCGAGTCACAGGACCCCTGGTTCCTCCTGCTAGGATGTAGGAAACAATCTGATGCATATCTTTAGATGTTCTCTAGAAACTAAGACTCCCACCCTGTTGGAGGATGGTGACTACATGCTGACTACAAGCACGTAGACCCCAGACTGGTTGGAACCAGAAGACTGAGATTCCTAAAACATCACCCTGTTACGTCACCACCAACCAATCAGAAGAAGGTCCAGGAGCTGACCATGCACACATCCCGCGACCCTCTCCCCTAACACTGTCTGTCTTTAACACTTGCCTGAAAGCCATCAGGGAGTTTGAGCCTTGAGTACAAGCCACCCATTCTCCTTGCTTGGCTCTTGCAATAAACCTTTCTCTGTTCCAAACTCCGACCTTTCAGTTTGTTCAGCCTCACTGTGTCGGGCACATGAAATGAACTTGGGTTCCCCAACATTGAGAGTGACGGGGCACCACACCTGAAGACATTCCTCAAAACCCACAGATCCCAGTGTGATGTGGGGAAAGATACCCTAAGGAGCTATGAAAGCACCAGTGGACCAGACCTGGGCACTGGAAAATGCTTGGGCTTAAGTCAAAAGGCCACAGAGGGTAGAATCTTGATTCTGAAGACATTGGCAATCTCTGAGCACTGTGACAGAGGTGCCAGCACTCTGTGAGGCCAGCCAATCTCAGTGGATACCAGTGGGTGTACTCAGGGCCAGCAGCTGATCACACTGCAGAGGATGCCACCAAAAAAAAAAAGTGTAAGATTGAGTAAGCTTGTATTTGCAATGTCTGCTTACAGAAAGAGGCATAAGAAACTGATTCCAGTGATTATACTTGGGGAAGGGTCTTGTGGGATTGAGGGCTTGGAAGGGTCCAGGCAGGCTCAGAGCAGATGTGAGCCCCCCAAGGTAAAGGTCAGACTACGCACTCACTAAGCTGAAGGTCATTGCTTCCCCTATCAGATGGGGGGGCAAGGAACGTGCCTTCCCCAGCAGGTGTCAAGTCTGGGGGTTTCCTGATTATTTCTGTCAAGACTTCCCTGAGTCCTGCCCCTTCCAGACTTTAGCAAACTTGTGCTGAAGATGACGGTAAGTATTCACTAATTGTTAATAACATTCCCCCTTGCCCTTAAAAGTGTCCCAGTTTGTTGATAAATAGTATAGTTAGTATTCCTAAATAATCTGCAAACAGAGTGTCTCCTGAAGCTCCTGGAAGGGAGAGTCAAGGCTCCTCTACTTGTGGTTCCCGGATGCCTCAGCTTTCCTTTAACGAGAACTAATTCACTATCTCCTGTGAGGGACATGGGATGTGTCAGACATGATCCCTGGCCTTAGGGAGCCTCTGGACCACTGAAGGAGGCAGGGAGACATGCAGAGAAAGAGCAAACACCACCAGGTGGGGTTTGCTGAGACTTAACACATGTCACAAGAGCTCTAGAATTCCTACTCTGCTTCCTCCTGGCCTTTTCCTCAGGTAGGAATATGGTCATTGCAATAACGATAAGAATAACAATAGCTACCTGTTACGTGGGGCTCCCTTCCTTGGGGAGCTTCCAGACCAATGTGGGGAACTGCCTGACTCTGCCCTGGGAGAGACCAGTCTTGTGGGAAATGCACGGCTACAATCTTCTGTAGTTCCCACACTGATGAGAGAAACTAGCCAGGCACGTCACCAAGAGACTGATAGAAATTCTTTACAAAACCCTGCAAGGGAACTGTCCTTATCCCCGTTTTACAGATGAAAAAGCTGAGGTTCAGAGAGATGATATAATTTACCCAAGTCACACAGGAATTTAGTGGCATAGCTGGTATTCGCACTTCAAATCCCTGCTGCGGCTTCCATGCCCAGGTACATTGTGACAGCACATCCATCACACGTCCTATCCCATGGGCACTGTTTCCTCAGAGGCACCAAGTACCACCTCCCATGCCTTCTATTTGGGGCGTGAGCAAAGGCTAGGCTGCCAGTGGCACCAGGAGCTGGGCTCTCTCCCAGTGGCTCTGCCACCAGCACAATGTTAACAATTTTAACGTTGACCTGAGTTCTTTGTAGAATGATGGTCTGGTTCCCTCATCTTGTTAATTTTTAAATCTTAAGTTGTCTATGTATCTCTATGAAGCCTCAAATACTATTTGGAACAAGTTGAGAGAGAAAGTGACAGAGAGAGAAATTGGTGACAGTGGTTGGGGAAGGGTCAGAGACTCCCGTGGGTCTGCCTGTTTACACAAGCCCCCTTCTCACATCTCTGACCAGCATCCTTGACTAGCGGCCACAGTGCAATGGTCCTATAGGTCAATATCCCTATAGCGCTCTGATCAGGCATGCATGAGTCAACACACAGCACCAATCTCAAGCATTCTCTCAGCCTGGGCTGTTAGGTACAGAAAAACTAACATCGATCGCCCCTACCCAAGGAACCTGTAATCTTGTCAGAGATTCCAGGCTCTGAAACAATCAAGGTTACGTATAAGGGACAACAAGGGATGACACAAGGGAGCAAGTAAAAGTCACTTCTCTTTTGAGAAGAACTTTCTTTCCTCCAGAACACAGGGAAGTGGGCTTTGGCAATGATCCAGGCAGAAACTTTAGAGCACAGCTCACTAGGAGATCAAGAATGCTGCTTTGGCTTCCTGGGGATGCAAAGGACCTGTCCACATTGAATCTAAAAACTCAGGGGAATCAAACTTCCCCTCCTTGAACTGTGTCAACATGGGCCAGGCTTGGAGGCTTTTTGAAACCCTCAGATGTTGAGTATTGACTGGACAGAACGTGCGGGTATCTGGCCGAATACTTCCTTATTCCAGCTGAACTCTCTTTCTTATTCCAGCTGAACTCCTTATTCCAGCTGATGTTCTAGAGTCAGACGATGGATGGGGGTACCTTGGAACACTTGAAAGGCCTTCAGTCTTTACAGGAGCTGGGTCCTTTCCAGGTCAGGACTCACAAGTATCTGGTCTTCTCTTCTTCTAGGCCCATGGAGGAGTTACTACTTAGCTCCCTTGATTTAGTTGGAGCCATGAGATTAGTTCCGGCTAATGGCCCATGAGTACAAGTTACATGTGGTTAAAAGCTGTTGTGAGTGTTCTGTGCTCTCTCTTGCTCTGCCACAGTGACTCGGGATGCCCCATGGAAAGATAGCAGAGCTGTAGGATAGAAAAAGTGTGAACTGCTCAGTCACCACATGGAGGACGGCTGCCCACCAGAATTCCATGAGGAAGAAGTAAACTTTGGTTGGGTTAAGCCATTGAGATTTCATTATCAGTTTGTTACTGTAGCTTGACCTGGCCTCTTCTGATTCTTTGACACCCCAGAGTACTGATGGGGAGCAGAGACTGGGAGAAGGTGAGAGCCTAGAGGTGAAATCCTTTCATTTCTCTCTTAGTGCTCTGTCTTTGCATGCGGTGCTCTTGTGCACCCTCTCCCCACCTCCCTCCACCCACCACCTCCCTTCAGTTATCCAAAGACCTACCATGGTGCTTCCCCACTGGTCTGTCACTACAGACAAGGGGATTTCCCTGACAGCCTTGCTTCATAATCTGCTGTGATTCAGAAAATATCAGGGCCGAAGGGGGCCCTGGAGCCTACCCAGTTCTGCATCTCACTGAACAGAGAGAGAATTCATGGCTTAGGAGGTAATGTGACTTGCCCAAGGTCACACGACACCTGATGATAGGACTGGTACCCAGGTCTCCTGACTCATAGGCCCAAACTTTCTCCTCCATCTCTTCCCATTGAGCTAGGTCCTAGTCTCAACTAAGGGTGATAGGCATGTTATTCTACATCTCTTGTGTTAAGAAAAATTTATCAAAATCTTGAAAATCAAAAGAAAGCACAGCAAGTCCTTTAATGTTGTACCAGGGCCTTGTTTAACAAGCCTGCTAAAGGGTTATTAATTCTCTGGGAAACCATACTTGTGCTTTATACTATTTGATTAGAGCCTGGATACAGTGAAATTACATGTTTAGCTGTAGATTTTGGTCTGGCAAAAGAATATAACCCCAATGGTTATGCTTTTATTGCCATATTTATTGTCATATTGGTATGACATTAATCAGTGTTTATCTAACCTGACAATCTTTTTCTTTTTTTCCCTCCCTTCCTTCCTTCCTCCCTCCCTCCCTACCTCCCTTCTTTCTCTCTCTCCCTTTCTTTCTTTCTTCCTTCCTTCCTTCCTTCCTTCCTTCCTTCCTTTCTCCCTCCCTCCCTCCCTCTCTCCCTCTCTCTTTCTCTCTTTTTTTCTCTCTCTCTCTCTTTCTTTCTTTCTTTTTTTCTTTCTTTCTAAAAATACCTTTCTTATGACTTCCCTGATGGTCCAGTGGTTAAGACTCCATGCTCCCAATGCAGGGGGCCTGGGTTCCATCCCTGGTCAGGGAACTAGATCCCACATGCCACAACTAAAAGATCCCATACGCAGCAAAGAAGATCCCGCATGCTGCAACCAAGACCCAGTGCAGCCAAATTAAAAAAAAAAAAAACCTTTCTTGATGGGCTATATTAATCTAAGTTCTTAAAGCGCTCTTGGAACTAATTTTACCATCTTACCAGTTCTCTCACTCATTAACTGATACGTTGAATAAAATCTGTGACACAGGGGTACTCTATATTTGTAATGAAAGTCATGTTCTTAACTTTTTAAAATTATACTTTGACACTTGAGATAAATATCCACTATCTTACAGCACCTACCATAGTGTCTGACTTAGAACTGGAAGTCATAAATGTCCACTGAATGAGTGACTGAATTAAGATCTACCCATCAAGATCACTGATCATAGATCTGCATTTTATCAGGATCTTTAATGTCTTAACTCAGAGGAGAAGCTCTGATGTAGGAACCTCAGGCACCAGGAGAATCTGGTAGGGAAATGTTTGGGTTTTTATGAGCCTTGCCTGATCTTCCTTCATAGGCTAACTCCATCTTCACAAAGAAACAAAGTCCTTCTGTCCTAGTGCCCCTGGGGACACACTGTCTACCTCAGAGGGAGAAACTGGGACGGGTAAAATCCTCTAAGTTACTCTCATACAGACCCAACTGTGACCTGTACATCCCCCCTGAAGTTAAGAGGGAGAGTCAGTCTGTAATTCCACCCTCTCATCCTTCCCCCATATTTCATCAGCTTAGCTGGTCATGTCTGATACTCAGTAAAACCGCAACAGGCAGCCAGGAGCCAGAAGAACTTATCCCTTCTCCTACCTGCTCTAATCTAATGCTAGCCCTTGTACCAAGAGCCCTGTCCTTCAGAGTGACGTGGCTTATAATGGTGTCGTTCCCCAGAAACTTCTACAAGAGCTTCTGATTAATCTTCCCTTTCACCTAAAGACGTTGTCAGGTCCTCAACAATGTAAGACAAGTTGGCTTTCCACGCTCCCACAAGCAGACCCTGACACCCAGACAGAGGAAGGTCTTCTGAGTGCAGCTGAGCAGTGTCCTTTGCTTGCCCAGGAACTTCACTTGAGCTGAAGGAAACAGTTCATTTTGCCTGTCATGATTTAGCCTTACCGACAGTGTTTATCATTCAGCACAAGGCTTGGATGAGACTGAGTGGATCGGAACTAAAGCAGCTGATTTATATTCAGAGCGGAGTTTAAATTAACTGCGCAGAAGTCAAATCTCGCATTGCTCGTGTTTGCTTTTCCTGAGCAGTGCCGAGGGCTTATGCTTTGGTCCATCCAAATTCCTAATGGGCCAAGTGCCCCGATTATAGATGATTTTGTGAACATCTGTAGCTCCTGAGAGCCGATGCAAGGATGATTCAGGAGAAGCTTTGGTGTCCTTCAGCTGGTTGTAGGCAAGTGACACCGCGAGAAGCATGGCTGCTCTGGGCCCAGGAGAGCTTTGGCTGGGTGGAGTGACTTTCTTAGTCCTCCATGCCTCTCTACCAGCTAGACCTTAGGACAACTCCAAAGGGACTTGTGTGCTTTTTAATGGAATGGATACTGGGCAGCGGGAGTGGCAGGTGCTATAAATGAAATAGGACTGAATCGCTGGGAGATGAGCACTTGGGGGACATCATCCTATTCTCCCTACTTTGAATGCATTTGAAATTTCCATAGTTAAAAGTGTTTTATTTTTCTTTTAATGGAAGAGACTTGCTTTTGTGGACCAGAGACCTGAGAGAGAAGCGGAGGAAGAGGGACTTTGAAAGTTCATTCTTAGAAAAGTCCTCGAAGTCCCGACAGACGCCCCTGCTTCCTGCTGCCCCGCCCTGTGGGTTAATAACCTGTTGGGGGAGCCAGGAGATTGGAGCAGACTCCAACGCTAAGTGCTGAATGGAAAGTCTCTGTGTGGCTGGCGCTCTTGTTGCACACCCAACAGTCTCCCCACCTTTGTCCTTGCTGCCAGACCTCCACTGTGTTCAGCTACATGCTTGCAGGAGGTAGACCCAGATCCTGGGAATGAATCATGCCAACGATTGGTTTAGAAGTGGCCATGTGACCCAGTTCTGGCCAGTGAAATGCAAGGGAAAGTCTTTGGGGTGGGGCTGGACAGCTGGGAAATACTTTCCGCTCTCATAAACAAAAGAGTTGCACTAGGAGAAGCCTTTCTTTCCTTGGTGTTTACACATGTTGTCATGTTCTCTCAATGACTTGAGGCCTCCTTTTTCTCCCTGACCTCATCCCCTATGATGGTCTTCCTCCATCACACTCCTCCAACCACTGGCCTCCTTGCTTTCTTAGAACATGCTAATCACACTTCTACCTCAGGGCCTTTGCACTTGCTGTTTCCTTCTAGAATGCTTCTCCTCCAGATCTTCACTGGCTCCTTCTTTCACATCCTTCAGGACTTTGCTCAAATGTCAGTTTCTCAGACATTTCCCTGCCATCATTAAAAAAAATTCCCATCCTTCTTCTCCTCCTTAATCCTTCTTCTTCCTTTTTATGTTCTCCTCAGAACATACCACTAACATACTATGTAATTTTAAAATTTATTTTGCTCAGTGTCTCCCTTTTCCCCACTAGCACGGAATCTAGGGCAGGGATTTCTGTAAGTTATATTCACCATTGTGTCCCCAATACCAAGAAAAGTGCCCAACACATAGTAGCACTATTAAATATTTGCTGAATGAATGCATGAACTGATGCTATACTTCAAGCTTCAGCAGCCATTTTGTGACCATGAGGGGAAGTGAAGAAAATCACAGAGAAACAGACCCACAGCCCCATCATCATGGAGCCACTCACTTAACAACTCTGCCTGTGAAATATTGTTATTGAGGTAACATTGTCCTAATAATTTAAGCCACTGCTAGTTGGGGAATATTTTACTTGTGACTGAATGATACACCCTTCAAAGCTGCTGGGATGAGAGTCAAAGAAGCCTTTGTCATTCCATCCCAGGAGGATTGAGGCAGAGGCTCTCCAGGAAGGGGATGGGGAATCGGGCTCTGGAATGCCTGGAGTGCTATCAGTTGAGGAGGTGTGCAGCCTGACCTCTACCTGCTCCCTGGTGCACTCAGGGTCTCAGTGTTTCCACCAATGCAATGGGCATTCTAATAACCATTTTCACTATAGATCCCAGATCCAGAAACTTCAAAGGAGTTTCAGGCCTTGGTAATCAAGAAATAGCCTGTCAGCATGTCTGTTTTTTAAATGAAGTAACAGAAGTTGGTGGCATTGGGGTGGGTCCCCTTTAGCCACACAGCTCTTGAAGCAGGACTGAGACAAGGGCCGAGAACTCTTGCCTTCTCTGTTGATCTTCTTTCTCCCTATTTACACTAGTTCCAGAATTCACTGTCATTCCTGGGAGGCTGAGAATTTCCCTTTTACAATATGGGGAAGTGGTATGTTGACGATTATCTGGTCCTGTGAACTTGCCTAGACAGGTAAACCAGCCACCAGCAGGGACGCTGGGACAACCACAAATCAGGTTGTGAAGATAGGGTTCAACTTGGTCTCCATGAAGTATCAGGGGCTCTTTTACAATGTAAATCACATCATGTCACTCTCCTGCTCAAGAACCTTCCATGCACTTTCATTGCTCTGAAATTGATACCCAAATTCCTTAGCAGATCCTACAAATCCTTGCTGGATCTGGCCCCCACTTCCCCATCCCCATCCCCATCCCACCAAGCTCCAGGCACAAGCCTTTCCCTTTTCCTGCCCCTGAGTCTTTGCAACCATTGTTCTCTCCCCGTGAGGTGCACTCCCAGCACTTTGCATGACTGACGTTCTCAACCTCAAGGTCTCCACCTGTGTATTCTCCTCTTTAGAGAAATATGCTCTGACCTCCCTCCCTACCTAACGTGGCAGCATCCCACTTCCTCTGCAGTATCACTCTGTTTATTTCATTCATAGCACTTATCACCCTCTGTAACTGTCTTGCTTGCTTATTGACTTACTGAATGTCTTCCCAACTGTCTTCCCTGTCCAGAGTGCAGGGACTGTCCTCTCTTCTTAGCTGCATTTACAGGGCCTTGCTCAACGCCCAGCACATGACGGTGCTCAATAACTATGTTGAGTGAATAAATGAATGGATAGATAAATGCTTCCGCTCACCTCCACCACAACGCCAGATGGTCAAGCCCCAGCGGGACACTGGCCTAAAGATCCTTGATGGCCCTGGACAAACCAGAAGTGTTGCAACCACCATAAGATGGTGATGCTTCAACTCAGTCCAAAGGGGACCGTGCAAGGCAGCCAGCCCTCCAGGGTGTGGAACTGCTTCCAGCCATCACCCCAAGTCCTGCCCTGAGCAATCCTCAACCTTCTCACCACAGAAGGGCTGTCTCCCCAAGTTTCCCCTGCCGCTGTTTGGAGGAAGGCTTGGCTTTCCTGCAGCCAACTGGGCAGTCCAGCAATAACTGAGGGGTAACCAGTGGGATGTCGGGGCAGTAGAGAGCAGCAGTCCTCCAGGGAGGCCCCCTGGGTCTTTCCTATGCTGACGTGATTCGTGGGAACGTAGTCAGAGTAGCATCTCACAGATCAGGAATGTTTGGGGAATTCCAGGGATGAGGGAACGGAAACCCTCCCCTTATATTAGGGGTGGGATTTGCAGTGTTAGAAATATAACTAGTAAGGCCACATGTACCATTTCTCCTCACACCCAACCCCAGCAAAGAAATGGATTCACATCACACGCAATGCACACAGGTACATACATATACATATCCCCCCAACACACAAAAATACACAGTTACTCCTGCAAAAAGATTTATTTCCTTTCTTCAAAAGTATTTAATGTTTCAGCAAAAGTTATTCTGAGATCAGAAACTCCCTGGCCTGTACCCTGGCCATTAAGGAGGTCAGGATTGTCACACGGGGTCAGCCTCTTGGCTTACACAGGGCACAGTAATATCTCTGCTGGAGATCCTGGAGAAATGGTTAATGAAATGATGGGGATATTTTTCCAGATAGCAAATTCTGAGTGTTCCTGATGTCCCCAGACATCCAGTTTCCCTTAATACTTTCCAATCTGGGTCTGTCATCCTTGTCTTAAATCTAGTTATAATTTCAGTTGTCAGTTTATTTCCCAAAGTGAGAGTAGTAAACAGGACTTTAATGAATCCATCAGCAAGTGCTGTTGTGCAAACAGGAGCTGGCAAAGGGATGGATATTGCGCTGGGAAGTGAAAGTCCTGAATGTTGGGCCTCTTGCACCACTACCTGGCTGAGAACCCAGGAAGTCACCACCTCAGGAGGTCTCAGTGTCCACATCTGCATGTGCAAGAAATATTAACACTTGCCTGCCTGAAGATGGACCCAAGGTTTTCTCTGGTGCTGAATTGTCTGCCTAGCACCGACCCCAAGGAGCATGAAAAATGCACAGCTCCTTCCCTCGGGGAATTTGCTGGTCTATCAGAGAAAGTTCTGAATCTTTCTCTGCTTATTTACAAAGCATCAGCGTTTGAGCATTGTCTGTTCTATTCTCCGACTCTTGGAATGATTGGTATGTGAGACTCAGGTTTCTGAATCCCCTTTGTAATAAACACAGTTGGATGACCTCACAACTGTATCCTTCTCCTTTCTTGCAAACAAAATTAGGTGGCCTTATGTTTCAGGGGATAATGGGCCCCTCGGCTGCCCCTGGGGAAGGAGCTAGTCTAGCAAATCAACATTGATTCCTTCCCCCTTGACAGTGTGGTAGAGATGTGACACAGTTCTGGCCAAGGTGGCTTAAAGGAAACTCCAAACTCCACTGGGGGAAGGACAGGGGCTTCTGGAAAGGTTATGCCTGTTCCTAAAAAGAATAGGAAATAACCTGTCAGAATGTCTCTCTCTCACTGACTCCGGATATTTTTGTAGGTGAGTCTGATGTCTGGAGCTGCTGACACTATTTTGCCCCTCTGAGGGGAGTAGTTAAAGTGCTGAGGATGGCAGGTGGATAAATACCTGGATCCTTGAGGACATCATTGAGTCTCAGAATTGCCCAAACTCAAACTACTCTATTTACATACTTTGTGTTACAGGAGATAATAAATGTCCTTATTGTGAGCCATTTTCTGATGGATTTGCTTTTTCCTGCAGCTGAAAGCATCTTAACTGTATTAGTCAGGATAGGTTAGATTATGCATGGTAACAAATGACACTCACATCACAGTGGCTTGATACGATTTAATTTCTCACTCAGGCCATCTGCCCCTTGGGGTTGGCAGGGAAATCTGTTCATCACAGCCCCTCAGGGCCATAGAGGAGGCTGGGAAGAGCATCTTGTGAGTGACACACTGGCCCTAAAAGCTTCTGCCCTGAGGTGACATCTATCACTTCCCTCACATTAAAAGCAGGTTATGTGGATATGATTTCCTTCAAAAGCTTTTGGGAAGTACAATCCTGCCCTCTGCCCAGAAGGTGGAAATGTGGAACTATTTGGTGACAACATTAATGTCCACCACATTAACTAATATAAACTCTAGGAACAGGGAGTTGTATGGCCTTGGATCAACAATGTAACTTCTTTAAACCTTGGTTTCCTCATTTGCAAATTTAATTTTTTGAACATTTTCTCCTTTTCCAACTGTTGTGAGGATACAATGAGTAATAAAGATGAAGGTATCTTTGAAAGCATAATGAAGCCTAATTGTGTGGGTAGTTGAGGGGTATTCATGCCTTCTCAGCAAAGATCACAGGCTAGTTCCTGCAACTCTGCTTTACACATATAACTTTCTCATCTTCACCATGTGTCTGCAACCAGACCACCTGGTAGTGAAGGCATTGGCTGTTTTCTGTTTTCAGGATAGAATAGAGAAAGAATGTTTGTTTTAGAGGTGGAGGTTGAGGATGTTGGAGGAACTGGAATGAGTTTGGGGGTAATTTTCCTCATGGCACTTCTAGGAGGCTGTTTTAGTTAGCTCAGGCTGCCATAACAAAAATGCCACAGACTGGCTGGCATAAACAACAGAAACTTATTTCCTCACAGTTTGGGAGGCTGGAAGTCCAAGATCAAGGTGTCAGCAGGGTTGGTTTCTCCCGGGGCCTCTCTCCTTGACTTATAGAAGGCCATCTCCCCCTGTGTCTTCATATGGTCTTCCTTCTGTATGTGTCTGGGGCTAATTTCCTCTTCTTATAAGGACATGTTGGATTTAGGGCCCACAATATCGGCCTCGTTTTAACTTAATTACCTCTTCAAATACAGTCACATTCTGAAGTACTGGGAGTTAGGGCTTGCACATATGAATTTTGAGGGAACAAAATTCAGCCCATAACAGAGGCCTTTCTTTTCCTCCCAATGAGAAGGGGAAAACCACAGGAGAAACGCATACTAATTTCCACTACAAGTAAGAGGAAAAGGAGAAGATAAAGGAGTAAGACAGAGAAGGAAGAGGAGGAAGAGAAGGAAAAAGAAGAGGAACAGAGAGAACTTGAAAACCTTCCAAGCAAGGGCTGGAAGAGCCTTGGGATGAGAGGGATGCAGGTGCAGAGCTGTCTGCAAAGGGATCGGTGTGTGGGCATCACCCAGCTCTGAGCGTCTACCCCCTGGACATCAGGCAAGTCTGCAGAGGACAATAGACATGAGGGGCAAGGAGAGCCAGCTCAAGCCACTTCTAGCCAGTGAAATGTTGCCAACTTGCTGTGTGCAGAGGGATTGGTGGTCTAAATGAAGCCCAGTGCTGTGGAGTTTACTTACAGATATAGTTGTATAAGATATTCATAATTAATTTTGTAGGTTTAAATGCTTATGAAAGTTTATTTATCATCTTAACCAGAGTCTCTGCATTAAGGGCATTTTAAACAGAATCCTAATTTAGGGAACTCAGCAATACATGAGTCATAGCTAACATATTGAAATCTGGGTGAATTCTGCCCTTCACCTAGGCTCTTACGGCCAGGAAATATTGGGCAAAGAAAAGAGGTTATAGGAAAGGAACCATGCAAATATAAAATATGAATGTGCTGATAGCCTTTGCTTTGTAATCCCTGTTATGGACTCAATTCCAAGACCTAAAAGATAGGACAGTGGGCAGCCAAAGGAATCAATTCAGAACAGTGCAGTGGGAGTGGCCATCATTTCAGCTGCACTCAGGCACTGCTGAAGGACCCCCTAGGCAGACAAAGCACAGGCTTAGGCAAAAACAATGTAAGTCAAAGAATTCTTTTGAAAGCATTTGATTTTCAGTCTTTTGCCCCCAAATAATTCAAGTAGCCATCAAGGAGAAAGGGGGATTTATTGAAACTTCTTGCAGTTATTTTACAGTTTAGTTTGGGTGTAGGGGCATCTTAATCATCATTAAGTCTTCCAAGAAGGGCTCTCCTCTTAAATGAGGCGGGTGAGTCTATACATAACTCGTGAAGTGAAGAATCAGATGGGATCATTCAGCCAAATATTCAATTGTGCAAAACATCCAAATGATATAAGGACAAGTATTTCCTGTACAGTCCCAGCATTTCACTCTCTCTGAGTCGCAAAGGGCAGCCTCAGCCTGACGTTGACTCACAAAGTACTTTGTCCAACTGCAGACACAAAGTGAGGGTGAGGCGATTTTTATTGTTATTGTCATCATTAATCCTTTAATTAAGGTCTCCTTTATTCATGTCAATATCCTGCCCCTCTCTCCCCTCCCTCTCTTCTAAACCTCATTCGTCGGGCTGGTTTCTCCAAGCTCTCCCAGCTCAAATTTTAATTAAAGTGAGTCACAAGCCTTGAATCTCTAATGAGCCCCTCATCCAGATTCCATTAGAAGTCAGAGTTGCTGCACTCTCTGTGGTGTTGTTCATTAGCATGGTATTATTTTTTGAATACAGACGGCCCTTGTTCTGAGACTTTTTGCTTTATGTTGATATTCAGAGGTGAAACTGCCCCTTTCTCACATTTTGCATCGGCATCAGCGGCACATGCCACTGAAGATATCAAAATGAAACAAGCAAAAGATGTATGAGTGGAGACTACCTCATCCTCCATTTATCCTGCATCATTGGAGACTGGGGGTGTGGGAGGTTCCATATGGGTGGGCTTTTCAGATGACTGAGCCCTCTTCTCCTGGAAATCAAGACTTCTTTTGTTTTAGCCAGTTAATGTAAGTTTTCTAAAATGCAGCCTCTTCTTAGACAGAGGTCAATACTTTCTTGATGCTTCAGACCCGTCACTATGATGAGTGGTCAGCCAAGGTTTGGTAAAGAGCATCCTGCAATCACACAATAGGCTATAGCCCTGCTCTGGAAAGTTGAGCTTTCCATAAGCTGGGTTCCCAGGAAAGTCTGAAGGGGGGATGGATTACTAGCAAGGAGAGGTTGGGTTGCTGCATTTGCTCCATGTTCTTTTTATTTATATATTTTTTGTTTTTCTTTTCTTTTCTTTTTTAATAGATCTTCATTGGAGTATAATTGCTTCACAATACTGTGTTAGTTCTGTTGCACAACAAAGCAAATCAGCCATATGCATACACATATCTCCTCCCTCTTGAGCCTCTCTCCCATCCTCTCTATCCCACCCCTCTAGATCATCACAAAGCACTGAGCCAATCTCCCTATGCTATGCTGTTGCTTCCCACCAGCCAACTATTTTACATTCGGTAGTGTATCTATATTGATGCTACTGTCACTTCGCCCCAGCTTTGCCCTCCCACCCCATGTCCTCAAGTTCATTCTCTATGTCTGCCTCTGTATTCTGGCTCTGCAACTAGGTTCATCAGTACCGCCATATATATGCATTACCATATGGTATTTGTTTTTCTCTTTCTGACTTACTTCACTCTGTATGACAGACTCTAGGTCCATCCATCTCACTGCAAATAACTCAATTTCATTTCTTTTTATGGCTGAGTAATATTCCATTGTACATATGTGCCACATCTTCTTTATCCATTCATCTGTAGATGGATATTTAGGTTGGCTCCATATCCTGGCTATTGTAAATAGTGTTGCAATGAACATTGTGGTATGTGTCTCTTTTTGAATTATAGTTTTCTCAGGGTATATGCCCAGTACTGGGATTGCTGGGTCATATGGTAGTTTTATTTTTAATTTAAGGAAACTCCATACTGTTTTCCATAGTGGTACCAATTTACATTCCCACTAACAGTGCAAGAGGGTTCCCTTTCCAACACACCCTTTCCAGCATTTATTGTTTCTAGATTTTTGATAATGGTCATCCTGACTGGCATGAGGTGATACCTTATAGTAGTTTTGATTTGCATTTCTCTAATAATTAGTGATGTTGAGCATCTTTTCATGTGTCTTTTGGCCATCTGTACCTCTTCCTTGGTGAGATGTCTATTTAGGTCTTCCACCCATTTTTTAACTGAATTGCTTGTTTTTTTGATATTGAACTCCATGAGCTGTTTGTATATTTTGGAGATTAATCCTCTGTCTGTTGTTTCATTTGCAAATATCTTCTCCCATTCTGAGGGTTGTCTTTTTGTCTTGTTTATGGTTTCCTTTGCTGTGCAAAAGCTTTTAAGTTTCATTAGGTACCATTTGTTTATTTGTGTTTTTATTTCTGTTACTGTAAGAAGTGGGTCAAAAAAGATCTTGCTGTGGTTTATGTCAAAGAGTGTTTTTCCTATGTTTTCCTCTAAGAGTTTTATAGTGTCTGGCCTTACATTTAAGTCTTTAATCCATTTGGAGTTTATTTTTGTGTATGGTGTTGGTAGTGTTCTAATTTCATTCTTTTACATGTAGCTGTCCAGTTTTCCCAGCACCACTTATTGAAGAGGCTGTCTTTTCTCCATTGTATGTTCTTGCCTCCTTTGTCATAAATTAGGTGACCATATGTGCGTGGATTTATCTCTGGGCATTCTATACTATACCATTGATCTATATTTCTGTGTTTGTGCCAATACCATACTGTCTTGATTACTGTAGCTTTGTTGTATAGTTTGAACTCAGGGAGCCTGATTCCTCGAACTCCATTTTTCTTTCTCAAAATTGCTTTGGCTATTCGGTGTCTTTTCTGTTTCCATATGAATTGTAAAATTTTTTGTTCTAGTTCTGTGAAGAATGCCATTGGTACTTTGATAGGGATTGCACTGAATCTGTAGATTGCTTTGGGTAGTATAGTCATTTTCACAATATTGATTCTTGCAATCCAAGAACATGCTATATTTCTCCATTTCTTTATGTCTTCTTTGATTTCTTTCATCAGTGTTTTATAGTTTTCTGAGTACA
Organism: Balaenoptera physalus; assembly: GCF_965194825.1. Lineage (NCBI taxonomy): Eukaryota > Metazoa > Chordata > Mammalia > Artiodactyla > Balaenopteridae > Balaenoptera > Balaenoptera physalus. The sequence continues at coordinate 13,863,140 of NC_138885.1, forward strand.
AGTCTTTCACCTCCTTAGGCAAGTTTATTCCTAGGTGTTTTATTCTTTTTGTCACAATGGTAAATGGGAGTTTTTCCTTAATTTCTCTTTCTGATTTTTCATTATTGGTGTATAGGAATGCCAGAGATTTCTGTGCATTAATTTTGTATCCTGCAACCTTACCAAATGCATTGATTGGTTCTAGTAGTTTTCTGGTGGCATCTTTAGGATTTTCTATGTATAGTATCATGTCATCGGCAAACAGTGACAGTTTTAGTTCTTCTTTTCCAATCTGTATTCCATTTATTTCTTTTTCTTCTCTGATTGCTGTGGCTAAGACTTCCAAAACTATGTTGAATAAGAGTGGTGAGAGTGGGGATCCTTGTCTTGTTCCTGATCTTAGTGGAAATGCTTTCAGTTTTTCACCATTGAGAATGATGTTTGCTGTGGGTTTGTCATATATGGCTTTTATTATGTTGAGGTAGGTTCCCTCTAGGCCCACTTTCTGGAGAGTTTTTATCATAAATGTGTACTGAATTTTGTCAAAAGCTTTTTCTGCATCTATTGAGATGATCATATGGTTTTTATTCTTTAATGTGTTAATGTGGTGAATCACATTGATTGATTTGCATATATTGAAGAATCCTTGCATCCCTGGGATAAAACCCACTTGATCATGGTATATGATCCTTTTAATGCGCTGTTGGATTCTGTTTGCTAGTATTTTGTTCAGGATTTTTGCATCTATGTTCATCAGTGATATTGGTCTATAATTTTCTTTTTTTGTGATATCTTTCTCTGGTTTTGATATCAGGGTGATGGTGGCTTCGTAGAATGAATTTGGGAGTGTTTCTCTCTCTGCAATATTTTGGAAGAGTTTGAGAAGGATCAGTGTTAGCTCTTCTCTAAATGTTTGATAGAATTCGCCTGTGAAGCCATCTAGTCCTGGACTTTTGTGTTGGAAGATTTTTAATTACAGTTTCAATTTCATTACTTGTGATAGGTCTGTTTATACTTTCTAATTCTTCCTGGTTCCGTCTTGGAAAGTTGTACCTTTCCAAGAATTTGTCCATTTCTTCGTGGTTGTCCATTTCACTGGCATATAGTTGTTTGTAGTAGTCTCTTATAATCCTTTGTATTTCTGCAGTGTCACTTGTGATTTCTCCTTTTTCATTTCTAATTTTATTGATTTGCATCCTCTCCCTTTTTTTCTTGATGAGTCTGGCTAAGGGTTTATCAGTTTTGTTTATCTTCTCAAAGAACAAGCTTTTAGTTTTATTGATCTTCGCTATTGTTTTCTTCATTTCTATTTCATTTATTTCTTCTCTGATCTTTAAGATTTATTTCCTTCTACTGACTTTGGGTGTTCTTTGTTCTTCTTTCTCTAGTTGTTTTAAGTGTAGGGTTAGATTGTTTGTGATTTTTCTTATTTCTTGAGGTGAGATTGAGTTGCTATAGACTTCCCTCTCAGAACTGCTTTTGCTGTGTCCCATAGGTTTTGGGTCGTCGTGTTTTCATTGTTATTTTTTTCTAGGTATTTTTAATTTCTTCTTTGATTTCTTCAGTGTTCTCTTGGTTATTTAGTACCACACTGTTTAACATCCATGTATTTGTGTTTTTTTACATTTTTTTCCTGTCATTGATTTCCAATCTCATAGCGCTGTGGTCAGAAAAGATGTTTGATACAATTTCAATTTTCTTAAATTTTCTGAGGCTTGATTTGTGACGCAAGATGTGATCTCTCCTGGAGAATGTTCCATGTGCACTTGAGAAGAAAGTGTATTCTGCCACTTTTGGATGGAATGTTCTATGAATATCAATTAGATCGATCTGGTCTATTGTGTCATTTAAAGCTTGTGTTTCCTTATTTATTTTTTGTTTGTATTATCTGTTCATTGGTGTAAATGGAGTGTTAAAGTCCCCTATTATTATTGTGTTACTGTTGATTTCTCCTTTCATGGTTGTTAGCATTTGCCTTATGTATGGAGGTGCTCCTATGTTGGGTGCATAAATATTTACAGTTGTTGTATCTTCTTCTTGGATTGATCCCTTGATCATTATGTAGTGTCCTTCTTTGTCTCTTGTAACATTCTTTATTTTAAAGTCTATTTTATCTGATATGAGTATAACTACTCCAGCTTTCTTTTGATTTCCATTTGCATGGAATATCTTTTTCCATCCCCTCACTTTCAGTCTGTATGTGTCCCTAGGTCTGAAGTGGGTCTCTTGTAGACAGCATATATATGGATCTTGTTTTTGTATCCATTTAGCCAGTCTGTGTCCTTTGGTTGGGGCATTTAATCCATTTACATTTAAGGTAGTTATCGATATGTATGTTTCTATTACCATTTTCTTAGTTGTTTTGGGTTTGTTTTTGTAGGTCTTTTTCTTCTCTTGTTTTTCCCACCTAGAGAAGTTTCTTTAGCATTTGTTGTAAAGCTGGTTTGGCGATGCTGAATTCTCTTAGCTTTTGGCTTGTCTGAAATGCTTTTGACTTCTCCATTGAATCTGAATGGGATCCTTGCTGGGTAGAGTAATCTTTGTTGTAGGTTTCTCTCTTTCATCACTTTAATTATATCCTGCCAGTCCCTTCTGGTCTGCAGAGTTTCCACTGAAAAATCAGCTGATAACCTTATGGGGATTCCTTTGTATGTTATTTTTTGTTTTTCCCTTGCAGCTTTTAATATTTTTTCTTTGAATTTAATTTTTGTTAGTTTGATTAATATGTGTCTTGGTGTATTTTTCCTAGGGTTTATCCTGTTTGGGACTCTCTGTGCTTCCTGGACTTGGGTGACTATTTCCTTTCCCATGTTGGGAAGTTTTCGACTATAATCTCTTCAAATGTTTTCTCAGACCCTTTCTTTTTCTCTTCTTCTTCTGGGAGCCCTATAATTTGAATGTTGGTGCATTTAGTGTTGTCCCAGAGGTCTCTGAGATTGTCTTCAATGCTTTTCATTCTTTATTCTTGTTTTTTTTTAAGAATCTTTTTTATTTATTTATTTTTATTTATGGCTGTGTTGGATCTTTGTTTCTGCGCGAGGGCCTTCTCTAGTTGCAGCAAGTGGGGGCCACTCCTCATCGCGGTGCACGGGCCCCTCACTATCGCGACCTCTCCTGATGCGGAGCACAGGCTCCAGATGCGCAGGCTCAGCAATTGTGGCTCACGGGCCCAGCCGCTCCGCGGCATGCGGGATCCCCCCAGACCAGGGCCTGAACCCGTGTCCCCTGCATTGGCAGGCAGACTCTCAACCACTGCGCCACCAGGGAAGCCCTCATTCTTTATTCTTTATTTGGGTCCTCAGCAGATATTTCTACCATTCTGTCTTCCAGCTCACTTATTCATTCTTCTGCCTCAGTTATTCTGTTATTGATTCCTTCTAGTGTATTTTTCATTTCAGTGATTGTGTTATTCATCTCTGTTTGTTTGTTCTTCTAGATCTTTGTTAAACATTTCTTGTAGTTTCTCAATCCATGCCTCCATTCTATTTCCGAGATTCTGGATCATCTTTACTATCATTACTCTGAATTCTTTTTCAGGTCCTTTGCTTATTTCCTTGTCATTTATTTGGTCTTGTAGGTTTTTACCTTGCTCCTTCATCTGTGACATATCTTTTTGCTGTCTCATTTTTGGTTTTTTTGTGTGTGTGTGAGTGGGATTGTGTTCCTGTCTTACTGGTTGTTTGGCTTAAGGCTTCCAACACTGGAGTTTGTAGGCTATTGGGTAGAGCTGGGTCTTGGTGCTGAGATGAGGAACTCCGTGAGACCTCACTCCGATGAACATTCCCTGGGGTCTGAGGTTCTCTGTTAGTCCAGGGTTTTGGACTCATAGTTCCCACTGCAGGAGCTTCAGCCCGACCCTGGGCTCGTGAACCAAGATCCCACAAGCCGTATGGGGCAACAACAAAAAAAGAGAACAATAACAAAGTAAAAAATAAAATTAGACTAGGAAAATAACAGATATGTTAGAAAGAATATAAAAATAAAAATATAGATGAATCAACAACTGGAAGGTACATCAGTACCACAATAGTAAAAAAGAGGTAAAAGAAAAAAAAAGGGGGGGAGGCCTTGGCTGTGGAGGGCATGGTCTAAGCAAGGGCGAGGTTTGGGTGGTGGGTGGGGCCTATGCTCAGGACCCACTGGGCTGGAAAAGGCCTTGGGGGCTGTGGGGGTGGGGCTTAGGCTCAAGGAACAGAAGGGGCCCAGGTGTGCCTCCCACCCCTGGTCTCAGAGGGCAGGGGACCTCACCTGGGAGCCCAGCAGGCTCCCCAGCCTGAGTGGGACAGGTGATCGCTCTCCACTCCTCTCCCGCTCTTCCTGGAGAGTCCCTCCCACCTGCCTCTCCTTATGTCCCCGTCCTCAGGGGCACAATCCTGTCTAGCCTCCACTTCTCCTCCCCCTCAGTGCCCCTACATCTTACCAGTTCACTCTGGGGTTCCTCCCATCTCCTGGGGCGTCAAAGTCACCCACCAGCAGCTGGCAGGTGCCCTAGTTGTTGGGAGACACTAACTCCGCATTTTCCCACACTGTCATCCTGACTCCATCCATGTTCTTTTTAAAATGTGAGAACTGGAGAGAATTTCAGCAGTCATCTAGTCCAATGCTATAAGCTTACAGATTAGGAAAGGCAGGAAGATGTTTGCCCAAGGTCACAATGCAGTTGTAATCAATGTGGGCACTGACGTAGTTCTGATCCAGAGCCTGGGCTTTTCCTGATCCAGAGCAGGTAGGACACCGCACATGCATTGTCCACCATATGCAGTCTCCTTGCCAGTCCTTTTTTCTGAAAAGGTATAAGGAAACGGGTCATCACCTGGGGTCTGCAGCAACAAGACAGGTGACTGGACCAGATGATCACTGTCACTGGAGGAGAATCACATTCTTGGTTCCCTTGTCTAAGGACAAGTTTCCTCGTCTCCAGTTCCTCTCCACACACTCACCCCTATGATTATTAGTTAATAGTTACATATTTGTTCTTCACAGAGTCCTTTAATCCAAGTTCATTTACATTTTTTTAGCTTTTTATAATATAAACGGTCAAGCATGGAAATGAAAAAAATAGTGTAATGAATGCCTGTGCGCCATCACTCATGACCAACCTTCTTCCGTGTACTTCCCGACACATTTCCCAGTCCAGACATCACATTGCTTCATCTGAAAATATTTCAGTAAGTATCTCTAACATTCCACTATTGTTACTTTTGTTTTGTTTCCTGACAATAATTTCTTCTTTTAAGATAAATATAGTAATCTTTTTATCTGCTTTCTTTTTCCCTTTTTCTAGTTTTGTGAGTTAGTCTTCAGTTTATTTTCATGTTTTCATTTTTATCAATAGAGATATGTAATGGTGTAAATTTCCTTCTGATAACTGCTTTACCTGGTTCTATAGGATCTGATATGTATATGGCATTTTCATTATCATTATTTTAAAGAAATTCTATAATTTTGTACTTCTTCTTTGACTCAAAAATTATTTAAGGGCAAGTTGTTTTTCTTTTTAGATTTCCAAGTGTAAAGGCCTTTGTGTGTTATAAATTTCTAGTTTTATTGCATTATGATCAAAGAATGTTGTTTTTATATAGTTTCTGTTTCTTGTAATATACTGAGGTTTTCTTTGAGTACCAATACATGGCCAATTACTGTGAAGGTTACATGTGTACTCTCTATTATTGGGCTTCAGAGTTTGATATCTATCTTTAGATTCATCTCATTTATTATGTTATATAACTCTTCTATCTCCTTACCAATTTTTTTCCATTTGATCTTTCTCATACTGAGAGTGATATATTAAAGTCCTCATGGTATTATGTGTATATCTACTTTTCCCCTTATCTCCAGGGGCTTCTGCTTTGTAAACACTGCTGACGTGTAATTGGGTATCAGCATTATGAATGGTAGACTTTAGCATAATAAAGACTTCTTTTGTGTTTCTTTTACAGCATTGTGGTATAAGTTCTATTTTGTTAGGTATCAAATTGCAATTCTTAATTTCTTTTAATTTGCAGTTGCCTGTTTTATCTTTGTCTGAACTATTATTTTTAACCTTTCTCAATCTCTTTGTTTTAAGTATCTCTTTTTATAAAGTATGGCATTGGATTTTGCTTTATTAGCCCATCTGAAATCTTATGATCCATATATTGGGCCTCCACTCTGTTCCATTGACTGTCTGTGTATTTTTAAAGAGTTGTTTTTACTATGTGGCTTTTTTTATTTGCCCTGTTTTGTTAGTATATCTTTTTGTTTTTAGGAAGGTTTGCATTTTTGTTCTGATGATTACTATATTTGACTATCTTTATATAATATTGTTAGTTGCCCTCTCCTTTTTAAAAAAAAAAAAATCACTTCTTGGCTATTGGTTACCTCCTATAAATAATACTGAAATTGGCTACTTAAGTTTCTTCCCCTTCTTTTCTCTATCCCCCAGCATGGATCTAAGGGATAGTAATATCTCTGTACTCAGTTAATAACTCTAAGACAATTAGTAGGTTTATTTTCACACATTCTTCCCATCCTTTCTTTTAATAATTGTATTGTATTTACATTGTTAGCACATATAGTCATTACATACTGTACTATTTCTCTCATAAGCATCATTTATTTTAGAACCACAGTAAACATATATTTAATATTTTACATATTAAACATATATTTAATATTTACCACCAGTCCTTGCACTGATGTTTTTCCAGTCAAATGTTTTGGTTATTTGTAGTTGTTTTGTAATACATTCCTGAGAAATGGACCATGAGAATAATATTGTCTCTGTTCCTACGTGGTAAAAACAATTAGCTCTGCCCTTTTACTCAAAGGATGGTTTAGCTGAATACAGAAATCCAGTGTTGATGTTGAAAAGTCTGATCACAATCTGATTTTCTTTTCCTTATAGATGATGGCATTATATTGTTGTCTGGGTTCCCATTGGATTTTTTCCCAATAAAGTCCAATCATTTTACTAGACTATGTCTCAGTGTTGTCATTGTGGTTCAGTTTTCCTAGATGTGTGCTGTGTCCTTTCAATATGTTTCAAAATTTTTGTTTTTCTAATTCAAGAATATTCTTTATTTTACAGATTATAGTATTTGTTCTTTTCCAGTGCTTTGGTCTTCTTTGTGATCTCCTCTTACACATAGGTTGGATCTTCTTTCCACATCTTCTATAGCTATAATGTTTTCCTTGAATACTCTTTAAAAATCTCTTCCTTTGTTTCTTCTTGATATTTAAAATTTTCTGCTTTCCATCTTCTATATGTCTTAAGGCACTATCTACTGTCATTCGTCACTCTTGTGCTCATTTTAGTTCAGTTTTCATTTATAATTTTTTTCCTTTAGTGCTAACTCTTTTCTGAATGTTAACCTGTCTTTTCAAATCTTCCTTTTATCTATGACCTCATTTCTGAGCTTTCCCAATTCATTTTTATGTGGTCCTTTCCATCATTTTTAAAATGACTTTAGCTCAGTTGGAACATTAGGGTACAATTTCACATGGTTTGTGGGCATGTCTTTTTAGCCTGTTTTCATCACTTGTGTAGGGACATTTTTCTATTCCTTTTTTCCATCTTCTTATATTAATTTTGTTTATATTCTTTGGAAATCTTTTTCTGTTGTTCATTTTTAAGGGAAATGACATTTCTTCTACTTTTAGAAGTGTGAGTGGCCAGCTTTTCACAGCTCTGGCTTCCTTCCTATGTTGTTTTTATGAAGCAATCAAAAATGTAGTTTATACTTTGTGATATCTGCCTCCTCTACTTCCCCCCCCCTTGGATCTTTTCTTTCCCATGCCTTTATTGTCCCTGTCTTGCTCAGTTTCAACTCCACCCTAGGCAGTTTCTTCTCAGGGTAGTGATCTCTCCTGAAAGTCATTTTGTATTTGCTTTTCATGAGATAACAGGGCCCACATTACCCCAGTACTTTCAGACCTCCTGAGGTCTCTGCGCTCATTCATATACTGGATTCTGCAGAACCCCTTCCAGTTGAAGCTGCTATTCTCAGATTGGTCCACTGTGTTTTCCAGTGGTGATTCTGGAGTTCTGTTCGTAGGGCCATCAGAGGTCCCTTGTCTTCATTCTGCATAAATGCTGATATAAGCCAGGTCTTATAGCTGTCAGTAACTCGTCTCTCCCCCACTCATATTTTCAAGTTTATAAGCATATCTTTTCACTCAGTTTTGTTGTAGATATGTCCATGGGTTTTTAATTTTGCTACCCTGGTCTTTGTATATACCTTAATGAGGGACTTACATAAATTTTAAAACTATGCTGCTGCAACTATCTTACCAGAATCCATCCCAAGTCACTTTGATCGTGGCTGTGTAGCTGGTGTTTGATCATTGATTTCTTGAAGATAGGGAGACTGATAATCTGTGTCCTAGAGCAAGGACACAGAGTTCCATATGTGGATAGGTTTACATTTTTGTTAATAGATTATAACAGTAATACACAGACATTCCCCAAATTTGGAAACTACATAATAGTATATAAGAAGAAATTAATATTGCCAGTTATACTACCACCATAGAAATACCCACTGTTAACAACCTGGTGTTTTCTCTTCTAGTCTTTTACCCAAGCAAACTTTTAAAAATATGTGTTTTAATTGAGATCATAGTATACACTGAAATCTCTTTGTCACAATTACCAGAGACTCACTCAATTTAGCTTAGGGAAGAGGGAGATTATAGTTATTTCCAAACTGATAATAGAAATTTAATGGAGTGTTACCAGGAACTGTGGCTACTTAGGAACTGGTGATTCCCATGATTTCTCTCCTGGGCCATATGCACTTCTGTCTAGCTTCTCCATGTCTCCCATGTCTGCTCTATTATAATTCAGATTGTCTGTGATAGACCTTGACTTCTTTCTACATTACAGTCTTTCAGCCTTAGCTCCTACTGATAATGGGTCCATTTTCTGGACATTTCTTAGTCCAGATTCCTCAGAGAGAGGATCAGATTGTCCCAGATTATCTCTTCATGTTTAAGAGGCCCATCTTAAACAATCAATGGATCAAAGAAGAAATCACAAAGGAAATTGGAAAATATCTTGAGACAAATGAAAATAAAAACAAAATGAAACTTATGGGGTGCAGCAAAAGTAGTGCTAAGAGGAAAACTTATATCTATAGACACTTACATTAAAAAAGAAGAATTCAATAGAGACACAGACGTAGAGAACAAATGTATGGACACCAAGGGGCGAAAGGGGGTTGAGATGAATGGGGAGATTGGGATTGACATATATACACTAATATGTATAAAATAGATAACTAATGAGAACCTGCTGTATAGCACAGGGAACTATACTTCACTTTGCTGTACAGTAGAAACTAACACAACATTGTAAAACAACTACACCCCAATTAAAAAAAAGAATTCAAGTCAACCGCCTAACTTTATACCTTTAGGGAACTAGAAAAAGAAAAACAAATTAAACCTAAAGCTAGAAAAAGGAGAAAAATAATAAAGATTAGAGCAGAGATAAATTAAATGCAGAATACAAAAGCAATAGAGAAAAATTAGTGAAACTGAGTTTGTTCTTTGAAAAGATCAACAAAACTGACAAATCTTTAGCTAGATTGGCAAAGAAAAAGAGAGAGAAAACTCATCTCAAATGATGCAGAAAAAGAATTTCACAAAATTCAACACCCTTTCATGATAAGAAAAAAGAATGTTCAACAAACTAGGAATGGAATGTTATCTCAGCATAACAAAGGTAATATAGGAAAAGTCCACAGTTAACATCAGACTCAGTGGCAAAAGACTAAAAGTTTTTGCTCAAAGATCAGGAGTAAGACAAGAATGCCTGCTTTTGTCACTTCTATTTAATGTAGTAATGGAAGTTCTAGCCAAAGCAATTAGACAAGAAAAAAAGAAAAAGAAAAAGAAATAAAATGCATCCAAATAGGAGAAGAAGAAAAACTATCCCTGTTGGCAGATGATATTATTTTATACGTAGAAAATCCTAAAAATTCCATACACAAAATATCTGTTAGAACTAACAAATGAATTCAACAAAGTTGTAGGATACAAAATTAACACGCAAAAATAAGTTGCATTTCTATACACTAACAATGGACAAACTGAAAAGGAAATTAAGAAAATAACTTCATTTAAAATAGCATCAAAGGGGTAGGACCTTCAAGATAGCAGAAGAGCAAGAAATGGAGATCACCTTTCTCCCCACAAATACATCAGAAATACATGTGGAACAACTCCTACAGACCAGCTACTGAATGCTGGCAGAAGACCTCAGACTTCCCAAAAGGCAAGAAACTCCCCCAAATACCTGGGTAGGGCAAAAGAAAAAAGAAAAAACAGAGACAAATAGAATAAGGATGGGACCTGCACCTCTGGGAGGAAGCTGTGAGGGAAGAAAAGTTTCCACACACTAGGAGCCCCTTCACTGGTGGAGACAGGGGGTGGGCAAGGGGGAAGCTTCAGAGCCACCGAGAAGAGCGCAGCAACAGGGGTGCAGAGGTCAAAGTGGAGAGATTCCTGCACAGAGGATCAGTGCCAACCAGCATTCATGAGCCCAAGAGGCTTGTCTGCTCACCTGCCAGGGTGGGTGGGGGCTGGGAGCTGAGGCTCTGGCTTCGGAGGTCAGATCCCAGGGAGAGGACTGGGGTTGGCTGCATGAACACAGCCTAAAGGGGGCTACTGCACCACAGCTAACCAGGAGGGAGTCCGGGAAAAAGTCTGGAACTGTCTAAGAGGCAACAGACCATTGTTTCAGGGTGCACAAGGAGAGGGGATTCAGAGCAATGCCTAAATGAGCTCCAGAGATGGGTGTGAACCACGGCTATTAGCACGGAAAACAGAGACAGGCATGAAACGCTAAGGCTGCTGCTGCAGCTACCAAGATCCCGTGTGTAAGCACAGGTCACTATCCACACCTCCCAATCTGGGAGCCTGTGCAGCCCACCACTACCAGGGCCCCATGACCCAGGGACAACTTCCCCGGGAGAACACACGGTGCACCTAAGGCTGTTGCAAAGTCATGCCGGCCTCTGCCGCCGCAGGCTCACCCAGCATTCTGCATTCCATACCCCTCCTTCCCTCTGGCCTGAGTGAGCCAGAGCCCCCGAATCAGCCACTCCTTTAACCCCCTCCTGTCTGGGTGAAGAACAGATGCCAGAGGGCGACCTCCATGCAGAAGTGGGCCAAATCCAAAGCTGAACCCCTGGAGTTCAGAAGGAGCTGTGCAAACACAGAAAAAGGGAAATTTCTCCGTGCAGCCTCAGGAGCAGTGGATTAAATCTCCACAATCAATCTGATGTACCCTGCATCTCTGGAATACCTGAATAGACAACGAATCATCCCAAAATTGAGGCAGTGGAATTCGGGAGCAACTGTAGACTTAGGGTTTGCTTTCTGCGTCTAATTTGTTTCTAGTTTTATGTTTATCTTAGTTTAGTATTTAAAGCTTATTATCATTGGTAGATTTGTTTATTGATTTGATTGCTTTCTTCCTTTTTATATTTTTTTTCTCTTTTTGTGAGTGTGTATCTGTATTCTTCTTTGTGTGATTTTGTCTGTATAGGTTTGCTTTTACAATTTGTCCTAGGGTTCTCTCTGTCCATTTTTCTTTAGTATAGTTTTCAGCTCTTGTTATCATTGGTGGATTTGTTTATTGGTTTGGTTGCTCTCTTCTTTTTTTTTTTAATTACTTTTTAATTTTAATAATATATTTTTAATAACTTTATTTTTTTTCTTTCTTTCTTTTTTTTTCTTTTCTCCCTTTTCTTCTGAGCTGTGTGGCTGAAAGGCCTGTGCTGGGCATCAGGCCTGAGACACTGAGGTGGGAGAGCCGAGTTCAGGACATTGGTCCACCAGAGACCTCCTGGCCCCTCATAATATCAGTTGACGAGACCTCTCCCTGAGATCTCTGTCTCAATGCTAAGACCCAGCTCCACTCAATGACCAGCAAGCTCCAGTGCTGGACATCCCATACCAAACAACTAGCAAGACAAGAACACAACCCCACCCATTAGCAGAGAGGCTGCCTAAAATCATAATAAGTCCAGAGACACCCCAAACACACCACTGGACGCGGTCCTGCCCACCAGAAAGACAAGATCCAGCCTCATCCACCAGAACACACACACCAGTCCCCTCCACCAGGAAGCCTACACAACACACTGAACCAACCTTAATCACTGGGGGTAAACACCAAAAACTATGGGAACTACAAACCTGCAGCCTGTGAAAAGGAGACCCCAAACACAGTAAGTCAAGCAAAATGAGAAGACAGAGAAATACACAGCAGATGAAGGAGCAAGGTAAAAACCCACCAGACCAAACAAATGAAGAGGAAATAGGCAGTCTACCTGAAGAAGAATTCAGCATAATGATAGTAAACATGATCCAAAATCTTGGAAATTGAATGGCGAAAATACAAGAAACGTTTAACAAGGACCTAGAAGAGCTAAACAACGATGAACAACACAATAAATAAAATTTAAAATTCTCTAGAAGGAATCAATAGCAGAATAACTGAGGCAGAAGAACGAATAAGTGACCTGGAAGATAAAATAGTGGAAATAACTACCACAGAGCAGAATAAAGAAAAAAGAATGCAAAGAATTGAGGACAGTTTCAGAGACCTCTGGGAGACACATTAAACGCACCAACATTCGAATTACAGGGGTCCCAGAAGAAGAAGAGAAAAAGAAAGGGATGGAGAAAATATTTGAAGAGATTATAGTGAAAACTTCCCTAATATGGGAAAGAAAATAGTCAGTCAAGTCCAGGAAGTGCAGAGAGTCCCATAAAGGATAAATCCAAGGAGAAACATGCTGAGAAACATTAATCAAACTATCAAAGATTAAATACAAAGAAAAAATATTAAAAGCAGCAAAGGAAAAGCAACAAAAAACATACAAGGGAATCCCCATAAGGTTAACAGCTGATCTTTAAACAGAAACTCTGCAAGCCAGAAGGGTGTGGCAGGACATATTTCAAGTGAGGAAAGGGAAAAACCTACAACCAAGATTACTCTACCCAGCAAGGATCTCATTCAGATTCGATGGAGAAATTAAAACCTTTACAGACAAGCAAACAGGAATAAAGATGCAGACCTACTAGAGAATGGACTTGAGGATACGGGGAGGGGGAAGGGTAAGCTGGGACAAAGTGAGAGAGTGGCATGGACATATATACACTACCAAACGTAAAATAGATAGCTAGTGGGAAGCAGCCGCATAGCACAGGGAGATCGGTTCGGTGCTTTGTGACCACCTAGAGGGGTGGGATAGGGAGTGTGGGAGGGAGGGAGATACAAGAGGGAAGAGATATTGGGACATATGTATATGTATAACTGATTCACTTTGTTGTAAAGCAGAAACTAACACACTGTCGTAAAGCAATTATACTCCAATAAAGATGTTAAAAAGGTGTTTAAATAATTAATTAATTAAATAAATAAAATAATAAATAAATAAAATAAAAAATGAAATAGCATCAAAATTTTACTCCTAAGTTTAGGAGTAAACCTAACCAAGGAGGGGAAAGATTTATACACTGAAAACTATTGATCAAAGAAACTGAAGAAGACACAAATAAATGGAAAGAAATTAATGGATTTTAATACTTAATATTGTTAAAATGTCTATAGTACCCAAAGCAATCCACAGAATCAGTGCAATCCTTAAAAAAATCCTAACAGCATTTTTTGCAGAAATAGAAATATCCATCCTAAAATTCATATGGAGTCTTAAGAGATCTCAAATAGCTAAAACAATCTTGAAAAAGGAAAATAAAGTTGGAGGTCTCACACTTCCTAATTTCAAAACTCATTATAAAGATACAATAATCAAAAGAGTGTTGTACTAGCAGAAAGAAGGGCATATAGACAATGGAATAGATGAGAGTCCAGAAATAATCCTCACATATGTGGTCAAATGATTTTCAACAAGGTGCCATGACCATTCAATAGTGAAAGGAGAGTCTTTTTTAAAAACTGATGCTGTGAAAACTATATCCACATGCAGAAGAATGAAGCTGGACCCTTACTTTATACCATATACAATAATTAACTCAAAATGAATCAAAGACCTAAATAAGAGCTAAAACTACAAAACTCCAAGAAAAAAACATAGAGGAAAGGCTTCATGACGTTGAATTTAACAATGATTTCTTAGATAAGACACCAAAAGCACAGGCAATAAAAGTAAAAATAAATTGGACTACGTGAAAATTTAAAACTTCTGTGCATCAAGGGACACAATCAACTGAGTGAAAATGCAACCTATGGAATGGGAAAAAATATTTGCAAATCATATATCTGGTAAGGGGTTAATATCCAGAATACATAAAGAACAACGACAAAAATAAACTAACAGCCTGATTTTAAAATGGGCAAAGGACTTGAATACACATTTCTCCAAAGAAGACAAACAAATGCCCAATAAGCACATGAAAAGATGTTCACCATCACTAATCATTAAGAAAATGTAAATGAAAACCACAATGAGACAGTACCTCACACACATTAGGATGGCTACTATCAGCTCTGTGAGTCGATTTTAAGAAACATGTTGGAGCAGATCAGGATTTGTCAACCTTGGCACTATTGACATTTTGGATCAGATAATTCTTTGTTACAGGGGGCTGTCCTGTGCATTTTAGGATGTTTAGCAGCATTCTTGGCCTCTACCCACTAGATGCCAGTAGTACCCCCCTGCCTAGTCCTGGCAATAAAAAACATCTCCAGACATTGCTATACGTCCTTTGGGAAATCAAGTTGCCCCCAGATGAGAACCACTGAATTCAATCACACAAATACATGAAGAGCCTGCTTACTCCATAAAGTTGGTGAGAGATTTGACCTTCATAAAAGCATCCTTAAAATATTTTGGTTTAAGGAACTGCATTTTGCATTTACCAACAGCTAAAGGGAAAGTTTGTCTTCAGAATTCCCTTACCCTCCCCTTTAGAATCCCCTTGTATTTTTCTCCTATAAATGACTGCCACCTCTCACCCCTAATCTCAGGAATACAGTAGCTTGTCTTCCTACTGCCATTCAAACATAATCTCAAGAAAATAACTAGTAGGGAATTTAAAAGATGGTACAGGAGCAATATGATGCAAGGAACCAAACTGGGACCCAAGCACCCTGGGTGCTGGTCCTGGCTTTGTTACAACCAATTGTTTAGCCCTGAGCAAGTCAATTAATCATCTGGGCCTCTATCATCTCCTCTGCAAAGGTGAGTATTGGATCAGATGATCTTTCTGCACTCATTATCACTAATGGGTAAATGACTAACACAGAAAGCTTTGTTGGTTGCGTATTTGTTGCAACAAGGTGCAACAAGGCAACAGGGTGCAACAAGGTGGTCACACCTTTGTTGGAAACGATGCTTTCACTAGGCAAAGAAACACCTAGCCTTGAATGCCAGATTCTATGTCTATGTAACATGAGAAAGCATAGAAGATTCTGGAACATACCTTCAGTCATGGAATGTAAAACTCTCACAGCTGCAAGGTATGGAGAAGACCTTGTCCTACCCTCTCAAGGAAATCCTGAGGCCTAGAGAGGGGGTGGGTAACTTGTCCACCTTTTATTGAAAAGTGGCATAATCAACATGGTGTTTTAAATACAGGGGACTTGGAAACATAGGGAGAATGGCTTTTTGGAGGCTCTACACTTTATTCAGTTCTATACACTGTCAGGGTCACTTATCTGAAACCACTTAGCACATTCACTCGTGTCTCCTGCCCTTGGTGGAGTGAAATAATGTATTTCCTGTATTCCTACAAACAAGTCCATTGATAATCAGGACAAACACACAATATGAAGAACAGATGGATGCTGAAAGACAAAAAAAAAAACCCTCCACTTGCCAAGACTAGAGAGCCAAACTACACAGAATATTAAACAGAGAAAGTTGAGTAAAGGATTAGTGACTAGTAACAGGGGGGTGTAGTAACAGGGCATTGGCTACTAAGGGTGAGGAGAACGCTAAGGAATCTGGGAATGGCAGATACGGGCAGGAAGCAGGCACTGCCCTAGGGCCGAGGCAGAAAAACTAACTTGGGGGCCTTCTCCCAACACACTAGGCTGAGATTCAGATCTCGCTGGAGAGTGGGGGGGCGGGGCCTGGCCCACTGCATGGTGAAGTTTGCAGAAGTGACGCAGGTGGAGACAGTCAAGCAGGAAACTGTCCCCTGGAGTGGCAATAAAGCTTTCCAGAAGCTGTCTGAAGGGAAGGTGGTTGAAATTTCTGGAAAGCTGGCTGAGGCACTGGAGGGACTTGCCAGGAAGCTTCTGGGAAGCCAGCCCCACGGGGTGCTCTTGAACTCAACGGAAGTCGGATGAGTTGCCTGCAGAACTCACCAGAAAGCCATGCACAGGGGTGAAGGGGGCTCCGTGGGCATCCTGCACGTCGCAGGAGCGAGAAGGAAGGACGCCACCAGCAACCAGGAAGAGCAGCCCTTCCTCCTCCGGCGGAGCGCCTCCAGCGCCCTCTACTGGCGAAGCGCAGCATCCGGCCTACTGGCAAAGGAGAGAAGTTTGCAAGATTCAGTTCCCGAATCACAGTCGAGCAAAAAAGGATGGATTGGGAGACACGAGGCAATAAGCTGATAAGCAACACTTTCATAATCAGCAACACGATCATGGTTGTTATACACACACACACACACCACACACGTATCAAAATAACACAATACACACATGGCTGTTCAGGTAACAACTATCAAACAAGAACTCCTTCCTTTAGTTCAGTCTCTCCTGGATGCACAGAATCTCCACCTGCCTGCACTCACCGGGGAAGGCACCACCTCCCCCTTGGTCGCAGGCAGAACCCCAAGGTCCAGGCTTTCCAGTTTTCTTACTCACCTTCTTCCCTCAACTCTCCCACTGGGTCTGCACTGGATGATCACACAAGTGTCATGAAAACTTAAACAAAAAGTCCTGCTTGGGTCTCAGAAGCTTGGGGCATTAGAGAGGAAAGGTAACTTAGCTCCAGTGGCCTCGTGTCAGGTTTGCATCTGTGGTCCCATCTCCTGGGCATTTGCTGCCCCTTCTTACTCTCCAAAGCGTCCTGCTTTAGGCAGTGAATTATATGGTCCCCCAAATGTAGCCAGCAGTCAATCCACTCCCCTGGGTTACAGATGAGGAACTCTCCCACGTTGATGATAAACAAGAGACCCCTTGGGGTGGCGGGGAGGACTGGACTCAGGTCTACTGTGTGACTCTGGCTGGTTACGAAGCCTCTCTCTAAAGGCCCCCAGGTGGGCGTGCTGCGAGGATAAGTGGAGACAGTGTATGCAGAGCGTCAGGCACAAGTTGAAGCAGCCCCATCAAGTAGCTCCTCCATCTGCACACCACCCCATCCTGCTCACATCTTCTCTATCTTGCTTTCAGGATGCATTTTTCTAATCACCCTTCAGAATAATCACTGCTAACAGGGAGGTTGAAGGGGATGAATCTGAGGGTCCCGAACTTGCTAAGCAAGAAGTCGATATTGAACTCTTTCTCCAGTTCATGCCTCCCTCCCTCCCCCCACAAATTCCTTCTTTTTGAAGGCTGTCAGGCACTTAGAGCAGCGGAACAAAGGCCACCCTCTGGGAAGAATGGTCCACCCAGGTACATGTCCTCCGTGGGAAAGAGCATCCAAGATCTCCATCTGGTGGCCACACTGTAGAACACACGCCTTGGGCAATTTGATGACCAGATAGGTGGGCAGTTGCCCTGAGGCTGTTTATGAGACCAGAACCTCAGGCTGGGACCCCTCATGCAGGACGCTTGGTGATGCTGCTGGTGGGGGCTGCTTGGGACCCCTTGTCTGGGACACATCCCTCCGGCCGGACTTTGACGCCCATTCAGAGACTGCTCTGCCAGGCTTGCTGCCCCAGATCCAGGACAGGTTACTCCAGGGTTTCTCAACATCAGCACTATTGACGTTTGGAGCCAGATAATTTTCTGTCATGAGAGACTGTCCTGCACATTAGAGGAAGTTTAGTAGCATCCCTGGCTTCTACCCACTAGACGCCAGTAGGAACCCCTCCCAGTTCCCAGTTATAACAACCAAAGATGTCTCCAAGATGTTGTCAAATGTCCTCTGGGGGGCTGGGGAGGAATTGCCCCTGGTTGAAAACCACTGGACTATTCAGCCAGGGAACTGTTCACTTAATAAACTTTCTGGTTCTTAGCAAAACGGCAAGAAGAGGAGGGACGGTGCCCAAGTTGGCTCAGCAGGAGGCCCCGGGACCCACATCGTGTGGGGTCCTGGAAGCAGGTGTTAAATCAGCCCCCGGTCCTAGTCCTCCAGAACAGCCCTCCACAAGCTTCACCCATGGGGCCCCTCCTTGCCCATACACATGTAGGGCTATTTTGAGACTGGCCTGTTTTAAGTCTCAGTGGAAAACAAAACCTGTTCAGGACAGGTCTGGGTGATTCCATCTCAGAATCCTCAGATTCAGGAGGGCCTGTAATCATAAGAACAGCTACTGTTTATTTCCATCATGAAATAAGAACCAAGCCCCACGCTCAGTATTTTCCTGCCTTTGTTCCTCACTCAACTCTGCGAGGGGGGTGCCATTTTACAGATGAGAAATGGGGTTGCAGTGGTCAAGGAACTTGTCCAGGGCCTTGGAGCTCGTACTTGGTAGAGCTGAATTTTGAACTTGGGTTCCACACAGCCTTCTACCGACCCCTGCTGTCTCCACGAACTCACTTCTCAGATGCCCTTTAGAACTTGTCATCAGTAGCTCATGGTGTAGGCGCTGATTAAATTCTCCTTTTACTCTGCCTTGGGTATGCTAATTTTGTTTCTCTGAACAAGCTGGAGACACCTCAAGGAAGAAGATCATGCCTTTCGCTTCTCTTGTGCTGTTTTCAGAGCCAGCACAGTGCTTGGCACAGAGGTCTCTAAAGCACCTAACAGGTTCACCAAGCCAGCCTCCTTCCATGCAGAGTGGGGTCTCTCAAAATTATGATTGCCCTGCCTGAAAGTCCCCAGAATCCCACAGACCTAGCTGGCCCCTCTTTCCTTGGAACCATACCTAATGAAGAGATCCTTTTCATCTCCACCTACATCTCCCTCCGGTGGCAATCTAATTAGGTTCTTTCTACAATTAACTATTCGTAATCAAAGAAGAACAAAGCCCGTGTGTCATTCTCAAACTTCATCCATTAAACAACAATGTCCAATTTTGAAATCCCTCTGCAGACAAGGAGGCATGGTATATGTGTGGGATAAGAATTCTCCAGATATGCTAACCTAAATTTAATTACGCAAGGAGAACAGAGGTTTAACTTCATTCTTCCTGGAACTGCTGTAATTAAAACTCAATTAGGGACCATGCTGGCCAACACCGTTATCCGAGTGTCACTCTATTGAAAGGACAAACAGCTCGGCAACGTTCATACAGACGCTGGCCTGAAGCCTTTGCAAGGAAAGGGGCCATTTGGCCCATCCTCTGTCTTTCAACAGTCTTCTGAAAACACCATTTGTTCAATTGTTTTCTCTTCATTTATAAATTTTTAAAATTGTTCTATCCAGGTCAAAGGAGGAAATGGCCATTCCGATGTCTTGTCTTATAATCATCTGTCAAGTGTTTATGACTGGCTGGGTGCTTCACATACAGTATCTTATTTAATCTCTACTTCAACTGTAGGAAGTAGATATCGTCCTTATTTTATTTATTTTTAAGGTTTTTTTTGATGTGGATCATTTTTAAAGTCTTTTATTGAATTTGTTACAATCTTCTTCTGTTGTTGTTTATGTTTTGGTTTTTTGGCCATGAGGCATGTGGGATCTTAGCTCCCCGACCAGGGATCGAACCCGCACCCCCTGCATTGGAAGGCGAAGTCTTAACCACTGGACCACCAGGGAAGTCCCAATATCATCCTTATTTAAAGACAAGGAAATCAAGGTTCAGAGAAGTTACAGAAACTGCCAGTCACACCAATGTGAAATGGTGGGGTCAGGATTTAACCCACCAGCCCATCTCCAGAGTCTGTGCTCATTATGTTACATGGGTGTTTTGAAATAGTTTCCCAAATATTTGATATTTAAATTAGAAGTATTCTTACTCTGTTTTTGATTGTAAAACAAACAAAAACGGGATTCTTAACTCTTCCTGCATGCATTGTGCTAGCAAGTAGGAAAATGTGTTGGGAGATTCCATGTTGGCCTTGTGCTGGGGTTGGAGAGTGATTGGCTTGTTGGGTCATTCATTCATTCATTCATCTGAGTGGCACGAGGCTCACCTGACTGGAGAAGGTGCTGTTCCCGGGAAACCCACTCTTTCCGAATCTGGGCCACAGTGCTATGAAGCCAGACGGCCAGGGCCACTACAGTTATCAGAATTTCCAGGAACTCAGCATTCACAAAGGGTTTTGTCAAATGTGAATTTGTATATCAGTGCCCCCGTTCACTATGTCCCTTTCTAAACCCCTGTCAGGAATCTGGGTGATTTTATCGTGGTTTGGAATCAATCGTAAGGAAACTGCGGTGTTTCCATCCTGGCTATGATGGGGCAGATCATGCACTGTTGTCAGAGAAACACATCCCAGATGCAGTCCATGTCTTTGGTGGGGCTGTCTGCACAGACCACCCATGTCAATGGACATTTCTTGTGACTCTTTCTTGGGAGTACCACCAAGAGTGCATGTCAGGCCAGGCACCGTGCCCAGGGCCACCACTTCCAGTAGGGAAGTCATGTCCTTCCCAGGGAGGAACCCTTGCAGGGGATGAGTTGGCCTGAGATCCATCTTACCCTCTACACCAGCCAAAGAAAGGGCACCTTTCTAATTTGCCCAAAGGCACAGATGGGATAGCGGTGGTGTAATCCTGTTGGTTTCAAAGTGTCCAGTCCCACAGCCCACTGGACATGCTGCCCCTAGTTCTTCCCGCATAGAAAACAGAGTGAATTTGAAATCTCTGGAGGCAAGCCTCTGGACCCACTACAGAACAGGAGCAGAAATTATGAGGACCTGGAGGAAGGGCACCACTCCTAACCTTCTCCTTTTTCTGGGGATTCAAGGCCTCTCCACTCATACCTTCTCTGTCTATGTATTTTGTTCTACCACGCTTCTGGAGTCTGCTTCTCCATAGACAACGAGATTATGTGAAACAAAGTTCTCAAGGAATCAAGGTTTCAGAATGAGGACAGGAAGAGCTTGGTGTTGAGATGATCACTTCTTCCAGTAACAGAAAATCATGGTCAGGAACTTCAAAAGGCTCCAGATGCAGAAAAGGGAACCCTCCTACACTGCTGGTGGGAATGTAAATTGGTACAGTCACCACAGTATGGAGGGTCCTTAAAAAACTAAAAATAGAGTTACCATATGATCCAGCAATCCCACTCCTGGGCATATATCCAGAAAAGATGAAAACTCTAATTTGAAAAGAAACACGCACTGCAGTGTTCAGAGCAGCACTATTTACAATAGCCAAGACATGGAAGCAACCTAAGTGTCCATCGACAGAGAAATGGATAAAGAAGATGTGGTACATATATACAATGGAATATTACTTAGCCATAAAAAAGAGTGAAATAACGCCATTTGTAGCAACATGGATGGACCTAGAGATTATCATACTAAGTGAAGTAAGTCAGACAAAGACAAATATCATATGACATCACTTATATGTGGAATCTAAAAAAATGAAACCAGTGAACTTATTTACAAAACAGGAATAGATTCACAGACACAGAAAACAAACTTATGATTACCAAAAGGGAAAGGGTGGGGGGAGATAAATTAAGAGCTTGGAATTAGCAGATACAAGCTATTATATATAAAATAGATAACCAACAAGGACCTACTGTATAGCATGGGGAACTATATTCAGTATCTTGTAATAACCTATAATGGAAAAGAATCTGAAAAAAATATGTATCTTATATATATATATTATATAAATGGATATATATTATATATATAATAAATCAACTATACTTCAATAAAAAAAAGTCTCCAGGTACATCTGAGCTGTCAGAGAAAGGTGAAGCACAAGGAGGTGGGTTACCCAAGGAGGGATGAAACCAGCACCTGCGTCCCATCCTCAGCCTCCCCCAATATCCTGATCCATTGAATGGGTCACTGCCCATACAGGAAGAGCCATTAGAGGCCCCAAGCTCATTTGGAGGATGAGTTGATGGCAGAGCTGGGAATGGCACCCTGGGCTGCTCCTTCTCTCCAGACATGGGCATCTGCCTCCTGCCCTCCTAAGTGAAGGGAATGTTTTTTCTTTAGGATTAGCTTGGCTGGGTTTCCTGCCAAAATATCTGCAGTAGGAATGTTGTTGAAAACTCAGCAGGGACTAACCCGGGTTGGGACTCTTAGGGGGTTTTTCTGCACAAACGGAGCAGCAATGCATTGGAGAAAGGCAGAAGGATAGGGCTAATGAGCTGGGGGGTTCCATGTCAGTCTCATGGTAGGTTGGAGGGTGAGTGGTTTATAGGATCATTCGTTCATCCACTCATTCATTGAATGACTATGTACTTCCAAAAGGTACTTGAGACAGCTTAAAATATATCTGATATTGAAGGGTAAACAAAAGAGAACACAGTACAACTCCTTTAGAAAACTGTCTGGAAGTTTCTAACAAATGTAAACATATGCCTATACTTTGACTCAGCTATTTCACTCCTAAGTCTTTACCCAAAAGAAATAAGCTTATACACCCACAAAATATTTAACAAAGAATATTTGTAGCATCTTTATCCATGATAGCCCCCCAAATGGAAATGTCCAGGTTTCTATCAGAGGAAAATGAACAAACAAGCTACAATATATTCATACAATAAATTTCTACTCAGTAAAAAAAGGGAACAAATTTGGGGTAGATACAACAACATGGATGAACTTCACAGAAATTATTATTTCACTTAGCAGAGAAAGAAGCCAGATATAAAAGTGTGTGTAGTTATGAGTCCACTTACATGAGGGTTAAGAAGCAGCAAAACTCTTCCATGGTAACAGCTGTCAGAAGAGCAGTTGCCTCGATGTGGTTAGAGGGAGCAGGAAAGAGATTCAGTGACAGCTCAAGGGAAATTTGGGGGATGATGGAGAGGTAGTACATCTTTTTTTTTTTTTTTAACTGAAGTATAGTTGACTTTCAATGTCGTGTTAGTTTCTGGTGTACAGCAAAGTGATTCAGTTATACATACGTATATACTCTTTTTCAGATCCTTTTCCATTACAGGTTATTACAAGATGTTGAATATAGTTCCCTGTGCTATACAGTAGGTCCTTGCTGGTTGTCTATTTTATATATAGTAGTTCGTATCTGCTAATTCCTAACTCCTAATTTATCCTCCTCAACCCTTTCCCCTTTGGTAACCATAAGTTTGTTTTCTGGGTCTGTGAGTCTGTTTCTGTTTTGTAAATAAGTTCACTGGTATCATTTTTTTAGATTCCACACATAAGTGATATCATATGATATTTGTCTTTCTCTGTCTGGCTTACTTCACTCAGTATGATAATCTCTAGGTCCATCCATGTTGCTACAAATGGCGTTATTTCATTCTTTTTTATGGCTGAGTAATATTCCATTGTATATGTGTATCACATCTTCTTTATCCATTCTTCTGTCAGTGGACACTTAGGTTGCTTCCATGTCTTGGCTATTATAAATAGTGCTGCTCTGAACATTGGAGTGTGTGTATCTTTTCGAATTAGAGTTTTCATCTTTTCTGGATATATGCCCAGGAGTGGGATTGCTGGATCATATGGTAACTCTATTTTTAGTTTTTTAAGGAACCTCCATACTATTTTCCATAGTGGCTGCAAGGTTGTACATCTTGGTTTTGGGGTGAGTTACACAATGTGTATATTTGTCTAAACTCATCTAACTGCACACTTAAGATGCGTGCATTTCACTATACATACAATATACCTAGAACAAAGCAGAGCAAACTACAACAAAAACTTCCACAGGCTGCTTTAAGAATAGACAAACAAACAAACAAACATCAGAGAGGCAGTCTAGAGACAGATGGGCTGCATTCAAACCGTGACCCAGCTCCTAACCAGAGTGGGACTTCAGTCACACGTAGTGGATGATAAACTGTCAATGCTGTTTAAAAGAAATAGTAACCATTCAGGAAACTGACCCTTTACTTGGAGGCCATAAATGGTCTCCCAGATGGGGCTCACAAACCTCTGAGGGTAATGCGTATTTGTGTCGGCAGCGGCTTCATAGCTTTCAATCAGACCCTAAGATAACTGCTCCTAGATCCCAGGACGAGGTGATTCCTACAAATGAACAACAAAGGTAGACATGGAGCCTCCTGACGTTCTACCCCCGGAAGTGAACCACTAAATCCAGGTCGCCTTTAAGGGGAGGGGATTACTCACAGCGTGCCTCTCAGGGACGCCTCCCACAGGTGGGAAGGAGTATCAAACACGGCTTCTTGCGATTTAACTGAAAGCAAGGCCAAGGTTTGAGCTTTCCCAGCCTTGCAAGAGCAATGATGCTCGTCTGTGTGGACCACTGAACCAGGGGTGTAAGGGGTAGGGAGCAGTGCTGGGTCGTGGGAAATGGAGATGAGAGAAATCCTCAAGCTGGGGCTTCCCTGGTGGTGCAGTGATTAAGAATCCACCTGCCAATGCAGGGGGGACACGGGTTCGAGCCCTGGTCCGGGAAGATCCCACGTGCCGCAGAGCAACTAAGCCCGTGCGCCACAACTACTGAGCCTGTGCTCTAGAGCCCACACGCCACAACTACTGAGCCCGTGCGCCACAACTACTGAAGCCCGCATGCCTAGAGCCCATGCTCTGCAACAAGAGAAGCCACTGCAATGAGAAGCCCGCGCGCCGCAACAAAGAGTGGCCCCCGCTCGCCGCAACTAGAGAAAGCCCGCGTGCAGCAGGGAAGACCCAACGCAGCCAAAGATAATAAATAAATAAAATAAATAAATTTATACAAAAAATAAAGAAATGCATAATAAAAGACCCTTCACAATCTGGTTCCAATTTCCCTTTAAAAAAAATCCTTAAGCTTGTAAAGAAGCTGTGATTCGGAATTTCAGGAAGAGGGAAGAGGGTTTGAAAGCAGAACGAACCATGCAGTGGGAACTCAATCCCAGGAAAGGGGGAATCTCCTCTTCTTCTTCCCCCGCCTTCCACCCACCTTCCCCTCCTCCTCCAGCCTCTCCCCAGACTTGCCTCCTGGCTCCTTGCCCTTGGAGAAAGCTGTTGGAGTCTCTCCTCCAGGCCCCTGCAGTTGTTTCTACTCAGAAAAGAAAGAACGGCAGTGGAGCGTGGTGACCCAGCCCCATTGTGAGTGGAAGACAGATGGGTTGCTCTCGGGCAGCAGCGCAGGACAGAAATGACTCAGAGTTTGGAGGCCGGCTGACTGGGGAGAGCTTCAGAAAGCCTCTCGATTTCTGTGTGCCTGAATTTATCGTCTATAAGTAGGGATAAAAATCTCTTCTTCACGTGGTATCATAAAGTCTGGACTAGAGAGGGCCTGGCACTTAGTAGGGCTCTGCACACAGTAGGTACCACATTAAAGCTCCCACAGCTACAACTGACCCGTGGGGAGCTTCTGACCTCTTTCTATTCTGTCACCTGATGAGTTCACTGAGTGCCACTTGGGTTAATTAATAAGTTCAGCTAATAAGCCTGAGCTCCTCTCGAAGGCCAGGTGCTGTGCTAGGACACAGTGGGGGTCAAATGGCTGTGGCCCTGTCCTTCTGGGGCCCACAAACACCTCTGGAGCCATTGGAGTCTGATGGGTCACAGCAGCCTCTGCTTCCATCCGGGAGAGACTCTGCCCTCCCCCTTCCCTTCTCAGCCTGCTTGACTTGCTGGGGAGGGGGAGCGGCCCTCAGGTGTTGGCAGGTACCTGTGAGTTCTGGCTGAGAGCACCTCTGATGGAGGTGCCAGAGATAATCCCGGTGATTCATTATTGCTGGGTGTTAACAGCTGCCTTGGCGTCTTCCCAGACTCTGCTTGAGGCTCGGAGCCACAGTACACCCTGTGACCCAGTGTGGAAAGCTGCCACACACACGTGGGCTGGGAAAGCAGGCACAGTGCCAGGGGCTCCTGCGTGGGGAGCTCGTCCCAGGCACAGCTTCGAGTGCTGGCAAGAATCTGGCCTGAGATGGAGCCGATGCAGCCGGCCACAGGCCATCCAGAAGCTGATGGCAATGGTGTCTGAGGACCAGCTGGTCCGGGAGACCAGTGCGGGGAAGGGGTTGGTAGGAGGCTGGGGGCGGGTACAGGTCTCTAGTCTTGACACACCTCCACCCATCCTGAACAGCAACAATATCAACTCTGATTCTTTTCTTTTTTTTTTTTAAGTATTTTCCCACTACTGATTTTTTTTTTAAATAAATTTATTTATTTATTTTTGGCTGCATTGGGTCCTTATTGCTGCGCGTGGGCCCTCTCCGGTTGCCGCAAGCGGGGGACACCCCTCACTGCTGTGCATGGGCTTCTCATTGCCGCGGCCTCTCCTGCCGCGGAGCACGGGCTCTAGGCACGCGGGCTTCATTAGTTGCGGCCCGTGGGCTCCAGAGCGCAGGCCCAGCAGTTGTGGCACACGGGCCCAGCTGCTCCGCGGCATGCGGGATCTTCCCGGACCAGGGCTCGAACCCGTGTCCACTGCACTGGCAGGTGGACTCTCAACCACTGCGCCACCAGGGAAGCCCCTCAACTCTGATTCTTGAATAAGGCCCACAATCCCTTATCCAAAACTCTGGGAGCCAGGTGCATTTGGAAATTCAGAATTTGAAAGGTTTTAGGAAAGTAATATGGTATAAATACTGTGTGGTATCTGATATCCCTGAGGGGTCTGGGACAGCACCCTATAATCAAACACACAAAATGGATGAATATTCAAACCAAGCCAGAGAAATAAAGACTATAAATTGTTTCATGTTCATTTAGGAAGAGTTTGACCGCCAAACGAGTTGTGCGAAATCATGGTTTACTGAGCCATTTGGATTTATGATCATAAAGAAGGAATCGTCAAAAAGCGCTAGTTACAAAAACAGTTAAAACAATAATAATATCGTCACATATCTACAATTGTTTTCTTGATCTTACTCAAGTGGGAAGAAAGCACCTCTAGAAAACTGCGTTTATATAAAAGGCAGTTTAGGTGAAAAACAGCATTCTGCCGGGTCAAGGCCCAGGCCCCCATTCCTATACCTAGTCCCCCCAACATAGAAATTCTGGAGCTGCCCCTGCAGGAGTGATTGCCCAGGAGAAGGCCTGCATGAGGAGGTGCCTGGAAGGACTTCTTAGAGTACCTGCTCCCAAAGGTGGGCAAGGACCTTCCCCAGCCCTGGCGGAGACCCTGCTGGGGCTGAGGGCCAGCCTAACACTTCTGCTTAAAATAGAGAAAGAAGAAATCTCTCCCTTCTTCCCCCAGGGCTGTCAGGGCTGCTCCTACTTGGTTTAGGGTGTTTCCAGGTGTGTGTGCTCGTGAGATGGGTGGGGACATGGCCTTGGACACAGGCTTGATGGGCAAACTGCAGGTCGCTCTGTCAGCGTTAAGTCCTTTCTTTTATTTCTGACCTTGAATAAGGGAACCCAGGGGAGAGGCAGAGCCCAAGCTCTGGCCAGAGCCTCAAAGGGTAGACAGTGTCCTGGAGGCCTCAGCACTGGCCACCTGTCACAGGGAGACACCAGGGCAGGCGAGAGTGTTACAGGCGTGTCTCAATTGCCTGGGGACTGGTCCCAGAGACTGAATTTTTAATCGTGTTACCCGAGAGCATTTGCACATCAAAGTTTAGGAACTTGTGACACAAGAGAAGGGATATCTCTCTCTGAGAAGCAGGTTGTTGAGAATGGAGAGGTCCAGCCTCCTCCACCCAGCATGGAGGGGGAAGATCAGGGCTTTCTCAGAGGGAACTGAGACTTAATGAACATATACTATGCTCACACAGTTACTGTATTGTGTCATTCAAACAACCCTTTGAATAAGGTGCTATTGTTCGCATTACATATTTGCTCTCAGGGTGGAGTGAGCCAGGGGTGGAGTTGGGATTCCAACGCTGGTCTGAGTCTGCAGGCTTGGTGTCCCCTGTTGTCGTCTGTAATATAGTAACCACAGGAGTGGTGTGGAGTGTCCACAGTGCTTGCACCGTAACTGAGAGAACAGAGAGCTTATGATACAACCGAAAAAACCCTAGGAACTTGATCCTCCCTTAGCTTTACCTCCTGTTTTTAAAAGTCAATCCAAGGACTGTTAATCCAAGGCATGCTGCCAAGCATTTGTAGATGATTTACAATTTACAGAACCCTTCTCCATATTGCATCTTGTTTTGATACTCTCGACAAAGAGGCAATGTTTGTAGAGGAGGACTTTATGTCTCTATATTATGAGTTTGGAACAAAGGCTCACTGAGAAATGTGCCTTCCATGGCCAGAAGGCAGACGGCAAGGACTCGAGCACCAGCTTCCTTTATGATACGTGTGCTGCCCCATCAGCCCCCCTCATTCTACTCCAAACTTTATTTCCAGTCCTCCTGAGCCAGTTCAGGCTGGCTTTACTGCTTTGGGTTCCTAGAACCTAAAGATTTATAGCCATAAATAATTGTGCTCTAAGAGTTAATTTCAGGAAATTGACATGAAAGGGACCCTCTAGCATAAGAACAACGTTTCTCGACTCCAGGGACAAGGAAACACCCACCGGGGGACTATGTCTTCATCAAACCAACCTCACCTCCACTATCTTAAAATTAAAAAAGCCTTAATAGGGAAAAATTAGGTTATGAGAAATCCAGAATTCAGGTGCTTTCCCATATGTTTATATCTGTTTACTAGTTGATGAGTTCATTTGAGAACTTAATGGTTAACCTTTTTTTCAGTTGAACCTCCCTGCCGCCAACTATCAAGGGGCACAAATATTGATTTAAATACATGCATTGGGACAGCTTCTCACTCATCAGGTGGAGGCAAGCCGCACCTGGGGACAGGGTAAATTTTTGTGATCCTCTTCACACACTATGGCAGTCTTTTATCCATATATAATCTAAAACAAAATTTTCATGAAGCAATCCTTACCCTTATTTATGGATGAACTCTTAGTTTTTTTATTCTATCTTTTCTTTGTTTTTAATGTTGGACGTGTCCCACTACATTGATTTCATAGCTCACTAATGGGGGTTAAGATCTGCAGTTTCAAAAATACTGGCCTATGAGTTCTTACCCACTCTCTTGTGTCCAGTCATCACCTATATATGAGATTAGTCTCTACTTTCAGTTTTGATCTTTCCCCTGAGCTACAGACCCTAATCCCCAACTGTCTACTGAGTTTCTTCACTAAGAGGAACTCAAAGTGAATGTAACCCAAGCAGAACTTAACACCTCTTCCTCCTTTCCTCCCAGTGTCCCTCCCTAGAGTTCCCCATGTTCTGAGGGGATCACTCTTGATCCAGATGGCCAAGCCAGACACGTGGTTGGTGTCCCTCTTCCCCTCCTCACTGCCCATACCCAATCAATCATCGAGTCCTTTCTAAATATCTCTTGGATCCGCCTACTTCTTTCCAACACCGCCGTCTCCCAGACATCAGGCCATCATAGTCTCTGAACTGATCCAACAGTCTCTAACTGGTCTTCTTACTTTCTAAAATGGTCCCCTCCAATCCACCCCATTCACACTGGAGAGAAGTGCTTCTAAAATGTGAAAGCTGATCAGTTCACTCTTTAGCATGAAAGCTTACAATAATCTCCTGGAACTTGTGGTAACATGGTTTCCTTTGCCTGGAACCCTCTTCCATCTGCCACCAACCCCACATCTTTCTCTGCTCAGCCCCTACTCATCTTTCAGGTCTCAACTAAGATATCACTCACTATGGGAGCTCTGACCCCCATCTAGACAGCAAATTCAGGTCAAATCTGACCTCGGCATCTTTGTGTGTGGTCCTTTAGCACCTTACCCTCTCCTATCCCAGCACTTACTGCCCTGTACTGTCTGTCTAGTTCTTCATCGCAGCACGAATGCCCAGCCCAATGCCTGCAACAAATATTTGCTGAATGAAAAAATGAATACATCATAAAACATTTTTCTACTGCATCGTTTTAAAGGAGGGGGGTCTTGTATATTACTACATGAGTGTACAGTAATGTATTCAACTATTTGTCAAGCATTTAGGTAGTTATGTTTTATTCTGACTATATATATTATTACAGTGAGCAGCTTTGCACACAGTTCTCAACACGCAATCTTAATTGTTTTCTTGAGCTAAAATTCCTAAAAATTGAATTGCTAGGCCAAAATGTATGCATGTTTTAACAGGTTTTGATTTATATTGCTAGATTGCCCTACAGGAAGTCTGGGTTAATTTGCACTATTACCAACAGTATAAAAGAGTGCTCATTTTCCCTCATTCTTAGCAACAATGAGTTTCAGTCTTTTGTAAACTTTACCCAAGTTTTAAGGCAGAAAATAATAAATCCTTATTGTTTCATATGGGATATTAGCATTAACTGTTCCGTAAAATCTTTTCATGTATTATTCATCATATGAGGGTTTACAGAGGTACACAAGATAATAGCTGTTGTTTAGAGAGTGTCTACTTTAGGCACTGTCATATAGAGAAGAAGATTGTTTGTTGAGAACTTACTGCATGCAGATACTGTTAAAAGTTCTATTTACACGACTCGTCACCAAATCCTCACAAAACCCTACAAGTTGTGTAGTATTACATCTATTTTACAGAAAATCTAACTGAAATAATTACATATTATAAATTAATATTTTAAATGATTATAAATGTGAGAATAATTGTTATGCAATTACTATGTGCCAGTTATTAAGGTTTAGTGCTTTCAAAGTTCCATTTAATTCTCACAACAACCCTGTCATATAGATATGAATTTTTGACAAAGATGCTAAGGTAATTCAATGGGAAAAAGATAGACTTTTCAACAAACGTGCCGGACCAACTGGAATTTCATATGCAAAAAAGTATTCCTTGACCCTTATCTGATACTATACACCAGATTTAACTTGT
This sequence comes from Balaenoptera physalus, assembly GCF_965194825.1. Taxonomy (NCBI): domain Eukaryota; kingdom Metazoa; phylum Chordata; class Mammalia; order Artiodactyla; family Balaenopteridae; genus Balaenoptera; species Balaenoptera physalus. The sequence goes on from NC_138885.1 coordinate 13,894,040, forward strand.
AACGAATCATAGACCTAAAATGTAATAGCTAAAACTTTAAAAGTTATAGAAAAAAATATAGGAATAAACTTGATCTTGGATTATACAAGAATTTCTTAGATAAGACACAAAAATACATAAACTATTTAAAAAAAAAGATAAATATAATGGACTTGACCAAAATTTAAAAATTGTGCTCTTCAAAAGACACTGTTAAGAAAATAAAAAGACAAGTGACAGCCTGGGAGAAAACATTCCCAAGATACATATCTGATAAAAGACATACCCTGAAAATATAAAGAATTCTTACAATTTAATGAGAATACAACCCAATTTTTTAAAAAGTAAAAGATTTTAACAGTCCTTAATCAAAGAAGATATTTAAGTGGCCAATAGGTATAAAACAAGATAAATAAAAACAAATGAGATACAATTACATATTTCTACAATTGGCTAAAATTAAAAAGATTGACAGTACCAAGTGTAGGTAAGGATATGGAGGAACTTGAACTCTCATACACTGCTGGTGGGAGAACAAAATGGTAAAACCACTTTGAAAAGCAGTTTGGCAATTTCTTATAAAGTTAGATATATACTTACCATGTAAGTCAATAATCCTACTTTTTGGTATTTACCCCCCAAAATGAAAACACATTTCTGTGCAAAGAACTGTAGAAAATAATGATAGCAACTTTATTAAAAAGACCTCCCCAAATGGAAAAAAAATCCTGAAAGTCCATCAACAGATAAATGGAAAAATAAAATGCAGTATATCCCAATAAAAAGGATTGAACTATGACATATGCAATAACACAAATGAACCTCAAAGTAATTATGTTGAGTGAAAGGGACGAGGCACGAAGGACTATAGAAACTATAGCTTCACTTATATGAAATTCTAGAAAAGGCAAAACTATAGTGACAGAAATCAAGTGAGCGGTTGCCAGGGGCTGGGGATGGGGAAAGGTGACTGCAAAGGGACACAAGGAGACTATTTGGAATAATAGGACTGTTTCATATCTTGATGACTGTGGCGGTTACACAACCATATATGTTTGTCAAAACTCATTATAATGTACAATTAAAATTGGTGGATTTGATTGTATGTAAATTGTATACTGCAAATTCTATCATAAAGGTGATTTTAGAAAGAAAGGAAGGAAGGAAGGAATAGAGAGAAAGAAAGAAAGAAAATTCAATACCTATCATAATTCAGAAATTGGACTATTGGACTTCTGGGATTAGACCAATTTAAAGGTGTACACGTGCACTAAAAGTCATGTTCAATGATGTTCACAGCAGTTTTACTCACAGTAGCCCCAAACGGAAACAACCAAAATGTCCACCAATAGTAAAATGACTCGTGACATATCAGACAATGGGTTTTCACACAGTAGTTGAAAAAAGCAAACAACGGTGACGTGATATCCCGATGAATTTCACAGAGGTAACATTAAGCTAAAGAAGCCTTATGCAGGGACCTCCCTGGTGGCACACTGGATAAGACTCCGTGATCCCAATGCAGGAGGCCCAGGTTCGATCCCTGGTCAGGGAACTAGATCCCACGTGCATGCTGCAACTAAGAGTTAGCATGCCACAACTAAGGAGCCCACATGCTACAACTAAGGAGCTGGTGAGCTGCAACTAAGGAGCCTGCCTGCCACAACTGAGACCTGGTGCAACCAAATAAATAAATAAATAAATAAAGCCATATGCAAAAAATACATGTGATAGAATTCCATTTATAGGAATTTCAGAAACAGGCAAAACTAATCTATGGTGATTGAAGTCAGAATAGCAGCCACCTGTGGGGGACACGACTGAGGGGCACAGGGAGCCTCTGGGGCCAGGAAATGTTGAAGAGGTGGATCTGAGCGGTGGTTGCACAGTGTATACATGTGTAAAAGTTTAGTTAGCTGGACACTCCAGATTTGTAAACTTACTGAATTTAAGTTATACCTCAGTGGAAAAACAATGTTTTAAAGGATATACCTAAAGAATACTATGTGCCTATTCATTTCAGTTCCTGGATTTTAGACTTGGGAGATGTACAGACAAGCTCGGTTGGGTTTTTTATCTGCTCTTTATGAAAACAAGGAAATCGGTAGTATATACGGTGGCCACGCTGAGTCGCCCTATGAGTGAAAACTTGTTTGAGAACTGTCTTGATGGTTTGGAAAACTACTATAGGGCAATCACATGTGTTCACATAGACTGTGCTAATTATAACTATTTCTTATCTGTTCATCGGATCAGATTTCCCAACCACTCCCTCCAGGGCACCTGGAGCCTTGAGAAGACCTAATTGCCATCTCCCTGTCTGAGGACCTATTAAAAATTGCTTTAAGCAAACGCTTGAGATGCAGGAGGAGTGGCAGTGGTTCATCGTGCAAGACTCAGAGGGTCAGGGCCCCTTCTGCTGCTGTAATTTGCTCTGGGTTCCCTGGTGGGTGTGTAAGCTTGCTATGGTCGGGAGATCTCTTTGCTCTCCTTCTATCCAAGAAAGTCCTTGTTGAAGGTGGGTGAGCTCTGAGTCCCAGCTCCCCTACAGCCTGGACGGGAAGGGAAACTCAGAGCTCACAGGACTAATCTCAGTCTCACTGGATAGGCCCGGGGGCTGGGACAAGCATGTTATGTGCTCTACCTAATTTAATTCCCTCAGTGACCTCCTCTGGGAGAAATAGAAAGTATCCCTCCTTAGAGATGAGACAACAGTGACTCAGCAACCTTAAGTGACTTGCCCAAGGTCACAGAGCTGGAAAAAGGCAGAGGTGGGAATTGAACTCAAATGTTCTGACATGTGGTCCTCACACCAAGGGTGTGACCCACCCAGATCCCAAGCCAGTCCCTTTCCCCAACCTTCTTCCCTACATGCACAGCCTCAAATCCTCCCAAACAGATCCTGTGCTGGAATAAAACCCAGAACGACTCATAGATGTATCATGGAACAAGCAAGGCATGGAGACCCTCCCTTTGACACATCCCAGCTGTGGGGGACTGAGCCCTCCCCTCTCCTGGGAAGTGCTAACATGTTTGTCTTGGCGGCTGGTCAGCAGATCGTGGGACTCTCAGAGTCATGCCTGAGGTGTCCAGGAGAGAGACCTCGCTGAAACAAAGTCATGGTACAGCCTAGCTGCTTAGAGCAAGGACTTCTGGGTAAAGATGGTGGCCCTTCCACTAACTAGCTGTGTAACCTGGGGAAGGTCACTTAATGTCTTTGAATGTCAGTTTCCTCATCCCAAACAAAGATATTAGGAGACACATCATATGTTCATACATAGGAAGACTCAGCATTTTGAACATGTCAGTTCTCCCCAAACCAGTCTATGGATTCAATGCAATCCCAATAAGTTCTCAGAACTAATAAAATTAGTATTTTTTTCATAAAACTTGACAATAAAGAATACATGGCAGCCCCGAGGGCTAAAAAATAGTCAAGACATTGCTGAAAAAGAGTAGGTTGGGGGTAATTTGATATCAGGATTTATCATGATGTTATAGAAGTTATATGACAAATGACACAAAGTAGATTCCAGCATTAGATGTACAATGTGGACATGACATGACACGGTGACATTGCAGACCGCAGGGAAGGAGGCACTGGGGCTGGGACTACTGGTTGTCCAAAGAGAAAAAAATAAAATTGAATCCTTTCCTCCACCATATATTCTGGACTTTGTGTAAATTCCAGGGGTACTGAAGGACTTATAGGTGAAAGGCAAGACTTCCAAAGTTTCAAAGAAAATAGAGGGAGTATCTTTCTGACTTTGAGTACAAGAGGATTTCTTCAACAAGAGAGAAGAGAAAGCACTAATTATAAAAAGGAAAGATTAATAAACCTGACTACATTAAAATTAAGAATTCTGTTCATCAAAAGATACTGAAAAGAAAATGAAATGGCAAGCCATATCCTGGGAGTAGATATTTGGAACATCTATAACTGACAAAAGATTAGTATCTGGAATATAGAAAGAGCTCCGGCCAATGCATAAAAGAAAGACAACACAACAGAGATTGAGCAAAAGCTGCCAATAGGCATTTCTCAGAAGAGGGATCACAATAAACAAGCCCACTATAATCAGGGAAACGCAACACAAGAACCCAGTGGAAAACCATTTTAGAAAAAATGCTAAGCTCCGGGCAAGACATGAATTAAAAGGAACTTCTATGTTTATACATTTCTTTTTTTGTTGATTTGATGCAATCTCTTGGGAAAACCATTTGAAGGTTTCCAAAATTGAGCGTTTGGATACTTGTGGCCCAGCAATTCCACTTCTAATTATACATGCTAGAGCAGGGTTGGCAAACCATGGCTCACGGGCTTTTGTCTGTTTGTTTAGTTTTTGCTAAATAAAATTTTATTGGAACTCAGCCACCCTTATCTGTAGGGCCTGTGGCTGCTTTTACCCTAAGACAGCAGACCTGAGTGGCTGTAATAGAGGCCATAAGGCCCACAAAACCTAAAATATTTACTAACTAGCCTTTTACAAAGTTTGCCAACCCTTCTCTAGAGACATTTTTTACAGCCTCATTTTGTTTTCACCTATCACTTTTCCTAACCCACAACATTTTTGATAGACTTTACTTTTCAGGACAGTTTTTAATTTACAGGGAAGTTGAGGAAATGGTACAGAGAGCTCTCACATGCCCCTGGATCTAGTTTCCCCTATTATTATATTAGCATCTTACATTAGTGTGCTACACGTTACATATTCATACATTGTTATGAACTAAAGGGCATATTTATTCACATTTCCTTAGCTTCTATCCATTGTCTTCTTCTTTACCAGGGTCCCTCTCAGGATGCCACATTACATTAACTTGTCATGTCTCCTTAGGCCCCTCTTGGCTGTGATAGTTTCTCAGACTTTCCTTGGTTTTGATCACCATGACAGTTCTGAGGAGTACCGCTCAAATATTTTGTAGGATGTCCCGCTGTAGGATTTATTTGATGTATTATTTCTCATGACTTGACGGGAGTTATGGGCTTTGGGGAGGAAGACCAGAGAGGCAAAGTATCCTTTTACCAAGGGTACATACTAACAAGAATTATCTCTGCTGATAATGACCTTGATCATCTGCCTGAGGCAGTGTTTGGCAGGTTTTGCTAGTAAGGAATTCTTCCCCTCACCCTCTGCCTTTGCATACTGCACTCTTTGCAAGGCAGTCACTGCACAGGCCACACCTATGGGATGGGGATGCATCGTCTTATTCCTTGAGGGTGAAATTAAGTATTTGGAAATTTTCTTCAAGGGAGATCTGCCTCTTCTCTCCCATTCATTTATATTTTCAGTCATTTATATCAGTATGGACCCATGAATACATATTTATTTTATACTTTGGGTCACATTCCTATACTACTTTATTTTGTAGCTCAGAGTGTTCCAGCTTTACCTTCCGGAATTCTTTCAGTTGGCTCCTGTATACCCCTATCAATGTAGGTTTAAATAAATTTTTTGAGCACCTTCTTACTTTCTAGCAACACAAGATACTCCAGGCTCACCATGTATATTTCCTGTCCCAGTTCTAGAATTGGGTTTCTCCAAGGACCCTTGGCTCCTTATTGAAGAATGGCATTAGAAACCAAGATCTGGGTGCTAAGACGCTTGTTGTTACTGGCGTGTCATTGCTTCTAGGCCCTCTTAGCTTACAGAACAGGAAATACATGTGTGTATATTAACCTGTATATACATATGTGTATATATGCATATCTACAAATACTTCTTTATGTAATCATCTGTATAAGCTACACATGAGTTCATACTAATGTCTCCAACTCTAATCCATTACCACATGAATCATTCCCGCTTCTTCTCCTTGACTATTTGTAAATTCCCACTCCATCGATAAGAAACTCGTCTCCCATCATCTGCCACCTATTTACTTGATTGTCCAATTCCAGTGCACATGTTTAGTAATATCAGAAAAACCATTGCATGTCCCCCTGGGAAACAATTTTATTAACCAGAGTACAGTGTTTACGTGTACTTTTTTATGCCTTTAGTCTTACTTATTTCCAAAGTTGTTTAGATCAGCATCTTTCCCTACTCCCTCTAGTGGGGTTGTTTTATTCATTTGCAATACAATTAAATTCTCTGCGACAGTCTGCATCCCCCCATAGGATCCCCTGACCTCCTAGATGATTTTTTAAAATTTGTATATATTAAGGTTCCCTGTTTGTGCTGCAAAGTTCCATTGGCTTTGACAAGTGCATACTATCATGCATGCATCATCATGGTACCACACTTTTAGGTGGTAAAGCTATTTAATAATTCACCCCTGCCCCAAGCCCCTGGCAACCACTCAGCTTTCTACTGCCTTCTAGAGACATTTTTACACATGTATACCGAGAGACACAAATGAGAATTCTCACAGAAGCAAAGAACTAGAAACAACCCAGATGTCCATTGACAGGAGGATGGATAAATACATTGAACTATAGTGCAATAATGAAATCTCATACAGCTGTAAACATGACTCAAGTCCAGTTACACATTACATGGATGTCTTAGGAAAGTAATACTAAGTGAAAAAGCAAGTGCCATGGGACCTTATAATACCATTTTTATGAACCTCAGATGCAAGTAAAACTAAACAATATATAATCAAACCAGCTACTTAAAAGCAAAGAAATGAAAAACATAAAATTTACGTTAGTGATTAGTCCTGGCAGAGGCAGAAGGAGATGGGGGAGGAACAAACGCATAGAAGCAGGTCAGCACTGATGTTCTAGTTCTCGGGTGTAGTTCATAGGTGTTCATCATAGTATTATGATTTTAAATTTACATTTGAATACACATGCATACATGTATGTGTCAGATATTATATTAAATATTTTGAGTCGACGTAATCATACCTAATTTGTGGGATGCTGTGAGCATTAAATGAGATAGCATATGTAAAGTACTTAGTCTCCACCAATGACAACAACTGTGGTTGTATTATCACCTCCTTAGAAATCACGGTTGGTTATCTCTGCTCCATGTTGGGTCACCTCACATTAGGCCCTTTCTTGTAGGTGACCACCAGTGAGGGGTTATTTGAGTGTACTCCACCAACAGCTGAGATTCCACCATCAGCTTCATGGATTTGGGGAGCCAGAAGTGAGGTGAGAGGTCAGGTGCTACAGCCATTTGTTTTGCACTTGAGGAAAAAGGGGTCCAGAGAAGTAGAAAGACATTCCTAAGGCTAGCCAATTTTTTGCGAGATTTCCAGGCTTGAACCTCTGTCTTCCAGACAGACGTTTCTAGAGCTGTTCTCTTGGATAAGGAAAACCTCCCAGTGGGTTAGTGGGTTAGACCCAATATTGCAGATGTGGCAGAGCTGAAAGGAGGTGTAGAGGATAACAGGAGACATTAAGGGGGAAAACATTCTTCTGCAAGTGTAGTAATTCTGATTTATTAGCCCATCCAGTGTGGTAACTACAGCAAGCAGTGGGTAACCCCAGGATAGGGAAATGGGGACCGCAGGCAGCCTGTCGTTGGTGTAGTACCAAGCAATGGCCACATGATGTCACCAGAAGCCACTTTTTGGAAATAAGTCAACTAGGACTCCCAGCCTATTTCTGCCCTTTCAGTGCCTAGCTAGCAGAAAGGGAATTTCCCTGGAGCTCTGAGCCACCTCCATGCCATGGGGCTAACAAGAGAAGGAAACAAATAAGCAAGTCCTCAAAATAGCTTCAAAAGGGAAGGGTTTACTTAGACCAGCACTGTCCAATAGAAATATAATGTGAACCCTGATACAAGCTGAAAATGTAATTTTAAATGCTCTAATAGCCACATTAAAAGAAAATAAAAAGAAACAGATGAAATTAATTTTAATAATTTATTTTATTTAACTCAACATATTTAAAAATTATCATGTCAATATATAATCAGTATAATAATATTAATGAGATACTTTATTTTTGTCTTGCTAAGTCTTTGAAATCTGCTCTGTGTGTTTTCTTTTAATTTTTATTGAAATATAGTTGATTTACAATGTTGTGTTAGTTTCAGGTGTACAGCAAAGTGATTCAGTTATACATATACATGTATATCTATTCATTTTTAGATCTTTTCCGTTATAGGTTATTACAAGATATTGAATATAGTTCCCTGTGCTATACAGTAGGTCCTTGTTGGTTATGCTGCGTTTTAATTTACACTGACAGCCCATATCGATTCAGACCAGCCACACTTCAACTGCTCAATGGCCACATGGGGCCAGTGGCCATCGTACTGGACAGAACTGAAACAAAGTCACACGCACCAGCTCTGAGAAGCAGTTTACATACAGTGTGGAGGGATAGTTGGACCCAGGGGCATCCAAAGTGCAAGGCTGATTTAGCAATAGCACCAGGTCAGCCTGCACTCCCCCAGATTCCTTGCCACCTGCTGGATAATGCCTGAAATTCTACCGTCTGCTCCTTTGGGGCTTCATATCATTTAACCCCTAAATGTGACACACTATTCTCTTGTTTTACTCACAGGCCAGAGACCTGGGATCTGAGTTTATGGAAGGATGTGGGCCAGGAGGTCCTCCCTCCACGGGCAAGGGTACAGACCCAGAGGACAGAGGAGCAGCTTCTCTGGCCCACCAGAGACTTGTCAAAGAGAGTCCAAGGCCCTGTAACCCTCTCTCACCCACCCCTACCCCCAGTTAGTTTTCCTGACCCCTCACAGGGAATGCTCAGGACAACCGAGCTCGACGGCCCTCCCATCAAACTAGCTTCTGAGCAGAAGTGCCGGAGGAAGGCCAGCCCGCCTGCTCTGTGAGCCCAGTTCCTGCAATGCATCTACCACCCTGGCCCAGGACAGTGCGTCTGCACTGGACGGGGCAGTCTCGTCCACAGGTGCTGGGCCGGTTCCCCTGGACAGAAATGGGAATGATGTCCCCATGCTTCCTCTCCAACCTCCCGACCCCCGCCCCTACCCCCGCCTCCGCCTTGAGGGAGAATTTCAGTCTGGTGGTTTCTATAGGCCTTTGGGCCATTCTTCTGTAAGGACGCCTGTGGAGAAGGGAAAGGGGAACTCGATTTCCCAGGCTATTGTGGGACCTAGTAACATGCTATTATCTGGAGGAAATGTTGAACATTTCGGCTCCCAGGGCCAGACGGCCTACAGTGTGGAAATATCTGAATTTCTGGAGAGATATTGTTTTTCAGTGTCTGACACTGTGTTGACAGCCCACGGAGGAGGAGAAGGGCTTGCTTGCCGCAGTGGGATAGAAGCCACATTTCCTGAACAGCCCGCTCAGATCAGAGTGTTTTTAAAAGAATTAACCAACATTATGAAACAAAATGCTTGGGTACCCACAGCCCACGACAAACACAGCAGCCAGGGTAGAAATACAGATGCTGAATAAAGATCGGGAGTTCTGCATGATGAAAAGGATGGTGGCAGTGAGTGAAAAGGAACAAATAAAGCCAGCGAGGGAAAACAGTGGCTCTGGGCAGCACCACAGAACTGAGACCCTCGTCCCACAGGACACTGCTCGCTCTGTCCAGCCTCCCCCCTACCCCACCTTCTCTCCCCTTGGTCCAGAACCTGGCCCTGCTGTGTCGCCTCGACTCCACCCCACACTGCCCTCCCACCAACTGAAGGAAACCAAAGGACAGAAATTTAAAAAAAAATTTTTTTTTTGGCCATGAAATTCCTAGAGGAGGGAATGTTTTCTGGTGAGTAACATCTTCAGAAAAACAAAAAAGCTGACTCGGCAGCTGTTGCCAGAAGCTTATCGGCAATATCAAGTGTGTCTTACTTGGTGACTTATCTGATTTGGAAACAAATTCTTCATGATGCAGCAAGAATCTCACGTGGCGCCGCGTAAAACAACAACAAAAACAAAACAAACTTGTTGAAAATTTACAAAAGTTACACATGCATATTCATTCCCGTTTCCCCCCAAAGGTTCCTAGGAAAGAGTGAAATGGCAAAGTCTAGAATTCCTTTTAACTGTGCATTTGTGTTGTGTGTGTGAGTGTGTGTGTGTGTTGTCAGTGTCTGACCTTATAAACCTCTTCAGTTTTGACCATGAAATATCACATGGCCTAACCCCCAAACCCTAGCACTCCCACTGTTAATAGCACTCCTATTTGGACACCTTAAAAAAATACCCAGGAAAGCACCTGTTTCTGTATGATTTGTAAAAAGTTTTACTTTTAAAGGTAAGGTGTTTTTGAGTTACTGAAGCCTAGCTTAAACAAAACAAAGCACTGTGTTTTTAAAGTTTAACTAGACAAGAATTTGTTTCTTTTGAATAATAATTTTAAAAAGTCAGCTATTTTCTTCCCAAATGATGAGGGGTATGTCATCACATAGCAGTAAAGACTGAAAATCCAACCAAATTAGGTCTAACAAAAAATGGCAGCCGGAGGAGCCTGAAATTGTAACCTATTCCCCAAGTCACTGAGAAATAAAATTAGGGCAAATTGAAGGGTGAGGAGAGTAGCAGTAAAGTATCCAGGTTTTGACTCTACAAAACCCCTAAAAGGCCCAATGATTTCTGGAGGAAATTTCCAAAAGCCTCAATCATGAGTCACTGTAATTTGCTGCCCTCTGAGCCTCCACTGGTTTTGGCAGACTTCAGTGTCCCATATCTTCAGCCCAGCAGTAGTGGGGAAGCTTCAGCTGGGAGAGGATGGGGGTGAGGGGATGGGTGGTGGTGAAATTGCCTTATAAGGAAACTTTAAGTCCTGGGGAAGGCCTGGTGTTTCATCAAACTAGAAAAATGTTAAAGACCTGAGACCTCTTGCCCCTCCCATTGACAGTTCAGAGACAGAGGGGAGTTAGGGATGTGTGTTCCCTAACAGGACATCCTTCTATTTAAGCGTGAAGGGTAACCAGGGTATAACCCTCCTAACGGCTATGTCTTAACCAAGCTCTGGAAGATGGAAGACACCCAGATCACAAAGGTCAGACCTTGATGTGAGCACACCGTGGAGCCTGTCGGAGCCTGGAGGAAGCAGAATCCACCATGGGGGTTGCCACACCCTGGGAATCACTAACTTCCCACTTTACAGGTGATGGGCTCCAGTGTCAGAGAGGGCAGTAACTTTAGGACTCCCAGCCAGAATTAAACCCAGGTGATTTACAGGGGATGGGGGCAGGACCTAGAGTCCCCACCTTACACCTGGCCACTCAGAGCTGGGGCTCTGCAGCAGAAAGGACGGCTGTTCCCTGGGATTCTCTTAGACTCGCACATCTGGGCTCAGCATTGGGCTGTCTGGGATGTGCTTCCTGGCACATAATGACCTCCATCAAGATTATTATTGGCATTAGGCATTTACATGACACAATATTTTCAAAGCATTGTGCTGCCATTTAATTAGTTTTTCCTTGCAACATTCCTGTCGAGTCCACACTTGATAGCTGGGAGACTGACAGGGGGTTGGGGTGCAGGGAGAGATAAATGCTAAAGGTTGATGGAGAAGAGGGGATGGCAGCACTGTCTCTTGGCTTTCCTTCTCTCTGGTGACCCAGCCAAGATAAATAACCTCCCCTACTCCCTGCAGATTCTGCACTCCCAATCCCCAGAACCCCACAATCAAGGTAACTGTAACCTCCAGGACGGAGTGGGGATTCGGGGAGGGGGGAGGAGAATCTCTTTGGTGTATTTTGGCTCAAGGTTCAGACACATTTCCAAAAAAAAAAAAAAAGTCAAGTTCAAGTTCACATTCATTCATAACTACAGACACCTTCAGTCTCTTTCCAAATCTCCATTAAAGCAAACTGTGAATTTACAGGGTTGTGATTCCCAGACCCAGGGCAGCCTTGGATAGGATAGGAAGATTTTAGCATCTGACGAGTCCTAATTAGGTTTGTTAAAATAGAGTGGTGCTGGTCAGCGGACCTCAGAGTTGGGCTGTGAAAGGGGCAGCTTCTCCGCTCACTGCTCATTGGAGAAGTGGCTTCACTGGGGAAGCCACAGATCCCACCTTAGAGACAAGACCTCACAGCAAGGCCTCTAGTTCTGCTCCTGGGGTTCAAGGAGAAAGCTCCGGGGAAGACATAGAGGAGGGAGCCATGGCTGGAAGACTAAAACCCCAGGCGGTTAGCTTCGGGACGCACCACCCGGGGCCAACACCAGCCCCGTCCTCTCAGCCCACCTGCGCTTTTCTGAAGCGAGCTGAGGGCACCTCCTTTTCCTCTGCCTGGAAAGCCCTTTCACCAGGGCCCAGGGGAGTTGGAACCAATGGCAACCCCTTCTGCGAAGCACCAGCTACAGGTTCTCGGGATGGCAGTTTCCCCTTGCCTGCAGGTGACCTGGAGCCAAGGTAGAGAGGGATGGACCTGTGTCTCCTGGCGCTTCTTATCCTAGGTCTCCTCCTTCCCTCCCGAGAGAGATTCGCGTCCTTTCCTCCCCATTCCCACACTCATCCTGGTCAAGGGAGCTCCAAGACGTGCGAAGGGCTGCTGGGGCCTGGGAGGGGAGCGATCCCGAGGGGTGACGGCTGGGAAAGGCTGGGTCCCCGGAGTTTTGCCACTGGTCTCAACCACCGCCAGGACGCCCATCACCTGAACCGGACGGTTGAGGCGCAGGTCTGAGGAAGCCCGGGGACTTGTCCTCTGCGTGGGACCCGAGCGCCCTGCGCGTCCCGTCCGGGGTCCTCGTCCGCTGCCTGAAAGCAAGTCTGTAAAAGTCTGGGCCTTGGCGGTCACCCTCGCAGCAGCCGAGACCAGCCACTGAGCGTGGAGGCGCGTCCCAGCAGCTCCGACCTGCCCGGACCAGCTTTTCTGCCCCCTCGCCGCCCGCTGCAGCCAACCAAGGCCGAGTCTGGGCCCCTTCCGAGATCACTAAGCTCGGAAGCGCGAAGAAAGCACCAACAGCAGCAATGAGTGGCTGCGGCCTCCTCCGCGATGCGCCCCGGCGGGGCTGTCCGAGTGATGGAAACGGAAGGTCATCTCCCCGGAGAGGATTCCAGCCCCTGCAAGGGACGGGAGATCTGCCTACCCCGGGGAGGGCCGGGAAGCCCTGGGCTGAGGTCTCCCCTGAAGGAGCCCCGCAGCCAGACTCTGGCCCAGGGCCGGAATCCTGCCCGCCTTGAGCACCTGGGAGCGCTGAGGCCTCGCGTCGGTGCGGGGGGGAGGAAAATGATAACCTGCGTCCTCCCTGGGGCCTGGGGGCGACTTCGAGAGTGCCCTGAGCGGATTGCCCCCTTCTGGCTCCTCCAGAGCTGCGGACAGATTCTGCTTTCTATTTTCCACTTGCTAGGGGCATGCCCTTGGGCTACTTTACGACTCTCCGTGCCTCAGTTTCCTCCTTTGTAAACCGGAGAGGAGAAGCTACATATCTCAGTAGGTTACTGTAAGGATTAAATGAGCTAACCCAGGTGGAGAGCTTCGAGCTGCGTCCAAAGCACACCCGATGTCCTCTGGCTATCCACTCCTCAGCGTCCTAGCTTCTCTTCTGGAGAAAGGGGACCTTTAATCCATCTCTCTCTCTCTCTCTCTCTCTCTCTCTCTCTCTCTCTCTCTCTCTCTCTCCCCTTCCCCTTCCCCCCCATCTCTCTCCTTATCGCTCTGTCTCTCCCGATGGCTCTGTAGACCGGCAACATCTGAGTGAAGTGTGAGAAACGTGCAAAGTAAATCCGTTCCTTTTCTTATGTCTGTCCCACCACAGAGGTTAGCCTGAGCTGTGCGCACTGGAACCGGCGTTTTCCACCCCAGCGCGGACGAAGTTCCCGTGTCTCGGTCAGCTCTCCGCAGTGCACTCGTCACTGGCGTCTTGTGATTCCTGAAATCTGGGTTTCTTGGCCCGCCTGGGACAGTCCAGGAGGTGGTGGGATGGACACGGAATCCCTGCCTTTCCTCATTCCGCCGGGAGACAGTGTCCACGCGGCCACCCCCGCTCAGCCCACAGCGGCAGCCCAGGGCTCCCCTCGGGCCCCAGTGCGCGGGCCATGCGTACTAGGCCCAAGCCTGGAGTTCCCATCTCCCAGGCCGACCTGGCTTAGCACCGTGGCAACCAACAGGGCTTCAACACCGAGGCCAGGGGGCGCAAAGTTCGGAATTCCACGGGTCAGGTCTGAGGGGCTGGGAAAGCGCCCTTGCTGTGTGAGTTCCGCGGAGAACCGGGACCACCAACCTCCCCTCCCTCCCCACGCCGGCCACTAACGTGACTCGACCTCGCGGAAGCGGGAGAAAAATTCTGAGCCGCACAGACCGCCAGGACTTCAGGGCTACGCCACCAACGGACCCCTCAAGGTCTCGTTTCACGTTCACCAGGACAAGTGACCAGACCCTTGATTTTCTCATCTCCAGATAAGAACACTAACCCCTGGCCCTGAATCGCACTGTGCGCCGGTTGTCAAGACGCTGAAATTCACCACTTCCGAGGAGCCGGCAGCCCATAACGATTCCAGGACTCGCGGATCGAAAGACCAGAAGCGTCCCCTCCATTCCGAAAGCAATGGGTCCCAGGTTCAAAGCGGCAGCCCCTCTGGGTGTCCCAAGGGGAGTTTCTATTCCCAGAGGAGGGGATGCGCGCCTTCGCTCAGCTGTCGCCGGATGCAGCCGATCCGGCCTTGCGAGCTGCCACTGGCCACTCAGGAGCTGAGGACGAGGCTAGCGGGCCTGCCTGCTGCTCTGTCAGGTGCGGGCCGTTTGGGGGCCCCCCCAGTCGGCACGTCTAACCTGGGCAGAGGCAGGCTGTCTCAAGCTCGAGCTCCAGGCCTTGCGGAAAGGACCCACAGCCGGAACCCTCGCTTCCCTCCGCTACACAAACCCGGAACTCCAAGCAGGAGTCATAAGAGATCTCCCGGGAACTAGAGCAAAATATTGTCTCCCACCCCCTCTTTCCGTTCTTTATTAATTTCATGGAGAGTTCAAGGGGAACTGGCTTAAGGTCTGAGCTATCCTACATTGGTCTCCACGCCCGCCTGTTCTGCTCTTGCGACACCGTCTATCAAGGAGCCTCCGGTCAGGAGCTACCCCCTACCCCACCCCAGGGGTCTCAGAGTGTCCATGGCTTCAGCCGTCTCTCTAGTTCCGTCTAGCCTCTGTCCTTCCGGGTCCTCTCTGACACTGGCCGCAGTCCAGGGCCTGGGTCTTCTCTCCTAACCCTCCCACATGACTGTCCATTATGTTCTTCCTGACCCCATGACACCAGTCCTCCCCAGCAGTGTCCACACTGCAAAGTGAATGAAGTTTTCCTGTTAGATTCTTTTTTTTTTTTTTCAAGTTTAAGTAAATGGGCATTTATCAGGATTATTCGGGCCAAGGACCATCCTGACCCCACTCAAATGAAATCTTTGGACAACTGAGAAAACAGTAATATTAACTGAAGCAGGTATACATTAAATATGTATAAGAGATTAGGATATAAATGGCATATAAAGGTCCAGAATCTATTAAGAGCTAGAAACAAATACAAGACACAGGTGTCTACATATACTGCTTAGATTCAATGTTAGATTCAAGGTCAGAGTTGAGAGGGGATCAATATAATCCAGTGCTCTCAGTTTAGGAACAAGGAAACAGGCCCGGAGAAAGCCGGGGGCCTTCCCAAGTTCGCATGGCAGGCAGAGGCGTCAAAGGAATCCAATCGTGACTCCCAACGCAGGGCCCATCCCACTGCAACTCAGGCGTTTCTTTCTGCTTTAGGAATCACAGAGCAAAGAGCCCCTCATAGTCTTTTCTCTCCACTTTAGCTCTCACGAGGCGAGGGGATTCCAAGAAGGATTCCCTTCCGGGAATCCCGTAGTCTGTCCCCAGTCAGGTGTCGACTGTCAGGAAAGGGTCTGGTTCTCCCGGCCCTGGGAGTTCAAATCCAACCTCCCCCCAACAGCCTCGCGGGCCGGGGAGCTCCACACGGGTGCAGTTCTCCGAGAGCACCGATAGGTGGCGCGTTCCTCACAGGAAAACCGGCCGGGAATCCGCCCGCGCCCGTAAGACCCGGCTCCCTGCCCTACCCACCCGCCTAGGGTCCCTCTCCCGACGGAAAACGGACAGAAAGGGGGTGCAGCCGGGGGACTCGGGCTGGGTGCCGGAGGGTTTGAAAAGAAAGACCTTAGAAACCCTGATTCTAGCTCTTCGGCTCAGAGTGGCCTCACGCTCTCTTTTAAGAGGCCAAAGACCTTTGAGGGCAGAGGGTAAGGCTCTGCACACTTGGCCAGAGAAAACACCGGGACCCAACAGGGTCACCCCCTGTTGGGGTGTAGGGGGCGTTATCTCCCCTCAACGAGCGCGTCCACGCACCCGCTCGTTCACGCACGCTCGGCGGCTACCCTCCTCCTCTGCCACTATCCCCAGGCCCCATTCTTCCGCCTACTTTTTTTTTTTCTTCTTTTAATATTGGGGCACGGGGGGAGTAGGGAAGCCCGGCGCTTTTTCAATTGCGACGATAATTGTCCTCGAGATGGGTTTCTTAATCTGCTCATCCATTATTGACTTCTCTTCTAATATTTGGTTTTGCCGCTTTGATCGCCAGAAGATCACAGACTTGACTCCTTTGCATAACAATTTTGGGGCGGGCGTCCTTGGTGCGGGAGGGGAGGGACGTGCCTGGAATGGCTTTGGGGTCCGTATTCCATCCCTCCCCCCGCCCACCGCCCGTGAGGCCAGCCTTCCTCTCACTGACCTCCCACCCCTAACAGCACCATTCACGCCTGGAAAGTTCTGAAGGCGAGGGGGGGTGGGTGGAGAGGAAGCAGCTAGACCCAGCCCCGCCTCCCCCCCCCCCCGTGGGAGCAGGAACAGTAACGCCCTCCAGTGGGACCGACGACGGGAGGGATTGTGTTTCCCCCTCGCCTCCCACTGCATTCCCAGCCCCAAGAGATGTTGCCTCTTCTATCTCACAGACAGATTGGGGAGAGAATGCACCTTACTTGGAGGTGAATGGAATGGGGTTGGCAGGCGCGGGAAGGAGACCACGCTCTCATCTGGCACTTAGGGCGAGGGACAAAACTCAGATGTCCAAGGTTCCTGACGGCCTCTGTGGGACCCTGACCTAGTCCCTTCCCCGCTCTGGGCCTCAGTTGGCTCATCTGTGGAATGGGCTTTTGGGCTATTCTCTCCCCGAGGTCCCTTTGATGTTGACCTTGCCACGTGTTGCCCGCTCTTCCCCCAGTGGGGCCTTAGGGCTTAGGGATTGCACAGGTGGGTTTTGGTGGGGAACAGAGAACCAGTGGCTATTTTAATCAGGATTTAAACAACTACTTCCCTCTGCCTTTGCGTAGTTCAGTGATGGGGGCGGGGGAGTGGTGGTAGGGGAGGTTTGGGGTCAGAACCCTCTGATCGTTGCTCTTTCACACACCTCACTTGCAGAGCCTCGGTCGGAGGGAGTTGCTCTCAGGTTCCCAGCTGGCACGCAAACGCACACACCGAGACTGTACACAGGGCCACGCACAAGCACAGCCACCGGCGCAGAGCCCATGCACACACTTGCACACACGGACACAGCGCAACCACGCAAGGGTTAGAGGGACACGAAAAATGCACACAACCGTTTCGTGCCCACTGGCACACACGTACACACGCACCCACCTGGGGCCTCTCACACACACAGTCACGTACAAACACGCAGGCGCACGGCCGCACGGTCGCCCCCCACTCCGGTTTCTGCAGGAGCAGGGGAACAGGGAAGGTGGCCGGAGAAGGCCTCGACACTGCAGTGACCCCTCCCCCCCACCGCCGACCTCCCCCGCAAGCGATCCAGTCTGAGCTCGGAGGTGGGGCCGGGGGCTGGGGGGAGGCACGCCGGTGCTCGCCCCTCTTTCCCTCTCCTCTCCCAGGCGCGCCAGACTTCCCTTCCCCACCCGCCCCACTTCCAGCCCAAACTTTTCCCTCCCACACCTCCCCACCAGTCCCCCGCAGCGCCGATCTCGGTGGGAACCCGGAGTCCTCCCCGCACTCTCCCCAGGAAGGGGTTCGGGAGGCTGCACCCCGGAGAACCAAAGGGGGGCGCGGCCTGGCTCGTGCCCCGGGGCCAGCGGGGAGGGCGGAGGGAAGGCGCCGGCCGGGAGCCCGAGCGCCGAGAGCCGGGTGCGCGGACTTCTGCTTCCTCTTCCCGGGTCAGTGGGAGAAGAGCCCTGGGACCAGCCCTCACCCCTGTAGGAGTCGAGGGAAGAAGGATGACTGCTAACTCTGGGGCGAGCCAGAGAACACGGTTTTGGAACCACAGGGCACTTCTATGCAAAGGACTTGGATATCGTGGGTGATTTCTTCTTTTCTTGAGTTCTTTTTTTGACCACACCTTTGGAGTTGGGTCTGGACCTCCCGGGGAGCACGGACTCAGCCGAGGGGGGCAGCAGAACCCGGAAGCCACGCTGGTGCCTCTCACTCGCTCTCACAGCGGTACCCACCGGCGTGCACACTCCCGAGGCCAGTCGGTGTGGACCCCGACCCGCGCCGAGCCGGATCGAGGCGGGAGCCGCCACTCGGACAGGTGGGGACCTGGGTGGGCAGGGGGCCCCCTAGGCCTGGGGTCGCCAGGCTCTGGGAACCTTCTGGGGAGAAGGAGGAAGTGAGAAAAGGCGAAAAGCAAAATAAAGGAGAGAAGAAAATTCGAGCGTAGCAGCTGAATTTACTCTGGGTTTTTTTTAGGCGGGGGAGGGTGCGAACATTAGGGTTTCGATTCTGGGGTTTGGGTGGAATTCAATGTAAGGAGAAAAGCAGGATGTCTGATTAAAGTGAAAAATATAGAGAGGAGTATATGTAGTCGCCTTGCTTTCGGGAGCCATGAGCTCTAAAATTCCCGGCTCCGGGGGGCCTGGCTGATTGCGTGGTACAGCTTTAGGGTGGTTTGGGGATACCGAGGAGAAGGTAAAGGCTCCTTTCCGTAATCCGAGCCGAGGGGCCCTGCATCTCGCTCCCAACGACCCCGAGCAGCCCTAAGCCGACGAATCAACCCGCCGGCAGCGACGGGTCTGGTGTCTGCGCCCTGGTGTCCGGGATGTCAGGAGCCGACCCCGTGCTCAATTTTCGGGAGTCACTGAGATGTTTCCCCCATTTCCCATAGTCAAGCGGAGAAAGGGCTTAATTTTCTCTGCTTGTGCGGCTTTAAAGGGGAAAAAGCAAACACCAAAACAAAAACTGACTCTAGAACAAAAAAATCCGTGCTGTGAACTGCCCCTCCCTCGGATAAAAGGGAGAAAACCCTGAGGGGAGGCAGGATGGTAGGGGCATAAATCCAAATATTGAAATCCCCAAAGGTGACAACCTCCCACAGGAGGCTTTTGGGTGGCTTTCTAGGAACCTGGACATTTATAGCTGTACTTCTTGCACACAGAAAAAAAGAGAAATTCTCCCTGCCTCCCCCCCCCACCCTAATCTTCTAGGTTATCTACAAATAAAGCAGCCGCCCCAATTTCTAGAGTCAACAGAACATTTTATTTCTAGGGTTTGCCTCCCATGCACTGCCCCACCCACCTCAGCTTTATCCCTTCCCCTGCCTCCCCCAGTTCCACTCCAAGCTTCCGGCAGAACCAATACCCAAGGAATCCCCCTGCACCCACCCACCTCCACATTATTATCGCCTCCAAATGAAGACCAAAACCCCAAGCGCTAATTGAATTAGTCTATTGAAAGGACTGTCAGGTACAATGACGTGGCCCGAGGCCCTACATTTCCCAAGGTCTATAGGCTTTGGGGACCTGCGATGTATAGTCTGACCTTCCGGCTCATAATAATACCGCAGCACTTGTAGCAGAAATCTCCTCGCATTCACTCCCAACAAAACCTCTGGTCACCCAGTCCCCGTAGGAAGGCTGCCCGCTATTGTGTTACGACAACTCATTCATGTCCCGCTCCACGAGGCCCCACCGCCATCTGATCTACACTCGAAATGCGATTACCACCATGTGCATGCAAACGCTCGCACTCTCGGCCCAACGCACGCACGCACGCCTGGCCAGGCTGCGAGGTTTTCTTTCACAATTCTCCTCCTCACAACCATCCACAAAAGAGAGGTGGAAGCAGGCAGGACCGTGACATTTGTCTCTGCCTAAACGAAATCCAAACTTCTGTGGAAATGTGAGATGGAGGGAGACTTCTCTTTTCTGAACAGCATACACCCAAACCCTCAGGAAACACATTTCTCCATGCCCAACTGGTGGCGCAGACTCGGGGGTACACACTGATGTGTACATACACGAGCCTCCAGCCATGCACACAAACACACAGACACACAAACAATGCTTTTATGGACTCATTTCTCTCTCTTTGGTTCTTACATACACAAGCAAATAGACACGAATCCAGGCTCCTACCCCTCACAGCCAAGGGCCACTCTCCACATCCATAAGTAGTTTTTGCAAGATTGGGAAACAAAGGAACAATATCCCAGCCTTCACTGTGAGAAGCACTCATCACGATCCCCTCATCATTTTGACCCCCACACTTCTCTAGCATCCCCCAGACACACAAATACTCTCCCCTCGGTTTGGCCAGGTGCCTTTCGCTCAGTGGAAGGCCCTGGTTAGCTGCAATAGAGGAAGTCTGGGAGTGGGAGGGAGGTAGGAATTTTGGGGGGTTCCCCTGTCTTTCTTACCCCACCCTCCGCTATTGAAAGCCTCTTTGGGCTCCCTTCTTCCTTCAGTGAAGTAGGGAAAGAAATGCCCCCATTGGCATTTAAAGTTCTTTTATTTCTCGTCATTCTCCACTTTTATGTGGGCTGGGTATGGAAGTGGAACTTGGGGACAGTCAATTTATTGCAGAGGTATAGCTAGGTCAGTGGCCTCCTGTGGGCCATCTTGCCCCAGCAGAGCTGCACAGCTCAGAACTTCAGGTAATGGAAATGGGCACCGTGTGTCTCCAGACTTCCATATCTTTGGCCCAGGAGCAGAGGGCATTTGGAGAAAAGGGCTCCATTCCATTTGCGTAAATTCTCCCAACCTGCTTCCTGTCAGTCCACCTCCCTACCTGGACTCTATCAAGTTGGAAGAAATGCCTTAATTCTCAAAGGCACAAACCAGTACCCCAAAAAGGACTGCCACAAAAGTGTACTCACATGTGCACACACATTGCTCCACACACACCTAACCCCTTTACCCACATGCTTGTACACACAACTCACCCTGCCCGTATTTGCTCACCCACAGGCACAGTCCTGGGCTCACTCCGAGTCCTCTGGACCCTCACACACCCACCTGGGTCAACATTTGCTCACTCTGACACCTTACTGTCAGGCTTGCCAGGACACCAAACCGCTAACACCGAGTTCCCAATAATAGGTCCATTTTCAGGAGGTAGAGGAGGGCGTGGGCTCGGACGGGGGTCACGGAGAGCAGGAGGCTCTGGGTGCCGAGCATCCGGCGAAGGCCTGGCCTGGGGGAGGACCGGGGTGGGGGGGGGAGGACCGGGATGGGGGGCGAGCCAGCGCGCCGAGCGCCGGCGCCTAATCCAGCCGGAGCTCGCGGGCTGCGGGGGCATTTATCATCCCATTACTGTAACAAATCCGGGCTCCACTACATGAAAGGTAAAATGAATTACCGACGTTAAGCCGTCAATAAAGTCATTTCTGTAAATGGTGTCTCCAAAGGGCCGCCGCATTATTCAGCTGGCTTTATCAGCTGGCTGGAAATTACGTGGAGGAGCCGGGCCGCGCGGCGCGCGGGGCCGCTCACTTTGATTAAGCGTCTTGCCAGCGCGATGTGACAGAGCTTTTGACCAGGGTTTTATTCACAAGCCTGTGATGAACGCCAAGCTGATCAGGCGGAATGAAGAGTAATTAAAACCTATAAATTATCTTCCGCAGCCCTTCTCGAGGCGTCTCCTGCAGGCGAGATAAGGCGTCGAGACCCTATTTACGGCGCTGAAAGGGACCGCAGCGCACAAAAGCTACGCGGCTAAATAGGATATTGATAGTGTCCTAATTAGAATTTAATTAAGTACCCACGCTCGCTTGCGGGATAAAGATTTCAATTTTGCGAAC
This sequence comes from Balaenoptera physalus, assembly GCF_965194825.1. Taxonomy (NCBI): domain Eukaryota; kingdom Metazoa; phylum Chordata; class Mammalia; order Artiodactyla; family Balaenopteridae; genus Balaenoptera; species Balaenoptera physalus. Next base: position 13,915,871 of record NC_138885.1, read on the forward strand.
TTAAATATAAATAAAATCCCACCCCCATTTCGGGGAGAAAGGGTGGGGGGCACCGGGAGATTTCGGGGAGCCCTTGGGTGTAGAACTGAGGAGGGCCCCGGGAGACTCCCAGGTGCAGTTGGGGGGCGACTTGGGAGGTTTGTGTAGATCACGTCGGGCCTGCTTTAGAGCAGCGTTTCAGAAAGTGGTTCTCGCTGCCCCCGAGCCGCAGAGAAGGTCCAACTAGGAACTCTGGGAGCCCGAGTTTCAGAAGATCCTCGGCTGACCCGAAGATGCAGCCAACTATACGAACTCCCGCTCTCCACCAGCCCCTTTGAGAAACTTCGGCTAGTGCGGTGGTTCGGCTTATTGTGATTTTCGTTTTATTTTCTTCCTAACCCTCTGTGACTTTTCTGGGTACAGGGGATTATTTTGCATGTTTCCGCTAGACGACATCCCCAAAGAGATCCTTTCTCCGCTGTCCCAGTTAAGGATGGTGGTCAGAGCCAGAGGCTCGCTGGAGCTCCGAGACAACATCCCCTCGGAGGCCTCAGTTGCTGGAGTTTTTTTAGCTACTCTCGAACCGAAGGCTTCAGCATACAGTCGGATCCTGGCCCTCCAAAAAGGCTCGGCAGACAAACCCCGCCGATGTCCAATGCCTCACTTTCCCCCACCCTGTCCCTCGCAGTGGGAAAACTTTTGGGGTGCCTCGACCAGGAAACAGTGAAAAAGAGCCCAGCGACTGGAGATGAATCTCCGTGAGCGTGGGAGCGGCGGGAGCCCCTGCAGTTCCCCCCAAAGCTTGGGAAGAATATTCTGGGCTAGAGCGAGAGGCCTCCACGGAGTCGGGAGCAATCCTAGGAAAATCTGGGCCACCGGGGGAAACTCGCTGTCCAGCAGGCTAGGGCAAATACCTGGGGTGCAGTACTTTTGTTTGATTTCACTTTGCAGGGAAATCTAACACGGAGGTTGCCCTGAGCCAAAAGCCGGGGCCTCGCGGGTATCCGCACCCTGACTTGCTTGGCCTAGGGGCCGATGGGACAGCTTCGACTCCGGCGGCCAGGGAAGGACTGGTGCTCGGGCTCTCTCGTGCCCTCTGGGCCTGGCTTTACGGCGGCAGAACAGCTCTTGGGGGTTGTCGAAGGTCCCGCCAGGGAAAGGCATGGGTACGGATATCCCGGGAAGGACACGCAGTGCAGCCGGCCAGCATACACTACAGACCTTCAAACAGACGGTGCTAGCTAGGCGCAGCTGGCCTCGGGGTTTGCTATTTGTTAAAAATAAACTGCTCCTCTGAAAGTAACCAAATCTAGGTCTGTTTCACATCTCCGACCCTCCTCGTCTCACCCCTCCCCCTCCACTACACACACACACACACACACACACACACACAACATACACCATATAGGCACACCCCGACAGAGACAGCAACCTTTCACCCTTAATAACAGCAAAAAAAAGCCAGAGCAATAAAATAAAAGGCTGCTTCTTAGGCATGGGGGTTGCCAAAAGAGCCGATTCCCCTGTCTCCTGACCCTGCGCCTGGCGCGCACGCACCCGTAATCCTGCATTTCTCCAACAAGTTGTTTATGGAGTTGCTTCCCTATTTGCCTACACCCCGAAATTCAACCCTCCTCGGTCTCCTTTGCCCGTTCCTCGGTCTTGGCCCGAAAGAGGGGGAGGGGCTCGGGTGCGGGTTGGGGAGGGCGGGCCGGACACGCGGGGCCCGCGCCGCGGCGCCCCCTGTCCACCAGCGGCTGCCGCCCCCGGATTATTTATCCGCAAAGTCCCGAGCGCTCCTATTGGGCCGAGGCCCGGGTGTCAGCGCGAGTCCTGGCTCGCCATTGGCCCCGCACACGTGCGGCCCTGACTCACGTGCTTCCGGTTTGAAGGCAAAAAGTGTGCCTGGGTGATTTTTTTTTAAGCGAGAGAGTTTGAGCAAAGATCCGAGCTGTCAGAGATTTGAAAAAAAAAAAAAAAAAAGGCAGCCCCGGCGCTGGCGGAGACGCGCTCTCCCTGCAAAAAAAGCAAAGGCGATTAAAGGCGCTGCCAGCCTCGCGCTCTGGGCACAGCTGAGCGTGACACTCGGGGAAGTCAAACCCCTCAGTACTGCCTAGGAAGACGGCTAGACTTTAAAGACTATTTTTTATCTTTAAGAAAAAAAATCTTGGAGATTTTTTCTTTTTTATTGCTTTCTTTTTCCTTTCCTTTTTTTTTTTTCCTCTCTTTTTGGCCGTGGCTTACTCCCCATTTAAAACAAATCATTGAATCTGGTTGCAGAAAGAAAAAAGAAATAGCCAAGTGTCTCCATATCTGGATGTCTACAAATTAGAGGGAGAGACAGCGAGATCTGCTCGATAAGAGCGAGCGATCCAGGCCAGGCGCCTGGGCTTTTCTTTCTGCACCCGCCCCGTGCCTTCGCTGGGGCTTCGCCGGCCTCCTTCTTCCGCGCACCCCCACGGGCCGCTGGCAAAGTGGGGTGGGGAGCGAGGCGGGGGGGGCGGGGGCCGGCGCGGCGGCCGAGGCGGCGGGGCGGCCGAGCATGGAAGAACAGCAGCCGGAACCTAAAAGTCAGCGCGACTCGGGCCTCGGCGCGGCGGCGGCAGTGGCGGCGGCGGCGGCCCCCGGCAGCCTCAGCCTGAGCCTCAGCCCCGGCGCCAGCGGCAGCAGCGGCAGCGATGGAGACAGCGTGCCGGTGTCTCCGCAGCCCGCGCCCCCCTCGCCGCCCGCGGCGCCCTGCCTGCCGCCCCTGGCCCACCACTCGCATCTCCCCCCGCACCCCCCGCCCCCGCCGCCGCCGCCGCAGCAGCATCTCGCGGCGCCTGCTCACCAGCCGCAGCCCGCGGCCCAGCTGCACCGCACCACCAACTTTTTCATCGACAACATCCTGAGGCCGGACTTCGGCTGCAAAAAGGAGCAGCCGCCGCCGCAGCTCCTGGTGGCGGCGGCGGCGGCGGCCGGAGGAGGCGCAGGAGGAGGTCGGGTCGAGCGTGACAGAGGCCAGACCGGCGCAGGTAGAGACCCTGTCCACCCGCTGGGCACGAGGGCGCCAGGCGCCGCCTCACTCCTGTGCGCCCCGGACGCGAACTGTGGCCCACCCGACGGTTCCCCGCCAGCCACCGCCGGCGGAGCGAGTGCGTCCAAAGCTGGGAACCCGGCGGCGGCGGCGGCGGCGGCCGTGGCAGCGGCGGCGGCAGCAGCGGCGGCCAAACCTTCGGACAGCGGCGGTGGCAGTGGAGGCGGCGTGGGGAGCCCGGGAGCGCAGGGTGCTAAGTACCCGGAGCACAGCAACCCGGCCATCCTGCTAATGGGCTCAGCCAACGGCGGGCCCGTAGTCAAAACTGACTCGCAGCAGCCCCTCGTGTGGCCCGCCTGGGTCTACTGCACGCGCTACTCGGATCGTCCGTCCTCCGGTGAGTACCCAGCCCCAGGCTGCGCCGTGCCTTTCGACTCCGCGGACGCCGCCCTTAGAACTCTTAGCCTCCGGGTTGGGGAGCATGCCGGATCTCGGGCGTCCTCTTCTCTCACGCCTGCTTCCTCCTCCTTGACCTCGGTCTCAGTCACAGTCGAGCCCCTGGATTCTGCGGCCACCTCCCGGGAGGCTATAGCTCATGGCACGGGAAGCTCGAACCTTCGGTTTTGAACTCCGAGCACTTCCGGCCTTCTTTGTGTTTTACCTTTATTATTCTTAGGAAGGACACAAGCAGTCGTTGCTTCTCCGTCCAGGGAAAGGGGTTTTTAGAATCAGCGAGAAGATGGGCCTAGAAATCTGGGTCTGAAATCCCGCCAGCCTGGTTCTGCGGAGGCCGAAATCGAGCAAAAGCTTTGATTAGAGTAATAATTTTCACTTTGTGTTCTTACAGACACAAACAGCATATCGATATTTTCTGCGGAGAGCTCACTTGCATACAGATAGATTTAAAGAGACACAGGAAGAGAGAGAAACGCGTCAGATCGTCCCTCTTCCCCAGGCCGGGTAGCCAAGAGAGTCTGACCCGGGTGGGTGGAATTCAGGGAAGGGCGGTTGCCGAAACGGTGGGTGCCGAGAGCCCCTGGCCCCTGGTTTTCTAGAGCTGACAGACAGTGGGAGAGAAGACAGGCCAGGCTCAGGTCAGAAAGCCGGGCCGAGGGCATGAGAGCCCCCCTCCGCCCCAGCTTCTACGGAGCACGCCTCGCACATCCTCCCGGCCCTGCCCCTTCCTTCTTTTACTCCTTCCTTTCGCACGTCTGCCAGATAGCAGATTTCTGTCAGCCATAGGCCCGTTTTTCTCGATTATCCTTCGGCCCTTTACCCACATACTCCTTGCGCTTCGAGAACCCTAAGCTGAGACCTACTGTGGGACAGCCGCTAGGCCCCGGGAGAGGAGACTGCGGCCTGCCCGCCTCCCCGGACTGCAGCTCCCGGGAGACCGGTGGGCGCCACGAGGAGGGCGGCAGGGGTTCTTGGCCTCCGATTGGAGTTCCAGCCACCTGGGTCTGTCTGGCAGGAGGCCGGGCACGGCGTAGTGGTGCGCCGCTCTACTCTGGCTGGTCTCCGCCTCCCCACCGCTGCCGGCTGGGCGCGGATCGATGCGCACTATCAGCCCCCGCCATCTCGAGCCCCGTTATTGACACGTCGGGCTCCCTGAACCTCCGAAAAGCTGCTTTGATTGACTCGCCTGGTGGATAGAGTGATTGAGCTGTCAGGCCGTGAGGCTCGGGCTGGCCAGGAGGCTACGATTTTATTACAAGTGTTCCTGCCTTTGCGCGCGCGCGCGCACACACACACACACACACACACACACACACACGCACACACACAACAACAACACACTAACCACGTCCGGGACGCACAACGCGCAGCGGGGTCTTTCTGAGGATGTACACATTTCCTGGGCCATCTCTGCTCGCTAGGCTAATGACCACACTAAACCAAGGCCTTCCTCCCGTCCCACCCCGCCTCCCAGTGCTTTCTGCACCGGGCTCAGGAGTGGGCTTTGTCTTTGTTCTTGGCTGCTTTTCTTCTTACGAGCCTGGGGAGGCAGGGTGCTGGCTCCTTCTCCTGCATGGGCAGTTCAGGGAGACGAACCCCAGCGCAGACCTGCGGGTCGGCCAGGCCTGGACTTTTTTGTCACAGGACAGCTGGTGACCCCAGCGCTGGTCTGCCCCAGAAGCCAGCTGCCCAGTTTGCCCCTCTGTTGCTAGGTTTGGAGATGCGGGGGAAGATCCTTCTTCCAGACAGTTTTATAGGTTAACAGCCCTGACAGGGACTTCACTTGACTCAGGAAGCTCCCATAACCATGGCAGGGCCCAGCAAGGAAACGCCAGGAGACTTGGGTGTGCAGGCTGATGGGCAGAGGTGCAGGCTTCAGGGTCAGCCTTCTTCTCTCTTTTGCCTTTTCTCTTCAGGGCTGGGCTCCGTAGCAGCCCTCTTCGCAGACTAGGTTCTGAGGAACACTTCACTTTCCTAGGAAGGTTTCCTGTGGCCTCTTCCTATACCCATCTTAGAGGCAAAGCACAGATTTTTGTCGGGATTGTCCCACTCTGTGTCCCTCTGCCCCTGTTTTGCTCGTGGATAAATAACCTTGCATATAGGTGGGCAGGGAAAGCAGCTCTGGCTTGCTTTTGTTATTCAGTCTTCAATCCTGAAATTGCAGCTTCTGTGTCCAAAAGAGAGATGAGGGAGACGTGCCTGTGCTGCTGGATGCAGGAATGGGGAGGGCTCTTTCTTTCTTACTGGCACCATCCAAGGGACAAAACAGAGAACTCAGGGGCCAGGGCACGTGGGTAAGGCATACAACCGGGTGAAGGCCTTTTCTCCCTTTTCAGGGAAACGGGTGGCCAGCGTCTTGCTGGGACTCTATAAAGGGCTTCGTTTTAGGCCATAGGGACAGAAGAACAGGTCGAGAGAGCAGATGCTGAATACTTTGGAGCTAGACAGGTCTCTGACAGCGCCCTCCTTATTCCCTTGTTTTCTGGAGTCAATAGCTACAAGCAGATGGGGTCTTGTTGTAGGTGTGTGGGTGTAGGTGCGCTTCTTGAGGAGGGGGAGAGGATTGGCTTTCAGGCTGGCGATTTCCCCAAGGCAGTCCTGTCCTAGTGTCTTTACTACAGTGTTGAGCTTCTTTTTATTCCGGGACTGTGAAGACAGCAGGCCCCTGATCTCCAACTCTAGGTTGGGCCGGATGGAGCTTCAAATATCTCTCCATCTTGGACTCTGTGATTTAAGCCTATCACACGGCTCTCCTGTGCTGAACTGGGGTGTGGGTGCGCACACAACTTCGGCCAACTTGTCTCCGTGACCCTTCTGGCATCCCAGAGGGGAACCCAGCGACCCCAGTAGCCAGCCGGTTGATCTAGGGGCTAGCGGGCGAGGGGGATAGGTGGGGGGCGGCGGCAGCGGGGTCTCGGCTAGCGCCCGGGAAGCGCGGGGCGCGATCCCCGCTCGGCTCCGCAATTCTCACCGCTTCCTCTGCCCTCTTCCCCCTCCCCTCTGCCCTCCGTCCCCACCTCCCACCCGTTCCTCTCCGCCGCTGCAGGTCCGCGCACCAGAAAGCTAAAGAAGAAGAAGAACGAGAAGGAGGACAAGCGGCCGCGGACGGCGTTCACGGCCGAGCAGCTGCAGAGACTCAAGGCGGAGTTCCAGGCGAACCGCTACATCACCGAGCAGCGGAGGCAGACCCTGGCCCAGGAGCTCAGCCTCAACGAGTCCCAGATCAAGATCTGGTTCCAGAACAAGCGCGCCAAGATCAAGAAAGCCACGGGCATCAAGAACGGCCTGGCGCTGCACCTCATGGCGCAGGGACTATACAACCACTCAACCACTACGGTCCAGGACAAAGACGAGAGCGAGTAGCCGCCGCCGGCAGGGGCCGCGCGGTCCGGCCGCCGCGCCCGCGCCCCCTCCTGGTACCGCCACCGCCGCCTTGCCGGCCGCCCCACGCCCGGGGAGAAATAATCAGCGCAAAGGAGGAGGAAGGGAACAACAGGGAAAAGAGAAAGAAAGGGGTCCACAGGACGGAGAGTTGCGTTGCAACGAGACATTTTTCCAAAGGGAGAAAGACTCGGACAGGTGCTATCGAAAAATCAGATCAGTTCTCTCTTCACAGTATAAGGGACGAAACTGCGAACTCCTTAAAGCTCTATCTAGCCAAACCGCTTACGACCTTGTATATATTTAATTTCAGGTAAGGAAAAGAATTATGTGTAGCGATCTCTATTTGCTGGACTTTTTATTAATCTCCTTTATTATTATTGTTATAATTATTATAATTATTATAATTATTTTATCCCCCGCCTCCGCCTCGCTGCCCCCAGCCCAGTTTCGTTTTCTTTTGAATGTTACTGCTTCTCCGGTGCCTCCCGCCCCGCATCGCTGGCCCTCGTTTCTCTGGGACTTTTCTTTGTGTGCGTGAGAGTGTGCTTCCTCGCGTGTCTGCCCTTCTCCCGGCCTCTTCTGTCGGTCTGTCTGTCCTGCCCCCCACCCCTTTCGTTTTCCGGAGACTTGTTGAGAAATACGACCCTACAGACTGCGAGACTGAACCGCCGCTACAAGCCAAAGATTTTATTATGTTCAGAAACCTGTAGTCTGAAATAAAGTGTACGCTGTGCTCACGAGCGGCTGGCGGCCCTCCTCTTTGCGGGCTGGGGAAGGGCGAGGGCGCAGGCACACGGCGGCTCGGCGCACAGCGCGCGCTTACCGGGCCGGGAGCCCCCGCGGCTCGGCCGGGCCTTAAGATCCATCACCACACAACGAATACGGGGCGCCAGGGGGGGGGCGCGGTGATAGGGGCGGCCCAGACCCGGGGATGGCCCGGGTTTGGAGGGTCTGCAGGGACACTCTTGGTCTCCGATTGCCTTCAAAGGAGCCCAAAGGCCGGAAACCCCCAGTCCTGACTTCGGAAACACTGCCGGGCTCTTGGGCTGCTTCCCGCGCAGAGCCAGGACCGGCCCGGCTGCAGCCTGCTCTGGTTCAACCTGCTCCTCGCTCCAGCTTGCTGCTTTTCTTTCTCTTTTTTTTTTTCTGATGCGAGTTTTGCTGGAGGTTTTCTCCTCTAGAAGCAGAAGGCCTTCCCAGGGCGGGGCAGCGGTGAGGGGCTGCCTCCCCTCCCGAGCGAGGGGGCGCCTCGGGCTGCCTGGACTTCACGCTCTTCGTTCGGAGAAGTGATTTCGTTGACGAAACGGCTCGTCGAGAGCGGCACACAAGCCTCGCGGGGCTCGGAGCTCCTGGCTCCGTAAAACCGGGAGAGGAGGCCCGGATGCTGGGAAGCTCTGCAGAGCGGCAGCCCCTCGGTCCGCTGCTGCCGGGATCGCTCCGGCCCGCGACCTCCGACGTGGGCACAGGCCTGACTCCACACTAACCCAAAGCCTAAGCAGGGTCCCTTTCACAATCCCAACAAAGCCTGGCTTGCTTTCTGACCGAGAGGGGCGCAGACACACGACCCCCGGGCCCCCAGGACCCCCGGACTTAATAGAGGGAAATGTCTGGACACTTGCTCCAGACCCTGGTGCCCAGACTTCTTGGGTAGCCCCTGGACCCCGCCATTCAGGGACTAGGAGGAGGAAGGGGAGGTCCCTTCTTATTTCCCTTTGGTCCAGGATTTTTTTTAATGGTAACTTCTGTTCTCTCCGCTTTCCCCTGTCTTCTGTAGTATGTATGTATGTACCTGTACTCGTGTGGCCGGATACGTAGGTGTCCCGAAAACCTCATGTGCATATGTGATCACGTGTAGATAGATATTGGTGCGTCTGAGTACTCCACCGGGTTTTGTGTATTCCTGCGTGTGTGAGTATTATGCGATTGGGTGTTCATGTCTCTGTAATTAGATGCACACTTGGATGTTTGTGAGTTCACAGTGTGTGTGCATATGCTTATTTATGTTTGCAGGTGTGTTTGTGCACACATGGGAACTCTGCCTCTGTGCTCTTCCCTTGGGTTTCTTTCCTGTTTGTTGGATTGATTTTGTGAGAAGTGGGTATGACCAGTGTCTGCCTTTTTTCTTGAAAAATTCCCCCTGATTTTGGCCTATGTCTGGGGGAAGTGACAGTGCTAGGTGCCAGGTCTAGGAAGCCAAAGGACCCTTGAAGTCCCTGATCAAGGCCTTGAGGGGTTGGGGTTCAGGCACCTGGAGTTGGAGAGCATATTTGACATTGCCATGGGTTCCCAACTTTACTGCAGTAAATCTGTTTCTTCTATTCCTTTCACACCTTTCTGGGGTGTGTGGAGTAACCTCTGCACATAATAGGTGCTCACCCAATCCTTGAGTGAAGAGTTGGAAGCAGTGAGGTGGGCCCTTCCCTGGGGATGGCCCAGGTGAGTTGTTTTCTAGTGGCTGGAAGGACATCCTTTGCTTTTCTCGGGGAGGAGGATGCGGGCCAGGAGCCTGGAATCTCCAAGCTCTCCAGGGCTTTGGGTTAGGGGGTCTGAGACCTGAGGCCCAGGGTACCCCTTCCCGAATCCAGACAGCTCAGAATATCAAGAAGTTTCCCGGCCACATCCAGATACGATGTTGGGGGTGCCCAGTTCTACAGAGAAGCTTACTTCTCTGAATGCCTAGAAACTGAGCTGCCCTTCCTTCTCCCTTCCTCAATGTGGCCCCTTAGGGTACCTATGCCCCTCAAGATCACTAGATCCAGAGCCTGGGGCAGGGGCCAGCTTGAGCAGCAACTCCAAGAAGCATCCTGTTCCTTGAGGCTCCTCTTTATCTCTAGCAAGAGATCAAAAGCCAAGAGTTCTCCCTCTTCACCCTGGGGAAGAGGAAAGAGGTGGTTACCTCTCCCCACAGTTATATCAGTAAAGTGTATAAATGTGTCATTATTATGTAATTTGATTTCTGGCCCATTATCTCCTTTTATCTTCCAATCTCTATGGGTAAGCAAAATTTTCTTCATTTTTCAGATGAGAAAACTGAAGCTCTGAGAACTTAAACATTTGGTCCATGCCTCCTCTGTGCCCCTGTGTCTTCCTCTTTGTCACATCTACTCATTACAACTGCCTTTTTCTCAGGAATCTGACCAAGGCCCTGAAGTCATCGTCCAGAATGACTTTCCTATCTTCTCTCACTCTTCCCCATCCCCACTGGAAAATCCTCCTGATTGGGGCAGAGACGAGGGAAGGAGGACTCTGGTCATATCTCTTTCGTGCACCCCTACTAAAAAAAGAAAGTAATAATAAACATAAGCAGGCATCGATTTCTCTGATTTATGGGGCTGGTTTAGCCAGCTGCCTGTGTATTAAAGTCTGGGGCTGCATCAAAATAAATACTGGAGTGTGCTATCCCAACTTCCTTATTTTCCACCTTTTTTTTTTTTTTTTTTTAAGATTGGATTGAACCATAAACTTATATGTTCCTCAGCCCAGGAGGAAATACACACTAGCCAAGTCTAAACAGTATTGATCCCTGGCTCTTTCTTAGGGCAAAGGTCTCTGTTTTCTTCCTGGAAACTCCCTTTCCTTTGGTAGGGTCAGGAGGAGGAGGAGTGGATGGGGGTGGACGAAAGAAGGGGTATTTGGGTGTATGGGGCTGCGTCGTAGGTCTGTGTTAGCTTGTGTGTTCGTGTGTCATATTGTGCGTGGCCATTCACATAGGGGTGGTATTGAGTACATTTATTTAGGCTTGGGATGTGGAAGTGTGTGTTTTGAGTGTATGGGTGCCAATAGTGATTGTTTGGTGTTTGTGGGTGTGTGTATATATGCCCAGTTCTCTGGCCCTCTAGGCCAGGCAGCCCAGGGTACAGAGCAAGAGTCACTTGCTAGCTTACCCTCTACCTGGCCCTCACAGCCCTGTCACCTGTGACAGGGCTTCCAGAGATGATATCACCAGGGAGCCCACTGTGCCCCAACGCCCTCAGTAGAAGGGTCTAACTGCAGGGGTAGGGGTGAACCTGGCTGACTCCAAGAGACCGAGTCCAAGGCCAGGGTCAGGGAGGCCCTCCCCAGACTCCTTGCCCCGTGAAGGTGTCTGCCGTGGCTTCTCGGGGGCGGGGGGCACATCAGCGCCTGTAAAGGTGTCCTTGCTTTTCCTCTTCTTGAAAGCCATTCCTCTGGCAATATAAGCAGCCCCTGAAGCAGCCCTCTCCTAGCTTTGCCTCACAGCCTGGGGCCCGTTTAATCTGGATGTCACCATGGGTTACATTGGAAATCCTGTTCACTCCATCTGGGGGGAGGTGGCAAAGCACTGCTCCATCCCTCATCACCCACGCCTGGGACTTCTGCTGTCTCTCGCTTTGAACCCAGGTGAGAGGGTTGTGGAAACCTGTGGAAAGGGGCAGGGTTGGGGACTCTACCAGCCCCCCACTCCTCCCCAAATGACTTAGGCCAGTCATCTAATGCAGTCCCATTGTTGGAGGGGGTCCTGCAGGGATTCTTGAATAAAAGGTCTCATTTAACTAGGGGGGGGGGAAGGGGGGGGTGATGGGAGGGAGTGGGAGGGTGGGATCTGGGAGGGAAAGTGCCTTTCAGGGTGTGAGAGCCTACAGGAAGTGAGAGGCAAAATCCACACATCTCCTCTGAGTCCACTAAGAGCCTCAGTGTGTCACTGAGCGGGTAGTACCAATGCACACGCAGCCACACAGAATACGTGCACACACTTCCGCCCATCCAGGTGCACAGAAATGCACTCACTCATGTGTACACACGTCCACATATGTAAAATATGTACACATCTACAAACAAGTATCCACGGGCTGATATCTGGAGCTGATGTACAGAGGTGGGTTCCTAGCAAGCACATGGCCATTGCCCGGGTAGAAGCTTCCGGCACACATTTATACATGGTCTAGGAGTACACCTGCTTGTGTCCAATATACACCTGCATGCCCCAGCTGGTGGGCTTTGCTCCTAGCCAGTGCAGGGACATTGTTCCCAGGGCTGGGGACATACCTGCCTGCCCCCTCCTTTTCGTGGAGGCCACCAGGGAGAACTGGGGCTGAAGTGGGTGGATTGACTGTATGCGGGTGGAAAGACTGGGGTCAAGGCAGCCCTTTCCTCTCCCCAGAGATAGCTGTGGCTGGCTGACTCTGGGCTCAGACACACATACGCTGCTACACCTGTCTCCATCCCTCCCTCCCGCCCCGCCTACCCTGCACCTTCCCAGGTGTACCTCCTAGGGGTGGGGCAGGCCCAGGGAAGGAGGGGGCAGACTTCCAAAACTGATTTCTCAGAGATCTGGGTAAGTCCTGGGCCATTACAATTTGCTCCTTGAGCTTGCTTCTAAACGCAGCCTCTCCCAGAGATACCCACTCTGGAGGTGGAGTGGGTCCCTCCAGTCTGGAATTCTCCCCATCCACAGATATGGCGTGGGTTGCTGTGAGGACATTTGGGAAGATTTCAGGTTGCAATAAGAGAAGACTCTGGGTCTGCAGAAAAGCAGAGATTCACTGTGGGTGCTCAGACGCACACATCTTATTCTGAAAAGAGGATTCAGATCCACCGCTCCAGACTCAGGTTTTGGCTACAGGGGAATGGGGTGAGGGGAGGAGCGCTGTGCAGGGGGAAGCAGTGAGCACAAGCCTCCCCCCTCCTCAACTCTGCCAGGGGATGGGGTACAAACGCCAGCAAGCTTTTAGGGATTAGCAGCCATCAGAAGATTCCTCCCAGGCCCCACTGCCACGCAGGCACAGGGGTGGTGGGAAGCCTCAGCCTCCCCGTGGTGGCCGGAAGACCTGGACTGCTGGCACCCCAGGAACAGCAGTTACAGCGCAGAGGGGAGGGAGACCCCTGTGGGTAAGATGGAAGGAATCCAAAGAAGAGAGGGACCCACTGGTATTTAAAATTCGGCAATGACCACTGCGAGAGTGGTCTAGGGCCCTGACAGAGGCCAACCAGTTCTGGCAGAAAGGCCCACAGTTGTGCCATCTGATGAAGCCAACGCAGTGGGGAACTTGACCGATAAAGCTCTGCTGCTGCTCTGCGTCTGCATGGGGCTGGAGTGAGGCAGCCGTTAAGAGTCCCAATATCATCCGAGCTGAATATAATGTAGATACTGAAGAAAACTAAAGCAAGTGCCAGCAGCCACCTCAGCAGGTCCCTCCCTGCCCAACGCCCCCCTCTCCCCGCCACTTCCACGTGCAGGATTTGTCCATTTGGTAGGGTAGAGGCAATTCAGAAGATGACACTTGCAGAAATTTAAAAATAACATAATCGCTGTTTACTGAGAGACAACGTCGCACATTGCTAGTAGCCATTTGACACAATTTACTTTATTCCACCTCACACACTTCTTTGAGGCGGATATTATCATCCCCATTTTACAGATAAGAAAAATGACGTCCAAGGTCACGCCAAACCACATTAAAGCTTACACTGTAATTATATGTCATAAAATTCCAGGACGATTCCCACGGCGCACTATCAAGTTTCCGCAGTAAGGAAACTTCGGCACAAGGTAGGGAGAGGCATGGATTTGGGTTAAGGACTATTCTCTCTCTTCTGGAATCTTAAGTAGGAGTAGTCCTCAGCCCTCACCCTCACCCTCCTCCCTCAAGCTAGTAACTCACGTCCGAATTCCTGCTCCCAAACCCCACTCCAGCGGGCTGGGTCTCAAGTTAGGCTCCTAGGAGGTTCCGATCTTCTCCCCATTATGATGACCCCCTCCACCCACCATCAGCAGTGCCCACCCTCACGCCCTCCTCTCCCCCCTGAGCCCAGGCTGGGTCAGCTGACGCAGCCCTGCCCGGGCGTCTCGTCCTTTGGTCTTAACTCCAGCCGGGAGGCAGCTGCCTGGGCCCAGCGCGGTCCGCGGAGGGCGCGTCGCAGATGCACTTCCGGTCAGCGCGGCGACGGCGATAGGCCCGAACTGCGCTGGCCAGTCGAGTCGGGCTGGAGATCGGGGCGCATCTGGGGCTCGCCCTCCCTCTAGAAACCGCGAAACCCCGATTCTGCTGGTCCGGCGCGGGGCACCGGCTCGTTGGCGACGCCGAGGGGAAGGCCGCCCCGGCAGCTTAGTCGCGCCGGGCTCCTGGCAATGGACAGGGACCCGCGCTCCGGCCGCAGGCTCCGACACTCCCGGCCCGGGGTCTCTCCAGCGACTATCTTTGTACAGTTTCGATTTGTGTCTAAGCCGGGTTCGCTTTGCTTTCGGTCATTTCCTATGGGCTTCCCGGCCTCTGGGTTCCTTCTGGCCCCCTGCTCCAAGCTTTCCATTTTCGCTCCGGAGGCTGCCCTCCTGCGGCCAACCCCACCGGCCGCGCGGACGCCGAGAGTGTGCCGGGGGCGTCCCTTTGGCTCTCTGCTCTCCGTCTCCTCTGGTCGCCAGCCCGGCTCCCAAGTTTGCTCCCCAGACTGCCTCGCTCCGCTGTTCTGAGCGAGGCCGGGGCGTTTCGACCTCCCGCTCCCCTCCCGGGGCCGGCGCGTGGAGACCAGCGCTGACCTTGGAGGCGGCCACGCTCCCCCCCCTCCCCTCACCGTGTCCCCCTGTCACCCCCGGCCCCCCTTGACTCCGGGGCTACCCAGTCGTGGCCACTGGGGGAGCGCCCCTCCCCTGGCGGTAACGCGCAGAGGCTTTCAATCTGGGCTGCGCAAACCGTGCCTCGGAGCGGCCGGGCCTGGGGGTCAAACCAGGAAGGAGGAGGGGTGGACCTCAAGGCCGTGGAGACCCGACTTTATTTGTATTGTTTCAACTTGTCCTGAACGGTTAGACGAGGTGCGCGCTCGCCCACACCCGCTACGGGGATCCCAACCCCTCGCTGGCTCGGCTGCCCGGCTCGGCCCGCCCGCTCGGCGCCCTGAGCGGCCCTGGCTGGCCCGGAGGCCCTGGCGTCCGAGGTGCCTGGCCTCCGAGGTGCCTGGCTGGGGCGGACCTGGCTCGCGAAGGGCCGCCACCTGCATTTTCCCGGACTAGGTGAGCGCCTTCCGAAATTCCCGACGCGGGATCGTTTTTTGGGGGCGAGAGAAAAAGTGGCAGCAGCAGCAGCAGCCCTGCCCCCTGCCGCCTCTTCCCACAATAAAGACCCACCTTTAGGGCGCAGACTTTTGCCCACCTCCCCTTTCCTTCTTTTCTGGAGATATTTGGCCAATTCGCTTTCCTAGGCACAGCTGTGGTTTCCCGCTCGGGTTAACTGTCTACTTGGAATTTCTTTAAAACTAGCGCAGTCAACTTGCCCTCGATCTACGTCTTTTCTGGGCGGCGCCCACCCAGGCCCTGCAGAGCTTCCAGAAGGGCGCGGCCGGCAAGGCGGGCGCGACAGTGGCCGAGGCCGGGCTGGGACGCGGTCGTCGATCCTTTGCTCGATTTCCCCCTGCCTCCTTCCTCAGCAGATTGAGCTCTGGCCTTCACTGCTAGTCTCCCAACTTCAGGGTGGGTTCAAACGCGCTGTTCTCAGCCGGCGGAAACCAAGAGCTCCGTCGGGAATGGGGCCGCAGATCCCACCCCTGCAAGGACGGCCGAACTCTGTTCCATGCTCATCGGGCCTCAGTTTCTTATCTGTTCTCCAAAATGCCCTCACAGGGCCGACCTCATTGGAGGTGCACAGTGCGAAGTCTAGTGTTTGTGGCTTTGGGGACTGACGCCGTAGTGAGGGGCCCCGGGTGCTGGGTGAGTGTAGGGGAAGGGGAGTTTGAAGGATATAGCCTGCTCCAAGCTACTTTCATTCAGCTAAAGTGAACAGAATTCTCTTTCGGGGATAGAACTGTTGTGGGCCCTCGGACAGGTCAGGACCAGGGGATTCGAGGTGGGGGATATTCTGAGTGTTCTGTGCAGCCCACGTGCAAACTTGGGCCCCGGATAGAAGCGGCCACGGGCTGAAAGTAAGCAGAGATGCGTGGGCTTCTGGGGAGGCGCCGCCACAGCTGACTCCTGCCTGCCCTGAGGAGAGGACGCCTCCGCCCCCAGTCGTGGTCGGGCCGTCTTGGGAAATGCTCACTCGCCTTTCTCCAGGACACCCGGTCCCGGATCGCTCCCTCTCTGGGCTCCTCTACCTTCTCGGTTACCCCGGAAGGGCTGCCCGCGTTTGGATTTGGCCCACCAATCCAAGCAAGTCAAGACCCGCCTGGGGAGGCGAGGGAGCAGCGGCCCTCCCTCCCGCTTCTCGGGGTGGAGAGGGGACCCCTCCCCTAGAGACCCTCTAGAGCCAGAGTGTTGATGATCATTACTTTAAATTAAAAGTTCCCTTTTTTCTTTCCGTCTAAGCCCCAACTTAGTTTCAGAGAATGGAGCGTGAAAGCTCTTTTATGGAGATTACCGATGCTTCATTTATTCCCGCAAATGGCAAACACGGCCCCGCAGAGCCCCAGCAAGCGAGCTCCTTGTCCCGGATTCTCAGCCGTCTCCGTGTTCACAAGCTCACTTGGCTGTGAGACGGCCTCGTCGGAGAAAGCCCCTGCAGTGGGTTTACCTAAGGAAGGCAAGAGCTGTTTGCTGGGGCTGCGGACAGCAAGCTCCCCCGGGCTGGGGTCAAGACCTAGCTACAGACCCCTGACTTCAGAGTTGAGGGATGTGAGACCAGGGGGAGGGGGGTGTCCAGAGTGTCACCCTTGCGGATCCCTGCCATGTTGTGGATGTGGGCGGGGGAGACACTGCTAACCTCACCGCCACACCTCCCTTTTCTATTTACAGTGGGGTTCTTTGGAACTTGGAGTGCACTGCAAGAGAGAGCCAGGAGACCCAGTACCCCCTCCTGACCTCATTCACTTTCTCATTCCAACCCTACACTAGCCCTCCCTGACCGTGCTTGGCCAAGAGCTTGTGTCCACAGTGGCAGCTCTCTGGCCACAGTTTTATTTTGATGCATATACACAGCCTCAAGGGCAGGCACTCCCCTCTGGAAAGGGTGGGTCGTTTTGGAAGTGGATCCAGAGCCTTTCTACCTTTGGTGTCCAAAACTCTCCTAGTGGCCTGGTGGTTGCCTCCTCCATAATCAGGGATTTCTTTGGCCATTTCTCCAAGAGGCAGTTGGAAGGAAGTGAAATGACCTCGGGGTGGCAGGGGGAGGGGGAATGATAGAGGGTTCTTATTCTTTTGAGACAGAGCAGGGAAGTTTGAAGAGGAAAAAGTATAAACTA
The DNA here is from genome assembly GCF_965194825.1 of Balaenoptera physalus. NCBI lineage: Eukaryota > Metazoa > Chordata > Mammalia > Artiodactyla > Balaenopteridae > Balaenoptera > Balaenoptera physalus. Next base: position 13,932,828 of record NC_138885.1, read on the forward strand.
CTAGAAGGAGAACTTCCCAAGTTCAGGCTTAAATTCCTTTGTGACACTGTGTTATCAACCGCAACACAGTGGTGGCCCCATATTCCAGCTATCCCACGCTGGGGGCCCCTCCAACACAAAGGCTATTGTTTGCAAGGGGAGTGGATAACCAGGAGGGACCACCAGCCCTTCTTTCTCTCACCTTATCCAGCTCACAGGTTGCAGGGAAAGTGGAAGTTAGCTCTGCTTTTGTTTTAGAGGGGTTTGTTTTTCTTAAGGCTCTATCTTATGGAAGTGTGTGTGCAGGACTTGCTGTCATATCAACACAGACCAGTCTAGAAATAATGCAGTTTCCCTTAGATGGCTAGTGACTTGTTTATAGCTTGCAAGGGAGTCAAGCCCATGTAGTTGTCCTTTCTGCCTTTAATAGAGGATGACTCTTTCCCCACAAATGTCCTCAGTGGCCAAGAGAGGCAGTCTAAATGGATCTTTGAGAGCGAGGTCACCCCGCAGAGCCTGGGGAGGTTCCACTGATGCAGTGAGGGGAGGCAGGGCTAGCTGGGTGGGGACGGGGTGCGACAGGAAGTAGATGTGATAACACCGCACTAAGTCAGGGAAGGAGGAAAGAGGGCTTGCTTCTTGCATGAACAGTTGCCAACTTTCATTAATTACTCAGTCATTTTAATGTGAAAGCAAACACCAAAATGCTCTAGTGCCCATTCTGGATTGATGGCCTGCAAAATTCGATGAGGAGGGGACCAAAGGGAGAGTAGAAGTGTTCCAGAGTCTTCAAGCTTTCTTTCAAATCTAGAGGGGTTTTTTTGGTTGTTGTTTCTACCCCCTCCCCCTACCAAATGCCTGTAGTCGTGGTCAGTGAATTGAAAACTTAAAAGTATTCCTTCACGAACAGAGGTTGGATTCTAACGATGACAAACATCGGAGGGAAAACCTCTGTTGTGTCCTGATCAGTTATTCAATCGCTCAACCTGACCCGAGTCAAGTGCCTGTGATGCCCTAAGGTGGGCACCAGTGGGCTGCACTCCCAGGGTTCCAGGTCTCCACGTAGCTGTGGCACAGCCCAGATTTCCAGATTAGCCAGATGAATTCCTGAAGGCTGGCTGTTTGGAATATTGTAAACACAATCGGAGCCCATCTCTTCATTTTAATAATGTCAGAGGCAATACCTGTGGGACTGTTTTTGGTTGGTTAACTTAGCTGAATTTATGATCTGTGAAATAGAAAACAAAGGCAGGTTTAGATGCCCTTACCTTAGTTTATTATGTCAGTAGCTTGAGGAAAAAAAATTATTTCCCTACTTTTACCACATACATCTGTTCGGGTTAGTAGAGTAAACCACAGATTTACAGAATTTAGATATTATATTCTATTTTCCTTGATACTTTCCCTCCTCATCCTTGTATTTGTTCTCAGGGGCTATCTACACACGTGCCGGAATTTTTGATGGATTTTTCTGAGAAATATGGTTGTACGGAGCAGTCTCAAATAGTTTCCAGAAGCGTAGACTTGAATTTGGAACAGAGCATTTAGAGCTGGGATCCAGCGTGACTCCTGGCATTCTGGACATCATATAAAATGTATGAAGCTAGAGGGGCATCGTTGAAACGATTCCAGGTCTGTTTTGGGGCAATATTCTTCAGAGTTATTATTAAGAAAAATACCTTCTTCAACATAAGCATCACATTTCTGTATGGGCAGAACTTGGGCAGAAATTTGAAACATCCGACTGGGGCCATTTTATGTTAAATTGCTTGCGGTAAGTTCACCATTGCAGGCCTAGCCCTTGAAGTTTACATTCTTGGAATTCTAGGACTCTTCCTGGGATTCTTTTAGGAACAGTCTATACATGTAAACCAGTTTAAGTAAAAATGGCACGGTGAATGAAATAAGAGTTGGTTGAAGTCAAACAGCAATGTGGTCATTTAAACTACTTCCTCACCTTGTCTAGACCAGACTGTGGCAGGTCTAGAGCAGGCCTGTGGCCAATCCTCCTGCAAAGTGTACCATATGTCCCCGACTTCCTAGAGTTTGCTAGGCTGTAGGTAAGGGACAGAATGGGGGGACTGATACCCCAGAACTCCCTTTTAAAATCAAGTGAATTTACCTCTAATGAATACCTTTCATAAAATCCCAGGATGTTGACTCCCAGGGGAGGAATTCAGAGCCGGCCTCTGAGTGGAAAGATGACTCGTTTCTTGTTGGTTGTTCCTTTTAGGCCCCTCATGAATGTGTGCACATTTCCTTCAAGAGGTTAAGGAGCTTACAGAGAGGCTGCACATGAACTACTTCAACCTAAGGGAAAGTCCCTTTTTTCTTAATTTCTACAGTTAAGGACTTTATAAAAGAGATGGATTTGTGCACTTTTCCTTGGAAACCCTAGACGGTGAGCGGTCAGCCTCTCTGTGGGGCAGAGATGCACAGAGGTGGGACACCAACGATCAAACTAAGTCCCAGAACCACCCAGGATAAAGATGAAGAAACCCTCTCGGATGTTCTGACTCAATATCCTTGGTGTCAGGACAAACAAGTCACCATAATCCTGCACAGTTTTTCTAAACTTATCCGGAGTCTCAGCTCTGACATTCAGAGAGGCAGATGCCAGAGTGAAAATGGAAGTTTATGCCACTGCTTGACCGCCCAGGCTGTTGTTTATTTATTTTCTTTCCTCTGTGGGACAAGTGAAGGGATGTAAGAGGAGAGAATTTCTGGGAATCTTCCATGGTAGATATAAGGCTGATCTTTTTTTTTATAAAAATGGAGTTTGCTGTTTAATAAATAAAACTCCACATGTCAGTCTGGGAAATGTGACGTTTCTTTGAATGGATGAAAGATTGATGACGCGTTGAATCATGGGCTGTGTTGGGTGCAGATTCGTTCTGTTTCTAGATTCACGTTCGTTCAGAAGAAGGCAGGTCTCCTCCCTCAGGTAACTCAGGGTTCTGGTTAGGCCTCGCCTGTGGGCAAGCCTCAGCTTCAGAGGCCTTCGGGGGCCCAACGAGACGTGCAGACTTCGGGCTCTGGGTCATTTTTTTCTGGCCTTCAGAGTGCCTGTCTGTACTCTCCAGTTGAGGTGGAAGGAAATGGAGACTAAGAACTTTAGGGGAAAGGGGTGGAGGGTGCACTTGAGGTTTCAGTGCTCAGTTTAGACTGTTTTCTTTCCATCACTTCTTGTGTCTGAATGGTGGGAACTTTCTATCTGGAAGAGAATTATTTCTGTGCACAATTGTCAGTCCTGCCAGTGAAGTTATGGCTGCCCTGTAAAAGGGGACTGACTGCCTGTCTCCCTTTGTCCTAGGTTGGGAAGGCCTCCTGGTCAATAAATACATATTAATCATGTAAAAGGATTGACATGCAAATGAAGGGCACCACTGACAAGCCCTGGATGGCAGAGGAGAAACCCTCTGCAGCCGTGGTCCTGGCTGGAGGAGGCCAGGGCTGCACCAGGCTCTTCGCTGTGTGCTTTCTAGAGGGTTAAACATCCTTTTTCCAATAATTATGTGAAAGAGTTCATTGAACTGGAGGTGGCTTTGGGATATTTTGCTTGCAATCCTTCTTAGCTCTGCCCAATCTCCAGATTTTTTTATTTTAATTTAAGTCTGGTAATAGGCAAGCCACCCTTTGGATCGCCGTGTCTCTCGGCCCAACTGTAAGTCTCCAAAGGTACTTTGTTCTTCTGATCAAAGAAAAGTTGAACCAAACAGAAAAAAATGGTTAAAAGCTTAGCTGAATTTTTTGAAGAATGCGTGATGTTGCAGGAATAATTATTAGTTGCCATTATGAATTACTGCTTATAAAATAGCATGTTGTATATCGTTACAGCTTTCTTTACAGAGCAAAGGCACTACAAAATAACCTTGGTATAGGCAGGACTAGGTTTGATTCATATTTTTCTATGTGCGTGACACCTGTGGGTATATACAGCCCACACAATGATTTTCTTAGGTTACATGTGACCACTGGAGAATATGATTTGTCGTCAAGGCATATATTGAAAATCTTTTGCTGTAAAGACAAAACAAAAATGCTTTGTTATATGCTCCCAGCAGCTATCTGAGGTGGATATAGTTGCTTCATCCTTTACGAATCATTAGAATATAAGAAAATATTTTAACTCCTCTGGTAAACTAAGTCGTTCTATATAATGAAATAGAAGTGAAGGGAATTATTCGAGCCAGTGGCTGGTCTAACTTTGATCTTCCTTTAGGGGTATGTGATGTTTTAAGAGGTGGACAATTGGTATTTAGACACTTTAGGCTTAGACTTATGCCTCTAGGTACTTGCCAGCTGAGATGCATGCCTTCAGTCACTTTGGAATTGGACCACCAGCTGATTTTGGTGATATTCCTGCTCAGGTTGTAGGTGTCAAACTGGGCCCTAGTTTAGTAAAGACGATGGACGTCTGGGGTTCTGGCAGGTCAGGCCCTAGGAATATAGTTCCTGGGGTCGCGTGTGCGTGGGCCTGGTGGCTCTCTTTCTTTTGTGGTCTGTGTCTAATCTTATCTAACGCTCTGCAACCGAATAACAGATCTAGCCACAGCAACCGGGGGTGGGTAGGTGGGGCGGAAGTGGGAGCATAAACGGTCTTCCTCTCCTGGTCGGAAGCACTAACCGTGATGCCCTGTGAGTTAAATGTATCTGAGGATGACTGTGGGACCCCGCTCTTTGTGTATCTGGGGCCATATTAGCGCTGACCAAGATAGTGACTTGCCAAAACAGTTGCATTTTCCTTTTAAGTAAATTCACCAGTATGTTTTTGGATGGAGGCTTGTTGGCTGTGAAAATCAATACCCAGTTCGACGAAATCAAGCACTAGGTCTCCTAAATTCTCACTACAGACATATTACGCTTAATGCACTTTGCTAATGTTTATCTAGATTCTAAATGAATCAGATATTGCCTAGAATTCAAAACTAGTAAACATGCTGTCTCCTGGATTACTCTGTGTGTGTGTGTGTGTGTGTTGTGCATGTGTAAAGGAGAAAGTAGCTACTGCCAGAGCTAAATTATTTAACACGATTTTCCTGTCTTGTGAAGAAGCGGGCTGAGCCTCATTTTTTGGATTATGATTTGTATTATGAAATGCTTATCAAATGTTTTCCAAAGATTAGTTTAATTTTAATTAAATAAACCTTTCTCAAGAGGAGGCTCCCAACTATTTCTTGTACCCAGAGGCTAACGTACTTGTTGTTTTTAATTATTTTCTGCTGTTACCCAGACTGCTTGGGGTACTCATGCCCAATTAAATCAAAGGCACAGGTTCCTTATACACAATATGTTTAATATTTAATTTTAATTAAATTAATTAAATTGTTTATTTAATTCTATGTGCATTATTGTGCATAGCATAATGCAAAATTCATGATCTTAAGAATTAGGGTTGGGAGGTGAATCAGAGAGCTTTCAAACAAGCTAATTACAGAGCTTAAAGGAAACTTCCCCTTCTTTCTGAGGGGAGACATCCTGACATAACCTGAACTTTCTCTCGCAGTGTTCCGTGGCCGGAGCTGCTTGTGGATTTGGGTTTGTTGGCCTCTTTAGTCCTCTTGAGCTTGCTTTGCAGTTTGCAACTCGGCAGCTGCTCAGCAGAGGAAAGTGTACGTGCGGGCATGTACGTGCTGTTGTCACGGCTCATGCGCAAGTGACATTTTCTACTTTGCTGAACACGGAGCCACCAGCACAGCGCTCCTGGGGAAGGACCACTTTCTACCAAAGACACAGGCAAAACTTCAGTCATGTCTTTCCCACTCAGGAAAGGCCCGTTCTAATGGCTTTGAGCTGCCTGATATATATAGGCCAATGCTTAAAAACGCGGAGGCATGTGGAGGGGTTCACCTTTTGATTGGAAGCAGTTCCTTAAGTAGGGGGGGAGGCGCCCACCGGCCTGGCTTCGTTTCCATTACAGTTTGCATCTTCAGGGCATGGTTTTTCAGGCATGTTTTTATCTGCACGGTGCTAGGCTTAACTGCCTCTCACTAGAATGCTTAGCTCTTAAGAAATCTGTCTTAACAGACATAGAATTTAGAGACCAATAAAAGCCCGAAGAATGCTTAGTTTGCTTTGCCATCTCTCCCATCTGACTTTTCTCTAAAACAATGAACTCTGGAGCAAAGAGTCTGAAGCGCCTGAGTTGAAGGAACCCTCTGAATTTTGAGGCATTTTATTGTCTCTCTTGCCTACTTTCCTGACTTCTAAATAATGACACTATTACTATCGTGGCCTGGCACTTGGGATATCTGAGCCAGATCTTCCAAAGCTGACCTCATGAAGCAGTGAAGTCACTAAACTTCTTTTCATTTTGGGGTTTTGCACATCTGGGCCACGGTTGACTATTTACGCTTATCACCACACTATAAATTTTTTTGTGTGGGTTGGGGGGATAGTTTCTTTCCGAAAGCCTTTTGCTTATGGAGACTTGTAACTGTACTTAGTGAAATATGAACTTTAATGTGATTAGCTCAGCTACTGAGAAAAAAAGGAGAGGAAACAACTAATGGAAAGAAGGAAGAAAGAGAGAAAGAAAGAAAGAAGAGAGAAACTACTGTTCCTAGGTGAGACTATTTCCCTTTTCAATAGCCACCTTACGTGAGAATGAAGCTGCTAAAAATAAACTGTCTCTTCGTTGTTGGTGTTTGCTTTTTTTTCCCCTAAAGCTGGTTTTGTTTCAGTAGATTAAATATTATCATAAAAGTAGCTGATGATGCAGTAAATTAAAAATCAGTTTGTGGAATATTTTTTGAAAACCATTTTGCTTCTGTGGCATTTACCCAGTTGGGGCAAACAAAAGCATTTGTCAGGAGGAATTTTTGCTTTAAATAAGCGTTCAGGAAATACTGAGAAGCAGTTAGCCGGAATGGGGGAAAAGAGAGTAAAAAACTGAAAACGGGACCCAGAATTTGGAGAGAGATTAATGTTGCCTTGCTACACAAAGAAGAAATAATTCACCCTTCATTTATGTTGCACTTCGGCGAGCTTAAAAACATTTTTAGTGTAAAACATAAGCCCTTGTAGCTGCAAGAAACGTATCTGAGGACAGATGCAGTTGAATTTGTGGGGCACTGCTGTGTCACCACGTTTAGCATCAAATTATGAATTAAACAAGAAGAATGAATAACAAATTAGGATTCGCCTAAGCTTAGCTTTGTGCAGTGGGACAATGAAAATTTATTTGAATTCTATTCCTTGATGAGGTTACAGATTTTCTCCCAACAGAAGATACACGTTAATACTGTGGAGACAATTATCGGAAGTTCATTTTCTGTGCACATCTTAGAAAGCTTTTCAGGGAAACAGAAAACTCCTGTGCAGATTTGGATTTTAGAAGAACCCTTACTCTACGTAACGTATTCTGTGGAACTCCCAATGTAGGAATAATTTGTTAAAAGTATTTTGAAGGATGGTATTAGAAATATGGAAGCTGAGTTGTATGTATGTGTATGTGTGTGTGGGAAGACAACTGCTAGAGTTTGGCTTTTAGGAGTTCTACAGCAGGCTGAGATATGACGGGCTTCTTACAGCTGAGCTGTTTGTAAAAAAAAAAAAGACAAAAACCCCCATGATTTCCAAAGCTGACTGCGCTTTTAAAAGTACAGTCAACTGTTTCTCCTCATCTAACTGGAACCGGGAAATAATGTGCTGCGACCCTCACTAATGCCTTCACCACATGCTGAAATTGGGGTGAAGAAAGGAAAGGTTGCTGGAAAGTTAACAAGAGAGCAGACGCGCAGTCAAGTTAGATATACTGGGAGGAATTTCTTGCGTGGCTGGATGTGAGAAAACTTTTTAAGCCCTTAATGGAACCCATGTGCATCATCATTCCAAGCTTATTTAAGAGACGAAATAGACATATAAAAAGACATAAAAATATCACCTGGGCACACACTTAGGGCATTTTGGAAAATTAAACAAAACCTAACCCAGTGTGACTGATGACTCTTTGCTACATAGGCGCGTGTTACACCTAAATGATGTCGCTTTGCTATTTTTTAATCAACTTTTTACTTTCCAAGAGTTTTCGATTTACAGAAAAACTTGTGAAGATTGTTGCCTTCATTTTATTATTACAGTAGCGGGGAGGGTGCCTCTTCCTGAGTACATTCTCAAGAGGCAGAAAGCTTCCTTCTGAGGTTAGATATAATGTAGTCTGTGTAACTTTATCAGGGCTCCTGTCTACCTTGAAGAAGAGGCAGGGGCTTCACACACAAACTCAGTTTTGAAACTAAAATAACAGTTAAGTGTATTCAAATAGTGCTTTTCTTTTCTTTTTTTTTTTTTTTAAGCTAGGTTTAGTTGAAGGACCAGATTTCCATGGATTGTTTTCATGGAGGTGCCTCGTGCTTTTACTGCCTCCTAAACCTCCTAGCCTGTTCGCTTCTACAGATATAGTTCGTGTTATCTTGCTGAGTCTCTCTTGGCGTCACCTTTGAGATTCCGACAAAAACTGGGGCACAACCTGAAACCCAGCCTCCTTTCACCCCCTTCCCCTCCAAGTCCAAGGAAGATCTGTGCACCTTCGAGGCGTGTCCCATGCCCCAGCCTTACTAAGTCTGTTCGGAGGCCTTGAGCAGTAAGTAGCTAATTTACTATGTTAGGTTTCTTCTCAAAATGGGCTTAATTTCAAAAGTTGAGGGCTAGGGAGGTAGTGTTCCAAGGGGGAACCCCTCTTGGAAATCAGTCACCAAAATCACTTCTCAGAGGTTTAAAAAAGTAACCCACTGATTCCCTCCTCCCGCTGCCCCCTCACTCCCTCCCTGCCTTTACCCCAACGTGCTAATCACATTCAGGCCAAAGGCAGGAATGGGCTACCTGACTGCAGCCCAGAGGACATTTTATTTTATTTACAGATGAACTGTTAACCCCTGAAATATGGATTCATCTGGAAGCTGTGACACAAGGAAGGCTAGCCCCGTCTGGGCAGCTCCAGCCCAGAGCTGCAATAGTACTTACCTTAATTAGCTGTGTCATTCAGAACAGAGCTGGCCGGCCACAGGGGCCGCCCAGCGCCCTCCCAGCCTTCCCACCGAGGTGACTTCCTTAACGTGCATGCAGTCCAGTGCCTGGTCACGGAGGGGATTCCACTCCAGCCCTCCATAGAACCTCGCTCCTTTCACCTTTCACCAAGTGGGGCTCCAAGGTAATGACGTCACACCTGGCTTGGTACTCTCCTGTCTCTATCTGCCAATACCCGTTGACCTCTTTGAAGCAGTGACTTTTCAAGTATATGCCCTTGTTCCAGGAATAGTGCAATTGCTCAAACCTCTTAAGAACTTCCCTTTCCGAAGTTAGTTTACAAATCTATATATTCACACACACACACCATCCCAGACGCATAAATGGAGTCTTGTTATTTTATATCCGAACCTCACTCTTGCTCAAAACTCACTGGCCTTATTCATCAGACTTGGCTCAGAACGACTTTCAACTCTTGCCCAAACTCAGATCCTCTCTGAAGGAGGAAAGTTCTCCAGCACTGAGGATTTTCAAAAGAGTGTGCCACAGGCTCTGATGCATTTCTAGAAGAAGAGTTCTTGGGACTTTTAAGCATGGCAGTGTAGTTAGAATAAAATATAAGTTTCTGGCGTGTCTCTTTGGAAGGGGACAAGATATATTTGGGTGTGGAAATTCTGGGTCGGCGAAAATTCCGACCTTGAAGCCTGGACAGCAGACCTTCCCTACCCCACCTCACCCCATCCCAACCCACCGAGCTGCCTAAGCCTGGCTCCAGTGGGCACTGGGGAACTAGTGAACATTTCAAGTGAAGATTTGTTTGCATTTCAAACATGGTAGGCCGGGCCCCTCAGACGCCAGTCAAATGGTTTAGTTTAAGGCATGATAACATGTCTGGAATGAGAGAACCTAGCAATGGGGTGTCTTTTACAGAACTCTCTACTTGCATCTTGAAGTCTTTTCTCCCATAATGTAGATCTGTAGACAACAGTGATATATAAAAATTCATTGGCCATGAGGCATGTTCTGAGAATATATTTCTGTTGACAGGAGACCTAATCTGTAGCAAGCATGTTTCCTGTTTCCACTCATTTATTTTATATATATAATATTGATATCATATATATATATATATTAAAGAGCCCTAGGATGCCCCGCCCTTTCTTCTAGAAACAAGGACATTGGAGGAGGGCTGACTAGGAGGCAGAGTAGAATATACCCTGATAGCCCTGAGCGTGTGGCATCAGTAAAGCAAGGGCTTCCAAAGCCATTTGTGGGCAGAGAATTTGATATCTGACACCTGAATGACAGTATCAACACAGTCATTAGGGGAAAAATCAAAGCTCTCTCAGGTCTCCTTCTCCCTAGATTTCTGGTTAGCGCTGTTTTGTTTTGAATTATATTTGTGGGCACTCTAACGAAGCCAGTGCTTGATGGGGCCCTGCTGGAGGCGGGTTCCTTTTATGGAGGGAGAGTTCTCTGTGTGCCCAGGGCCCAGAGTCAAAGGGGGCGGGTGGGACACGTGCAGAGTGCAGGGAGGGGGGGGGGATGGCGGGTGGAGGGCACCTCCTCTGGGAGGTCTGAGCACTGCCCCAGGGGGTCCAGGCTCCTTTTTCCACTGGGATCAGGAAGCCTCCTCGGCTGCCAGGCGTGTGACCTGGGGTGGGACTCTTGTTACTTCCTGGTGTGGGCCTATCATTTGCAAGATGAGGGGATTGGGTTAGCTCAGCCATCCCCTGTCTGCTACTTGAGGTCCTTGACAGGAGTATGAGAGGGACCTAGAGCAAGTCCCATGTTTCAGGCAATTGCTGGAAGTACGCCTGTACTCCATTTGCTGAGGCGGCCCTGGTCAGCCAAACCTGATGTTCCCTTGCTTGCGGGTGAAGGTCTAGCAGCTTATGGCGCTCACAGGTGCTGCTTCGTGCTGACCAGGAGCTCTGACCGGCAGTTGTTGAGTACATGTACCTTTGATTAATAAAAATGGGAAAATAAATGTCTCCTTACTTAACAAATATTTAAAAATTAATAACATTTGTAAGGCACCTGGTGTATTGTTGTCCCTTAGTAAATGGTGGTTATTATTGTTCATTTTATTATAGTTTATATGGTTGGCAACAGCTTTCAGAATGTGGGCACAGCAGGAACGTTGCATTCTGCATGGGGGGATGGTTGGGAGCCACTGTGAGGCTGGTTTCCAAGCCCCTCCAGGAAATCATATGTTCTTAGGTTCCACTGGCTGCAGCTTCTATTGCAGGCGGGTGTGGCGGTTCCCGGCGACTCCCAGGCATTGAATCTTAGGGAGCAGAATCTCCAGCTGCTGTTCCACCTCGAGCCCACCCCTCTCCCGGTTCCTTCTTGACCCCGAGCTGGACCAGCCAGCCTGCCCTAGTGGGCAGAGTCTTGGGAGTGTGCATGAAAAGGCTTAGGGGTCCGATGGCTTGCCTGTTCCCTGACTGTGGATTGCATGCTCTGACGGGAACAGGGATGGGTTAGGGAGAGACAGAAGACTTAGGAGGGACAGTGTTCTTCCTCACTGATTTCACATATAGTTCTTATAGAGGTAATGCAATTAAGAATACAACTACAGGATTGTTTTCTTAGAATTTCATGCCACGTGTCATAGTAAGAACTACCATTTATTGATTGCTTCTTATTTGCCCAGTACTCTCCTGGGCTATTTACATATATCTCATCTCGTTGACTCCTTATAACAGCCCTTTAGGATATATCAGTATTTCTATTTCATAATTTCAGACACTGATGCTCAGAGTGGTTAAGTAACTTGCCCAAGGTTACACAGCTAGAGAGTGGCAGAGCTGGAATTTAAAGACTCTGGCCTTTCCAAATATTAAAGATTTGCTGCTCTATGGTGAAATATCTTACAGTATAAAGAAGGCAAACATTAGCAAGCTGGAGACTCATAGAGTGAAAGGTAATCCAGAAGTGCTTCCAGGGAGAAGAGTTGGAAGTTGGCTCTTGAAGGAGAAAGGGGTGCAGGAGATGGAGGGATAGGGCGTGTACTGAGCTGGAGGGGATGTATGTAAAGGAGAGGGGGGAGAGATGGGGTGCTGGTTCTGGGGTGATGGAGGAAGGCTGAGGAGGGTCAGGCTGGAAGTGACGCCGCTGTGGTTGCTGCTCTGGGGACACGTGACAGGGGTGGGACACCTGGCTTTTTTCCACACCGTTGGCTCTGCCTCTCTCTTTGGCTACCAGAGACTGCTCTCTGCCCACTAGTGGCAGGGGCTGCTCTGGCCCCCTGCTCTGTAGACAGCAGTCATATTCCAGGAAAAACTGGCAAAGGATTTGCCTTCCTCCCTTCCTCCCTCCTCACTCCCTACTTCCCTCCTTCTCTCTCTGTCCTTCCTAATATTTGCTTTTCAAAATCAGTGTTTAAACAATAATACAGTTAATTTGAAGAATCACTCATTGCATAGTTTTACCACTCTCCCATCGAGTCATCATTTTTCACTTCCACCCCTTCCAGCTCCTGCCCATTTCTTTGTTCGTATCATGTTGACACAGATGTAAACATCAGGTAGACACAACCTTAAGTCTTTTTATTTCTTTAGACTTTGATATCAGAGCATGTTTTCTGTTGCCTTTGTGATCACAAAGTTGTAAATGGTTGCCTACATCCCCCCGGGCTGGGGGTGTCCTGATAGATAGCAGCCTCCCACCAGGGCTGCATTTCTAGTTGCTTCTTTTTGGGGGGCTTCATTAGAGCTGATGTTGTCACTGAGGTCGGGGCCTGGGGATTGTGGGAGCAGAATGCAGAGGGGTTTGGGCTGCCTGGGGAGGGGACAGGGCAGGTGAGAAGCCGCCTGACAGTGTGCCTCTGGGGTATATGTGCAGGTGGGAGCCAGCAGAGACCATGGGGTTAGGGTGGTGCTGCAGGGGTCGTTGGTATTTATTTCTTGAAACTGTTATGAGGATTAAATGAGGTCATGTTTGCAAAGAGTCTGGCGTTCAATAAACCTTAGTCCCTTACTACTGTCTCCTTCCTCCTCCTTTCAGATGGTCTCAAACAACCTGGAGAGGGTGATGGTGAACACAGCCATCTCTATATAAGCAGCCCATGGCTATGCGGTCAGCTCATTCATTCAACAGTTGTTTATGGAGCACCTACTACGTTCCAGAATACAGGCCTGAAGGAGACAGGCAAGACTCCTGCCATCTCGGAGCTTATGGTCTAGCCTGGGAGACACCCAATAAACAGGTAAACACAAAGATAAGAATTTCCCATAATGATAAGTGCTAAAGAGGGATGATATAGGTATTTAAATTGGGAAGTCAGCAGCTACAGCTGAATTTTATATGGAAGGGTCTGGAGGATATTTGGTTGGAAAGTGGGGTCAGAGTATTTGTTTTGAAATGACTTTTTTCTTAAGTTGGGAGTTTATTTGGAGGTGTCTTTGGGAGTGAGCTATTTTGGATTTTATAGGGGGAAGAAACTAACGTCCCCCAAAGCCCATCCTCTGGCACCAACACTGTTGAAGGGCTGATTAATGTTTGAGCCAAGTTCTTCAAGATGAGGTGGAATCAGGAATGTGAAATTCTGGGGGAAGAGGTTTGGAGCCAAGGGCCAGTGTGTTGGACCCACGAGGGATGGTGGAGCCGGATGCAGTGAGGGGGCCGCCGGGAGACCGAGCAGGCAGGGCCTCTGGCCTGGGACACAGGTTGTTAGGGTACAATTCCTGGTGCAGGGAGTAACCGGAGGGTTTTGAGCAGGGCTGGGGTGCCCGTATCTGACTTACGGTTTAAACATTTGCATGTTTTAGAATATTTAGACGCAGTGGTAAATACTAGCAGCAGACCCTGTTGTGGTCAGGTGTACCTGGGAATGTTACATGTGCCGTGTCTTACTGGAAGAAACAGGAAGTGTTGAATGGACAGAAGTAGCCCACCATGCTGTTGCCAATGAGAGACTCGGAGACCACGATTCAGAAGACAAGACATCACAACTGTGGTGTTTTTGTGACCACTGGGGAAAGGGAGACATGGGGGGGAACAGAGGATGGCTCTCTTTTTTTCTCCCTTGTGTGCTCTCTCCCCCGGCCCAGTGAATCATGTGTCATCTGAGAACCCACCAGGCCTCAGGGTGGAGCCCTTCTCCAGAGGCTTTCATGAGTTTGGCTGGGTTCCTGGGACTTCTCTCAAGGGTCCTTCCCTTGCTGCTGCCACAAGGGGTGGGGGGCTGCCGAGGAAGGGCAGATAAGTAGGATCAGGTCCACAGGAACACCGAGAGGTGCAGCTTGTGATTCCGTTGTGATTCTCTCAGAGCGGGTGTACACCCGCTGACTCACGCTTACAGGCAGACACTTCCAGTCACATCAACTTGAGCTGCTTCTTGCCCCCATATGCAGACCTCTTACGTGTATCGACATACACAAGGGCCTGACCCACCGGACCCTGGCGACCACAGTAGTCTGCACACATTTGTCGACTGCCATAGGGAACTGGCCTCATCTGTGGGATTCACATCCAAACTCCCAGCACAAAGGGCCGCACAAGCAGAAGAGCCTTGGTCTTCTGGATCCTCCATCTGAGGACCAGGTCCGGTTACAATCCGTCATCCACCAGGCTCAAAGTGCAAATTCTATAATTAAATTCCATTCCAATCGACAGGTGATTTTGAAACTGTGGCTTATGACCCATTGATGGGTCACAAAATCGATTCACTGGGTTGCAACCAACTTTCAAAAAAAAAAAAGTACAATAGATAAATACAATAGGATAGGAAATATGAGTCTGTCTCTACTGTGTAGTAAGAGTGCTGTCATTTTACAATTTACAAATTTACGTGTGCATGTGTACTGGATTGCATGCAGTGTGACTTTATTTTTAACTATGATTTTGTGGCCAAAAAAAAAATAAGTTCGAAAAGCACCACAAAACCTTATTTCTTAGTCTAGCACTGTGATGGACAGTACAAGAAGACTCTTCCCTTTCCCTGCCCTCTGGGAGTCTGGGCCCGGGCCGAGCAAGGTGACGTGGCCTGGCAGTGCCCTGACCCGCGGTGTGGGAAGCAGGGAGGCTGGCAGCCGAGGCCTTGTCTGGTGGGTGGGCGTTGGGAAGCAGAGCTGGCTGAGAAAGAAGTCAAGAGATGCTTATAAAAAAGAATCCATGGGACTGGAGGAGGGGGCGGTGGTGGCAGAGGCTGAGGCTCTTTCCAGGTTTGGGGATGGGGTGACTGAGGCTGGGAGTGAAGGAAGGAGGGCAGATTTGTCTTTTGTGAGGGTTGATAGTGAGATTCATCACAAACATACTGAGTTTGGGGATGGGTGTTAGACTTTTAGTTGGACATGACCATGGCGGTCCATGGAGTCCGGGAGAGAAATGCGCCAGAAGTGCAGATTTGGGGTCTCTTGCGTGGGTGGGAGCAAGATGGGCTCAGGGAGGGTGTGGAGGGAAAGGAGAAGAGGGCCCAGGGAAGTGCCCTGAGAATCGCTGATGTGTGAGGGAGGACCAGAGGCGGGAAGCTGTGATGGTGCGTGTGGGGAGCGCCTGGCCTCGGGTAGAGAGCTGTCCTGGAAGCCCCTCTAGGGAAGAGGCCACCTGCTGTGTCACATGCAGCACTGCACTGAGGCTCTAACTGGGCAGAAGACCTGAAACAACCAGAGGGGCTGCAGGGGCCGAACTTCAGGCTGTTGACTCCGTGGCCCATGAACCTCAGGGACCTTTGAGAACTTTCCTCAACGTCAGGAGCCATAAAGAAAGAGAGTGAAGTCAGGGAAGGGCGAGACAGGGGGTCTGTTTGAAGGTGGAGCTGTCAAGCTGGCAGCTGAACCCCCTCCCCCTACTAGCCTCCCTTCTCCTGGCTGCACTGGGTCAGCCCCCTAAGGCAGCCAAGGGACCATGGATGTCCAGAGACCTGAGTTCTCATTCTGGCCATCAGAAGCTCCTCACTCTCCATGGGCCTCATTCCTGATCTAAAAATAAACGAGACATCTATCGCTAGAATAATCTCTTGGACCTCTGCCTTCTCTGAAATTCTTTGAGGCCATCTGTGAAATGGGGTTAATCACCCTTGCCCTGTTCTTTCATAGGAGGAACACATTTGAGAGCCATCAAGAACCACCAAAGCAAGGGTGTTAAGGTTATAGTTGTTAACAATTAGATTCAAAAGGGCCTTTAGGGGCCTGAGTTAGCCAAGGAATTACTGAATTCCCCATTTTCTTCCAGGAAGTGCCTTCTCCTTCCCCTCTACCTCCTGACTCCTTCCCCACTGTATTCTCAAAATTGTGCATAGAGGTTGGTAAAAATCTGAGGATAGGAGGAAAAGAGAGGCAAAACTCATTAATCCAGTGAATAATTGTTGGGCACCAACTGGGTGCAGGTCTCTGTTGGATGCTGGGGTTACTATGGAGACCAGGATGCAAGACTGGCCTTGAGGGCTCCCCACTGCTGGTGCAGAGCAGAACCACCCCTGCAGCTTTTCAAATCCAGATTCCATGGGTCCTATGCTAGACCTACCTACCTCGAAGCTCCAAGGGTGCAGCCCTGGTGTGTGTCTGTTTAAAAAGCTCCACAGGGGATTTTGTTGCACTTGGAAAGGTGAGGACCACTGAGTGGGAAGATGAGAAGCAGCCCCCTGAGATGGAGTGGTTTAAGTGCTAAAAGAAAGTAGGATGGTAATTGCTGGGATAGAGTGCTAAGGAAACCTAGAGTGGGAGACGTGAGGCCCCAGGAGTTGGTGGGCATGGGTGCAATCAGGGAAGACTTCCTGGAGGAGATGCTGCCCACAGTGAGTTTTGAAGGATGCAGGAAGAGGGAACAGCATGTGCAAAGACACAGATTCTTTCCATGAATGGTCATGTGTTTCCTGAAAGGTGTCTACACATAAAGTGCACAGTTCAGGTTAAAGGTGTACCTCATAGGCAAATCTACCTGTGACCCTGAGAAAGTCCTACTGCAGACCCCTGTCTTTACACAAGAACTTGGATGGGCTTCCATCATGAGGCTGGATGTGTTAGCTGGGAAACCAGTTCCAGTTGACGTTGGATGAATGCAAACAAGGGAGGCAACCACATTAAACCATCTCAGGGTGACAGTGGGCTTTTTCTCAGATTTTACAAGGATCAGGCAAGAATGAATGGGTTGATTTATTGAGCCCTCATTACGGGCAGGCCTATACCTGCATCGTTGCTAGCTATCCAAAGGTAGGTATTATTTCCTCCATCTTAGTCAGCAGCTCAGAGAGATGGAGTGATTTGCCCAAGGTCACACAGCAAGTGAGTGGCAGAGCTAGAACTTGGGTCTAAGCTTTCCCGGGCACACAGTGCAGTGGTGAATTCTGCCTGGGCTTGAATCTTGGATCCCATATTTCCAAGGGATCTGGGGCAAGTTCCTTAGGCTCTCTGTGCCTCAGTTTCTTCCTCTTTAAAGAGGCAAGGCTGAGGGAGTCTTCCTGGCAGGGCTGTTATGAGGATTGAATGAGCAGTGTCTGCACACAGTGGGTGCCCAGTAAGTGGTAGTGGGAATGCAGCTGCGGCTGGTGGCGGTCACGCCCACCTCCAAGGCTGGGCTTCCCTCACTATCAAACACAGGGACTCAGACCGCACGGGGCCAAGGCTCACCACCCAGCTCCGAAATTCTGGAATGGATTTTGAATCTCAGTTTCTGGAAGCACAGCTGATGTCCTGGAATAACTTGCCTGGAGGCAGGGGGATTATCCCTTTGACCTTCCTGAGTACCCAGTTTGCTCAGCCTGGCCGAGGCAGACGCAGGGATAGTGGCTTTTCTGTCCCTCCTTCAGGAGGATGGGCTGCCTTGGAGGGCTCTGGGGAAAACTCTGGATGGAAAAGCAAACTGGGCTGTTATGAAAAGGGTGCTGGCCTACCTGCCCCACTGGCAGACAGGAGAGAGAGAGAAAACTCCGGAAGTGGCAAATTTTCCGCAAGTACTCAGCCGTAAAGCCCCTTTGAAGGGACTTATAAAGGGCCTGTGTGCAGGGGCAGGCACCGTGGCAGGGCCCAGGGGCCTTCGCAGGCTGCCAGGGCATGGCTGCGGGGGGCAGGCAGAGGCCTGCCGGGGGTGGAGGTTCTATGAACGTGAGCCTGATGGAGGTGGGGGGTGTGTGTGTGTGTTTGATGACAACACGTCCTTGGAAAGGACCATTCTGGAAGCCGCATGAAGCTGTGGGAAGGAAAGGCAGGAGACAAAGGCTGGAAGGAACAATGCCAGCGCAGATGGGTGAGATTCCGAGCCCAGGACTGGGGCCTGCCCCCTGGGAGACCCCGCACATCTGGGCCTGCCCGAGGTGGGTGTGCCGTAGGCCCAGAGCAGGCCTGGCTGGTCGTAGGTGTTGGGAGGCTCTGGACAGAGCTTCCTCTCTGCTGTGGGAAAAGCAAAGGAAGACAGCCTCCTGCATCTCTCTTGTCTGTCGACCCAGGTGCAGAGTCAGGGTAGTAATCCAGAAGATGTCATTTTAACCCATTGTGAAAGACGAAGGCCTTCTGAGTTTGGCCCACATCACCTCGGCCGTGTGGCCACAATCGTTATTTTCACTCGGCCAATGCAAAATAGTAGCGGTTTTCTGCCGGACCCTTTGGGGACCGGAGATACATAAGGAGGTGTTCGGTGAAAGAACACTGAAGACTTGAAAGAAGGGTTGAAGTCCCAGAGCATCCACCGTGGGCTGAAGAACATTCCAGGTGCCGCAGGGGCACCAAACAACACAGAAGATGAGGGCCTCCCCCGCCAGAGAACAAGAGCCACCCAAACGCACAAAGACACAGCCACGGTGACTTAACATGATCAACAACAAGAAGAACAAGTGCTGATACTTGTATGTATGTATATGTACATGTGTAACACTTAGTACGTGCAAGACACTGTTTCAGGTGCTTTAGCGATGTGCAGTCATTTAACCCCCCGGAAGAATATGAGGGAGGTGGAATTACTAACCTCCTTTTGCTAACAAGGAAACGGAGGCACAAGGAAATCAAATAATAGGCCTTCAGTTCCAAAGCGAGCGCACATACTGTGAGGAAGGATTGATGAGCCCCATTTTGCAGCTGAAGAAAATGAAACTCAGAGAGGCCAAGGTAACCAGGCTCACTTGGACATACACAGAAATCCACGCTTTGCTGACTAGAGCATGGACGATAAACAGGCTTGGTGTGTAACGTGAAGACCCTTGACCGCATTCATGTTGTGTGCAGGCTGTTGGCTGAACCCAGGCCGTCTGACCTGAAGCACAGGTGTTCTCTGCTGGTCCTCAGTGCCTGGGGGCCCCTCAGATCCCCTGGCCCCCTGACCCACCCTATGCTGGCATCCGGGGCACATGCTACCTGACAGGAGCAGGTTTCCCTGCATGCTCTGCTTTCTCACAAGTGCTCCCAGGCCGAGGATGGAGCTGGACCTCAGAGAGACCTGGGATCTGCGCTCAGCCCAGCCCAGGCCCCTGACACAACTCAACCTTCTGACATCCTCTCACCAGACACTTTGAGGGTTCCAGACTTCAGTGGTCTGTAAATATCTGGGGCCAAGGATCCCTTTGTTTAAATGGTATCTTATTCAGAAGCTTATGAAGACCACGAGGATGCTGACCTGGCTGAGAATGGAGACCCCGGCCAGCCTCGTGGTCGGCCTGGATGCTGTGCTGGCCCCTCGGGTTCCTTGGAGCACATGTGAACCCTTGCAAAACGAGATGCTTTCTGAGACTCCGTCTAGCCTGACAGCGTGTGATCTGTTGCTCGTCGGACGGGTCCTTGCTCTGTAGAGAAGCTTGATCACGTGTCCAGGCCCACAGTGGCCTCTGGTCTGTTTCGGGTAACAGTGAAAGAACAAAGTTTTCTGTGTCCCTCTGGCCCTTGTCCCGCTCAGCAAGTGCAATTGGTTAAACATGTCAGTTTGGGGTGAACGGACCTGCATTTTAGTCTCATCTCTTCTAGTTTCCTAGCTGGGTGACCTTGGACAAATCATTCTACTCATCCAAGCCTGTTTCTTCTCCCTCTTAGTGGCGATAGTTTAAGTAAAATAATGCCTGCAGAGCCCTTGGCCCAGAGTCTGTCCCCCCTGTACGTATGCAGCACTACGCCTGTTTATAGCACAGCCCTGAGAGGGGTGTTTGGGGCTGGCTCTGGCAGGCATGCTGCATCAAGGCTGGACCCGGGCTTTACTTCTGGCAAAACTGGGAGGTGTTCTGGGCACCTCCTTCCTTCCGGCTGTCCCTCTTCTCTCTGCTCCCCTTTGATGCACAAACAGAGCTGTTACAGTATGAAATTCCCCTGCCCCACAACTCATCTTCTCAAGGTCAGAGATGCTTTGGGCCTCCCAAGGTGAACATCAGCAAGCCTGCTACCCTGAGCTCTTCTCCCAGGCAGGGCTGTGAGTCCGATCCACTAGAACTTCGTTGGGCTCTCCTGGCTGCCTGCACTGGGTCACCAGGGGGCAAACCGAACCCCTCACCTCTCTGTCCCCAGCACCCAGCCCTGGCCCAGGGCATTCAAAATAGTCAATCCTAGTGGAGCATTTGGATATAATAGTCTTACTTATTTCTCATTCAAAGGAGTGATTCTGAAGGTAAAAATGTCTGGCCAGCTCAGCTCGAGGGGTGTAGAGAATATTCCTTTTTACAAAGACCCCAATACCCTTTAAATTATGTGCTTAAGTGACAGGCCTTTGCCACGAGGGCAGAAGAGGGGTTATGCTGTTTTGTTTCAAAGAGGAGTTTTTGATCTCAGAAAATGTCATTTGAGGCTGTGAGTTAGGGCAGGAGGGAGAAAAGGGGCTTCTTAAATTCCAGACCAGGGCCTTGTTTGAGAGGCTGGCAAGGAATTCTAAAACGAGCCATTCTCAAAGCCAGGGAAGGAGTTCTTTGTCTCCGTGGTAGCCAGAGAAGATGTAGGATGGATGCCAGGAAGAAATATAAATTTCCCAGGGGACAACACAGACCAACGGAAGGAAATCAGCATTTGTCCAGAAAAGCATGATGGCAGTACCAAAGGCCAGCACAGTCACCACTCTTCAGGTTCTGTGGAGTGCATTACCTGACCCCAAGCCCCCAAGTCTATATTGCTTATATTATCCAGGTAATTGAAAACAAACAGTGGGTATCTTCTTATGCGATTGCAGGTGCTGAGCGTAGATCGAGAAAGCAACTCCAAAGGCAGAGCCAGGGGGCTTCGGTGACCATCCACGTGTAAGAGGATGTTTGGGGGGTTTTGGCGGGGAAGGCTGAAGTTAAAGGCTATATTTGGTGACCCAGATTCCTGTCTACTTTGTGCTCTGCAGGCCAGAGAGGGTTGGGTGTGAATTCAGTACACTTGCCCAGTGGAGGTGATGGCAGAGGCTTACCCCAAAGGAGGGGGACGAGATTCTGTGGCTCAGACGAGGCAAGGCCCTTGTGCCAAGGAAGCCTCGCGCATCTGCATCCAACAGCAATGCCCAGGAGCAGAGTGGGCAGCCAGACCCTTGGCCCAGGGGTACCCGGGAGCTGTAGGAATGATTTAGGGAAGGACAGGAGGCAAGAGTTGACTGGAAGTTACATAGCATCTAGTCTAATCCCCTCATCCCACAGGCCAAGATACTGAGATCTAGAGCTGTTGAACTGCTGGCAACTTGAATTTCAGCAGTGTTATTATACTTCTGATTCCTTAAAATATCAATAGTATCAGCATCTCTAAACACCATCGTGTTTATCAAGTAACTCGCAGTTTGGGAACGTGAAAGTAGAATCCAGGCTGTAGAATGGCCACTTAGGTGAAACAAACAGACAAACAAGCCAACAAAATTAAATTAAAAACTGGGAAAATGCTTGCAACTTATCATACCAGGAAAGAGTGAATTTCTTTATACATAAAGAACCATTATAAATTAATAAGAAAAGAACCACCAACTCAACAGAAAATTTGACAAAGCATGTGCATCATTCACAGAAGAGGAAGTTCAAATGGTTCTTAAGCATTTGCAGAGTTGCTTAGCTTCACTCATAATAGTAGAAATACACAGTTAAAATATGAGATAATGCTTTTCACCTGACTGGCAAAGAGCAAAGAGTTCCATATCACCTTGTGCTGCCCAGGCTGTGGGGAAACAGGCACTTTTATATAATGTTGCTGGAAGTATAAATTGATAAAATCTCTGCAGAGAATAATTTGGTAACAACTATCAAAATGAAAAATGCACATTTCCTTTTAGGTCCAGGAAGTTTTCCTATAAATATGTTAGCACACTAGCAAAGTGATCATATACAAAGATTTTCACTACAGCACTGGGAACAACAAATAAGAGTCAAGTAATTAAGAAACAACTTAGAGGACTTATTAGATAAATTATGGTATAATTATGGTATATCCATATAATAAAATATTACATAACCATTAAAAAGAATGAGACAGCGTTGTACATGGATATAGAATAATCCTTCATATATATTGTTAAGTGAAAAGTATAATTGCACAACAAATGCTACTATTTCTATAAACAGCAACAAATATATATACATATATATGTGATTGTGTATCTACATAGACATACATATATATACGAAGTTGCTTACACATGCACAGAATGTCTTTGGAAGGATATACTCATAAAAATAGTGGCAGTGGTTGCCTCTGGGAAGGAGAACTGGGTGACTGCATAGCTGAGAGATGGGGGTGGAGGGGAACTTTTCACCGTGTGCTCTCTTGTCCCTTTTGAATTTTGTGTCGTGGGCATATATTCCCTGTTTTAAAGACTTCAGCCATCTGAGATTCAGAGAGGAGGATCTCCAGGCCAATCTCACCCCCTAGTGACAGTCTCACTCCGGGTGACAGTGGCCTTGATGAGGCGCAGGTCTGGGAGTGAGGCTGTGTCTGGGACTGGCTCAGCTGCGGGCCACAGAAGGCCTGGGGGTGGGGAGGAGCCGGGCTGGCTCAGCAGGTCTAGGAACCCTCACATCCACTGGAATCAAAACAGAGCATTGGAATTGCCCGTGATCTTGAAAACACATGGCTAGGTCAAATCACAGGCCCATTTCCCAGTGTCTGTCTGACTTCCTCTGTCCCCCAACCCCGGAGGGTGTGGTCTGTGAGGACAGGGACAGTCACGCAGCCTTTTGTGTAGAGTCTGTAATGACCCGCGTGACCTGCCCCAGCAGTGCTGCATGCACACCTGCGGGTACTTACAAGGGTGGTGATGGAGTCAGCTAGCTGTTGGGGTCAGTGGGTATTACCAACATGGCTGTTTACACCCAGGTGTCGTCTACACGGCGAGCAGGTGGTACAGTGGGAAGAAGGTGGCATTTGGAGCCCCGCTGCCTTGGGTTTAAGTGCGGGCTCTACGCATATGAGGAATATAGTGCTAAATGCAGGCAAGGAAGCCGTTACACTGATGAGCCTTGGTGGTGACCTAAGGAAGCCGACCAAAATCTAAGCTTATAAATGCCTCAAAGCTATGAAATCAAAACACTAAAGACGACCAATCATAAACAGCCAACTAGGCTTTAAGCTTTAGCCAATCAAATAACTTCCTTTCTTTGCCTCTGTGCTTTCTCTGTATAAAATCTTTCCTGGCTCCTCTCGTGGGGTGCCTAATTACTTCAGGCTTGGCATTGCCTGATTCCAATCAATTTTTGCTCAAATAAACTCAAACATTTTAATATGCCTCAGTTGATCTTCTAACAATAGATAGGAGCAAGATCCTTCACCTTTCTGAGCCTCAGTTTCTGATCAGCGAAATGGGGATGTACCTTGCAGGCTGTCACTAGGCGATGTGAGTCGGGGTGTGGTGTGCAGAGTCTCAGCCCCTCCCAGATGCCCGTGTTACCTGGTGTCACTGAGGTGACCTTGTTGGCAGATGGTTATGTTAACTAACGGGCTCTAGGCAGGTGGCCTAGGTTTGAATCCTGGCTGTGCATGTTGTAGGCTGTGGGACTTAGGGTAAGTTACTTGACCTCTCTGTGTTACATTATCTGTAAAATTGGGATTAAAAAATAGTACGTAGCTCATCTAGGGTTGTCGTGAGGATTAAAACGAGATACATGTTCTGCCGTAAAGCACTTAGCATTGAGCCTGACTTGGAGTAAACACTCAAGAATATTTGCTTGCATTGTTATCATTCTCATTATTTTGAAACAACTTGATAACATCTAGTCAGTCAATGACTGATCTTAAAAAAATTTGGTTACCAGGTTGAACTTTTCTTTTTTTGGACACACAGTGGGAGGTGCTGAAATTGGCATCTCCCCTGTGGGCAGCTTACATTTTCCGGAGATACGGATCAGGCAAATGGGCAAAATGTACCCAATTAGAGTCACCATTGTTTCCCAGGAAACTGCATCCCATCTGGCAGTGCCCACGTGGGACCAGGTCAGGGAGGAGTCATGAAGGGTTTGCTTCAAAGAAGTAAAAAATCCTGTGCAGTTCAGCGAGGAACACGGAGCTTTTGGAGTAGTCTTTGAAGAGAAGGAAAATGAGAATCAGAAGACCTCAATGCAGGGGAGAAGCAGTGTCTGTTCATGGGGGGAAACTACGGATTTTTTCTGAGATTCTGTGTACAAAGGAAAGGGGAGGCTGTGTTTGGGAAGCTGAAGCATTTTTGGCTCTCTTTCCAGGAAAGAAACATTATGGAAATTAAAAAAAGGAAACGGGTGGGAGCAAAAAACCTCTAGACAGATCAACTCCAAGAGTGTAGACGGTTACAGAACTTAGACAAACTGGCTCTGAGGGGGCTTCGCAAAGGCAAATAACTCCAAAGAGGTGCCAAGCACTCCGTGGAACCATTTATTGAAGTAATGTCAGAATGGAGATTTATAAGAGGAACTTAATAACAACAATAACTCACTTGACCCCTCCTCCCGAATTAGACGACACACATCCACAGCAGCACTAAGGAGGAGAAATGTTTTGGGAGATGAGGGGAGTGGGATGGAGGAGGGATCAGTGTAGGGTACCTATATTAATTAAAGAAATAAACCCAAGCGACACATCCCACAAAAGGGATACACGGGCCTAGCTGGGACTTCTTGCCTTCTTGGCATTCTATTAGAATCTTGTGTAAATGATTACTTTTTGATTCAGGGGTTCCGTGCTTCCATTCCATGGCTGGACCAGGCTGAACATCAAGGGAGAAGCCCACTCCTTCCCACTACTTCGGAATAGTTTTAAGACAGCAGGGAGACCCTTTCCCACCATGTTCCTCGCAGACCTGCGACATCACTCCCGTCCTGAGGTGCTTGCTAGGATGGCATGTGGGTTTCGGAAAGTGGCTTCACCCCGCATCTGAAGGCTCCCTGGCGACACGCCACTGAATCAGAATTTAACCCGAGACCACTTGTCACACAGCTGAGTGTCACTGGGCCAGACCTCTGGTCAACAGGAAAACTGAAGAAAGCGAGGGACACCCAGCCGGCGCCCTTCCCGGCAACCCTGGGTCATTCCAGAAGCACAGGGACATCTCGGCGCCCTGGGCACCACGAGAGAAGAAATTGAAACAGGATCTAGGTCCACGCTGTTCCTTCATTCCGATGATGATTTTTTTCTTTCACCACCACGAAATTTCAACCATAGGATGGCTGAAAGCAGCGGGCTGCACACCTCGGAGACTGAAACCTATTTTGTAAGCACTTCCTCACAGCCTCCCAAAGTTTAAATATTAATTTGCCCGTAATTGGCGGAGAAAACAAACAGGCAATTAAAACCGTTACAAAGCTGACTTTCGCCTTCCTCTGCTGTCCCCTCCCTTTTCATTTCCCTGCCGCCTAGAACTGGTTGTAAGACAATGGGACCCCGAGCTGTGTGGAATTCTAAGCCCGGACTTGCCTTAAAGCTACAATATGGATTTAATTTATATGCAAATGCAAGCAATAAAAAGGCAGACACTGTAGAAATTATAGGGTTCCCCCCCTCCTTTCTTAGGAGATGCTCAAACCCTTTCTCTCCTCTTCCAACTAAGACCTAATTACTATTGGTTCCTACTACCTCTTTTCCTGTCCATTCTGGGTGTAAACTGGGCCGTTTAAGGAAGCCCACAGAATACTCGGAACAAGAAAAGGAGCCTCAGGATAATTTCACAGTCTGATTTCCCCTCCCCCCAACCCTTTTTTTTTTTTTTTTTTTTTGGCGTGCCAGGCCCTCCTGTTGGCCAGTAGAACGCAAAAGTGATCAAAGCCAGCCGGAAGCCTTAAGTAGGCCAAAATGGGGCTAAAGTATGCTAATAGAGGAGCTAAATATACTTTAATCCTGTTATAATACAAGGTAACTTGGAGGCAGGGATAGGGCCTGGTGGCTTTGGAAGGGGCCGGAGGGGGGGGCCGGGACCCCTGGGAAGCCTGAATAGAAGTCGCTTCCTATTCTTTCTCTGGCTGGGGGGGTTGGGGGGCGTGGGCGCCCTCTTCCTCAGATGCCCACACCAGCCCCGCCTGCCCCGTCCGTTTACTGAGTGTCAACAGTTGGGTGAGCAAGCCTTCGCAGCCCTTAGATCAGGACTCTGTGACCCTCCACATTGAAGCCACACCATTCATCCAAGCCTTCCAGCTGTTGCCTGAAGATGAAGGGGTTTTTTTTTCCCCCCGCAAAGTAGGCCGTGGCTTAGAGGAACACTAGGCAACAGTTTAAATTACGTCCTTGTCACCACCCAGCTTGCGCTGCAGATGCTGGGGCGGGGGCATCTCTGCAAAGCCTGCCTGGTCTGGCCTGGTGAGGAGCTACGAGATGCTCAACGTATACACTGTGGGCAGTACAGAGCGGGCCTCGGAAGGGAAACCAGCCTCTGTGGCCACCTTCAGAGCCGGCGTCCACCAGGCTAGTCTCTAACTTTAGAGAACAGGGAGGGCACCCAACTTGATGAGGTAACTCTCTCTGGAGGAAGGGCTTGGGGTCCTCTGCTCCCCGTTTCTCTCCAGGCTCTGGGCCTTGGAGGCTTGTTCCAGGGTGTCAGCGAAGCAGGACCCAGGAGGGTCCGCTCTCTTGCCAGAGAACCAGGGTCCAGGCCCAAGGACCTCGGAGGAGACTGATGGAATTTTCCAGCCGGCCAACCGCCACTGGTGTCAGAAGATTGAACACGAAGGTCGTGTTGTGTTGAGGCCTACCTCCCGCTGTGGAGCTGGGAGTCTGAAGGGTGGAGTGGGAGGGGAGACGGTCCCAAATATCTCTCCGTTAAGTGCAAATTACATACTGGATGTATTAAGTCGTAATGGTGGATTTTGAGTCTGACTCAGTTTTGTGTGAGAATGCCGTTGGTGTGCCCTCTGAAATGCTGAGTCGGTGATACATGCAAACAAAAAGGAATTCAGTCCCAACGGAATATGTTTTGTTGGAATTCAGGCACAGCTTTTTCTTTCGTACTTTCTTCCCTTTTTCTTTCTTAGTTCCTCTTACTCTCTTCCTTCCTCCCCTTCCTCCCATCAAGCCCCTACTTGGATGCTCTAAAGGGCAGAGCCCTTCTGACGCGTTGTGTGCTGGGAGAGGTGGTTTTATGAGGTTGACCAGAAAGTGTATGAACAATTAGGTCCTGAAAAGCAGGCACTGAGGTGAGAGATCTTTCCTATCTCCACTCTCCTACCCCCTCCCACCCAACCCACACCAGGCCTCCCCATTTCCTGGCCTGTAAAGTGAGTGGTCTGTCCAAGGTGGTCCCTAAACTCTGCTCTGAGGCCTTTGACAGTCCAGGTGGCCATCCGTCCCCAACCTCTGCAGCAAGTACATATGGGTCTGGAAGGGCTGGTAACACAGTAGGCGCTGGAGGTGTGCCCCATGTCGATGCATGGAATATGTCACCCCAATAGTGCAGGGGAAGGACTTGGAGGGGCAGTGCCACCTCGCGCAGAGAGAACCCGCAGGTTTCAACTTAAGAGAGACTAGATTTTGATCCTGGCTCTTCCACTTACTGGCATTGTGATTTGAGGCAAATTCTTAATTTCACCACCCTTGAGTTATGGAATCTGCAAAATGGGTGTAGGAGTACCTATGTCTTGGGGTTCTGAGGACCAGATGAGCTAATACCTGTGATGTGCTTAATACAGGCCTTAGAACATGGTAAGTACCTACCGAAAGTTACCTCTGCTACTGCAAAACTTGGAGTGTTGGCCACCCTCTGTTATCGGATGAAAATTTCCTTTCGGTTGTTTAAATATTTTGGCAAGAGTCAAATGTAAAGTCTGCGTGGAGCCAGTTCTGAGTGTTCCCCTCCCCCCATCCTCTTTCTACCACATTCGAGGGCATTTGTGTTGCTGAAATCTTGCTTCAGAATTGATGCCGAGGTGTTTGGTCCTGCAGCAGATAAAGGCTCTCGCACATCCTACTTATTTCTGGTTCTGCCTCTTCCTGGAGTCCTGGGTGGGGTAAGGCCCCGCTAAGCATAAGGGAAAAATTAAAACTATTTGCAAATGTCCCATCTGGCCACAACTTTCTATTTCTCACTTGAGTAGAATCCCCACCCCCGACTCTCCCCCTACTCCCCGCCAACCACAAATCTTGCCGCGTGAGTCATCATTTCTCTTCTTGCAACAACTCATAAAGTGGTTTTAATTATATGGTGTTTTTCTAAGTAAACAACGCCACCGAAAGAGAACACACCTTCTGATTTTTTGCTGAAATTAAGTTGGGAACCTCCCCCAGCACCTCGATTGCTGATGACGTCAGCGACCTGAGGCTTCCGATACTGTGATACTGTCCTTATTCTTGTGCAAGTTCTCTCTGGCCGGTAGCAACAAGGAAGTAGGAACCAGCCCAGAGATACAGTGAGAAAATCATGAAATGGAACTTCAGGACAGGGCTCCAGATCCCAGGGAAACCTAGGAGTTATTTTGGTAACAGTTTTGCCAGTGGAAAAATATGCAAAGATCTTTGTTTCCACCATAAACAAACACAATATTATTCCGACTGCAGGAAGACCATGAGGCATCCTTCCAGGACACTGTTGCAAACACATGAATAGTAACAGCAGATTACCGAGCGATCCCGCTTCCTCCTTTATTTAAACTCTTTATGTTCCACACGTTCATTAACATTTCCCTGCATGTCTCATTATTATCTCATCAAACATTTATTATTACTTCAAGATAGATAATTAAAATTTTATACAGTGATTTCTCGGTATGACAATCCAAGAGATTTCGAATCCCCCCCTCCCCTCCCTAGCACTCATCTGCACCCTCACAACCGGGTCATAAAACTCATGAACTTTCAATTCAATGTGCAGAAAGCATAGGAACAAAATCTAAAATTCATTTTGAATGGGAGTTTAGTTTGCTGCATAATGATTCAGTTATTGTAATTGTTAAAGACCCAGAGAAAGGGGTCTCGGAGGACAATCCTTGCTCTTCATCAAATAAATAACCGGACTCCACTGATAACATTACCAGATAGACAAACAATGTAGTGAGCGATTTTTAAGGCCAGAAGTGGATTCGTTAGAATCGAGTACTCCCAGACAGAAAATGCAATAAACTCAAAAAGATTAGCAAAGAATTACTCTCTTTCCAGGAAGCATATTACATGTAGGATTAGAAATCCTGATACGGATTATATATCACACATATTGCACAGAGCACAAAAGTATCAAATTCGTCGCAACCAGGATGAGATATTTTTTCCCTGGAATTTAAGAATGTAGGTTGGTTCTCGGCTACTTACATTTCGGAAGAGAATTTCCGGGTAGGAGGACCATCCAGCCTTAAGAAGTCTGGGACCTCTTGTGTTCCTTGGGCCATTTCCTCGCCTAGACTTGAGCCTGAGCAGAAAAATTATGTGAGACCAAACCTGGCCTTGAGGGGCTTGACGTGAAATTTCTTAAATGGCTTGAATTTGGTTTTGGAGCTACAAATCTCATCACTTCACTGGAAAATAATGAGTGCCAAGCTCTGGGAAATTTAAACAGTTTCACATTTCTTCTTTAAATATGCAAACCAGAAAGATGTTGACTTTGTCTAATTAATTAAATAGGTTAATGCCACTGAATTGGGGAAAAATACTAAAGCTATCCTTCAATCACTATCGCCCTGATCCAAAGAGGGGAAAGGCTAAGGGTTGTGACTCATCTCTTCTAAACTTTTCAGATGCGTGCTTTGAAAAGCATCACTTGGCAAACAACCATTTTCCCTCTATGGGGCTTTTCACCCAGAGCAGGTTCAGGTTTCAGCATTGTTCACCAAGAGAACGTTTGCTCTGCACTCACTGGGCAGGGCAGCGGCTGAGACTGTGGGCAGGTACAGCCCGGGGTTCTGAGCTGCGGAAGGAGTCAGAGGGCTGGTCTTTTTAACAGGCACTCCGGCTGTTGAGCCACTGTGTGTGACCACATGGGTCCGCCCTGGGATGGACGGCCAGTGCCACTTCTGGCCTCGAGGCCCACTTACTGACATTGTCTCCTCCTTCTCCCAGGCTGTTGCATGTTCTCTGTCTGTGGCAAGCACACAGCTCAGCTACAAGAATTTATTAACATACCAAATAGGCCTGGGACGTAGATAAAGACACGGTCCTTGCTCTCAAGGAGCTTTGATTCGTTAATTTTCATTGTGCTCCTACTGTGTGCTGGCAAATGATAGTTTGTGCACTGTACAGGCAGAATCAACTTTGGTCTCAAAGCGTTTGGTATAGAGTGTGATCCTAGGAAGTCTGAGGGGTTTGCAGGGCCCGGGGTGTCTTCAGGTTGGGGAGACATGCGTGATGATGGAGCAGGGATATAGTGGTGGGTAGGCTTTGAAGAACACAGAGAAGGCTCTATGATAGGGCACCAGGAGTCTAGTCACACCTTTATCAAACCCGTACTGGGCGTCTGCATGGTAAGCGAGGCACAAGGTTGACTGACTAGCGGCTGGACCCCAGAGATCTCACTAATCTACAGTCTAACCGCTTGGAGAGGGGGCGGGATATGATTCGTCTTTGTGACTCCCACCCTGATAGCTGAGGAGGCACGCACTCAAAAGCTAGATGCGTAACTGAATTGAAATTGACATCCGCCCTTCTGGATATTCTTTGCAAAAGGCCCCTGAACCCCCTCACCTCTTTTCTTCCCCTTAGCTATTTTTAGGACCTTCCTCTTTTGTTCTGCAGACTTTAGAGTCTCTTCTTCAAGATGCTGAGATCTTGGGTCGCAGCATCCTTCCTTAGATCCCAAGGCCTGAGGATTTTCTGAGTGCCCCAGGGGCATCTACCAAGGTGTCAAGCTTCGTTGGGGTGAGGTGAGAGGACAAAGGAAGTATTCGCCCTCCAATTTCCCTTTTGATCGGGAAGAGAAGAACTAAAATTTGTTGGTGCCCAGTGAGGTCATTCTCACAATGAACTTGTGGGGTAGGTATTACATTGCCACCCTTGTGGAGAGAGGAAAAGTGAGCCCCGGAGTGGTCACAAAACTCATGGCCAAGTGACCCAACTCCTCATTCAGAGTTTTAGAGGGGCACCCAGAACACTTTGCTTCCACATCTGTCTGTCCCCAGTGGCATGGGAGTCTCTCCTAGGGCAAGGATCACGTCTGAGTCGTCTGCTGCACGTACCTCGCACAGAACCACCCTCAGTGAGGAAGGGCTGAATCAAAGGACAACTCTCCCATCGTGATCGGGGCCGAGAGTCGATTCTAGAGGATCATCTATCACAAAAACAAACCAGCAAACAGCAGGATGATCTAACACCAGCAACATGTGCAGTTTTCATTTTTCATTTTTCTTTAATTCTCTCCTTGCTGCAGTAGTATTGACCAGTCAGGGAGAAATGCACGACTTTGTGTGCCCAGACACAGCCTAACATTGAGCAAATCTGAGCTCACCCTCACCTCTAGCCCCGTTAAATTGGTTTGATCAGCCTGGTGGCCTGGAATGTCTGAAGTCTTGCAAAAGACACAGGCATGCTTGTTAATGGGTCTCACAAACACTCCCAAATTTGACATGGCTCAACTGTTGCCAGGCTATCTCCGTCTGCCTCTAGCCCTGCCTCTGCCCTGCCATCCTCGCCATCAGTACAAGAGAGTGAATACATCTGGTTGACCCCTTCAAACATCATTTAGTTTAGAACAAAATCCTGATTTTGATAATGGAGCAAGAGTTCACATCTTGGAAAAGTCAAAAGGACTAGAGAAATGCAAGGTGTGGGGATGAGGGGAAGTCTGGCTTAAGGCAGAGTAGGGCTGGTCTAGGCTCGAAATATCAAAGGTGTGACCTTGGACGAGTCACTTAACCTCTCTTGAATTTCTATGTCCTTTTTTTTGGAAACGAAGTTTATTAGGGGTTGCCACGAGGACAAGATGAAATGCCCAGTGAGAGCACTTTGCACAGGTTTCTGGTGGGGTGGGCACTCCATGGAGGGTAGCTATTATTATTTTCATTTCTGGCTTCTACATAAATCTAATGTACATTCACTACAGCTCACTTGGCCAAGAACCTTTCAGTGTCCCATTACTCATTGGATCCTGGCATGACAAAAGTCTGGAACAGAGGACAGGAGTCTGGAACTAGTCCAGGTAAGTATTTTCAATGAGTGAAGGGGGCTGACCCAGAGGCAATAGAGAGTGGTGGGGTCTGTGGCAAACTGGTGTGCACATGCCTTGTCTCATGGGGCTATTGTGGCCCATATCCAGCCAGTACCAGGTATAAATATGGGCTAAAGTCTCAGATTTTTACAAAAAAAATAAAAAGTCTTTTTTTTTTTTTTTTTTTTTTTTAGTGTGAAATTAGTTGTTTACAATCTAATATTTTTTGAAAATACGGTACAGGTGAACTGCACATGTGGGTCAAGTCAAACGTCTGTGGGCCAGATGCAGGCCTCCAGTGTATGACCTCTGGCCCAGAAACTCTGCCCTCTTCTGGACAGGCAGGAGGCACTGTGGAGCCGAGAATGGCAGGAGCTGGCAGAATCTACTAGGCGCTTCATCTTGTATAAAGTGCTGTAAAGATCTAAGCCAGCTCTCGTAGGACCGTGGGGACAATTAAATGAATGTCTAGCCCAGCGTTTGGCAGATGACAGGAATTCAATGTTGTAGTGTTTTATGTCCTATAGGGAATATTTTCCCAAGATCTCTTAAGTCAGCGATGGCTTTGGGGGCTACATCAGTTCCATTTTCTGCCCCCATTTCAGGGTTAATGTCATTATAGGGTCTTAGGAGTATCATCATGGTTTGGGTATAATCCGCTTCTCTCAATATTTTTTGCATTCTCATTTGTGGTTGATAATTACACTTGAGGAATTTTCGTACTAGAAAGGCCTTTAGAAATAACCTAATCCCACCTCTGTATTTCACAGAAAAGGAGACCTGACATCCCAGAGAAGCCGAGTGACTTACCCAGGTCCTACAAGCAGGCTGCTTGGGCTTCTGCTTTAGCTGTGGTTAGATTTGAGGTTCCAGGTCTGGCTTGGTTTAGTTCAGGGCCAGGCTAATAGCTTGTCTGACAAGGACCAGATGGGGAACATCACAATGTCTGGGTCTGGGGGCTGGTGGATGGTTCATGCTACTAGTTGTGACCTGAGTAATGGGGCCTGACTCATGAGGGGGTTTAGAAATTGGGGGAGAGTGTGGAGGGAGAAACAGGGGAGCTGATAGGAAGGGTATGGAGGAGAATTGCCGTCGGGGGAAGAATGAGTCCCTGATTCTTGTCAAGTATCCCCCATCCCCCCATCCTGCTTTATTTTTCTCCGCCTCCTAAAATCCCCCACCGTTTGATGATGTAGTATCTTCATTGTCTGATTCCTCCTAGTAGAATGTAAGTTCCATGGGGGCAGAGCTCTCTGTTTTGGCTGCTGCTGTGCCCCCCCATGCTCAGCGCAGGCCCTGGAGCAGAGCAATGTTTGTCGTATGAATAAAAGCAGCAGTGTGTGCACATGCTAAAATAGTCGTATATGTCTCCATCCTTCGCGCAAGGGACGGGACCAGTCGCAGCTCCACTTACGTCTGAGGTACTTTAGGTGACTTGCCCGTTGTGACAGTGCTGAAAAGTTGCTGGTGGTCTGGACCCAGAAACCAGTCCCCTGATTCAAAGCATGGGTCTCAGTCCCCTTGTCACTTCGCATATAAAGTCCACAGTCTTGGCAATACTACTTTGTTGCTTCAGTGCTTGTGGGTGGAAAGGAAGATTTGAGTTAAAAGTTGGAATTTAAGAAGAAATCATCAGAAATTCATGTGTAGAGTATCATATTGCTCTGGTTTGGAGTGGTTCAATATGACAGAGCTTGTCATATTGAAATAAAAGTGATCCTACTTTTATCCTCAAGAGTTTGTCTGAAGTCATGATCCAGAAGGAAAGCAGGAAGTGTTTCCTGAGTTTCGGAAATAAGGTGGGAGCCTCTGTCCCAACTTGGTGCCCAGACTTGTACAGCCCTAAGGAAGTCAGGGATCTCCCCATTTATAGAATTATGGACTCACAAGGCTCAGAGCTGAATGGACCTTAGAAATACCATCTGGCTCCACATTTTCCAAAGAATGGTGCATACACTCTGGCTAACAAGGATATGAACATTTTATACTTTAATAGTTACATACTTATTTTAATGTATAGTAGACAAAAATAACTATTTCATTAATCCCATGATTTCAGGCTATTGTTGTTTAAGGTAAGGCTTGTGAAAAAAGTGAGTTTTTAAAAAGAGAAGTATTAGGTTAATCAGAGGCTAAGGATTATGAGAAAATGGCAAAAATCCTTTTGGTACATAAATGCCTGAAGTTTGAGAAACTTAATTTTGTAGCTAAGGAAAAAAAAATTAGTAATACCCTTACCAAAGTCACTAAAGAAGTTGGTGGCAAAGCTATGACTTGAGCACAGGTCTTCTGACTCCCAGGCAAGTGGAATTCCAAGGAGGGGAGGGCATCTTCCCAGCCTCCTCGACAATTGTATTCATCCTTTCCTGACTGCACTGATCTGACATCCCTCCATTCAACAAGTGTTTCCTGACCAGCAGTGGCCAGGTGTTGGGTGGGATAGAGAAGTGGTGGAAGAATTATGTCACTCTCTCTGTCACCAAGGAGCCTTCAGTCTATTGGTGAAGCAAGGCATTCACATGAAGCAAGAGTGATCACTATACACTTTTGATCATGCAGCCCCATCAGTCCCCCATTATGATTACTTATTTATAAACCATATGTATCTCTTTCTACACTAGTGTTATATTCAGGATAAAACATACACAAAGTTAGAGACTGATGAGAGTGAGCTAAAAACAAAGTAAGAAGTGTCAATACTTATAAAATTTTAAAAGATTGTATTTATCAATGGGACAAAAGGAACTAAATATAAAAAGAAAGAAATTCAAAGGAAACTAAATACTTATAGAAACAAAAGGCGATGCAATAAAGGTGCATTAAGTAATACTTTTTAGTATTTAAAAAGTTATTTTTATTTATTAATGGCAGAAGACATTTTGTTCTCATTCAAAATTATTATTAGTTTTAGAAAAATGTATTTGAATATGTTTTAATGTTGGTTTAACCCTTTGTGATAGACCATTGGATTCAAAGTTCTGGTCCTAAGTTTAGTTTTTAAAAAACACTTCGTTTTAATGGTTGTCAGAGCTGAAAAAAGAATCTTTATAAAGACATAGAAATCCAAATGGAAGAAATGCAATGTTGGCTATGCTTACTAAACCAAGATGCTCATTTAAAAAAAATCCCATCCAGCAATGATGCAAAGGTTTTTATTGAAATTCATCTAGTCAGCTAATCAGTTTCCATCTTCCTTAATGTCAATTCTTGTAAGCTAATCAAAAGTTATATTTTTAACAAATGGGTTCAAGATCCACTGAAGCTCTCCTTTCAGAAAATTTTTAAATAGGTTAGAAACTTGTTTCCAAGGTTTTTTTAGGTATGCAAATACTAGAGCATTTTAAGGAAAAAGTATTACATATATTATCTTGAAGAAGAAAATTACACAGTGATGGAAACATCTCCAAACATCTGTGCTCAGAGTACTTTAACTATAGCACACATTACTTTGGCAAAACAGTTATTTATCACTCCTTGTTAAAATATTACTTTTACCTGGAAAGGATAGATTTTTTTTTTTTTAATTAAGAATATTCCAGCTGTTACACTATGAGAGCCAGTTTCGTAACAAAAAAGTCCAGCAAATTTAGAACGATTTTTTTTTTGCAAAAGAAGACTCTATAACTCATGTTAAAATCGATTACGTTTAACAAAATACTTGGCCAAGAGATAACCTACAGTCCTCTTAGGGTACAAAAGATATTCATGGTCACTCCACATCTTATTACAAAGTGCTGTAAATATTCTGCTACTTAAGATGATGTAATCCATAACTTCCACATACACTGTGTAGGTCACAAGACGCTGAAACAATCAGAGGAGTGAGGGAGTCATTATCATTCCCACCATACTGTGAGCCTGAGGGTCTGACTTAATGAACCAGTGAGGCCCACAATGGCAAATCCTGAATTAGATGTTTGTAAAGTCTGTGTT
Organism: Balaenoptera physalus; assembly: GCF_965194825.1. Classification (NCBI taxonomy): domain Eukaryota; kingdom Metazoa; phylum Chordata; class Mammalia; order Artiodactyla; family Balaenopteridae; genus Balaenoptera; species Balaenoptera physalus. The sequence continues at coordinate 13,969,086 of NC_138885.1, forward strand.
ACTTTTCTTAGCCGGATAATAACACAAGTAGGATTTCCTATTCTTTCTTCATACATCCTACTCTGGAGGTGAATGAATTGGAGACAAATCCAGAATGATATGCATTGCAGAGTTATGTGGTGTAGACTTTAAGAAAAGTGGGCTGATGGAGAACAGTATGGAGGTTCCTTAAAAAACTACAAATAGAACTACCATATGACCCAGCAATCCCACTACTGGGCATATACCCTGAGAAAACCATAATTCAAAAAGAGTCATGTACCAAAATGTTCATTGCAGCTCTATTTACAATAGCCAGGACATGGAAGCAACCTAAGTGTCCATCATCGGATGAATGGATAAAGAAGATGTGGCACATATATACAATGGAATATTACTCAGCCATAAAAAGAAACGAAATTGAGTTATTTGTAGTGAGGTGGATGGAGTTAGAGTCTGTCATACAGAGTGAAGTAAGTCAGAAAGAGAAAAACAAATACAGTATGCTAACACATATATATGGAATCAAAGGAAAAAAAAAAAAAGGCCATGAAGAACCTAGTGGCAAGATGGGAATAAAGACACAGACCTACTAGAGAATGGACTTGAGGATATGGGGAGGGAGAGGGGTGAGATGTGACAGGGTAAGAGAGTGGCATGGACATATATACACTACCAAACGTAAAATAGATAGCTAGTGGGAAGCAGCCGCATAGCACAGGGAGATCAGTTCGGTGGTTTGTGACCACCTAGAGGGGTGGGATAGGGAGGGTGGGAGAGAGATGCAAGAGGGAAGAGATATGGGGACATATGTATATGTATAACTGATTCACTTTGTTACAAAGCAGAAACTAACACACCATTGTAAAGCAATTATACTCCAATAAAGATGTTAAAAAAAAAAAAGAAAAAGAAAAGTGGGCTGGAATGTCAGCATCGGATGAGTGAAGTGATTTGGAAGTGAGAGAGGAGCTGATTCGGGTCCATATGGCAGGACCTCTGGGCAGCCTCTGGGAAGGCGTGGGTTCCCTTTTGGTCTCTCCTTCCCCGCAGAGACTGACAGCCCACCTCCTGGGACAGAGGGTGAGCCAGAGCAGCATGATGGGCGTGGGGAGACGGGGTTGATGCTCCGCTGATTCCTAGCAGAGCCACAGGGTCTGGCCTATCTGCCTGCCACTCTCCAGGCCCATCCCTGTCCGTCTTTGCCTTGCCATCACTGCATCCGAGCTCCTTATGTGTCCTAGTTTCCTTGTTTCCCAGGGACAATCCTGCCACCCTGTCTAGGCCAGTGCATAGTTCCTTCAGAGGTCATGGCCCGAGGCCCTGCGTCTACAGTTGGCCCCTTAATGTTGACCCTGAATGCAGCAGCTCTCACGGATCTACAGCCCTTACACTGGAGGATCAGAGACTGTAGGCCACAGGACCATAAAGACATTTCCTGTTATGCCTCATAGAAACCAGGACCAGATCCTTCGAGGTTGGACCTGGAGGGAGGCTGCACTTGGCTGGCCGTAGTGAGACCAAGAGCTCTACGTCTGGTCCTGGTCCGGAGATTCAGCAGGCCTCTTGAGCTCTCCTGCTAATTCCCATCACCACCACTTAGTAGTACCTTAGGGACGACTGCTGCTTCCTTTTTTACCCTTTGGCCAAAACACAGACAGAAAATGCATTCCTTTCCTGATCCCATCACAAAAGTAGAAGATTCTAGGTTCAAGGCTTCCTGATCTCCACTTAACCAGCTTAAATGCATCCACTCTTTCCAAGTCTGGGGAACAAACCAGGGCCTTTAGGGGACCTGAATTATAGGTGTAACCATCTTCACGGGTGCATACCTCCTCAGCACCCACACCCAGGACATGTGTCTAGACTCCTTGATTCCTCAAGGTCCAAGTTCAAGACAGGGAGGCCCTAGATGTAGGGAAAGACACGTGCCTCCCTTGTGGTCTCATGCCTGCCCTCTTAGTTCTAGTTTTCTCTCTGGGGTTCCTCCTCTTTCCTGAAAGATTAATGCTGGGAATGGCCATCATGAAGATCTTGCTTATCTCTTTGGGCTTATAGACCACTAATGTGTTCATTCAATGAAAAAAAAACATTTATTTTCTACCGTGTGCTTGGCTCTATGCTAAATGCTGAGTATCTGATGGGGAGTCCAGTGTGGGAAGCTGACGTTAAACAAAGGACCACACAAATAAATGTACGATTACAAACAGGATCAGCACTTCAAATTAAAAGTCTGGGTTCTATGGTAGACAGCAATAGTGGTGATGGGGTGGTCACTGAAGGTATCTCTGAGGAAGAAATCTTTGAGTGAGGACTGAAGGATGAGTAGGAGTTACCTAAGGAGACAATGGAGGAGGAAGAGCCTTGCAGGCAGAGGCAAAGCACAGCAAGGCCCCGGAGTTGAAGAGGAACTTGGCTCAGCCAAAGACCCCAAAGCTGGTCAGTGTGGCTGAGCCAGGAGTGGTCCTGATGGAGCTGGAGAGGCAGGCAGGGGCTAAGTCAAAACTAGCCTTGTGGGCAGTGGTGATGAGTTTGGACTTTATCCTAATAGAAATGGAAAGCCACTGAAAGTTTTAAACCCAGGGACTGACCTGGTAAGATTGTGTGTTAAGAAGTTACCCTATCTGGGCGGGAACAAGAGAAGAAAGTGTAAGAACAGACAGGAGGCTGCTGAAAGAGTTACACCACTGATAATGGTGGCTTAGAGTAAGATAGCAGAGGATCGTAGAATAAAATGGGAGAAAGAGACATTGACCATACAACCCAGGAAGCCAACGACACTAGCAGAAATACCCACGCATAGACCGCAGCCAGGCCTGGAGGCCTTCCATGTGGTGGTGTGAGGGATCTGACTCTTATCCACTCACAAGAGCCTATTGTCAGCATTTCTGCCCAACTCAGTTCAACGATGTCATTTGGTATCTTGAAATCAGCTGAGGGGACATATTTCCACCACAAAAATTAGCAAAGTCTAGAAATCAGGGCTTTCTGTTTTCAGCAATAATCCTGTTTAAGAATCTCATCTTAATCAAGGATGAAGGCATCTCATTCCCTCCTCTGCAGTTTTCATCCTTGACATAAACCCAAGCTACTCTTGTTTTTGCCCTAACTTCAGATTTCTTAGCAAGGCTCTAAGGACTTTCCAGTTTGGCTTCCATATAGTTTTCTAGCCCTTCTCTCACTCACCATGTGCTCCACCCAATTCACTGTTTCCTAAACATGTTGTGGCTTTTTCGTGGCTTCTGGGACTTTGCACATCCTCTTCCTCTCACAGAGAATGCCCTTCCATCTCTTCCCTGACACACCACCATCCCCAAGACCTGGCTTGTTTGAACCTCCTTTTGTTCCCACGGAATTAGCCACTCCCTCTTCAGGGTCCCCGTAGCCCTTTGAGTCAAAGATCTGTGACCCATTTATTGAATTTTGTTTAGTCACTTATCCATCCTTCACTTTCACTGGAGATTCTGCTGATGTCCAGTGTTCACATGTTCCCTCTCGGTCTCCCCACCCTCCAGCCTTTGGATATGGGTCTGATCCATGGAAGGTCCTTAAGAAACACTGGTGTAATTGGATCTTCTTTTCTAGCTCCACTGTAGCCCCCTAATGCCTTGCTCCATGACACGTGGCCTGTAGACCAGCAGCTATGGCATCATCTACCCATCGCAGTCTGCATTTAATAAGACCTACTCTGGATTCATTAAACACACATTAAAGTTTGAGAAGCATCAGACTTACATTCAAAGAATTCCTTACATCTGCCCAAAATCCTCGCGTTGCTTTTAGCTGACTGCTGGGACAAAACACCATTGCCCTGGCCCTTTATCTTCCCAGTGGCTCGAGAATGTTTCATTGCACCTTTGTGTGTCCTCAACCAGAATAAATGAGAATAGTCTTCTTAATGTGCCAGGCAGCAGGTTCTTCTCTTCTAATCAAGTCCATATGCTTTTTTGTGACTCCCTTTCTGGGATGTAAAAATAGCCCCATTACCAACTCCTCCTCCTAGTAGCCTTTTCTCTGTAGCCAAGTTAATTCCAAATAGAACATCTGGAAATTCTATTTTGTTGCCTAATTTAAACCAGACTAAAACCAATCTGCATAAAAGTTTATGAACTTTCTAAGGCCTCACACCTTATAATTTCCCCATCTGTGGAAGCCTGCAATTGGAGGCTAGAAGAGGAAGGATTTGGTCATCTCTTTCTCTAGGACTGAGGGAGAGCGTTTGTGGCTTTGTGTATTGGGGCAGGGAACTGGGTTGGCAGTGTGGTGGGTGGGTGGAGGGAGAGGGAAATGAGGGTAATGGATAGAGCTGTACTTCCTTGTGCAAAAATAAATCTGCATAAAGGTCTTTTAACCTTAAGCTGAGGTGATAGGTGGCATAAGGGGGTCAGGAGAGGGAGGATGCCAGGTGAGGGAAGAAAAATGGAGTGTCAGGCGATGGGAGAGGGGAATGGGGGATGAGGCATGCATCACCAAGAATAAATGGAGAGGTGTATTTCAGTAGCTGCCCATTGGAGCCAATGGCTCAGGACTTGGGGAGAGGCTAAAAGAGTTCATATCTTTGTCATTAGTTGAACAGGGACCCCAGGTGAACTGAATGGAGGGGGCAGCCCAGAAGTAAGGGCCAGGGAAGAGCCTTTGTCAGACTGGATAGAGAACAGGAAGTGAAATCAACTCTAGATATTTTAAGGAAGTGTCAATATAATCCCATTCAAAATGGCAACAGGCTTTTTTTTTTTTTTTTGTAGAAACTGACTAGCTGATTCTAAAATTTACGTGTGGAATAGCAAAGCATGTGCACTAGCCAAACGGTTTTTGGAAAGAAGAATGAACTTAGAGGATTCACAGCATTCGATTTCAAGATTCCCTATAAAGCTAGAGTAATCGAGACAGTGTGGTATTAAGCTAAAGAATACACATATCTATGTTTTGAGCAGGGTGAATCTCATAGAAGGAATTAGATGCTTACATAATCACGGGAAAGGCAGTAGGAGTAGGGTCTAGGTTGGGCCTCCAGGAATGAGTCCTGGAACACCGCACTATCAAACTGGCACCCCCAGGAGAGTGACTGTCTCGACCACCATGGAGTCCCTGTGATCCCGGTGTCAGGAATCAGGAATCAGGAAGCTGCCTCCACCTCACGTGTCTCTTGATACTCAGGAAGCTGAAAAGGAGACTCTGGAACCCTGCTGTATAATTTCCTTGTTCTCCATGATTTTCCTTGTTGGCTTGGGGAAAAGGGAAGGGGAAGGGGGAAAACATCGAAAGGAGCCTTCCAAATCTTGACAGAACCCAAATTACATCCAGTACACCAGCGGTAAAGCACTCTGGAAGTTTATTTCTTAGCTTTCCATCCTCTGCAGTTTAAGAAGTAAAGAAGTAGGGAGCAAAGGAAGTTGAGAAACCAACCCATAGCATCCACCACCTTTCACGCTTCTAGGGCCCCAGCTGATTCAGCTTATGTGTACATCCTTCAGGAGTCACCTGCCATTGCTCCTGATGGGCAGAGCTCAGTACTAGGTGCTAGAGCTGCAGGGATATATAAGGTAAAGGTCCAATAGGTATATTAGCCAACATGTACCAGGCACTGCGCAGAAAGTGTGCGAGGCTTGCCTTGTCAACCCTTACGACATCCTGATGAGAAAGCTTCTGTTATTTCTCTGCATTATAGGTGCAGAAACTGAGGCTAAAACAGGTAGATGACTTACAAGGTCACAGAGCTAGTAACCGGCAGACGTGGGATTTGAACCCAGCTCATCTAACTCTGATGCTCATTCTTTCTGTTCTGCCATGCTGCCTGGAAGGTATACATCTGAAAGACATTACAGAGGATGGAAGGAAAAGTATGTCCAGTACCCGTAAGACCAGTCACAACACCCCTTGACTGTGGTTCCAATGGAGGGAGGGGAGGCCATGGAAGTTGCCCCATATGTTCTGCTCTCCACTGGGGAGGAGGTATTCCATACCTTCTACCGGGAGGTCACTAATCCCTTATTAAACTGCTTTATAGGTCTGGTTACTGTACACTCACTGGGTGAAATGGATTCAATTAAATTTTCAACATGGCAAGTGTAGTAGGTTGAACTGTGTTCCTCCAAAGATATGTCCAAATCCTAACTCCTGGTACGTGAATGGAACGGTGTTTGGAAATAGGGTGCTTGCAGATGTAATTAAGGTATGATCTTGAGATGAGACCACCTTGAATTGGAGTGGGCCCTAAATCCAATGACCAGCTTTCTTATAAAAGATAGAACATGAGGAGACCCAGAGAGACATAGGAAGAAAGCCATGTGAAGATGGAAGCAGAGATCAAGAGTGATGCTGCCACAAGCCAAGGAATGTCAGGAGCTGCCAGAACCCGGAAGAGGCAAGGAAGGATTATCCCCTAGAGCCTCTGGAGAGAGCACGGCCCTGCTAACACCTTGATTTCAGACTCTGGCCTCCAGAACTATGAGAAAATACATTTCTGTAGTCTTAACAACTCTGATGTGGTAATTTGTTATGACAACCTGAGGAAATTAATGCAACAGGTAAAGTAGAGCTGTCTTTGATGGAAGAAATTTTCTTTGAGCTTCAGTTGGGTTCTATTTTTAGAATTTATAATTGGTTTGCAGGCACACTGACCTTCATCTTTTGAGACTGAGCGTTCAACTTTTTTTCATGTTTTTTTTTTAAACCTTTTTCTCTCTGTGAACTTCTCCCTAAATCTCTCTTGCTCATCCAAGTCCTAGATTTCCCCAGGACCATGAGGAAGAGTGGAAAGCTGTGGGCTTTAGAGTCAGACAGTTGTGGGCTTAAGTTCTGCTGCTGCTGTGGGTCCTTGGGCAAGTTGCTTAAACTCTCTGGGCTTTGTTTTCCTCATCTGTGAAAACAGAGATAATCTCAATACTTCCCTCATAGGGCGGGTGGATAAGGTAATATACCTAACGTGATGTTCAGCAAATAGTAGCTCTCATTCTTTTCCCCTTTCCTTCAGGACCAAAGTCAGAACCCTCTTCCAGGAAGCTTTCCCTGAGGAACATTAGCTCCAGAATCCTTTCCCTGCGGTGAGTCACAGCTGCCCTTACTGACTACACCATCAGGCCAGCCTTGAGTGTAGGCTTTGTGTGCTGTTCCCCAAGGTGCATAGACCTCACCTTCCACCACCCGTCCTGGGAGGGCCAAGCAATGGCCTCCACCTCTGCCCCCTCTCTTTCTTTCGTGGTTTTCATCAGCATCTAGCCTAGGGCTGGCCACACAGACGGAGCCACGAGCAGGTGTTACCCCTGAGTGGATATCACAGCCTCTGCCCAGCTATCGGGGATGTTGTGTCTTTACTTCCCGAGCCCCACTTCCTGAGAGTGACTGTGTAAAAGCTCAACCTGGAAATCATCAAGTAGAAATGGGTTGCGCCTAGGAGAGTTGCATTATAGAAATGGGGACTGTAGCCTCTAAATGGAGTAGAAGTTCATTAGTTCTTACTTCTCTCTGTGGCAAACACAATAATTCTTTTTCAAAAAAAAAAAAAGAAAAAGAAAAAACCTGTCACTTTTGCCCCGTTTCTCAGTGGCTTCTGCACAGTCTCACTGAAGGAGAGGCTCATTACGAAGACTTTATTAAGCTTGCGAAAGACGGGGAAGGGCAGCGAGAAGCATGCAGAGCTAAACTTGCCAAAGTAAATGAACAAAGCACCTCCTGATGCCTGGACCCCTCGGGGACTTCAGCCCAGGAGACCTCTCTCGGAGGCTATTAGGATGCAACTTTATTAACTTCACTCAGGCACGTGGCAGGTAGCCCGGGGCGGCTCCAGAAGCTCCTGGCCGAAGCACGAAGTCCAAGTTCACCTCTTCCTCGGTCCTGGCCTGCCTCTAGCTGTCCATCCTTGAACGTGGTCGCCGCTGCAGCCCACTTGTTCCTCTCGCCTCGAGGCCTCGGGATCAGAGGGTCTGTTGGGGTCATTTTTTATTTAGACATGCTTCTCACTTGCCTGTGCATCTACAGCCAAGCCATACCTAAGAGGAGAGGGAGTGGGAGAGGGAGAGAGAAGAACGCTGCAGGGATGGATCACTTTCTGCCCAGGTAGGATGGGCATATTCTTGTCACACCAGCCTGCTTGACCATTACCCCGCCCCTACCCCAAACTGTCCCCACGCTTGGAAAGAGGTGAACAGGGAGTATTACCTTAGGACAGCTTTGTCCTCTGGGAGAGTCATTGGGGAAGTCACTTCACCTCTGAACCTCTCTGTTTTCATCTGTGAAATGGGTCCAACAACAGCCACCTCAAGGGTGGGCCTAACTTTGAGGACACACGTGAACTCTAGCCAGCACCTGGCATGTAGCAGGCACCTGCCTGTCACTCCTTCTTGCCTCTTGCTCTCCCATCAGCATGACAGATGTGCTCTTCGGGAACTGCTCTGGGCAGGGGACCTAAGTGCATGGGGAGCTGTAGGCTGGAGGGGGCGCTGCCAGCCTTGACCTCTCACTACAGCCAAGCGTGCTCTGAGCTTCTTCAAACCCTCTACAAAGCATCTTCTAGTTCCAGCCTATGCTTCCCTGGGGGGTCGTGTGGTCCCCGTTGCCTTGAAACAAAGGGTCTTACCCTTTAGGACATCCCTCCTTTTAGACGGCAGTGTGGAAAGGGGACCTTAAGTGCCCAAAGGTGCCAACCCCTTAAAAAATCTCCTCCTGCGTCTCTCTGGAGCCTTTGAGTTTGCACTGTGATGGGACAAAGTCAGAGTAGAGAAGGATTCAGATCAATCCTACAGGGACATGCTGGGCGGTGGGGGGGTGATGTCTGGCCTGGATGGGGGAGGGTGGGCTGGGGTCTCATGTGTTCCCACGACCATCTGTCAGGCTGGGCACAGTCGGGGGTTCTGGCAGAAGTGGCCTGGCCAGCATTGTGGTGATCAGGGGACCCTGGCTTCCACCTGCCGGGGATCCCCTCCCAGCTTCAGCTCTTACTTGTTGAGAAACTTTAGGCGAGTTGCTTAATCTCTCTAAGCCTCCGTTTCTCCACTGGTAAAGTGGAAATAGTGATGGAGCCATCAAATGAGAGAGTGCCCAGCCCTCAGTGTGTGTTGCTATTCTTGTTTTAGTTTAGTTTAGTTTTAGTGGTTTTTTTGTTTGTTTGTTTGTTTGAGTTGGGATAAGGAAACTGAAGTTTGAAGACATGACCTTGCTCCAGTTGGCTCTGGAGACTAGGAGACAGGAAACATGAAGAAGAAACTTCCCAGGAGTTGCAGACTAGTAGGAAGATAGACAAGCCATAAATTACCATATGCCGGGTGATCTGTGAGCAAGGAAGGATGGATAAGGTGCAGGAGGGAATATATCGTTCTGTCTTGTGGACGAGGGTTTGGAGATGGCTTGATAAACGGGGCGGCAGGTGTGCTGAGACCAGCTGGGAGGGTGGCAGGCCTGAGAGGAGATAGATGCTAATCTGTACGCTTTCCATGACATCTTGTTGCTGTTTGCACAATGCTGCCTGCCTGTAGGAGCCTCCAGCCCAGGTGGGAAGAGCAGCTATTATCCAAGGAGAGAGGAAGGTAGGGATGGGACTGGGTGTCATAGTGGGGACAATACCTCTGGCCTCCTCACCTGGGTGCCCAGCGACTTCTTCCCAGTTTCTCTGGTCTCTGGGAGAAGGCTCATTCTGCTTGAGGCCTTGGTTTCCTTATCCAAGGGAAGAGGTTGAGTTCCATTTCAGCTCTGAAGTTGTAAGGGTAATTAATTCCCCAAAAAAAGTTCATGGAACTGTCACAATCTCAGAGTAGTAACAAGTGAAGAGGGGGCAAGTGAGGACATCACCCACAAGGGGTGGAAGAGGGGGGGCTTGGGGTCCTTCAGAGGAGTGGGGTGTGTCTGAGCCTTCAGGTTGATGGCAAGTCTGGGGCTACAGTCCAGCACTCCTGATTCAACGGCTCATTTCTCTTTATGCCTCATTAGCTACATTTAGTCATGTGATACGGCCTTGTCATATGAGTTTATGAAAAAATATTTCAGCTCCTATTCACCTCTTTGCTGGGTGTCATCTCCCACCATGTTAAATGACAGGGCAAGGTTATGACTGAGTGAGGTGTGTGTTGGGACATGTGGGACAATGTGGGACTGCAGAAGGCATTTCAGATCCAGCCATTTGGACATGGTGGGGGAGGTGAGCAGTTAAAGCTTGAAGAAACTTCAAGTTGATTTGTAAAAGGGAAGGATGATTTCTCTCTGGGCTCTGATTAACTCTGTAAAGGCTTCGCAGAATCCCACCACTGTAGAATGCAAGCCCGAGCTCATTCACCTCAGGGATGGCAAATCCATGGCACACGTGCCACAACTGCTATTTGCACCCATGGCAGGCATCATTAATGGATCACAGCACTTTTTCTTAGTGAGCCAGGATACAGCCTTGGAATCTCTTTCAATGTAGTGTCCCAGCAGCCACTGTCAGTCAACTGGAGGGGACGTGCAAGGGAAACTCTGTCTGCCCTCGCTGATCTAGTCCAATTTGTTTTATGTGTAGGTGGAGAAACTGAAGCCCAGAGAAGACTTGCCGAGGCCTCTAGGTCAGCTCGTGGTAGTCCCAGCATTAGAACTGTGTTTTCTTATCTCCGAATCCTTTGTTTTGTGTACCAAACCATGCTGCTTCATCTACACCACTCTGAAAAAAAAAGTGCAAAAGATGCACTAATTAATTGCTCATCACCTGCCAGCGAGCACCAGCTTGTCTTCTTCTCCACGTCAAGGGTTCTTGCTCTGCCTTAATGGACAGTTTGTTTCACTGGTGACCTCCCAAGCTTTTTTAAGTCCAACTTTGGTGAATTCACCTTCACCCTCATGATTTTCTGCTACCAAGTCTGGGGTACAAGGCAGGCTGAAGAATGTCCTTGGGGAAGGTGACAGGAGAAGGGAAAGGGCATTTTACAGTATTACTTCCACACATTGGGAATCTACAACCGGAAATGGCCCTGAGGGTTTTTTCATAAACAATCATAATTATAAAAAAGAATCACAGGACCTCCAACACAGCTGCACATCCTCATGAGGAAGTGATTTTTTTTTTTTGACTTACTGGAAATTTGGGTCATTAATGCTTCTCTTCATTGTTACCCTGTCCAGGTTCCATCCAGAAATCATTTTCTCTGAAGACTGATCAGCCAATTGCTAAACAGGGTAGGATCTTTAAATTGACCTTTTGTCTGAAACATGTGAGCGTGTGAAGCTGAAAGTGGGAGCTGAGACTCCCACTTCCCCAACAACTGGCTGATCCCCCAGGGCAGCTAATTGCATTTGGAAAACTAAGGACTTGCCCTCGTCTTCCCTTCTGCCAGGTCTGATCGCTGCTTTCAGGAACTACCAGCTCAGTCCAGCTCAGCCCAAATCAGCGGCCTCTTCTCTCCTTTTTAAAAAATATTCCATCACAACTTTATTATTTTTTATTAATTAATTTTTATTGCAGTAGAGTTGCTTTACAATGTTGTGTTAGCTTCTACTGCACAGCAAAATGAATCAACCATACATATACATATATCCCCTCCCTTTTGGACCTCCCTCCCATTTAGGACACCACAGTGCATTAAGTAGAGTTCCCTGTGCTATACAGTACGTTCCCATCAGTTGTCTATTTTATACATGGTATCAATAGCGTATATGTGTCAATCCCAATCTCCCAATTCCTCTCACCCCACCCCTTTCCCCTCCCCCTCGGTATCCATACATTTGTTTTCTACATCTGTGTTTCTATTTCGGCTTTGCAAATAAGGTCATCTATACCATTTTTCTAGATTCCACATGTATGCGTTAATATACGATATTTGTTTTTCTCTTTCTGACTTACTTCACTCTGTATGACACTCTCTAGGTCCATCCATGTCTCTACAAATGACCCAATTTCATCCATCAACAGAGGAATGGATAAAGAAGATGTGGTACATATATACAATGGAATATTACTCTTCTTTAGCAGAGGATTCCTTTGGGGAAACTCACTTTGGCAATAATGACGCCACATGGTGCCTTGGAACTCTGGTATTTTCTGTAGTGGTATCTAATCCTAACTTACAACAGTTCTTGTTGGCAGTGCATTTCACAAGTGGGAACACAGACTGTATCAGGGAAGCCGTGAGGTCTGTCAGGTGCCACACAGCAGGCTGGGCACCAACACAAGACAGGATCCGAGGGCCCTGTCTCTGAGAACAGTGCACCCCTCCCACCTCTGCAAACCAAGACCGTTCACGTCACCAAACAGGCAGACTCAGCCCAGGTTGGACAGCTTCAGCTTGTTCTTGCTCAATTTCCCTACTCAATTTAAGAGAAGAGGACCATCTTTGGGGACGGCTATAGAACATCATTGCTGGGCATGCCGAGCTTGGCTGATCTGGAGTGGGTTCCTAAAGAGCTTATTTTGGTAATGGTGGTAATTGGTGATGCTGGACCCACTCTCATCCCCAAGCATCACCGCAGGGAGAAGCGTACACTTGGACAGAGTATTATCTTCTAAGTGTGTAGCAGTTATTTCTTGAATACCTCCCGTCTCACAGACATGTATAAAATAACACATATGTACGTGGGCGTGAGGTTTCAGAAGCCGTCTGCCGTATCCATCTGCTTGGCGGTAGTCTTCACATAAGTTGTTCAAGACAGAAGTGTCGTTTTCATTCATTTTTCCTTTTAATGAGTGTCAACGAAGGAGAGTCCTTAACATCTGTGGGTCAACCACTTTAGCATTTAACAACCCTCATGGTCAGGAAATTAATCCTGACATTTAACCTAAATTCTTCTTGTTGACTGTTTCCTCCACTCCGGACCCAGTGGAGTGAGGAACAGCTGGTCACCATTCTTCCTCTGTCCTACCTGCTCACAGATGAAGGTTGCCGCAACTTTAGTCTTTATCCTTTTCTTCAGGCTTAAGAGTAACCATTCACTTGAGGGTTTTGCCTTTCTGCCTAGGACCTGTTTGCGAACTTATTCTAAATCTTTTCCATATTTCCCACATCATTCTTGAATTGTGATAGTTCAAAGCAATCCTGATTAAGCGGTTCTGTTTTATCCTAGAACAAGCACTACGCAACTTTCTCTCCACTCCCAGGCAATCCCTTCCGTGAAAAATAGCCTGACCCAAATGACTTGCAATATATTTGTATATGCCTGTGGTCCACTATGGTTCTCTGCTTTTCTTGTGTGTGCCCTTGTTGTATAGATTCTCTACCTATTATTTCTTTATCCTGAGTCTGGATTGATTTTGTTTTTTAAAGAAGTCTGCTTAACACATTTCCCTGTTGAATTGAATCTTGAAGATTATAGCCATGCCTGCAATATGGGCCACTGATGTTAGATGTTACAGAGGATTCTCTCACATTTTCTTCCTGTACTTACAGATTACTTGCATGCTTATTCTCTTGTGGTTTCCAAGTTGAAAAACAAAAATAATAGTATTAAATATTTACTGTATACCCAGGGGAGTACAGATCTAAGTTCCTGTTCTCAAAGGTTAAGATGTTTTGATTATACAGGATGCTTACACAGGACGTTTTGAGAGCATAATTTAAGATGGAATATATTCAGGGGTGGATTGTGTAGTAACCGTGATGATGATGAGAGTGAACGTTTGCTGGACCGACTATATATCAAGCATGTGCTAAGCACATTATGTAAATCATTTGAAACAGATCATTAACGAAATAAAAATTCCAAGAAAGGATAGACTGGTGAGGGATAGAGATGTCAGAACAGTGTTCTGGAAGAGGTATGACTTGAGTTGGGCCTAGATCTGGCGCAGATATCCTTGCTGCAGGTCCATTGCCTTTTCTATACATGGTGCTTGCTGGGTTTGTGAAGGCTAACATTTTTAGAGACAAGAAAATTGATGGATATTTTTAAGCTGAGACGTCTTGTTCATGTTATAATGGTATGTTACTTAGCATACTTAGATGACCCCTGCCTTCATGAAGGGCCATTAGCACAGGTGAATTTGGGGCAAGGGGTGGCTTAACAGGATGTGGGCCAGATTTTACAAAATGATTTGCCATTGACAAGGAGGTAATAGGCAAGAAGCTGTAGATAAAAGTCTGTTCTTTTAAGACTCCACATACCTGGGTACATATTCATCCATGCATGTACTCCCAACCCAGTTAAGAGTGAGAATGTCTGTATTTTTATTGCAAATTAAAAAATGATACTTGAAGGAATCAAATGTCAAGCCTCGAGATTCAGCCTCTGGCTCTGGGAGCAGAATTGGACCAAAACCCCTCAAACTAACTCAGTGGGAAAATGAGGACCTGTGTTTAGCTGGCACTGTTTCCCGATTTACTCACCGTCTAAAAAGGAGAGACGTAAAGACACATTTCTTCCTGTGACTCAGACAGGCTCTACCTGAGCAATTGCTGCCCAGCAATACCTGCATTCTAAAACAGCATGTAGGACTTCCCTGGTGGCGCAGTGGTTAAGAATCCACCTGCCAATGCAGGGGACACCGGTTCGAGCCCTGGTCCAGGAAGATCCCACATGCCACGGAGCAGCTAAGCCCGTGCGCCACAACTACTGAGCCTGCGCTCTAGAGCCTGAGAGCCGCAACTCCTGAAGCCCGCGCCTAGAGCCCGTGCTCTGCAACAAGAGAAGCCACCGCAATGAGAAGCCCGCGCACCGCAATGAAGAGTAGCCCCTGCTTGCTGCAACTAGAGAATACCCAACGCAGCCAAAATTATTTTAAAAAATTAAAAAAATAAATAAAACAGCGTGTATTCAAGCCACTTTTCTGTGCCAGGAGCAGGAAGGAGTGTGAACCCTCCAAGTAGGATGAGGGACCCAGAAGATGAGGGGGTGACTATTGGAGGAGTCAGGTATGAAAATAAGTAACAAGATGTGCAGTGGGAGATATGTTAAAATCAGAACGCTGTATCTGATAATGCTCTCTCCATTCCATCGCTCCAGTGAAAGGCAGCTTTCCTGTCCTCTGAACCACCCCTGTGCCACAGTACTCCACTTACCGGATATTATTCTTATTATATGTATGTGTATATATGTATATGTATGTATGTGTGTGTGTGTGTTTGTGTGTGTGTGTGTGTGTGTGTGTATACACAGTACACGCCTATGTCCTCTCCTTGGCCATGAGCTCCTAGAGGGCATCCTTTCTGCTAAGGTCAGTCTGTGTCCCCAGTCATTTTAGCATTTCCCACAATGCCTTGTGCAACAGGCTCATCGTATTTGCTGACAGATGAGAGAACGAATGAATGGTGATGGGATGAGTAGGGCTGTAGGTGGTAGAGAGGGGAATGTTTAATTAATTAATAAATTCATTTAACTGATATTGAGCACCTATTGTATGCTAGGCACTCTCCCAAGTGTTGGGGATATAGCAGTGAACAAGATAGACAGAAACCCTGCCCCCAAGGGTGTTTACACTCAGGTTGGGGACATCGAATCCTACTTGAAGGCTTGAGTGGACTTCACCATAGAGCTGGCTGTGACCTTGGCCTTGGAATATGGAAGGAATTCTGGTGGGTGGAAAAGAGTGAGGAGGTCATTATAGGTGCAGGGTGTGAGCAAAACCTGAAATAGACTATGTACATTTCCATCACATGAACATGTGAAATGTGATGGCAGATGACCTCACTACAGAGTCTACTGTCTCCCCGTGAGTACACATTGCTATAAGAAGACAACATGGGGTCTACGCACTGATTCCAAAATTGAGGGACAGGAAGAAAGGAAAGATAACTATTTATTGGGCCGAACTTTGTTTCATGTA
The DNA here is from genome assembly GCF_965194825.1 of Balaenoptera physalus. Classification (NCBI taxonomy): domain Eukaryota; kingdom Metazoa; phylum Chordata; class Mammalia; order Artiodactyla; family Balaenopteridae; genus Balaenoptera; species Balaenoptera physalus. Next base: position 13,984,777 of record NC_138885.1, read on the forward strand.
CTCTGCACCGTGGCCCTGCAAGTTGGTTTTTGCCACCTCCCTTTTGCAGGAGAGGAAACTGTTGCCCAGAGAGGATGTATAACTTGCTCAAGGTCACAGAGGAGGATTTAAATCCGGCTCTATCTGACTCCCAAACATGCACTCTTGACACTTTACCACCAAAGCCAAGGTTCAAACCAACAAACAAGCAACTAACAAGCTGAATCTTCTCTGGCGAACCTCTTGGCCCCTGGTGTCTACTTTACAGCAGTCTTCCTAGGAGTCCAGTTCTGGCCATGCCATGCTGACTTTATTCTCTCTCAAGTTCTCTGTGGCTGGAAGCAGGATGACTGCTCGGGGTTCATGCCTGTTTTCACTGCCTCTTAGCTTGAGGCAATGAGGCCCATGGGAACTCCTCCAGGCTAAGCTGAGGGTCCCTCACCCGATGATGGCTGCAGGGGAATTCAAGCGGGAGATTACTGTTAGGAGGGACAGGAATTAGTCACCAGACCCACAGCAAAGTCATGGGGACAGTGGGAAGAGTTCCTCCCATGCTTCCTTAGACTGTTTGGATGAAATCATGGGGCATTCCCACGGGTTTTCTAATGGTTACACCCTATGGGCCACTTCCTTGATTTTCTCTAGTTTCCTATTCTTTTCCCAGAAGTGTTGATCTGATCCATCTCCAGAATTTCATTACCCTCAAGACTAGCCAAAGACTTGGACATTGCTTCCCTAGACCCTAGTTTTAGTCTTCCTGGGAATAAGCATGTGGACTGCTTTTCAAACAGGAGCTCTAATCATTGAGGCTGGATCTCCGGCTGCACCGTGTTCCCAGTCCCCCCATTACATTACCATTACCCCCCATTACCCCCCATTGGGTAGAGCCACGTGATTAAGTTCCCTCCAGCGGAACGTGAGCGGAAGTGATATGGCCATTTCTTCCTGACCCATCACACCTCTCATGCTCTTTTTCTGTTCCCATTGGCTGGAATGGTGAGGACCAGGGCAGCCTTGGAAACCACTCGCCAAAGATGGCAAAGCCTCTGTCAGCCTGGATCACTGAATGACAGTGTGCAGTAGATCTACCCACTAATATGGAACTCGGCCCTGGACCATTACTGTAAAGTTATGTTGTGTTTGGGCCATGATACATCTTGGGTGTGTTGGTTACAGCTGTTTAGCTTACCCCAACTGTGTTCATTTCCTAGGGCTGCCATAACAAAATTCTACAAACTGGTGGCTTAAAACAACAGAAGTTTGTCCTCTCACAGTTCTGAAGGCTAGAAGTCTGAAATCAAGAGGTTGACAGTGTTGCTTCCTTCTGAGGGCTGTGAGGGAGAATCTGGTCCATGCCTTCCTCCTGGCTTGTGCTGATGGCCGGCAATCTTTGCCTTTCCTTGGCTTGTAAATGCAGCATTCCAATCTCTGCCTCCATCTTCATATGGTGACTCCTTGTGTCTCTGTGTCTTCACAGGGCCGTCTTCCCTCTTTGTCTCTCTCCTCCTTTTATAAGGACACCAGTCATCTTGGCTTAAAGGCACATCCTTCTCCAGTATGACCTCATCTTAATTTAACTAATTACAACTGTAACCATCTTATTTTCAAATAAGGTCACATCGTGAGGTACTGGGGTTTAGGACTTCAACATATCTTTTTTGGGGGTGACACAATTCAACCCAGAACACCAATTAATACTAGCAGTAAAAAATGCAGAGAAAGCCCCAAAGTCACATCAAAATTATTGCAGATTCTTACAGCAACTCACCTTTGGTCCTGGGGCTGACTCTCAGAAACTTTCCTCTTGTCCTTTCTTAGGAAACAGGCCCATTCAGCCTTTGCTCCCTAGATCCTAGGTCAGGTAGTTGGGCCTGAATCCTCAGGTAGATTTAAATGACCTCTTAAATTTAAGCATCATGGGTCTCAATTTTCTTATCAGTAAAATGGGAATAATGATGTCCTGCTTACTTTACAAGGCTTCAAATAAGAATCAAATCAGTACATGATAGTAACAACCAATGCTCATAAACGTGCTTTATAGTTTAGCATGATTGTATTTTTTTATTTCGATAGATCTTTTCATTTTTCTGTTATTTGACACTCAGGTGTACAAAATTGGGTTGAGCGATTCATGGCATGTCATGGCAGACATAATTTCTTCATGCAAATTTCCTCTCATTTTATCTTATTTATTTCATTTATTTTATGATTAGTTCTCATTTCCCATCACTCATCAGTGGCCACCCCCAGGACCACAGCCTCAGGAGTGCATTTTTTTCCTTTGAATGGGACCCCACCACTTTCTGTTTTCTCAAGGAGTTCCCACAGTTTCTGTGATAGATTCGGGGGTCACCAGCCTCCTCCTTTCTTCTAGGTTGAACCCAGGGAGGGAGCTGGCAGCTCAAGCCAGTTCAACATGTGGTCCAACACAATAGAAGCCTGTGTGTACATATTTATTACTTTAGTTCCTCCTCCATTCCTCAGCTCCAAATAAGTGAGGAAATTTTAGAAATAGAGATAGACTATAAGATAAAATAAGGGATAAAGTTGGTGTGTAGAAATCCCTACAATAAATCTGGTGTCATTTTTAGGGATCATCTTGAGATTCCTGGTAGCCAAAGAAAAAAGTAACCAAAGCACATGACTGATTATGAAAATGAGCAGGTTGATCATTAAGAGAAGCCTAGCTTTCTTGGCAAGGAGGCCTGAACCATTATCTCCTGTGATCCTCAGTGGTATTTGTACACTAAATACACGATTGCATAGCACACATTTTAGAGCAGGCAAATTATGTTTTTACTTATTTCCTTTATTTCATTATTTAAAATGATGGATGTCTTGCACTGTTGGTGGGAATGTAAATTGATACAGCCACTATGGAGAACAGTATGGAGGTTCCTTAAAAAACTAAAAATAGAATTACCATATGACCCAGCAATCCCACTACTGGGCATATACCCAGAGAAAACTATAATTCAAAAAGACACATGCACCCCAAGGTTCACTGCAGCTCTATTTACAATCGCCAGGTCATGGAAGCCACCTAAATGCCCATCGACAGACGAATGGATAAAGAAGATGTGGTACATATATACAATGGAATATTACTCAGCCATAAAAAGGAACGAAATTGGGTCATTTGTAGAGACATGGATGGACCTAGAGACTATCATACAGAGTGAAGTAAGTCAGAAAGAGAAAAATAAATATCGTATATTAACGCATATGTGTGGAATCTAGAAAAATGGTACAGATGAATGTAGAAAAATGGTACAGATTTCTGCAGGGCAGAAATAGAGACACAGATGTAGATAACAAACATATGGACACCAAGGTGGAAAGCAGGGGCGGTGGTGGTGGTGGTGGGATGAATTGGGAGATTGTGATTGACATATATATGCTAATATGTATAAAGTAGATAACTAATAAGAACCTGCTGTATAAAAAATAAATAAATTAAATTAAAAAAATAAAATGATAGATGTGTTGCTCATTATCACATGTCATTAGGGAATTGCAAATTAAAACAACAAGATGTCACTACCTACCTATTAAAAGGGCCGAAATCCAAAACACTGACAACACCGAATGTTGGCGAGGATGTGGAATAATAGGAATTCTTATTCATTGCTGGGGGAAATACAAAATGGTAAAACGACTTTGGAAGACAGTCTGGTAGTTTCTTACAAAACTAAACATACTCTTACCAATTGATCCAGCAATTGTGCTCCTTGGTATTTAACCAAATGAGATGAAAATTTTGTTTATAAAACACCAGCATACAAATGTTTGTAGTAGCTTTATTCATAACTGCCAAAACTTGGAAGCAATTAAGATGTCCTTCAGTAGATGAATGGATAAGCAAACTACAGTGCATCCGTAGAATAGAATATTAGTGATAAAAAGAGGTGAGCATTCAAGCCACAAAAAGACATGGAGGAACCTTAAATGAATATAGCTAAGAGAAAGAAACCAATCTGAAAAGGCTACATACTATATGATTCCAACCATAGAACATTCAGGAAAAGGCAAAATTACAGAGATGGGGAAAGATCAATGGCTGCCAGCGCTGGGGGTTGAGGAGGAAGGAGGGATTAATAGGTGGAGGACAGGGGGGTTTCAGGGCAATGAAGCTATTTTTCTATATGGTACTATAACATTCATCAAAACCCACAGAATGTATAGTACAGAGCATGAACCCTACTGTAAACTGGGGATTTTAGTTAATCATAATGCATCAATATTGGCTCATCAATTGTAACAAATGGACCACACTAGTGCAAGATGTTAAAAATAGGGGAAATCGGGGTGTGTGAAGGGGTATATGGGAATTTGTATTTTCACTCAGTTTTTTTTCTGTAAATCCAAAACTGCTCAAAAAGCCCATTAATTAAAAAAAAAAAGGATGCATATGTAGGTACTCCTGGAATTGCAAGACACTAGGGAGTGGACTCAGCAGCCCCAGGCAGTGCCAAATTCTTCTTTTACTTGCATCTGTTTCATAGAGCCAAGGACTCTGCAGGCTTCCAGAAGAGCCTTCCTGACTTACCTCCAGTGAGGGAGACAGGTTCCACCTAAGGAGGGCAAGCCAGGGGGTGGGGGGCCTAGCACAGAAAAAGGTGTCCCTTTAGGCCCCTTCTCAGCATTGCACATTTTGTTCTCAAGCAGGTTCCTTTAATACCTTTTCATCTATTACCTAAACAGCATTGAAAAGGTGTCACTTTTAGAGGATGTATTCAAGGCAAACCCCTACTTGTATTGTCTAGGGGTTTATTAAGACTCCCATTTTGTAGATCGGTAAACTGAGGCCCAGAGACAAAGTCCACAGCAGAAGCGGCAGAGGGAGGATTCAACCTGGTGCTAATGGCATGCTCTCATCATCACACAGATCTGTTCAGCTGGCTGGAGAGGCAACCCCACCCCATCTCCACCCCATCCCCGTCCCTGGTCCCTGTCCCTCCTGCCTCGTGCATCCCCTCCTTGCACCTCCTGCCTCCTGGCCCTGGAGCCCCGCCCCAAGGCCAGCTCAGTCTTCACCTGACCCCACGCCCGCCCAGGGTCCACTCCCTGGACTTTCCCACCCTCTCGGGCAAAGCTACATGCTTGGGAGACGTGAGTTCACATTTACTTAGCACCAGAAAAGTGAAAAAAAACTTCTCCCTAACCGTTCATCTTAAAAAATATATGATCCGAAAGTGTACACACAACAATAACAGATGTTGTTTAACAGGCTTGTAGGACATTCCCATAAAGTTATAAACATATCTTTCAGTGGTTACTTAAGATAAACAGATACAAGTCACATATTTTTTGGTACAAGAGACAACTTGCTGTTTGGAAGCCAAATAAAGATTCCTGAATGTGAGATGCACCTGAAAAAGATGAGGAGATCATATCAAGGATATTAAACTTGGGCCAAATCTAACATGCTTTGCTTGGAGTTGTATGTCTCAGCGAGAAATCGGCTTCCATCTCCATGCAGGGGACCTGGGGCTGATAAGGACTCGGGGGACATTTCTCCCCACCCCTACTGCGTCTCGCTTCTCTGGTGCAAAGCCACAGTCACTGGGCAGCCTGCACTGCTGACTGCCACCCTCCTGGCTTCGTGTGGCCAGTTTTTGCTGAGTGCTTCCTGTGTGTGCTTGGTGCTGACCAGGTGCCAGGCACGAAGGGCTGAAACGGAGAGCACAGCCTGATGAGAGAAGCAGATGTACAAATAGATACTTCATCAAATGCGATCATTTACGGAAGCATCACGTGATGCTCAGTCAATGGGTCCTGGAAGCCAGACTGCTGTGGCTCAAACCCTGGCTCTGACAATTACTTGTTCTGTATCCCGGGGCAAGTTAATTTACCTCTCTGTGCTTCGGTGTTATCATAGATGAAATGGATGCATAATAGTACCCGCCTATATAATGTATTGCCTTTTATGTAAAAAAAATTACCCAAAACTTAGTGGCTTAAAATAACAGACACTGCTAATGTCACCGTTTCTGTGGGCCAGAAAGATGGGCATTGCTTTTGGGTGCCCCTCCTCCAAATCTCTCACGAGGATATGGTCAAGGTGCGTCTGGGGCTGCGGGCATCTCAGGGCTCCACTGTGGATGGTCTGCTTCCAGGTTCACTCACAGGGCTGTAGGTGGCCTCAGGGCCTCTCTGGTTGTTGGCCTGAGACATCAGGTCTTTGTCACATGGGCCTGTAGGGCTTCTCACACCTGGCAGCTTGCTTCTTCCACGGTGAGGCCAGAGGGGGGAGAGAGTGAGAGAGAGAGTCGGAAATCAGCGTTTTGTTATCTAATTTCAGATGTGACAGGTGAGTGCTTTTGCCATATTCCTGTTTGTTACAAGCCAGTCACCAGGTGCGACACACACGGAAGGGGAGGGGATTACGCAGGGGCGGGAACCCCAGCGGGGTTGGGGAGAACTGGGGACCACCTTCTAGGCCTTCATACAGGGTTAGCGCTCACCATGTGGAGGGCCTTTGCTCCTGGGGCCCTGAGCCCCTTTGTTCCGCCCTCTTCAGAGGGTGGCCACGCGCTGAGTCTGCTGTTGGGACGCAGGAAAAGCTGAGCAGCCTGGAGAAGAGATAAGGGGTGGGCTTAAGGGCGAAGCCCGGACCTGCAGCCGAGCCTGGCTTTGACTTGGCCCTGGCCCCTCAGACTTTATCGTGATACTGTCCACCTGGGAGATCTTGTTAAAATGCAAATTTGGATTTAGTACTGTGGGGCAGAGCCTGAGATTCTGTCTTTCTACTGAGTTCCCAGGCAATGCCAAAGTGTCTGGGCCGCGGATCGCACTTTGATTAGCAGCAAGGAATCAGGCAACAGGCCCTCCTTCAGTAGCTCTTCCGTGCAGAGACCCGAAAAAGCCAGGGTCCTCAACCCTTTTGTGCTTTGCCCAGCTGAGCAGTTAGGCCACGTGCAAATGGAAAGAGAACCTATGATACAGAAACAAAGGTAACTGGGGGTCGGGGCAGTTACCTACCCTCTCTGGGAAGAGAGGGTAGACCCATAGGATGAGGAGTGATTAAAATAAGCCTGCGAGGTCGGCCCGCTCCAGAAAGATGGAGAGCAGGGTTTTAAGCTGGCTGGAAAGAGGAATTAAGGTCCAGGTTGCAAAGGGCTTTGAATGCCAGGCTAAAGTCTTTGGATTTGGTTCTGAGGTCCAGGGTTGCCAAACTCAAAGGCCTGCAAGGGTCCTTGCGAGACAGTAAGGAGTGCTGGCTTCTGTGGTCAGCCAGAGAGAAGAGAGCCTGTCTATCTAAGGGGGCAGTTCCTACTCAGCTCCAGCTGATTGTTGCCATGTGGGATTGTAGCCAGATCTTTTGGTTTTTCAAGCAAAGTCACATCTGGAATTTTATGTAAAATCTTCCAATTTTCAGATGTTGTGAGGCCAAATAAAATTTATTTGCAATCATATCTGGCTTGAGAGCCCCCAGCTCATGACCTCAGATGGAGGCAGGAGACAACCAGGGAAGGTTTGGGTCAGGAAGTTGTCTAGTGGGGGAAACTAGCTCCTGGACGGTGTCCACAGCAGCTGCGAACATTGGTCAGGAGACAGCATGCTGCCTGATGCCATCGCTTTGCACCTGTAAGCTCGAAGTCCAGTTAAGCAGTCGCACATCTGGATAAGAGGTCTCCCAGGCACCAAGGGAAGGTGGTCACCCCACGTGGAGACAGTCTCCTGCTTTAAACACAGAACTAAATGTGCCTCCTCGTCTCCCACGGTGACCCTGAGACTGGCCACCTCTAGACGTGTTAGAGGGCATGGTGCAATTTGAGGTCGTGCAGCAAAGGAGAGTCGGGGATGTTTGTTTACATCTCAACCCTGTCATTTCCTAGCATGTTGTCCACTGGCAAGTCAGCCAACCGCTTTTGCCTCAGTTTCCCATAGTTCTAAAATAGTCACGCATAATTGTACTTCTCTCACAGGGTAGCTGGGAATCAAATGAGGTAATGTAGGGAAACTCCAGTGTCTTGCACCGACTAAGGGCTCAGTTAATAATACTTTTGTTATTATTATTATTATCCAGTTTGGGGCAATAGAACACTAGCTTTGGAAATGTCGTTAGGAGTCACCAATCTCCTCACTTTACAAAGGGGGAAACTGGGGCTCAGAGCGGGTGGGTGACTTGGTCAAGGTCCTGGGTGAGGTGGAGTCAGCCGAGATCCCCCAGCTCCCACTCTTGTGCCACACGCTTCTCCTCGGCAATGAACACAGGGCCCCGTGCGTGGCGAGCTGCGGAAAGAATGAATGGACCAGTCATCACGAGAACCAGCCATTCTTCTCATTTCCTTCTCCTCTTTGTAACACTGCATTCTTGAGTCACTTCAAAGCGTGTGAAGAGAAGAGAAGTGATATGTACGGGATTCAGGGATTTGGGGATTTAGAAATGGTGAGGAATTCACGTAGTGTTGGAGTTGGTTGTTACTGTTTCTAGCCAGCCTCCCTCCCTGCCCTCCCTCCCTCTCTCCCTCCCTCCCTCTCTCTCTCCCTCCCTCCCATTCTTCCTTCCTTCCCTCTTTCCTCCTGTCTGTCAGCCAGTTTTTCCTTCACTCAGTCCATTTTTATTGAGCACCTACTATACACCAGGTTCTTCAGGCACTGTGTTAGGCACTGGGGATACAAGACTGAGCAAAGCTGTCATTGTCCCTCCCTCACGGGACTTACAGTCTAGAAGGAAAACCCCTAATAATCAAATGACTTCACAAAAGGGGCAACGCTTTGAAGAGCACCATAGGGGCTGCTATAGGGGGGTGTGCGTGTGTGTGTGTGTGGCGGGGGGAGAGTAGAGCTCTGACCTGGTCAAGGGCTGTCAGGAAGAACCCCCAAAGACATGGCACTGGAGCGGTGAGAGGAAGGGCCAGCAGGAGCTCTCGGGGTGAAGGCTGGGTTGGGAGGGGGGCACACCCCAAGAAGACAGGAACAGGATATGCAAAGGCTCTGAGCACATGCAAAAAAGCCAGTACGGGTGGGGTCCAGAGACGGTGGCTGGGATGAGGCAAGGGCTCTGTCATGCAGGGCCTAGAAGCTTCAGTAAGGTTTGGGGTCTTGATTCTGAATGCAGTGGGAAACCACTACAGGTTTTTTTTTTTTTTTTTTAGCAGATCTGCATTGTAAAGACATGGCTCTGGCGGCTGCTTGGAGCAGGGACCTCCATGGGGCTGGGGTGGAAGCAGGGAGATCAGTGCAGGCAGAGATCAGAGGTGAGAGTGGCACGGAGGCTGAGAGGCGTGCATCGAGAGAAATTTGGGAGGTAAAACTGTCAGGATACAGGCAGTTGTTAAGTGGTTGTAAATACTTAAAGGATTTCCTTCACCGAGTGAGAAATCCCCAGGCTCAGGGAAGCAGCTGCTCTGCTCCCACCAAACAGGGCACATCAAGCCCCAAGCACGGTCCCTGGGAAGCTGCCATCTGCGTGCTAACACTGATCTTCCACCAACACCACATCGCTGAGGATTTATTAAGTGTGAACCATGGGCCAGTGCTGGGCTAGGCACCACGACCTCTTTCCTTCTCACACTGATGGGGGTACAGGATGAGCCCTAAGGCTGCACGCATAGCTGGACACTGCATCTACAAAACCAAGATCTGGGGGGAGAAGCAGAGCAGACTGTATGCTTCCAGATGTTTGCAAAGATTCCTGGGGTGCTGTGGCCAAAAAGATATTTGGGTTTCTTGTGGATAAAGCAGCCTTCTTTATCCTTCAGAAGTTTGTAACATATCCAATCAATATCCATCTAGGCTTTCCTCAGAATGACATCAAACATCTATGTACAAGTGGCGAGAAATTCAGATATTTTCAAATAGAAGAAGAATGACTTGGAAGTACTGGGAAATCATGCACTTTGCAGACTGAATTTTTCAGGTTTTAGCCAGATGGCAGGGTTTGGAGAGCTCTGATTTAGCCCCGTCTGCAGAGCCATTCTGGAAAACTGGAATGATAGTTTCTCTTTTGGCAGCCAATCGAGATGGCTGAAATGATAAGAAATGAGTTCTTCCCCTTGCCTAGCTGTAGGTATTTTTGTCCTTCGTTAGCTGCATCAAGCTGTCTGTCCTCGCCAGGTCCTAGGAACCCTGCTCTCTGGAGGACCAGGGCGCTGGGCCCTTCCCCCAGTTCTGGGCTGAGCCCTGCCTGCCTATCTCCCTTGTGCTGCAAACTCATCCACTGGACGGAGGCAAGGAGACGAAGAGAAATCTCTAAGAGAGAAAAGACACAATCTCTCTAAGTGTTTCCAGCGCTAGACCCTGTGGGCACTCTTTTTCTAACAAAAGGCTGGTAGATAAGAAGAGAAGCTGCCGGTGATTTGTTGGTCTGACTTTACCGATTTCAAAAGTGCGTTGCATGCTTTAAATGGCACTCTTGAGCATTTCCTATCCTCTCTACAGGTCCCAGAAAATTCAGCAGACTGCAAACATTATTGTTCCATATAACTAAGAAAGTGCTATATCGGTGGCAGCACAAATAGAGAAAAAAATGAATTGTTTACAAAATTGCATGGATGCGTATGAAGATATTCAGGCCCAGATTTACAAATTCCTATAAATGCCACTTTTAGAATGCTCCTCTTATCCAGAGCTATTTCCTTTTATGGAAAATCAGTCTTAATAAAGATCCCATCACCCTTAGTAAACCTTTTGATGCAAGTATTTCTTTCATGTCTTACACAGAGGAAATTTCTCTCTCCGTTAGGACTGCTGGTGGATTGGTTCCACAACAAGAGGGGACACATTTACTTCTTGCTCCTTTAATGTGGGGAAAAAATGAAAGAGGGACTCTCTTTACTCTGGTTTGTTTTCTTGAGCTTGTAATTTAAAAATATCTTCTTTCAGGCTTCCTTATACATTGACTCTTACGGCACAGAGGTTCAGCAGAGGGGACCTTGCCATCTGACACGCCTGCCTTCCGCTGTGAAATCACAGCAATGCAGGCAGCAATAGCTGAGTAAAAATTCTAGCCTCCAGTGCAGTTGTGTAATTTCCTATGATAAACAGCTTGGACGAACGCTAATCAAAATTACTTTCTGGTTCTACCTCATTCAGCAAGACACAGCCCTAGAGGCTGGGATTTGTTAATTTGCAGATGTCTTTGCTCATGTCTGACCATGCAGGCGGTCCCTCTCCTCTCTGTGCACACAGGAGTGGGGTGTGGGCCCCTCCGTCATGGCATCCTGGCCTTCTCACCTGCTGACCTGCTTCTGCAGCCCAGGCACCATCTACCATGTTGCTTCAGGGAAGCAGCTCTGGAAACTTACATTCCAAAAAGCAAGAGGGTTCCCAGTGGTTTGAAGACAGTGATGTTGACAGGGTGTATTATCTTTCTCACCTCTAGAACCCCCCCTCTTCCAGCAGGCTGGTGGACATATGTGGTCAAATGAGCAGGGAGAGGTGAGAACATCTTTTGTTTTTTTTTTTTTTTAATTGGATATTGGGACCAAAAGATGAAATGTCAAGAGACTGCAGCTTGAGAAACTATTATCCACATGGGTTGAAGGATTTGGGGAAGAGCCCCCAGTAGGGAAAGCAGATCAGCTAAGATGATGTCACTGCAGTTTTAAGACTCATCTAATGACATCAGGGAAGAGGGAAGGCTAATTTCAACTCCGTGAAGTGGCAAACATGTGAAGAGTGATTTACAAGTTCAGGCTACCACAAGCCAGCTTCGGGGTTTGCTGCCTTCTGTTTTGCTAGCGTTGTGAGAGGGACCAGTTAAAACCACCCCAAGGCTAAGTTTAAGAATATCAGTCTGATGGGACCAACTTCCTTGGTGTGAGCCTTGCCTGATCACCATCTATGGACCAACTGAGTAGGAAGTGTTGCCCTGGAGTGAGATCGATTCCATAGCATGAATGGCGTTTCCCTCCTAGGTCTTAACCTTTCATAGTGAGACAGACAACCAAGAATGTAGGAAGTCAAAACAGCTATGTTTAGCTGAATTTTACATACCATAATCCCTTTACCATGGTCCAGCAAGGCAGGAATGCTCAGCTCGGTCCGTTCTGGCACAAATCCATTCCAGAGGGCAGTGATTTTCAATTTAGCACCGTTCTTGACTCTTCCTGAGAGTGAAGTTAAATGACCCAAGAATAACATTACTCTGCACCAGGACTAGCGAGACAGGTCTTCTAAAGGGTGGTCTCGAGAGTAGGTTTTCACCCAGGGAAACTCCAGCTCAGACACCACTCCAAAGTCCTGCTAAAGGTCAGGTCTCGTTCCTATTTGCAGAGGTCGACAGTGTGGTGAGTCATAACTGAGGTCTGAGGGAGAAGGGGGGCTTTTCGTTGCCTCCTCATTAATGAATCTTGAATCAATCAAGGCCAGGAATCTTGAATCAACCAAGGCCAGGACCCTTCCACCTTCCTCCCAACGCTGAGCCCTGTTGGTGGTGACGAGCCCAAGGCAAGGACGGGAGGCCCTTCTGCCTTAAGATTGATGTAGAAAGATATCCGCAGTGTTGGAAGGCGGGTTGAATGGGTGGTCCCAGGCAGAGAAAGAAACGGGGCAAAGGTTTGAAGCTTCATTGGTTAAAATATGTTGATGTAAAATTGAGCCTCTTAAAATACTCTGAGAGGGTCAAAAAAAACCACCTGACAGGGCTTATAAATAGGTGAGTGAGATGTTGAAATTATGTTAAGACAGATGCCTTTTTAAACTGCATTCAGGGCACCTTTTGGGGCTCCTAGTTGCACAGTTCCTCAAGCAGGAGGTATTTCATCTTCACAACATCTGGAACTGTCGAGGAGGTAGCGCTGCAGACCTCAGATGCAGGCGCTTCTACATAAAAGCGCACCAACAAATCATGGCCGTAATCGCAGAGCAACACGAGGGTTTCCCAGGCAGCTACGGAGAGAAGGTGACTCTGGCAGCGAGGGAGGCTTTCTGTAACTCCAGCCCCTCCATGTTGCCGCTGAATCAGCTTTTCAAAGCAGCTTCTCTGCAACTCTCCACCAAGCAGCTAACAACTGCAAGCAAGTTTATTTTCTCGGCTTGTAGCAGGTGATTGACACAAGAAGTTTTTTTGTTTTTGTTCCTGCGGGTAAAATTTCCTCCGTCCCATAAATCTTCAGACTTGACAGAGTTGGGTAAATCTGCTGCTGTTCAAAGGAATCTTCGTGCTTTGGGTTTTCCACTGGCCTTGTTGGGAAGAGGTGTGGGGACAGTGACAGCCCCTTGCTACGTGAACATGGCCCCCTGTGGTCCCACGCTGCCTTCGAAGCGTGGGCAAAGCCAGACCTGGCTGGAGGAGCCAGCTGGACACTGGGCACTCAGCCAGGGAAGGGCCTTCTATTACAAACCACAGCAATACTGACGACGCTTGCGTTGATCTTTTCAGGGGCAAAGGCTCAAAGGAGCCTTCAAAACCTGTGGCTCAGTGCATCGCGTAAAATCTTTTTCTGTGGCCGCGTACCAGAGCCCTGCAGGAGAAATAAAAGCAGGGGGGTCCCACAAAGGACTGAGCTGGAACTTCACAAAGCTTTTCTGTAAATTCTAGCGGTAAAAGTAATACTGCTAATAATAAGGACGATAACCGTAAATGCTTTAGTCAGTTTTACTAAAGCATTTTGGAGCTCGTGGGACAGATGGCGAAATGAAACTGGATGTTGGAAGCTTTGGCATTTATAAGGACCTCTTTGGTCAACGTAAGAAGGACAGAAACTTCCAGGGTGCAGGAAGAGCTGGGATTGTAATGAAATCTCCGTCAACGTCACTGTTTCAGCTTTACTTTCGTGGCAAAACAGCCACCGCCCTGGTTGTCTAAAGCATCCTTTAAATTCATTTCCTGGCAAGTGGAGCGGTACTCTTGGAACTTGAGCAATGCAGGCTGCCTGGGCCATGTTAGGGCCGAGGAAACCCAGCCGGGCATGGCTGGGGTGTGCGATGATCTCAGGGGTCAAATGTTTCAACATCTGGCGTTTCCATGAAGCCAGCTTCAGCTCCGACACCTCCACTGGGGCAGGAGGGGCAGGAAGCCTCTGGCTGCCGGCTGCCATTCTTTGCATCGGAGAGTTTGGTTTCTTTTCCCCTCTGCTTCTTAGAGAAGAAGGCCCGAGTACACGACTTCTACCCCCCTGTGGTAACTTCATGCCATGACATACACTCCCGGGGCCTTTGTCGCCACGCTTGTGAGAAACATCACCCAAGGCACCCAGGTCCCCCTTTGCATCCTGCAGCCCACGGGGTATCTTTAGGGGAGTGTGGGAGGTCAACCCCAGCATTGTATTTTCCGACTTTGAGATTTCTCAGAATCACCAACGCTGGGACTCTCGTTCTGAGCGGTATAGAGTCACGGTCACGAGGCAGAACCAGAACACGCTGCAGCCAGAGCCAACGGTGTCCCAGGTTCAACACTCACTGAGGGGCGGGGGTTCAGGAGGGCAAGTGGCCTGGCCAGCATCGCTGACACAGCTTTCACGGGATTTGCGTTTTCTTGCAGCCTATACAGCTATCTCCCAAATGTTCCCTGTGCACAGCATGCCCGCCACCCCCAATTTTATACGGAGCAGATGGTCTTCAAAGAAATCAAGCAGCAGAAGCTGCAAAAGGCTTAAAGAAAAAAAAAAAAAATGACAGTGAAACTCATATATTTCTTCAAACGATAAGATGAACTACAGATGTTCGCTGAAGGGTGATGGTGCTGCCTACAGCTTAAGACTTGACTTAAAAGGAGAGTCCACTTGTGTCTAGCGTTGGACAAGCCCGGTAGCTGTCAGCGTGTGATTTATGGAGGTTTGTTTGTGAGATTTTATGTCACTGGGGACATGGCAATCGAAAGGCTCTGCTCTTCTGCCCGCAAAGCATCTTTCTCTGGGACCCAGGTGTGGAGTCCCGATGGAAAGGTGGTACCGCCCTGCAGCCAGGTGAGGGTGGCCTCAGCCATCCCAGGCCCAGCAGGTCCTTGAGCTTCCTTCCTGAGCTCTGACCGACATGCCCTCTGGCTCCTGGGCCTCCCTCCCCACCCTCTGCAGGGTCCTTGGTCTTTGCGAACAGAGTTCTGTTCTTACCTGACACCTGCAGTCCGATTAATCTCACAATAAGCTTGACAAAGTTGCTAAAAGAGAAACAGTGGTTTGTTGCAGGGCCCAGCTGCATATAGAAAACAGCTGCTCGCTGGGCACAGTTTTTAAAAAAGTTAGAAAAGAATCACTGGAAAGTGTTAAAAAATGAACATAAAGCGTGTATTGGAAGGGCCAGCAGAGGCCTGTAATTAACACAACAGTAGGTATCCGTGTCTCCATTAAAAGCTTCTTTTTCAGGACTTGTTGTAACTTGGTCATAAATACTTATGACAGACTGAAACTGAAGAAACTCCGCTGAATGCTGTCTCCCCTCGTGTCTCTTTGCTTTCCGAGGCCGGTTCTTAACAATGCAAAGGGAGCAGTGCGTTTTGGATACCCACACACGCTCTCAAACACCAGCCTTCGTACACATCTGTGCAAATGCAGACACCTATTCCATCACACGTGTGCACGGGACCCTGCCCCCGGCTGCCAAGGGGTGGGTTTGAGGCAGAGGCTGCAGAGCCTCGGGCAGACGCTGCGGGAGGAGGTCCCAGACGGCCCCTGGCCTCTGCAACAGAAATGTGGGGTGCCTTTGAAGTTACCACAGCTCAGGTGGAAACCCCTCAGAGCGGCCCTAGGAGGAAGTCATTTGTTTTCAAACAAAGGGGAAAATTTTTCAGGACCCTGGTGTTTCCACTAAAACAAATCTCTGAAAAGTTATTCTCTGGGGGATCAAGGCCCAGCTGTTCTCCATCTCCACAAGGTTGGGAAGAGAGGAAATGGGCTGCCCTACTGCAGCAGGAGAGATGGAGGCTAGATAGAAAGAAGAATGTGAGACGGGCAAGGGCCTTGGCATAGGGGCCAGGAAGACCCTGTGGCCGCGTTCAGAAGCCAGGAGATGGACGACACAGCCTTTCAAGGTCTGTTCTGTGCTCCTGCTGAAAATAGCAAGCCGCTGCCACTTCTCACTGACACCGAGCTTGCTCACCACGGAACTGAGAATGAAAGCTGGGGCAGACGTTAGCGCATCTCCTCTCCTCTCCCCAGTTCAGGCAGAACCACGTCCAAAAGCCTCCATGGAGTGAGAATCTTGCTTATTTTTAAAAGACTTTACCCAGTAGTGGACATTTGTCGTTTTTCATTCTGTTTTGACCACCCTGCCTCTTAATGCCATTTCTTGGATAGGAGTTCCTCATGCTGTGGATCAAAAGGAGTGGCAGAAAATTCCTCTCTCTCTCTCTCTTTTTTATTTTTATTTTTGGCCACATCACAGGGCTTTCGGGATCTTAATTCCCTGACCAGCGATCGAACCCCGGCCCCCCGGCAGTAGGAGCACCGAGTCCTAACCACTGGACTGCCAGGGAATTCCCTTCCTCTCATTTCTGAGGCTGAGAAGTCGGGTCCCTTTTCAGGCTAGACCACTGGGCTCTCATGCTGTGGACGAAGCTTGTCTTGGCTTCATTCCGGTGTCTCAGCCGTGGAAGGTAAGTTCCAGGTGAAGGACGTGCATCGCGCAGTTGGGTCTATCCAACACCGTTCAGGAGGTGATAACAGGACAGATAACCACACAGAGTGCCCAGAGTGTTTGGGTGCATCTAACATTGGGTTCAGGTTTGAAGGCTGAGTAGATCCCATCCACCAGCCCTGTGCAGATAGATAAATAGTAAAGGCCTGAACAAGGCCTGTGGGCAGCTGGCCAGGGTGGAGGCAGCTGGGACGGTTGCTCTTTCATGAAAACCATGGAGTCTTGTGACGCAAGCTGATGGTTTCACAGCCAGAGCTGGATGCAGATCTAGCTGAGTGATCTTGGGCAAGGCTCAGCTTCTCCGAGCCTCAGTTTCCACATCTGCAAACCAGGAGACCTTACGGGATTGCTGTGTGGATCAAATGAGGCTCAGTGCGTGGCACATAGTAGGTGCTCAGTAAGTGGCAAGCTCTCTGCCAGCTGGAGGGAAATCTAGAGGGAGAAGAAGACGTGGTTTAAGGTTTGTGGGGACATCGTGGGATGTGACACCGTAGCCTCCACCACAGATCCTCAGATGGAAAATGTGTGTCTCACAAATAGCAGATTCCTTCCCCGTTATCCTGTTTGCAGAGCCCAATGGAGGAGCTGGACTAACAGGGGTGTGCTTTAGTCTTTTTTTTTAATTGGAGTATAATTGCTTTACAATGTTGTGTTAGTTTCTGCCACACAGCAAAGTGAATCAGCTATATGCATATACACATCCCCTCCCTCTTGGACCTCCCTCCCCCGATCCCACCCAACTAGGCCATCACAGAGCACCGAGGTGAGCTCCCTGTGCTATACAGCAGGTTCCCACTAGCTATCTATTTTACACGTGGTAGTGTTTTTACGTCAAACCTAATCTCCCAATTCATCCCACCCTCCCCTTCCCCACTGTGTCCACACGTCCGTTCTCTACGTCTGCCTTTCTATTCCTGCCTTGCAAATAGGTTCATCTGTACCATTTTTCTAGATTCCACCCATATGCATTAATATACGATATTTGTTTTTCTCTTTCTGACTTAATTCACTCTGTATGACAGACTCTAGGTCGATCCACATCTCTACGAATGGCCCAGTTTCATTTCTTTTTATGTCTGAGTACTATTCCACTATATACATGTACCACATTTTCTTTATCCATTCATCTGTCGATGGACATTTCTTTCATGCCCCCACCCCAGATCCCTTCCCTTCCCTGTCCTGCGCTCTGGGGCCACGGCTGACCTGCATGCACTGCATCACCCAGGCCCCCTTGGCTGCTCTGGCTTCTGGGTTTGGCCAATTCCAGCCTCGCTCCAGCTCTCACCAGGCTCCGAGAACACAATTCCCTTCAGGCCAAGGGGTGGATACAGCTTCCTGTTGTTGCTGATCTCTGGGGCTTTGATTTCCCATGGTGGATCATATTTCTGTAAATGGTCCCTCTGTTAAAATTCTCCTTGGAATCTCATCTGAGTGTGCTTTCTCTTTCCTGCTGGGAGACCAAAAAAGAACGTGACTGGACCCAGGTAGAGTCAATCTAGGAAGGCTTCCTGAAGGAGGGTGTCTCTTGCCCAGGGTTTTGGAGGAGAGACACAGTAGCCTGATAGAGACGTAGAATAGAAGGCTGCTATTCCTGTAAGGGAGACTGGAGTCAACAGATGCTTAGGAGTTAGAATCTGCGTGGGCTCTTCATGGGGATGGCGAAGGTCCTCAGCAACAGGACATCCCTTCAGAGTCAGAAAGGGGGAGAATAATGATAGTAAAAAAAGAAAACAGTTGTCATTTAGTTACTGTCTACTATGTGACAAGCATTCACAACTGTGTGCTAGGTATAGTATCAGTATTTTACAGATGAGAAATGAAGGTTGAGAGAGAGTCAGTAACTTGCCCAAGGTCACAATACACAGTGGAGTTGGGATTCATAAGGACTGCTTGGTACCCAAGCAAGGCTGCCCAATGGTCCCAGGCTGCCTGGGGCTGAGGGCTTTCCTGGGATGTGGGACCCTCAGTGCTGATTTTGAGTTAATGGCAAGATCTATTGGGTAGCAGTGGAGAGTTAGTGAAAGTGGGCAAGAACAGTCATCCCTGTAATAAACAAAGTTAATTTTCTTACCTCAAAAGACCCACTAAAATTGATTGGTAAGAGAGAAAGCACCTGAGGGAGAAAGAAAGATGGAGAAAAAAAACTACTGATTCAAATCTTAGGGCAACAGGGAGGTGGTGCCATCAATCCAAACGGTAGACTCTCCAACAACATTTCTATTTGTCTTGAGAATGTGACATTGTTCTTCCCTCCGACTGACTGACCTTTGCAATTCTTTTTTGGCTCCAACTAATAATAAAGGGAGGGTGTATTCTTTAAAATCACAGGGAACCATGGGCGGAAGGCCCAGGGGAGAAAAATGGTGATGTCTGGATTCTGTGGGCTTTGAAGGGGAGGTAAGCCTCATGACAAGGCAGAGTACAGCTTGCAGGTCTCCGGAAGTATGAACACTGCCATCCCATAGGCCTGCCATTGACTCAAAATCAGCAGGTGAGTGTGGGATGGATGGCATTGTCTTTGTGGCTCCAGGATTATCCCAGATCCAAGATGCCCCATAATAACAACAGCAATGAAACAATTGTATATGGGGCTCCTGTTACCTTTGCTCCAGGTGTGTCATAGGCATTATTTTAAATGCTTGGAAAAACTTCGGAGAAGGTGTTGTTAATCCAATTTGCAAGATGAGGAAACTGAGGAAGAGAGAATTCAAGGAAGTCCTCCAGGGACCTCTAGTGTGACACGGGCAGGTATGGGTTCCACACTGACCTTCCTCTGGTGTCAAATCCTGAACCAGGCTCTAGCTGCACAGCATCTGAGTGCCCAGGGCTCTGGTGATGGCTGGTCATGTTCAGTAAACATTCATGAGTCCTGGAGTATTCCACCAATGGGAGGATGGGCTCCTGGAGTTGCGAAAGAACTCGGGCAGGTTTTTCAGTTCCTCACCAACCCCATGATGCCTGCCTCAGGTTCCTCTAGCTTCTGTGCATTTGCACATGCTGTGCCCCTGCTAGAACGGCCTTCCTTCGTTTGACCATCTGGACAGCCTCTACCCATCATTCAAGAATCAGCTCAAACACCACCTCCATGGATAAGGCTTTCCCACCTCCCTGCCCCCCAGTCCGGGTGAGGTCTGCCCTTCTGGGGTCTCTTCTTATCCCATTTGGACTGTGACCCCTAAAGCTGATTACTCAATAATCTTCTAGTGACTTTTCTGCCAACCCCTCCCCCCAACCCCAGACTGTGAGCTCCTTTAGGGGTGTGATGGTGGTCTCTTTGATTGGTGCAAGGGCGATATTCAACACTGTTTGTTGAGTGAATAAGTGACAGAGGCCAGAGTATCCCAGGAGCTCTAGCTGGGGTGTGTTGATTTCCGTTGCCTCTGGTAGCAGCTGGAAGGCCCTCCACAGCATATTTAGTTTGCTTTATGCTAGATTTCCCCACACAAGCTCCTGGGAATCATGCCTTGCGGACGTGCAGTGAGATGCTTTCTCTATCTTGGTGCAGTTTTTCACCAGTCAGTGCCAAGACTAGGTACTGTTCTCGTGTGCTCTTAATTAATGGTGGCGATTTGGGAAAGGAGAGACGGAGGAGCCACTATAAAAATGTATACAGAAGTGGCTGCCATCTCATTTTATCAGCCTCCTGAGATTTCGTTAAAGAGACCTCTAAGGGCAGGCAGAACTTAGACTCAAGCGTAGCTACAGAAAGTATTTTTCACAAGCCGCTTCTCTGAGGAAGGATCCAAGCTCTATAAATATGTGACATGCCAAATCTGAAGGGAAGAGTTGATTTACAGATTTCCGTTTAGCCCAAAGTGGACCATCTGCTTGTTTAGAGAGGACTTTACCCCTGGGTCCTTCCGAAGCAGTTGGCACCTCTGGGGCAGGGTAGGAGGGGTCAGAAGGCTGGGCTCCTGGCATGCTCTACCACTTACCAGCTGGGCAGTGCTGGGCACGAGCAGAATCCTCTGACTTTGGCATCTCTCAGATGGCGATGGTGATAACGATGATGATGGTAAACCTCTGCCAGCCTTTCTCGTAGATCTGCTCTCTGGATTGAGTATGGCTCACATATACTTCCAAATGCAAATGACCACATTCTCATTTTATGGTTAAAATCAAAGCTGAAGAACGACTTGGACAGACAAATCTGCTTCTAACTCTTCTGTTTTGCAACCTAAGTGAGTCCCAGGGAAACACTTTCACAGAGCTCTCTGGAACACAGATCTAACCTAGTGCTGAGTCAGTCCCTACCTGCGAGATGTGTTCCAGGGCAGGACCAAACCCCAGGTGGCGCTGATGGGAACCACTGAATGCCCGTTGAGCTGCACTTCCTACTTCAATTGCACAAATTATGTTAGGTGTTTGTTGGGCTTTGCATCTCGACCAGGAATATTCCCTTGTGAAAGTGCTACTTGAGTTCGGCATGCTGGTGTCAGCAATGTAAATATGATTTAATTGATTAATGGCATTAATGACTGGTAATTAAGGCATAACCTGAAAGCGGGAAAAATCTCATAAACCTATAAATGGAAGGATTTCCTTGAGTCTGATTGTTCTCCCTTGCCTGTGGACATTAGCTGAGGGTCAGCTGCCTCCTGCAATATGGGTTAAAAAAGAAATAAAATGCACATGTCAATATAGTACTTAGAATCCATTTATTGCACTTTCTTCCACTGAAAAAATCTGAGTTTTGTCAACCTGAAATTAGTTCTTAATCTCTGATCTGAAGGTCATCTGTTGAGGAGAAACCCTCTCCCGTGCTTGGTACAGGTGGTCTACTTCCGCAGGGTTCACTGTCTAGAAAATCCCGGGCTTCTACTGCATTCAAGCTTCTTTGATTATCGAAAACTTTCCTCTGCTGCAAACACTCAGGAACAATGTAATAAGTAACTTCCAATTAAAGTTTTCCATATGTGGCAAAAATTGTAATGAATGAATAAGTAAAGACCACATAATGGAAGCCTATTAGCCAAGTGAATATACTCTTTTAAGTCAAGTCATATTTCTATACCACTTTTGTATTATCTCCCATCAGAAGAGAACGTGCAATTACCAATTTTATCTTATCTCGGGCTTATTATTAAAGAGTAGTAAAGGAAACTTCATTCTCGAAGCCATAATGTGATTTTTGATTAATAGGGGGATTCTTATGTGACAAGAATATTTCTCCTAGGCAGAGTCTGCCAGTGGATTTCTGCCTGTAGCTGGAAGCTACATCTCAGGTGGGACAACCATTCAACAATAGAAGCTATGTTTCTACATGGGGATCAGATTCTTAAGATGAGAAGGGCAGGGAAAAGCATGAGAAGGGCAGGCAAGAAGTTGATGGTGGCTTTGCAGATACTGTTGTTTATTTAGCTGGTTCCAATCATAATATCAAAACCAACACTGATTCTTGTCCGAGGGTGAGAGGAGCAGCCCACAACTCATGGCCTTCAGTCATTCCTTCCAGCCTCTGTTGGAAACCTGAGTGTTAAAGTTCTTCTACATCTGCCACTGTCTCTAGTGGGGTGGTCTAGGCACGTTCTGGGCACACGACAGGGATCTGGGAGTCGAATGACCCAAACGTCAACACTGTCTCTCACCACCAACTGCACATGAAAATGGTTTGAATTTGAATTCCAGCCCTTCATGCCAGCTTTTCCTGGAAAGCTGCTGTAAGGAAGTCACCTGGGAACTTGCCCTTGGCTCTGAGTGGCCTGTGTTTATGCCAGTGACCTGGGGCGCGGTACGTAGGGGACAAAAAGAGGGCTGTCCCGGTTGCCCTGCAGTCAGCACCCTCCTCTTTTCAGGACGTGGCAGGACCAGATGGTTTCCTTTGGATCTGGCACTACTCCTGCCAGCTACGTGACACTGAGCAGGCGTTCAAACCGGTCTAAGTCTCAGTTTCCTCAGCTGGAAACAAGGATTCTACCTCCTTGGGGACTTACGAGGACTGAGGCAGTGCTTTAGCACATAAGTATCACCATGATGAAAATGAAGCTGTTGACCTAGCGGGTTGGGTTCCTTACGTGGCTTAATTCGTGGGCTCCCTGTGGCCCTCTGTCCCTCCTTGAGGCTGCTCTGCTGGTCATGGTCACCTCCCATCCCCAGGGTAGGTATGGTCAATCGAGGGGACCATACCTTTGACAAGCTGCTGGGATGGGATATAATTCTGTGGAGAAATTTTATTGTTTATCATTTGGAAGCATAACTCAAATGCCTAAAAGAGCACAAGCCCTTCCGGCAGAAGTTTTCCTCCTGTAAGGTGATCATAAAGGAAATAACTGAGCAAGCATAAAGGGTACAAGTATATGAATATTCACTGGAGCACTGAATTCAAGAGCAAAAAATTGGAATAAAGTAGTAAGGGAGGGCTGCTGGTTATATACACTGTGGTGCATCTAAATAGTGGGGTCGTGTGACACTGATTAAAGATGATGTTGTAGAAGAATATCTAATATTGTAGAAAGATGGTTATGATTTGGTAAGTGGAAAATCAGGTTATAAAGCAAAATACTCAGTATGATTCTACTTTTGAAAAGAAATAAAAAAACAACCTTAGGGATATATACCAAAACAATAAACATCAGTGTTTTAGGATAGTTGGTTCACGGGTTGTTTTATATTCCCTCTCTCTCTTTTGCTGATTTCTATGTTCTGATTTAAAAAAAATAATCAATATGAACTACATGTGTAATTCTCTAAAAGTGAGAAAGTGTTATTTTGTTGAGTCTTTCTTTCAGATTGAACCTGTAGCACATCAAAGTCCCCAACGGCCAGCTGGGCTTGCTCTGGGCTGAGCGGGAGCCAGCATGAGAGGTGGGCTTCCAGGGGGCCTGAGGCCCTTTCAAATCCCCGCCCCCTCCTCATGCTGCCCCTCCTCAGGACACTTTCCTGGGACAGAGCACCTCCCACAGGTGTTTTCAGTCAATGGCCCCTTGGTGGGACAGCAGGGCAGACAGGTCATCTGGTCGACCCAGTCATCCTCGTGGACAGGGATAATTCACGTCTGGGACAAGATATGATGGGAAGAGCAGACAGAAACTGTGAGAAGAGAGGTCTGGGAGGGGAGGTGGAGGAGGGCAAGGAGAGCCTTGGGACCTGAGGGTGAGGTTCCAGGATGGCTGGCTTCTTGACAGCTTTGCTACGCAGTGTGGTGCCTTCCAGAAACAGAAGATGCTGTGGGTCGCAAACAGGAAGATGTGGGCTGGGTTGGCCCTGCCCTGGGAGGCACCCTGCGCCACCCACTGCAGATGGGGACTTGGAAGGAGGAGGGATAAATACAGCTGGCTCCAAGGGGCAGGGGTAATTGGCTTCTTCCTTTCTAAGGCAGAATGCTATAACTGGAAGACCGCAAACACGGCCTGTGAAAACCAAGCCAACAAAGAGGGGGCATTTTTGGTCCCCGGCTGCTGGGCCTTTTCATTAGCCCCTGGGGCTGTGGTTCGGTCAGGCCTGGCTTCCTTCATCCCTGCTGAACGTGGCATGGAACACTGCCCTGCCTCATGTTGCCTATGGGGTAGAGCCTGAGCGCTTCGTAGTGACCTGACTCAGCCGACCTCCCTAGTCTTGCCTGCTCCCAGCACACTTCTTGGAATCTAGCCTGGTCCCCTCATAATGTTTTCTGCAAATGCAGAGGCTTTAGTCTGTGCTGTTCCCTTGGCCTGGAAACCCTTCTCCTTTTGCACACGTTGAGCTCTTCTTCATCTTTCAAGCGCCTGTTGGAATTTTCTATCAGGAAGCCTTCCTTGATTCACTTCACCCCACAGAAGCCATCCTTATGTGTTTCTTAAACACCTAGATGTTCAGTGACGTGGAGGAAGAGATGAAGAAGTAAATGTGTTGAGGTCTTTTTCCTTTGAGATTCCAGGCTGTGTTTTGAACTCCAAATATAAACCTCAGCCCTACAAAGTACTTAACATTATATTATTTGGATAATGATATTTTTACTTTATTTAAAAATAGGTAATGCATTCACATGGTTCAAAAATATAACGTAAGTAGAAGCTAATCAAATACAATATTCAGCGGAAAGTTGACATTTCAATCTATCCTCCAGACCTACCCCTCTCCCCAACAGATAACCAGTGTTACTAATTTCTCCTGAATCCTTCCCGGCACATGAAAGTGTGCACACACACACACACACACACACACAGTTCCCCAGTTCTTAAACAAATGTGTCATGCTACATGCCCTATGCTGCACTTTGCTTTTTCACTCAACAAAATAAATATTTTATGGATTGGTCAATATCAGGTCCTCAAGATAATTTTTTTCATGTTTTCTTGTTTCTAAAATTCCTTTGAATCAGTCTATCCTGCTTCCTTCAACTCATCTTCTGTTGATGGGCATTTAGGTGGTTTCCAGTCTTTTGCTCTTATAAACTGTATGCAACTTTCTATGCAGTCATTTCCCAGAACTATTAATATATATGTGTGAATGAATTGTAGGATACATTCCTAGAAGTGGAATTGCTGGGTCATAAGCATGTACAGGTAAGTCCCCTACATACGAACCTTCAAGTTGCAAACGTTCAAAGATGTGAACATGCCTTCATATGTCCAATCACATAAGTTAGTTCATGTGTCTGGCGTATATTGTCACGTGCATGCATCCTCTACAAGTGGTTGTGCTTTTGTGTACTTTACTGTACAATACTGTATAGAATACAGTAGTACACTATCTTTATTTCAAGCCCAGGATGTCTGGAAACAAGCGTAAAAGCAGCAGCGATGTAGCTGGTACTGCTGAAGAACTGAAGAGATTCACGATGCAGGAAATGGCAAGGGGATTTTCTTTATTTGAGGAGGCACTGTTAGTTTTTGAGGCACAGGACCCAAATGTAGAACGGTACACGAAGGTTGCAGAAGCCATTCAGAATGCAATCCAGTGCTACCCTGTCATCTATGATGAGAAAAAAAGAGCTACTACCCAGACATCGCTGGATTGTTTTTTCAAGAGGGTAGATAGAATTGAATCCAGCAAGGAACCAGAACCTGTGCCATCCACATCAGGTGTGGGTGAAATTGCAGCTTGCCCTCCGTCTCCTATTGCTGACGATCCTTCAGCTCTACCATCCCCCACCTCCTCTCCCTCCTCCAGTCGGTAACTCTTCTTGCCTGTTCACTCGATGCCAGCCCCTGTATGCCAGCTGTTGTACTGTACTACTGTACTTTTCAAGGTACTGTACTGTAAGATTAACAATGTTTTCTTTATTCTTTGTGTTTGTTTTCTATGTATTATTTGTGTGGAAAGTGTTATAAACCTATTACAGTACAGTACTATATAGCCGATTGTGTTAGTTGGGTACCTAGGCTAACTCTGTTGGACTTACGAACAAATTGGACTTACGAACGTGCTCTCAGAATGGAACTCGTTCATAGGCAGGGGACTTACTGTATATTTTTAATTTAGATAGTTATTGCTGCATTGCCCTTCATGAGAGTTGTGACAAATTACACTCCCCATAGCAATATTTAATGTGGTCAGTTAATGTCCATTGCTGACGACACTGCGAGCCACACAGAACGTGTCTGCCGGCCAGAGTTTCCCCAAAGGGTACCAGTTTGTAAACTCAGCTCCAAGTTCTGCCAAAACCTGTAATGGACAAGAGGTGTTGGTCTCAGCATCCCCCCCTTTAGGCAACCACCAAGTCCACTCCTGGTGTTACTCTCCAGATGGCTGGTCTTGACCACAGAGATGATTGGTTGAGGGCTGACACGTGAGTCAAGCTGGACCAATCAGAGACCTTCCCAGGATTCCTACCGGAACCCAGTTAGGTCAATCACCCTTGCTCTACTGGGATCAGAAGCCATAGGGACAATGTGGGCTTGGGGTCTCCAGGCGCCAGTTAGGCACTACATGTAGAAAGTCTCTCTGCAAAAGACTGTAAGCCAAGGGCAGCAGAGAGAAAGGCTGAGGGCTGGTCATGCCCTTAGAGCCCCTGGATCCAGCGCTGCCTGAAATTAACCACTCTGGACTTCCAGGTTATATGACCTAATACATTTTTGGGGGCTTAATTTATGTCATTTGCAACTGAAAGAATTTTAATAGAGTGCTTTACATGTATGATTTCATCTAATTCTAATAGCAGCCTTATAAGACAGAATTTTTTTTTTCCATTTTAGAGATGAAGGAATTGACCTTCAATGAGTCT
Source organism: Balaenoptera physalus (assembly GCF_965194825.1). Lineage (NCBI taxonomy): Eukaryota > Metazoa > Chordata > Mammalia > Artiodactyla > Balaenopteridae > Balaenoptera > Balaenoptera physalus. Next base: position 14,011,427 of record NC_138885.1, read on the forward strand.
AAGAAATTTTCCAAAAGTCACAAAACAACAAATGATGGAACTGGACTCTAATTCAGGTTGTCTAACTCCAACACCTATGATTTAACATTTTTTCTGCACCGCTTCCAGTAGTACCAACTTGTTTGATCGAATGCATTCTTTTTGCTCCCTTCACTTTCTGACTTCCATCTTTGCCCATAGAGCTAAGCCATGCATTTGGAACTGCATCAAGGTACAGGTTCAAGAAGTCTGCCCACCTGGAGTTCACACCCATTTATGGGAAGCCAGCTGGCAAGATGTGACAGGAGAGGATGTCATACAGCTTCCCTTCGAGGGAGCGGCAGATGGAGATGTAACCAGAGAAGGTGGTAGGTGTGGGGCTGTTGATGAGCCTCTTCTGTTAGTGGTCAATGCTGGGCCCAAGCCCTCCTCCTGTTGCCACAGAAGAGTCGCTCTGAAACACAGAGCACGCCAGGCCAACATACTGGGTTGTTGGCCAAAAATTTCGTTCATAACATCTTCTGGCAAAACCCGAGTGAACTTTTTGACCAACCCAATACTTTCCATATGCAGGCTCTGCAGCAGTCACAAAAGACACAGAGGTGGACAGGCCTCTGTCCCACCCCTTGCCCATGTAGTGTGTTCATAGAAAATTCGAGGTACAGTATGGCCAACAGGAACTGGAGATGATTGCCATTGAACAGATTGTTTGTAACTCATAGGTTCCAAGAGAAAAGGGCATGCCACATGCAGAAGCACCAGGGTCAGTCGGGAGACAGAGGGACAAAGGGGAAAATGTGAACGAGATTGTGATTTGCATGGGAAGGAATGGCCGAGGAAGGGTCAGCAGACTTTGATTGGCTAGTTTGAATAAGCTCAGTGGGCTCTGGGGCCCAGGGGCTGTCCCGAGTTGCCTGATACCTGGCCCTGGGGTATTAGGGTAGGTGGGGAGTGACCCCAAGTGTGAGAGCCCAATAAAGGAAGTGGTGGGATGTGCGCTCTGGGGTGTTTTGTTCCTATTTGAAAAGTGCCCTCGCAGGTGAGTCTTTTACTATCATTAAGAAGTAGCTAACCCTGGAAGAAGGTGGGGAGGCAGTCTCTCCAAAGTCAGCAAGGCCCCAGATGTCATCAGATACAGAAAATAAAAGCCATGGTTAGTGTACAATGTGACTAGGGATTGGTGCTCCGGATGGGGGTTTGGTCAGCTAACCAACAGTGTCCACACTAGTGTGTACTGTTTTGGTCCAACAGTGCTACTTTTTAAAGGAAATAATTGGGCAAATAAGCAGAGATATGTGTACAAGAACTTTTATCAATGTGATGTTTATAATAAAAAGGAAAAAAAGACTCTTAATGTACATCAATTAGCATATGGCTAAATAGTTCATCATTTATACTGTACAATGTATCACCACACAGTAATTGAGAGTATTGATGTAGAGGCATATTTGCTGATATAAACACATGGTCACAATATGATACTGAGTGAAAAAAAGTTATAATCAATAAGTATGTGTGACTCCACTTTTGTTAAAAATATATGCCACTAAATGTTTACTTATATTTGCAGTGTATTTCTATTTTTTTTGAAAAAAAGATTGGAAGGAAATGTATCAAATTATTAACAACAGCTCTCTCTAAAGGATAGGATTGTTGGTGGTCAAAACACATCTTTTTCTTTTTCTGAATCTGTATTATCTATGTTGTATTACATAATGGGTTTTTATTACGTGTGTAATTAGTAATGTAAGTTTAGTAATAAAGAAACAAAGTATAGTCACTCTGTCTGCCTCTGTTGCCACGGAGAGAGTATTCCTTGGGTTATAAAACATTCACTTGCATGAATTTCATCCCATGAAAATAGTTGCATGTGGGGAAGAAATGACAGCTGCGTGAATACACACGTTTCCCCTGTTTGTCTCTGGGACAATGTGGATTCTCAGAACACCTGCTCACGTTCCGTAGCATAGCCTGTGTTTGATCCTTCTATCATGTTCTGGTAATGACTGGAAAACCACCATCCGAACCAAGGCTGCAAGTTTGTTTGATGTTCACAGAAGGAAAAGCATAGAGAATCCAGGACAAACTTTGTGGTTCCTTAGATTTAGAGTAAAAGTGAGTGGTGAGGCTGCCAGCGCTGGTAAATATTGATAAAAATGCATCCTGAAGCATTTCTATTCGTTTGAACTACATGAAATTGCCTATATTCTACCAACTTTGACCTACAAAACGAGGATTTCTATAAGCTAGGCAAGGCTTCTCTGAACTAGATGATGAAGTATATCAGACAACATCTGTTTGGGGCTTTTGCAAAATATTTTGTTTGAAGAAGGCTCTGAGGCTCAAAAACTACGTGAAAAATCACAGAAGAGGAGATCTCTATGGCCCTTTTTAAGTTGAAAATATTGTCCTTTCCTTCCCCACTCCTGCTGACTCACACTCCCTGGTGGCCCATCCACGACTGATATCCATCCAGAAGATGATCTGCAGGTCCCGCTGGCCTTCCTGGAAATGAGGGTCCTCCCACCTGCTCAGTGCCTGGGGCTCAACAACTAGTTCCCTGACTTTAGCTTTAACCCTTGCCTCAGACTCCCCAGAATCTACATTCTCCTGGACATCTGGACCAAACCATCTCTTTTTATAGACTGTGATCAGGTCACAACTTTGGCCTAAAGTATGTCAACTGAAGCTGTGATAGACTCTGTTCAAACATGACCCCATGGAAAGCCAACCCCATTTTATTCAATGGTTACCTGACTGCTCCCAAGGAGGGCAGATACGGACAGATTCACGGTGGTGGAGGCTCTCTAAGGACTGCGGCACAGTCATGGGCCAGCTGGGGCTAAATGTACCATGCCGGTGATGGCCTCAGAGGCTGGGGGTTGGAGGGAGCTCTATACAAGGTGGGAGGACTTAGCAATCGTCATCATCATCGTCACCGTCATTGTTGTCGTCGTCACGACCATGATCGAAACTTCTTGGAGGAGGGAAATTTGGGTCTGTATATCTGTATCTTAAAAGAGGAAATTGAACACACTTGGGTCTGAGCAAGATGTAAGGAGGGACTGGAGGAAAGGCCCCCAGGTGGAAGCTACGCAATGATACATCATCAGCTGAGCAATGTGTTGGTTTCTAAAGGAGTTTCCATAGTAACCAAGTAACCAAGCACCTGCCACCAGCCTCAACATGAAGAACCTACTGGAAAAGGGAGACAGTGAGGGAACACAGAGGTCAGGACGACCTAGTGACCAAGATAGGCCGAGACAGAGGGGCAACGAAGAAGGGACAGAGTCTCAAACAGAATGAAGATTGTTAGGAGGAGAGGAAAGGGGTGATGCCAGGTAGGAGTGGGGATTGAGACTGGGGGAGAGGGAGCCCCATGCTATGGAGTTCCCAAGGTGCCTGCAGAGGCAGGTGACTCCCTCACTCCGACGTTCTGCAGGATACACCCTGGCAGATCTTGCCTCCCCTCGGAAAGCTCTGTGGGAAAAGCTGCGCTGTGATTAAGATCTTTTAATTAAGGAAGCTGTTTGCACAGGAGGCAACAAGAGGTGGATGGAGAGTTTGCACAAATTGGATTTTTTTTCAGTTAACTAGAAAAATAATAAGAGGAACTCGTCTTTGTATAAGTCAGGGGGCTATGTCATTTTGAAGGGAGCCACGTAGCTACCTGCGAATGAATTCATCTGCTCCTTCATTCCTTCACCCCCAGTACACATCTAGTATCACTACTACTATAAATACTGAAAAATAAGCATGTACGGAATGCTTACTCTGTGTCAGGCATTGTGCTAACTGCATTGCGTCAACTATGTCTTTCGTTCCACACAACAACCCCACGAAGCACATGCTGTTACTCTCCCTTTTCTGCAGGTGAGAAAACTGCGGGCCTCTTGGATAGAAAGGGGGGAAGCTAATCATGAGAGGGGAGGCAGGACAGGGGGTAATTTTGAGCTCCGATTCTTTTTCTTTTTATTGCCTCTCTCTCGTTCCCTTTCCTGTTTGAAGGCTCCTGGCCATTTCCTTTCTGACTGCGCACATCTGCGTGAAGCTTCTGCTTCTGCTGCCTCAGTTGTCCCCAGGGACACGGTGCAGCATGTACTGAGGCCGTGTGGTGGCTGATTTCTACGTCCTGGACCCAGGCAGGTGCGAAGGCGCTCATGTCGGTCACCCCGTCTGTTGCTTCCTTCCGTGTCGGTGCAGTCCTGAATTTGAACAGTCCCTGGGCTCTGGGGGCTGACCCTGCGTCAAAGCTCTTGCCTCGCCTGCAGTACTCCTGGTGCCGGCTTCATCCTCAGGTCTGAATTTTTTTCTTGCTTTTGGATGGTACCCTGAGTGGCCTTGTTTCTTGTCTTAAGTCACCTAGTAACATCCAAGATTGACAGAAAGAACAGCTTCTGAGCTCCATAACCTTTGGCTGGGTGCCCACCTGCCTGGGTCTAGCCCCAGAGTCAGTTTCCTGACTACTGTTCCTCTACAGTCTATTGCGAAAGCCAGGTCCTAGCACCAAACCCCATTCCGTGTTTCCTATATGTAGCCCAGCATCCCTTCCTTTGGGGGAACCCTCCTTCTCCTGTTCCACAGTATTCATGCTTGGTTGATGGTTTGGGTTGAGGAGACTACGGCTGCCACTCTGCCCCAATGGCCCAGGCTGGCCAGAGGGCTCTACCTTCTTGGCCCCAGTGATTGGTTCCCGAAGGGCATGTGACCCAAGCTGGGTCAGTCAGAGTCACCAGAGTTTCCTGACAGTCCTCGCAGGAATGAATGATGTGTTCCTTCCCTTTAGGACTATGAGATCTTGCAGCCATGCTGAGAGGCTTTCTGAGAGTGAAGTAAGGCCAACCAAGCAGCTCTGAGAGAGGCCGTGACCCAGAGACAGCCATTAGATCCCTAAATCCCACTGCGCCTGAAGGGAATATGCCCCTTGGACTTTTCAGCTTTGTGAGCCATACATTCTGTTTTGTTTTTCTTAAATGAGTCTGAATTTAGATTTTGACACTCGCAACTGACAGAGTCCTGGGTATCCCACTGTTTTTCTATGAGATGGTCTTTATTTCTTATACCCAAAACCCAGTTTTGGCAGAAGACAGCAGAACAGGAATGGCACGAGTCTTGTAATTTGCCCTGGTGTCTCCTTGTGGCTTTTGTTTGCTTTTTGTTTAAAATGTTTTCATTTTGCTTTTACACCTGAATGGTAGGTTGGCTCTATGCAGAATTTTTTTTTTTTTTTTACTTTTTCTTAAGTAAAATTTCAAACATGTATAAAAATAGAATAGCATCTCAGCTTCCTGGAAGCCAATTCAGACCGGGAAATGTGACGGCTCTCTTAGTCTTATAGTCAGGAAGATTAGGTGTTGGTAAGGAATGTCAACATTTTTTACTTTTTTGGCATTAAATTTTGTAATGTCTTTCTCACAGAACATTTTATGGAATGGATACCAAATGATGAAATGGGCCATTTCCTCAGTAGCTGTTATTTTACAAATAAAATATAATTGATTGCTGGGCCTCTTCATTCTGGATTACAGCTTAGGACACTTAAAAAAATAGAATAACATTATAAACTCTTGTGTCCCTGGGTATTTTAAAGATTTCTATTAGCATGGAATTGTTAAATTCATTTGAGAGACAGTCCTTGAGCTCCTGTTACGTGACAGGAGCTGGAGATACAGCAGTGACAAGATCCAGGGTTTCCTCTGCAGGTGATCGTATTCTAGTGGGGAAGATGGACGTAAGCAAGTTTACAAATGCTCACAGGGGCCATTTCAGAGAACAATAAACAGTGGGAAGAAGAGAAGTCAGAGCCCTAAGTGGATGGTGAGGGAAAGCTACTCTGTGGAGAGGGTATCTGAACAGAGTGCTGAATGATAAGAGGGCATCCTGGCATGTGATGACCTGGTAGGAGACTTCCTGGCAGTCTCAGCAGTGTGTGCGAAATCTCTGATGTGCAAGAAGGCGTATGAGTGGAGCAGAGTGGTAAGGGGTCGGCCTAAGTTAAAGGATGCACAAGGTGGAAACCAACCTGGAGTCAGGACTAAGATCTCAGGCCAGGGCTGCATGTCTGGTGATATAGGTTGTGCACTGCATAATTCTAGGGCGAGGCATTCACGCATAGCAGCGTTTGGCAAACTTTCTGTCAAGGGCCAGATTGTAAGTATTTTAGGTTTTGTGGGCCAGATGGTTTCTGTCACAACTACTCAGTTCTGCCATTGTCACACCAAAGCAACCGCAGACAGTATGTAAATGAATGGGCATGGCGATGTTCCAACAAAACTTTACGGACACTGAATTTGAATTTCAAAATTAAAATTAAAACAATTAAGATGAATCATCTTTTGATATTTTTTCAACCCTTGAAAAATGTAAAACGCATTCTAGCTTGCGGGCTGTATAGCAGGCAGCAGGCTGGATTGAGTCCACAGGCTGCGGGTTGGCTGACCCTGACATAAACCGTGTAGTGGCCCGGTCATCTGAATGTCCCTGTGTCCCTTCTTCACTGTCTCTGCTCACACGTGACTCCTACCTGGAGGGTCTACTCTCTTCCATGCCCTCCATTCACTGGGCAACAGGTGCAAGCTAGGCATGGAAGTTCTAAAGATGATGAAGACATGTTCCTCGCTTGAAGGAAGCTCCCAAATGGTTCCTCCCTCCAGGGTCAGGCCAAGCCCCTCCTGACAGTGAAGATTCCCAGGTCCCCCTACCCAATAGCACATTCTCCCTGCCCTGAGCTCCTGGAATCTTTCCTGTCTGCTTGGCGTTTATTCCCACAATAGTTCTCGCTTAAGCTATTTTGCTGGTCGTGAGTTCATGCGTTGCTTCCCACCTGGAGCCCCTCCTTTTGGAGCAGACCTCCACCTTGGGGTCCCCAGCTAAGTGTGCTGCTGTTTCATGCCATTTGAATCGATTTTGAAAAAGCCCGATCTTATCAGGAAGAGTTGACCTCAAGTGACGGGTGGGGTTTAAGAAGGAAGGGGAGAGGGGTGGGGAGTTGGGAGTCGGGTGTGCTCAGGTACTCAGACTGGATTTAATTGGGATTAGTTACTGCTAATTCTACTGTCTCATTTGTCTGCATTAGGCTGCCCCATCAATGGCTTTTTGTGATGTTTTAATGATGAAAGGATGTTGTTTATAGAAACAGGTACCCAGCTACTCTGCTATAATTGCTGTCTCCTTCCAGGCTACACTCTGTAGTCACCTCTCAATGATCTCTGTAGGCGTCAATGCCTTGGCGATTTCTCACTCTTGGCCTTGTCTGCTTCTCATTCGGTAGTTACTGTTTGACCTAAGAAAAAACAAAAATAACTACCTTAGTCTAAGCCATCGTCATCTCTTTCTTGGATTATCACAGTAGCTTGCTAATTGGTATCCTTGCTTTTGCCCAAAATATACTCTCAACTATGAAATCACTCTGGTCCTTAAACATATGTCAGCTCAAGTAACACATCCATTCACCCCACCAATGACCTCCTCTCCCAACTGGAAAAAAAGTCCATGTTCTTGTAATGACTCAAAAGATCCCATGGGAGGGATTCTTAAACTTTGTTGCGCCCTGGAACCCTCTGGAAGCATAGTGAAGCCTACGGATCCCTTCTTGGGATGTTTTTAAATGCATAAAATAAAATAAACAGGACTTCAAACGAAACCAGCTGTCATAGTCTGCTTGGCCTGCTATAACAACATACCCTAGGCTGGGTGGCTTAAGCAACAGAAATGTATTTCTCACTGTTCGGGAGGGTGGAAGTCTGAGATCAGGATGGTCAGGCCCTCTTCCAGGGTTTCAGATGGTTTCCTTCTCGCTGTGTCCTCACATAGCCTTTCCTTGGAAATCTCTCTCTTCCTCTTCTGCTAAAGGTACTGATTTCACCATGAGGGCCCCATCCTCATGACCTAATTAGCTCCCAAGGGGCCCCCCTATCTCCAAATACTGTCACACTGGGGCTTAGGGCTTTGATATAGGAATTTTAGAGGGACATAACCTTTAGTCCATAACATCAATTGTAGTGGAACAGAGGTATCAAACTGTTAAACAGCAAAATCAGGAGATAGTGATATATGCACTTCATTATTAATGCAGTATATAATAAAAATACTTTAAAAAATATTAAAAAGTTAATTTTTGAAAGACGCATTAGGGTGAAGGTTATAGTGGCCTAACTTGAATAAGAACCTTCAACCATGGTTGGTCTCTGGCAAGACAACCATGTATGTCCTGTTAGATGTGAAGATGCAGCTGTGATTCTTTTCCCAGCCCAGTTCATGGACACACTGAGTGCTGTCTGTGGACCCTGCCCAAGACGATCTAACCCTCTGCTCGTGGCCTCTCAGACCTCGTCCCTCACCTACTCGCCCCTCTCTCTCTCTTCTCTAGCACACTGGCCTTGTTGCTGTTTCTTCAACACTTCAGGCACATTTCTGCCCCAGGACCTTTGAGTCTGCTGTTGTCTCTACCTGGACTGCTCTTCTTGCCAGTATCTTTATGGTTCACTCCTTTGCTTCTTTCAGATTTTTCCTTAAATACCATCTTCTCATGAGTCCTTGTTTGAATACCCCCCCACCAACCCTGGGCTCGCCACCCCCCTTCCTTACTGTATTTTTTTGTATTGCCAGCTAACCTACCCTATCTTTCCCCTATCTATTACCTCTATTCTCTGTGTCCCTCAACTAGAATGTAAAATCCACATAGGTGGATATTTATCAGTTTTGTTCACTGTTGTACCCACCCAGGAGCCTAAAACACTGCTGGGTACAGAGTGGGCTCTCAATAAATATTTACTGATTGTATGCACAAACTAACAATATTGGTCTGAGCAAAACATAACCAAAGCGGTAAGCCTGTCATTTAACTTCCTA